>NC_044031.1:211218591-211829013 GCF_901765095.1 Microcaecilia unicolor
GAAATGCTATTGTGTCTTTTCAGATTGCAGATTAGTCTCACTGTGGTGTTTTGAATTATTTGCAAATTTTTTAGGTCTCTAGATCTAATGTCAAGGAACAAGATGTTGCAGTAATCCAGATGGGGGAAGGCTTTCTGATTGAACAGTGATCGTACTAGTCATAGTTGCCTAATTTTGAATAGAGTTTTCCTCTAGAGCTGATTGATATGGGAAGGTAACACTAGGGAGGAATCAAGGAGAACTCTGAATACTTTGGTTTCTGGTTCAACTGTAAGTTCTTTTTTGTTGCAAATTGTTATTGAGGTAGGGATGATAGATCATGGGTTCTGGAACCATAATATCTTTGTCTTTTCAGCATTCAGTTTCAGTTTGTTTATTAGGGCCCAATTCTGGATAGCGTTCAACCCAGCTGTTACCAATTCAGTTGGGTTTTGGTTGTGTTTTAGGATTGGCGGGAGGAGTAGAATGTCATCAGTATAGAACAGTAGAGTTCACAAAGTCCTAGATCAATCAAGCTCAGTGAGGACATAAATAAAATAGGAGAGAGTAGGATCCTTGTGGTACCCCACAGTCCGGAAACCAGTATTGGGAAAGTTGATGATTCTGTTTGTCTGAGTAACTTTTGTTCGACAGGAATTCTCCGAACCAGTTGAGGACTGATCCCGATAATATATGTGCATTCTCATTGTAAAGTGGGGAATACTTGTCTAAAGGACACTTTTTCTGAGTTGCAGTAAAAAAAAAAAACAACCTTAGCGTGTTCTTACACAGCTTTTTCCTGCATGCTAAGGCCATTTTTACCACAGCTATAAAAATGGCTTTTGGGGTTTTTTTTGTATTAATGTTGCCATTAGCACACAGCCATTAAAAAAAATGATCACGTGAGCTTTTACTGCCAGCCATTTTGTAGGTGGTAAGGGCTCACATGGTATCTGTGTGTTAACCAGTTAGCATGTACTAATGTAGCTGCACTAACTGGTTATCACTTTCTTCCCCCAAACAAGCCCCTTCCCAAAAAATTGATTTTTAGCACACAGTTAATGTGTGCAGATATGCCAGTTATCACAGGATGCCTGAGCACATCCAACGATATGCCATTTTAAGCTGCATTAGGAACGCATTAGTGCCTAACACCACTTAGTAAAAGGGCTTCTAAATTTTTGACCTATCCAAATTACACCCAAGATATAACCCCTTTAAATCTGCTTATCCTGGCCATCTCTATGTGCAGAGATGTCACACAAGCTTTCTAAAATGAAGTTTTGTTCTATAGGTCAGATTTAAGGCTTGAGACATCGTACATGGAAAAAATATAAATAAGTTGTAAATCAATATTCTTGCACAGAGTTTGAAATACCACATTTGTTGCTACACATTTCAATTTCCTTCAGTTTCTCAGAGGAAATAATTTCTAAGGAAAGCTGAACTTGCAGACTTTGCTTGATTCTTGAATTTAGTCCTTTCAGGCCATTAAAGTTCTGATCTGCTTTCCCCATAGGATTTGCATATTGCTTTTTCTAACATATAGATCCGTGTTTTGCAGAGCAGCAGCATGCAGCCTATAAACTGGACAATCGGAGCAGGTCATTTTCTTATTCATGAGCTAGAATGGAAAGTTTTCTCAAAAAGGGACCTGTTTACTAAGATTGTGCAGTTAAGGCACGTTAACAGCAAAAGATAACCCATGGTAACTGCAAAACCTCTGCATTTACTGTTGCTGGCATTCCCAGGTCTCTAGAGAATGCAGCCATGAGTTACTGTCATGTGGCAGCGGCATGGCTAATGCAGAATGCAATTGCCTTCGCCTGTAATGATTTAGCTAACTGTACTGTATTATCTGCTGTGTTAGCAGTTAACATGCAGTGATGACTCCCATGTAGTGTCTGCCATGCCAAGCCCCTACTCTGAATCTCCATGTTAGGGAAGGGAGTTCAGATTTAGCTCATGCCTTGTTCATTTGAAGCTCAAAGTGAGTTATATTTAGGTACAGTAGGTATTTTCTTGTCCCCAGAGGGCCATTTTACTAAAGCTTAGCACATACTGTGGGAAAGCGAGGGGTACAAATGTAATAAATAAATAAATAATGGACATTAGCATGCGCTAAGTGCCACATGGTCCATAGGTATAAAAAAGGACTTACAGCATGTAGTGGCAACTAATGTCCATTAGCACACACTAAGCTTTAGTAAAAGGGTCCCTAAGTTTGAACATGAGGCAACGGAGTGTTAAGTGACTTGCCCAAGATCAGAAGGAGCAACTAGCCCTCAGATTCTACATATAGGGCTGGATTCTATATAAGGCACAATGTGTAGCGTGTGTTAAATTATATGTGTGCGGCCAATTTATGTACACTACTCCATTGAGTAATGCGCAATTAGTGATGACAATTGGCCTATAATAACCAATTATCATCACTAATTGGCAATAATTGGAATTTATGTGCACATCCTTTTAGGCGCACATAAATTCCAAAGTGCATAGCTAAAAGGGGGGCACAACCATGGGTTGAGTGTAGGCATGTTGTGGCATCAATCATATTTATGCACGCTGTTATAGAATTTGGGGGAATGCACGTACATTTAGGCGTGGGTATTTACACCAGGTTTTCAGTGGTGTAAATGGCCATGCCTAAATGTACCCACATTCCCCAACCTATGAACTATTCTATAAACCGCATCTTACTAGAGACACGGTTTATAGAATAGCACTACACACATTATTCTGATGCACCTACATTTTAGACACCATTTACTGAATCTGGCCTATAGTGCCCAGATTTGTGTCCCCAAGAAGTGCGCACATCTTAATTGAATAACAAGCCCTTAACTACCAACAATTAGGTGCTAACAACCAATTATTGATTTATTATGTATTTATGAACATTTATACCCCACTTTTTTCGACAACAAGCAGACTCAAAGTGGCTTACAATGTACAGGAATCAATTACAATTACATTAGATAGGGTAAAAGGAACAGGGTAGGAAGGGAAGAGGATCTAAAATGGACTGTGGAAGTAGCTGTCAACATGCAGCAGCTGGGACTGGCAATGTAGAAGATGACCCCGGCCTGGTCCGGTGACTAAGTCAGGCTGCAGGTGGCTCAGGCAGAGCTCGCAGGAAGAAGATGTTAATTGGCACTCATTAAAATTTGTACCTACATCTGGATGCTCGCTATTTTATAAAGTATGGCACCTAACTCTTCTAGTGCATAACTCAAATGGGGTATGGCCATGGATGTGTTGGGGGTGTTCTGAAAATCTGCCTGCGTAGATACAGAATACTACCTGAGTGAGCCTAACTTAGGCTCCAACATCTACATCAGGTTTGAGCTTGATTCTATAAAGGGCATGTACCTTTATAGAATCATGCTTAGCGCCAATATTTTCCAGAGCTTATTTTTGAGTGAAATTTATAGAATCTTGCCCTAGGCATTTAATGCAGCAGTTAATGTAGCCACCCTGTTAACGTAGATTAAAACTCACATTATATACACAGAGTGGCTCCAGAAAGCGACCTCAAAATGTATGTCATATTCTGGGAAACGCACACATGCATACACACATGAAAATAACAGTCATTTCCCCCCAGGGGTGAACTGACCATTCAAGCAACCAGTCAGTGCCTGATTTCCAGAGGCTCTGCCCGATTGCCTGCCACCACAGCACACTACAGGCTCTACTCTGAGGCCATAGTGGTCGAGTGGCTGCTGCAGCTATTCTCCCTGGCACCACCGTGTTTTAAAAATGGCTGTCAAGACTCCTTGCAGCAGTCTCACAAGACTATTGAGACTGGTGAGGCTACCACGGGAAATCTTGGCAGCCATTTTGAAAATGTAGCACAAGGCTGTGTAGCGGCAGCAGGTGGGCAGGAAAAAAGTGGGGTCACTAGATCACCAGGGCTGTTCAAGGTAGGGGACAGTGGTGTGTATGTGTGTGGGGAGTGGCAGCAGTGTGGGTAATGTGGAGGGGGGGGGGCAGAGTATGCTCACTGCTCGGGGGCCCAAAGTACTTTCAGTCCACCCCTGCTCTTTGCTTTATCCCAGTGATGGTACTAAAGCTGCTCCTGTGAGGGGTTAAGAAGGGAGCAAGTAACCCAGAACAAAGCCCCTAAGATGCAGTTAAAATATCCTCTAATTATTTTGTCTCCTTTTCAGAAGGCACATTAGTTTTAAGTGCTAGAAGCCATTAGGGAGCTTATCAATATTGCTGGCTTTTGGGTTAGCTAAGCAGAGGTGATCTTTTTTTAAAGTGTGCATAGGATTCTCAAAAGTATATGGCATGCAGCATAAACAAAAAGAAGGTGTTAAGACCTGTATAAACCAGATATAATTTCCCTAACTAGTAGTATGTCTCACATTTATGCCCATGATCCCTGTTAGGAGAAAATAAAAACAACAACCAGCTATTAAATTTAAAATATCTTTTTTTTTTTCGTCACATCATACTATACACTGCCTACAAAACTGCAGATAGTATTTGTCAGGAGATCTTGTACATTCCCATTTGTTTCTCTTCTAAAAACACTAAACAATATCCTTTCCAAGAACAGAATCGTCTTTGAAGAAATTATTTCAAAATTGGGGTTTCTGATACTATTGGAAAACAGACAAAGTGAATAGATTAATATTTTAAAATTACAGAAGCAGCTCCCCTTCTGAGTTTTGTCCTGTAATATGGCTGACAGCCTGGTTTGCCCATCCATTGCTTTGTAGGTGTTTGAAAGTAATCAGGACCCTGGACAGCGCCACTTCCCCTACAGAGTTGGTGTTCCTTGACTGATGAATTGGAAAAGAAAGGGGTGCCATCATTAGCTGGCTTATCCGTAGACATCACCTGTACAGGAAAGAAAATCCTTATGGAAAGAAATGGCAGGAAATTCTCCAGATGTATTAAAAAAAAAAAAAACCAAATCCTAAAATATATAGTGCAACAAAATGCAGCATTTCAAAAGAGAACTTATGCAGCATACAGCAGTCTGTCTCTCTAACTGCATGCACGCACACACACCGATTAAGCCCTCCCCCTTCCTTGAGTCTCTCCTCCCTCCTCTCCCCTCCCCTCCTCCTTGAGCCTCTCCTCCCTCTCTCCCTCTCTCACCCCCCTCCCATCTCAGCTCTGTCAGTCTCATTCAGCCGGCTGGCTCTCCTGCCTCTCCTCTCTAAGCTCCCCGGATCTGCAGCCATGGCTGACATGAAGACAGGCATCTTCGCCAAGAACGTGCAGAAACGGCTGAGCAGGGCACAGGAAAAGGTGAGGGGGCGAGGAAGAAAGGCAGCCGGGGACCGGGGGCGCTGCTGTCATGGCCCGCAGGGAACGGGAAACCCAGGCTACAGCAAAACGCGGCCGCACCTCTCGGCCCGGGCTGGCAGAAGGGAAGATGGGAGGAAAGGATGCGATCTCTCAGGGATTACTGCAGAAGGGACGCTTGCCATGCCTCGGGGAGGACTTGGGGGCCCCCTCCCCGGCACACAATGGGCAAGCTCAAGGCTCGTGCCCTGCACTCTTCTAGCCTAGCGCATGTATTCCCAGGGCAAAGGCGCCTGTGTGACACTGACAGAAGAAGAAAAGGAGAGGGGGGAGGGGCGTTATCTGAGACATACATTACTAGAGCCCTGCATGGTTGTGTACTTTAATGCAGCAGAATTATCTACATGGGGGTGGGGGTGGAGGTGATTGAACATTACTGCACTTCTGTCCATGCAAGGACTCTACTGAAAATTTAGGCGATGTGTCTTTTCAGCTTCTATTGTATAATTGAAGTATTCTATAGGAAACGTATCCGAATGACCCGTTCCGGCATATATGTCCTACAGAAGGTCAGAGGAAGATGTAAAAGAGCGCAAGCGACCTAATTACAAAAAAAAAGGGGGGGGGGGGACCTAGCCATTTTAAAATTGTGATGCTCATGGGTGTATTTTGAAATGGCTTTCCCCCCCACCTTAAGCTTTCTTCTTTTGGGATACAAGCTATGAGATGATTTGGGTTCAACATAACGTCTTAGTTAATGCATTAGCTTTAACGCTCCAATTGAATGACAATTTGGTGCTGAATTTGGGATCAGTACAATAATTACAAAACTTTTCTGGGAAATAGACTCACTGTTCGCCTACACTGTAAGTTGTTGGCTATTGCATCAGTTGTGTATCTATATTAGAAATGGTTCATTTTATAATACCATCAAGTTTTAAACGACGGAGCGTTTCTTATGCTGTGTGGATGGTTATAGTGCATTGTTCTTATTAATTGATATTTTAGAAAATCTTATTTACTCATTTTACATTTTTAGATATTGTGCTTTAGAATGTCCTCTGTGTTAGGGCAGTAGACAGTTTTTGATCAGGAAAAATACAGCAGTTTATTTTCTTAGGTGGTTTTTTTTAAATGTGGTTTTAAAGTGGACCGACTTCAAGTGAAAAAAGGTAAAATACTACACCAGATTACTGTAGAAAGACAGCTTCTGTCATTCCATGAATTGTTTATTGAGAGACTCTGCTTGTCAGCACGGACCCATGCGCTCACTTTCAACACAATAAGAGCAGAGAAGCCTACTTTAAAAAATGATTGGGGGTGAACACACTGAACAATTTTCCTCAGCATTGGGGCGTGCACACCCTCAGAAGTGGCACCAAACAGTAAGAGGGGTGTATGTCCTTTATTACTAATAACAGTCCTTACTGTGTATCATAATCAGCAATCAATTGCTGTAGAAGCTGGTTGTCCTTTCTTTGGTTGAAAGATGGCTGCTGAGAACGTTTTGGGATTGATAGGGTGCCTGTTTGCAACTGGAATAAATGGCCCTGGGTTCAACATTAGATTCTTACTGTGATTAATAGCTGACATAGCCGTGACACAGAGCTGGCACCACCTATCTCTAAATCACATTCTAAACCAAAGCACTAGACAACATGGGGACAACTCTATAACTGGGTGTCCCCCTTTTAGGCTCCTCTATGCTGTGTGGTGAGAGGCCATTCTATAAGGGCATCTAAGTGCTAAGATTTCATTATAAGTAGCATACTATGCCATACTTTGTATTATTATTTGAATATTTTTACTGCTGTAATTGTCTATTGCTCATGTTTGATTTATTCTTAATGTACACTGCCTTGAGTGAATTCCTTCAAAAAGGCGGTAAATCCTAATAAATATATAAATAAAATACTGTAACCCAGCATCGGCACACCTCAAAAATGTATACACCCACAGTTATAAGATCTGTAGATGTAAATGAGGCAAGGGCACATGTAACCTACAGTATTCTGTATATCATCCCCTGGATTCTATATAGTGCGCCTAAAGATCCGCGCCGAAATCTAAGCATATTCTATAACAATGCGTGTAACTTAATTGGCTTAACAAGCTATTCAGTGCTGATAACAGCTCTTAACAAGCAATACA
Source organism: Microcaecilia unicolor (assembly GCF_901765095.1). Taxonomy (NCBI): domain Eukaryota; kingdom Metazoa; phylum Chordata; class Amphibia; order Gymnophiona; family Siphonopidae; genus Microcaecilia; species Microcaecilia unicolor. The sequence continues at coordinate 211,225,990 of NC_044031.1, forward strand.
GAGCACTAATCGACAATAATTAGAATTAACACACACAACTCCTTAAGCGTATTCTGTAATGCAGTGTGCCTAACTTCTAACACACACAGGCAAAAAGGAGCATGTTTATGGGTGGGGAAATGGACATTTTATGGGCATTCCTAAATTTACACGTGGAGTTATGGAATATGGCTCAGTGTGCCTAAATCTATGTGCAGGGATTTACGTTAAGTTTTTGTTGGTGTAAATGGAGGCGTTTAGTTTTAGGCACTGAGATATCAACTAAGTGTATTCTATATACTGCACCTAAATCTAGGCATCCATTATAGACTATGCTTAGTTGGCATTGATTTCTATGCTGATTTTTTAGGCACCATATATAGAATCCCCCCTATATGTGTGACAGCTCTGGGTATGAGAATGCCCCCATGCATTTATGTGCTATGAGCCAGATTCTATAAATGACACTCAAAAATGGGCACTGGAAAAGATTGGCGATAAGCAGAATTCTATAAAGGGCATGTTGCTTAGTGTGATTCCTGTACCCTAATTTTGGCGCCAGACTTACACCTGCTGGAACCTAGTGTAAATGCTGGTGCCAAGTTGGGTGCAGTGACCCATTATTCTCTAACAACACGTGCAACTTTTCAGAACACCCCTCCCATGCCCCTTTTGCACACTATTGGATTTAGGCAACAAGCATCATACAATAGCATGCAAATACTAATTGGTGCCAATTAACATCAGTAATTGGTTGTTAGCAGCTGGTCATTGCTTGTTAACGGCTTGTTAGCCAATTAAGTTGTGCACACATCTTGAGATTGTTCCCAAATTTAGGTACCCAAATCTGGGTGCCATGTTCAGAATCCAGGGGTATGTGATTTATGCACACCTCTACAGAATAACACTTTGCTGCACCTCGCATGCATTAGTGCCAATATTCTGTACATTTATGCATGTAAATGGTGTGTAAATGTGAGCACTCTGTTATAAAATTGCCTGTCATATATCTAAGGGAGCAGTTTGATAAAGGCTTTTCATGCACAAATGCTATTGTACGCATAAAAGGCCTCTTACAATATTACCCTACATGTTCAAGGATGCACCAAGTCAAGTAGGTGCAGAGGCAGAATTATGATGTATATGTGCAATTTATAAAATCTGCCCGCATATGCATATATTTAAAGCTTTTTCATACCAGGTGCAAATTTATTTGAGAGCAATTAGGGTCACTGTAAGAGTCTACTTTATAAAGACACATACCCCCGGATTCTACAAAAGACACCCAAATATGGGTGCAATCCTGATGAGTGCACACAACTTAATTAAGAGCCATATAGTCAATAATTGGATGTTAAAATCAATTGTTGACATTAACTGGCACCAATTAGGATTTGCACACGCTATTCTATAGCCCTGAGTGCCTAAATGCCATCGTACGTGACCCAGAAGGGGGCATGGACGGGATAGGGGCATTCTGAAAATCTGCATGCAGTGTTATAGAATAATGCCATGTATATGTCCACATACCATGAGTTGGGCACCAGCGTTTACAGCAGATTTCTGCTGGCGTAAATTCTAGCACCCAAATTTAGGGATGAGAATTGGTGCTGCATGCTATTCTATAAAGAACACTCAGTCCAAAGTGACCTTTATAGAATAGAGCTTAGTGCCGATTTTTTGGGCACCAATTTTTAGGACCCTTTTACTGAGCTGCGGTAGAGATTAACGTGTGGGTAGTACACGCCAAATCAACACTACCGCAGAGTTAGCACAGGCACCTGGCAGCTATTTCGAAGTTGGTGCATGCTATTTCCCACAGTAGAAAATATTTTTCTAATTTCTACTATGGGGGCATTCCAGGTGCTAATCAGCCGTGTGGCCACATTAGTGTGCGAGCCCTTACCGATATGTCATTGGGTGGCAGTAAAGGCTCAGGCAGTAAATAGCCACATACTGCTTTTCATTTTAGCACACAGCCATTTACTGTCCCAATAAAAAAAGCCTTTTTTTCCCAGCGCGTGCCAATTTCACATGTCCAAACTACCACAGCTTAGTAAAAGGGTGCCTTTGAGTGCTATTTACTGAATGTGGCCCATAGACGGCAATTCTTTAAAGGGATGCCTAGAGGGTGCCTAATTGAAGCCTAAAGTGGACGCCTACTTTTCTTTCTAGAATACTAGTGTAACCAGGTATATATGCATGCATGAGGTTAGCCATAGTGTAAATGCTCACACCTACATTTTATTTATTTATTTATTAGGATTTATTTACCGCCTTTTTGAAGGAATTCATTCAAGGTGGTGCATGCTGGAGATGTGCACATAACCTGTAGTATTCTGTAGGTTACTTGTGTAAGTGTGAGTCCCACCAATGTCTTATCTAGGCCACGCCCTTGTATACACCTACCTGTAAAATGCATGCTATATCGCAGATATGCATCTATTTATTTACAGAATAGTGCATAGCTGAATTTTTAGGCATTTGAACCCGTATGGGCACATATACATGCATTTATGTATATTTGTTGCATAAATGTTACTCCCATAGTAGTTTTCATACTTGGAGACTGTAGAGTCTCTGGGTACATTTTCCCCATGCACTATGCACCATATATGAAAGGCAGAGGACATGTATATTTGTATCTTGAAAGGACCCATGGACTTTTTAACATATTTATAAATGACCTAGAGATGGGAATAACTAGTGAGGTAATTAAATTTGCTGATGACACAAAGTTATTCAAAGTCGTTAAATCATGGGATGATTGTGAAAAATTACAAGAGGACCTTACGAGACTGGGAGACTGGGCATCTAAATGGCAGATGACGTTTAATGTGAGCAAGTGCAAAGTGATGCATGTGGGAAAGAGGAACCCGAATTATAGCTATGTCATGCAAGGTTTCAGGTTAGGAGTCACCGACAAAGAAAGGGATCTAGGTGTCGATGTTGATGATACGTTGAAACCTTCTGCTCAGTGTGCTGCTGCGGCTAAGAAAGCAAATAGAATGTTAGGTATTATTAGGAAAGGAATGGAAAACAAAAATGAGGATGTTATAATGCCTTTGTATCGCTCCAACGGTGCGACCGCACCTCGAATATTGTGTTCAATTCTGGTCCCCGCATCTCAAAAAAGATATAGTGGAATTAGAAAAGGTGCAGAGAAGGGTGACAAAAATGATAAAGGGGATGGGACGACTTCCCTATGAGGAAAGGTTAAAGCGGCTAGGGCTCTTCAGCTTGGAGAAAAGGCGGCTGAGGGGAGATATGATAGAGGTCTATAAAATAATGAGTGGAGTCTGTTTACGCTTTCCAAAAATACTAGGACTAGGGGGCATGCGATGAAGCTACAATGTAGTAAATTTCAAAAACGAATCAGAGAAAATGTTTCTTAACTCAACGTGTAATTAAACTCTGGAATTCATTGCCAGAGAATGTGGTAAAGACGATTAGCTTAGCGGAGTTTAAAAAAGGTTTGGACGGCTTCCTAAAGGAAAAGTCCATAGACCATTATTAAATGGACTTGGGGAAAATCCACTATTTTTGGAATAAGCAGTATAAAATGTTTTGTACTTTTTGGGGATCTTGCCAGGTATTTGTGATCTGGATTGGCCACTGTTGGAAACAGGATGCTGGGCTTGATGGACCTTTGGTCTTTCCCAGTATGGCAATACTTATGTACTTATGACTTGCAGCTTCTTTTTCTGTGGGCACTGTTTGTAGCCAAATTAATGTGCATACTTTTGAAAATACCAAAGCACCTGTAGAACTGCAGTTCCATCCTACCTTTACCTTTTAGATAAAGGCCCTTATTTTACAAACATCCCTATATGAAAATAGCAGCATTTACACACATGTAGAGAGGCATACACATGTAAATGGCATTTTACAACAGAGGCCATTTATATGTGGGGACGCTAAATATGCCTAGATATCAAGGGAGCATGGGTAGGGTGGGGAGAGGAAGTGACCTGGGTGGGCCTACAGTACAGACATGGATTCCTCATTTCACTGCAAAAGATACAATGACATTAGCAACTGTAACTATTGATGTCTGCCCTCTGATCACCCCCTTGCATTGGCCATATCCCATGATCAATCCCTTCCCAATGGTGACCTCCCCATGATCACTCCATGGCAAACCCTCCCTTTTGAAGCAGCAACCCTCCCATGCCACAGCCCCCCGAGGAAGAAATCCCCTCCGATGCCACAACCCCCCCATGACAGAAACTCTGATATAAGTTCCCCCCTGTGATAATCCATCAGAACATAAGAATAGCCATACTAGGTCAGACCAAAGGCCCACCTAGCCCAGTATCCTACTTCCAATAGTGGCCAATCCAGGTTACAAGTATCTGGAAAAACCCCAAATACAAGCCAGATTCCATGCTACCAATCCCAGGACAGGCATTGGCTTCACTATGTCTATCTCAATAGCAGACTATGGACTTTTCCTCTAGGAACTTGTCCATAGCTTTGTTAAGTCCAGATATGCTAAACATTGTTACCACATCCTCCGGCAATGAGTTCCAGAGGTTAACTATTCATTGAATGGAAAAATATTTCCACCTATTTGCCTTAAAAGTATTTCCATGTAACTTCATTGAGTGTCCCCATTGTCTTTCTACTTTTTGAAAGAGTAAAAAATTGATTTACTACACCACTCAAGATTTTGTGGACCTCAATCATATCTCCACTCAGTCGTCTCTTTTCCAGGCTAAAGAGCCCTAACTTATTTAGCCTTTCCTCATATGAGAAGAGTTCCATCTCTGTTATCATTTTGGTCACTCTTCTTTGAACTTTTTCTAATTCCGATATTTATTTTTTGAAATATGGCAACCAGAACTGAATGCAATACTCAAAGTGAGTTCACACCATGGAGCGATACAAAGGTATTATAGTATTCTTGGTCTTATTTACCATCCCTTTCCTCATAATTCCTAGCATCATGTTTGCTTTCTTAGCTGCTGCCACACACACTGGGCAGAAGATTTCAGCGTATTGTCTACAATGACACCTAAATATTTTTCTTGGGTGCTGACTCCCAAGGTGGACCCTAGCATCAGTTAACTATTATTCAGATTATTCTTCCCAATGTGCATCACTTTGCATTTATTCACATTAAACTTCACCTGTCATGTGTATGCCCAGTCTTCCAATTTCCTAAGGTCTCCTTGCAATTTTTCACAGTCCGCATGTGTGTTAACAACTTTGAATAGTTTTGTGTCATCTGCAAATTTAATTACCTCACTAGCCATTCTGATTTCCAGATCATTTATGAATATGTTAAATAGCACCGGTCCCAGTACAGAGCCCTGAGGCACTCCACTATTCACCCTCCTTCATTGACAAAAATGGCCATTTAACCCTACTTTATGTTTTCTTTCCAATAACCAATTCCTAATTCACAACAGAACATTGCCTCCTATCACATGCCTCTTTGATTTTCTCAGGGAATCTCTCTTGAGGGACTTTGTCAAAAGCTTTCTGAAAATCTAGATACACTTCATTAACCGGCTCACCTTTATAGACATATTTACACCTTCAAAGAAATGAAGCAAATTGGTGAGGCAAGACTTCCCTTGGCTGAATCCATGCTGACTCTGTCCCATTAAACTATGTTTATCTATGTGTTCTGTAATTGTATTCTTTATAATAGTTTCCACTATTTTGCCTGGCACTGACTTCAGGCTTTAAGGGTTTGTAATTTCCCAAATCACACTCCAATCTTCACGTACTACAGTCGATTTTAACAATAGGTTATAGATCACTAACAGCAGACCAACAATTTCATATTTTGAGGTTTTTTTTGTACCCTAGATTGCATACCATTCAGTCCAGGTAATTTACTACTCTTTAATTTGCCAATTTGGCTCAGTACGTCTTCCAGGTTCACAGAGATTTATTTCAGTTCCTCTGCATTGTCATCCTTGAAAACCATCTCTAGTACAGGTTGATCTCTTACATCTTCTTCTTCTGCAAAGACTAAAGCAAAGAATTAATTTAGTCTCTCCGCTATGGCCTTGTCCTCCCTGAGTGCCCCTTTTTCTTCTTCATGATCTAATGGTCCCACGGATTCCCTCACAGGCTTTCTGCTTCTGATGTACCTGAAAAGTTTTTACTGTGAGTTTTTGCCTCTGTGGCAAGTTTCTCTTCATATTCTATTTTAGCCTTTTTTGTTAATGCTTTCCATCTAACTTGTCAGTGCTTATGTTGCTTCTTATTTTCTTCATTTGGGTCCTTTTTCCTTTTTTGAACGATGTTCTTTTGAATTTAATAGCCTCTTTCACTTCACCTTTTAACCATGCTGGCTGTAGTTTGCTCTTCTTTTCACCTTTGTAAATATGTGAAATGCATCTGGTCTGGGCTTCCAAGATTGTATTTTTAAACAACATCCATGTCTGATTTAAAGTCCTAACCTTTGCAACTGATCCTTTTAGCTTCTTTGTAGCCGTTTTCCTCATTTAGAAAATTACACTGCTACAGTAGATTTAATTTGTGACCACAACCCCCCACCCCATCAACCTTCCTATTAGGGACCCCCCCCCCCCCAGATAACAACCTCCCCTAAGCTGCCAACCTAAGCAAACTCCCATTCCCATTCTCCACCTAGGCTCCCTGGTGTCAAGTGGATGGGAGTGATGTTCATACTTTCCTACTGTGATGATCTTGGGTCTCAAAATGGCACATTGCGGTATTACCATTAGGGTCAGGTTTTCATATAAGAGCTCCCTCTATAAATGGAGGGACTTACATGTGTAGTCCTGCAACTATTTAGCTAGAGGTGCTATATTTGGCAGAGCCTCTTGTAAAATAGTATGGGAATTTTATTTATTTATTTGTTACATTTGTACCCCACATTTTCCCACCTATTTGCAGGCTCAATGTGGCTTACATAGTACCGTAAAGGCGTTCGCCAAGTCTGGCTGAGAAACAAATACATCTTGACCTGGAGGTGTAAATTCCCCTCTCCATTTATTATATCTGTCTCCATATCCGTTGTTCAAGAATAGTCACGCTTTTACCCACCCAAGGGCAAACAATTTTCAAATATCCCATTTCTTCTGAAAAGCACCGTTTTACTTATATGAATGGTTTTGAAAATTGCTTTCCCCAAGGCTATGCCAGAAGGATTTTATTTTGAATTTAGAGTTCTGTTTATAAAAGTGCAAAGTTTTGTGTGTACCAGACATTAATTCCAAAAAGTCACACAAAATAACTGCAAAGCCTGTGCAAGCTCAGTATGGAGGCACTCAGCGTCTGTTCCTGCGGTTACCACACAGTGCACACATTCACCATATGCAGCCATACTATTGGTAGTGTAACAGCTGGTGCAGTTAAAGAAACACCACCCACTTAATAGCCCTCTCTAACCAGATGACCCCACACCCTGAATTGCTAGCTTGTATTGGAGATTTCCCTGGTGGATAGTGAGGGGCAGGAACAATGTTCCCTCCAAGCTCTGTGAGACTCCTCCACTTACATTCCTGCATGTGGTGGTGGTGCTGTTTCAATATCAGACTCTCAGTAGCGAGGGGCAAGCAAGTTCTTCCAAACTCCAGAGGACCAGCCTGTCACTAGTGATTGAAAACACAATATTGAAGCATCACCTCCCACTGGCAGGAGTAATCCTCAGATGCTTCAGCCCCTTTGGTACTTTGGTTCATATGGTACCTGTTACCCTTAGCAATAGTACCGAGTGACTACTTCTAGAGGTCATAGATGTCGTTTTGAACCCAGACATAGATGAGACAGGAGCACCCAGTTCAAGGGTGAGGGAATCTATATAGTCATGTCAGGGGGGATTTAGGGGATGGGAGGGTTTTTGGAGGGCCGTTTGTATGACATTGTTTTTATCTCCACTGACCACTATAACTATATTGGTGATAGTGCAGAGCACTGACTGCCTTCTATTCACAAAGTGGTAAGTGTCATCCATGCTGTCTGCTGCTGTGACAGCTGTAGCACAGGGTAAGATACTGGTGCACTAAATATTGTCCATGTCTATAACCCACCCATTCTGTACCCATGCCTTGCTCTTCTCTATACCAAGGGGGTGATTCTATAAAGGGTGCTAAAAGATAGAGGGTCCTTTTACAGAGCAGCGGTATGCCCAACATGGTCTTACTGCTCGCTTTTCTGGGACTTCCGCCCTAAGCATGCACCATTTCCAGGGGAAAAAGAAAACCCCTTGAAATGGCTTGTGTGGCGATGACCCGGTGGTAATCGGGCATCGCTGTGCGCCCCCCAGTTACCACTGGGTTAGCGCGAGAGCCCTTATCATCACCTCAATGGGTGGTGGTAAGGGCTTCCCGCCACATGGCCATGTGGTAAAAGTTCTCTTTTTTACCTGCTGCATTAAGGTGCTCACATTTGTGGGAAAAAAGGCCCTGGCATGTGGGAAAAATGGCCCCTGCTGCTAGCGCAGGATCTTTTTTCCCATAGCTTGGTAAAAGGACTCCTCAGTGCCCAAAATCTAAGCACTCAGCTAGTATTCTATTACAGCAAATTTGTGCACCCAATGAGTTACAGAACGCTAACGCAAGCCAGCAATTAGGTGCCAAAATGTACCCATCACCAGTTACACCAGTTCTGTGGCAGGTATAAATGTGAGCACCTTAATGTAGCAATTAGGCGCATAACTCACAGTATTCAATAAGGCATGCACTGAAATAGTTGGAACGTCCATGAACCGCCCATGTGAATACTCCCTTTGCAGTTACACGCTAACCCCTCTGTTTACTAAGCTGCATTAGTGGTTGCCATGTACTAATGCTAACACAGCTCATTCATTTTGAATGGGTTGTGTCGGCATTGCAACACCGCAGCTGCTAGCGTGGCTAAGTAAACAGGGGGTAAACACTTAGGTGCCCAGTTATAGAATAGCACCAAAGTGCACCTAAATGCCATTTCCCCCCCATTTTGGTGCTTAACTACCATTAACTTCATTTTCAATTGACACCTAACTTTTGGCACATTATATAAAATTACCCATAAGCACTTAGTACATGCTAAATGTTGCCTCAGTTTGGTAACTGTTTTCTCAGATGCACACTAAGACATTTTATTTGGATTTTTTTTTTTTTTTTTTGCTCACACCTTTTTCAGTACATAGTAGCTCAAGTGAGTTACATTCAGGTACACTGGCTATTTCTTTGTCCCAAGAAAGCTCACAATCTAAGTTTGTACCTGAGGCAATGGAGGGTTAAGTGAAGCAGCAGCAGGATTTAAACCAGCAACCTCTGGAATGCAAGACTGGTGCTTTAACCACTAGGCCACCCCTCCACTGCATTAGCATGTGAAGTAACTGCTTATTGTACTTCATGAACAAAGCAACTTAGGGGCCCTTTTATTAAAGGGTGTTAAGCCCTATTATCTCTGGGAATGCCACAAGATAAAAGCATTCTGGGGACAGGTGGTCAAATGTTTGGAGACTGTGTTACAGGGGAAGATTCATCTCTCCCCATTGGGTATCTTATTGGATAAATATTAAGTTTTTGAGTCGCACACCAAGGGGGCTCGGCAGTTCATTAGGAAAGCTAGCATAGTGGGGAAAAAACTTATTATGAATGCGTGGGTGACAAAGGATCCTCCCAATTACTGGCACTGGAGGAATCGCCTGCATGACCTATTGTTACAAGAACGGAGGGCGGTGGGATCTTCTCTGAAAAGAAGGAAAGCTTTTTTGGAAATATGGGAACCACTTATACAACAGCTATCACCCAAGGCACGTAGTTTTATTTTAAATCGTTTCTGAAGAGTTTTTTTTTTTTCTCTTCTCCTCCCCGAAAGTTTGTAAATTGGAAAGAGGCACTTTTATCCCAGGCACCGTTATCTTGAGGAATACCACCTTCCCCCTGATTGAATGAAAGAAGATGGATCGAGGAGGGCGCAGAGGGAGGGGGGGCTACCAACGTAAATGTAATGGTGCAGCAGAGGGGATAGTTAGTTGTTGGAAGAGCATGGCCCTTTATAAAATCGTAGGCTAGACAGCCTCTGCATAATTGTGTAAGTAGAGCCGGGCGGAGCAGGATTGACGGGAGGGGGAGGGGGATGGGGGGAGTTAAGCATATTCTTGTTGAATATTAGATGGTGGTTTAGGTATAAGGGTGTGAGTAACAAGTTATGCACATAGTACAAATGTTTTAATGATATTATTGCGGATTTTGAAATTAAATAAGGTACATTACCATCAATAAAAAGTTGAACTACAATGGGGAAAGAGGGAGGACGGGTTAGGGGGGAAGGGAGGCAAGGGTTAAAAAACAGGTTGATGACAGACTTTATCATCTTATTATTATGTTGTCAAGTTCTGACATTGGCAGTAGGGTGAAGCCAGATGCTGAAGGTGCGTAACTTTGATGGTCATCAATAAACTGTAGTTATATAAAGTTTGCTTCAATTGAGAGAGAGGGTAGGAGGGGACGGATAAAATTGTTAAAAGCTTGATGGCTACCTTTAATACATTGCCTTTACTGTATAAGTTTTGATATTTGAATTTCTATATATTTATATTGTTGGAAGTGTTCACTTTGTATTGTCATCAATAAAAATGTTAAATCATAAAGGGTGTTAAGCCCTAACATGTGCTTAGTGTATGATAAACAAGCTACTGCAAAATGCATTAAAGCATTTGCCTGTTAGTGCATACTAACCCCTGAATGCTATAAAAATTGTGCATGCAAATTTGGGCATGCTCTGAATTTGCACACATAATTTAATTACATAACAAGCCAATTAGTGCCAATAATTGGCTTTTTAACAAGCGATTATTGGCATTAATTAGATTTAATTAGAACTTACGCTTGTAAATTTAGGTGCAGGATCTGTGCCTTAATTTTACACATGGCCTAAAAAAGGGGGCATGGAAATGGGAGGGTCATGGGCATTTTGGGGTGAATTGGGGCCTGGTTTTGAGTTACATGCGTAATTATAGAGTATGGGGGCTCCATGCATACATTTAGGTGTGGGCTTTTGCACCACATTTTCATTGGAGGAAATGGCAATGCCTAAATTTATGCATGGCCCCCTGCGCCTGAGCACTATTCTATAAACCACATCTAACTTTAAGTATGGTTTATAGAATGATGCTTTTTGGGGCGCTGATTTTGTGGCACCATAAATAGAATCTAGCCTTAAGTGTGCATTAACTATTTGAATAGAACATATAATTTTTAGAGGGGGCATATCATGGGTGGAGAATGGATGTGGAAGTATTAACCGGCTAGCATGTTTGCATTAGTACCCACTAATTGGATAATGTAAATAGGGGCCCTTTTACTAAAGGGTTGCCGTACAAAAGAAAGAAGGACTACTATTGCATTGAATCTGGGCTTAGCATGCAGTAAAGTCCAATGTTAAGACTTGCCAAGCCCTGTAGTAAAAGGTATTTTGTATTCTGCTTTACCAACGGTACTTCAAGCTGGAAGGTTTACTGGCTGTTGTGCTGCTTCATAATAGCTTGTTTCTTCTCTTCTGGAATTCAGTTTGAATTTGGTTATTACATTACTGCTGCACCAAAGCACAGAATAGTGACTTACATTATCCAGAATCTTACATGATATGAGTGACAAGGTTCAATTTGACCATAACCCATGATACAATCTCCTTCTCCACCCCCCCCCCCCATCCTTTATACCTCCAAATTACGTAGTGTGAACCAGCATTGTTAAGGTTTCTGCATTTTCTATTGACATACACTCCATACACACAAGGCCATGCAGTTGATTTCTCCATAACACCAAGGTCAGAGGCTGTTCTGCAGTCCACTGCAGTAAGCTACATCAAATTTGCTTTACAAATAAGCATGGTCTTCCATCTTGTCTAACAAACTCAGCTGGGGACTTGCATCCAGTCTTACTGCAAGCATACCACTTAAATGTTCCTATACACTGGTCCAAAAGTCTGCAATTCTTGGACAGTCCCACAATATTGGAAGCCAATAAGTTGCAATAAGCCAGTGACTTATTGGAAGCCAATAAGTTGCAAGATGCGAGAGACAACATGGTTTTACCAAAGTTAAATCGTGCCAAACGAATTTCATTGAATTCTTTGACTGGGTGACGAGAGAATTGAATCAGGGACGTGCTATAGACGTAATCTACCTAGATTTCAGCAAAGCTTTTGACACGGTTCCCCATAGGAGGCTCTTGAATAAACTTGACAGGCTGAAGATAGCACCCGACGCGGTGAACGGGATTAGGAACTGGTTGGCGGACAGATGCCAGAGGGTAGTGATTAATGGAATTCGCTCGGATGAGGGAAAGGTGAGCAGTGGAGTTCTTCAGGGATCGGTGCTGGGGCTGATTCTGTTCAATATATTTGTGAGTGACATTGCCGAAGGGTTAGAAGGTAAAGTTTGCCTTTTTGCAGATGATACCAAGATTTGTAACAGAGTGGACACCCCAGAGGAAATGGAAAACATGAAAAAGGATCTGCACAAGCTAGAAGAATGGTCTAATGTTTGGCAATTAAAATTCAATGCAAAGAAATGCAAAGTGATGCACTTAGGGAGTAGAAATCCACGGGAGACGCATGTGTTAGGCAATGAGAGTCTGATATGTACAGACAGGGGGAGGGATTTTGGGGTGATAGTATCTGAGGATCTGAAGGCGACGAAACAGTGTGACAAGGCAGTGGCCGTAGCTAGAAGGTTACTAGGCTGTATAGACAGAGGTGTGACCAGCAGAAGAAAGGAGGTGTTGATGCCCCTGTACAAGTCGTTGGTGAGGCCCCACTTGGAGTATTGTGTTCAGTTTTGGAGGCTGTATCTTTGCTAAGGATGTAAAAAGAATTGAAGCAGTGCAAAGAAAAGCTACAATAGTGGTATGGGATTTGCGTTGCAAGACGTATGAGGAGAGACTGGCTGACCTGAACGTGTATACCCTGAAGGAAAGGAGAAACAGGGGTGATATGATACAGACATTCACATATTTGAAAGGTATTAATCCGCAAACAAACCTTTTCCGGAGACGGGAAGGCGGTAGAACTAGAGAACATGAAATGACGTTGAAGGGGGGCAGACTCAGGAAAAATGTCAGGAAGTATTTTTTCACGGGGAGAGTGGTGGATACTTGGAATGCCCTCCCGCAGGAGGTGGTGGAGATGAAAATGCGTGGGATAAACATAAAGGAATCCTGTTCAGAAGGAATGGATCCTCAGAAGCTTAGCAGAGATTGGGTGGCAGCACCGGTGGTTGGGAGGTGGGGCTAGTGGTTGGGAGGTGGGGCTAGTACTGGGCAGACTTCTACAGTCTGTGCCCTGAAAATGGCAGATACAAATCAAGGTCAGGTATACATATAAAGTAGCACATATGAGTTTATCTTGTTCGGCAGACTGGATGGACCATACAGGTGTTTCTCTGCCATCATCTACTATGTTACCCCGTATACAATATTTTAAGGCACCCAATATTTTAAGGCATCCCCTTCTGCATATGCTATTCCCATCTTACTGGCTCGCAGAGGGTGTATATACATTTGATGGAGAATGTAAAATGGAGTTCTCGTAACTGACTGTTCTGGAATTTAATCCAAATCCCCAAGGTTAAATCAGCTCAGTAAAACATAGGCCATCTTAATACGCATAAGAACATAAGAATAGCCATACTGGGTCAGACCAATGGTCCATCTAGCCTAGTATCCTGTTTTCAACAGTGGCTAAGCCAGGTCATAAGTACCTGGCAGAAACCCAAATAGCAGCATTCCATGCTATCACTCCCAGTGCAAGCTGTGCTTCCCATGTCTGTCTCAATAGCAGACTATGGACTTTTCTTCCAGGTAGGGCTGGCATTAGGGGGTAGGAAACAGGGCAACTGCCCTGGGCCCCCATATCATTGGATGCCCAAACCTGCCTCAAGCGAAAGGAGGCATAGGCTGAAGACCAGATTTTGGACTCCCTCCCCAGGTTCTGCCCTGGGCCCTTCAATGTCTAACACCAGCCCTGTCCAAACCTTTTTTAAACCCAGATACGCCAACTGCTGTTACTACATCCTCTGGCAAAGAGTTCCAGAGCTTAATTATTTGTTGAGTGAAAAAATGTTTCCTCCTATTTGTTTTAAAAGTATTTCCATGTAACTTCATTGAATGCCCCTTAGTCTTTATACTTTTTGAAAGAGTAAAATATCAATTCACTTCTACTCATTCTACATCACTCAGGATTTTGTAGACCTCAATCATATCTCCCCTCAGCCAACCCTTTTCCAAGCTGAAGAGCCCTAACCTCTTTAGCCTTTCTTTATATGAGAGGAGTTCCATCTCCTTTATCATTTTAGGTGACAAGAACTGAATGCAATACTCAAGGTGAGGTCGCAATGTGGAGCGATACAGAGGCATTATAGTATTCTTGGTCTTATTTACCATCCCTTTCCTAATAATTCCCAGCATCCTGTTTGCTTTTTTGGCCACCGCTGCACCCTGAGCAGAAGATTTCAGCGTATTGTCTACAATGACACCTAGCATCAGGTAACTATGATTTGATGATTATTCCCAACGTGCATCACTTTGCATTTGTCCACAAATTTCTTTTGCCATTTGGCCAGAATTAAAGTGTGGTAAGTGCAAAGCTTCTACACAGAGGTAAACTCTCAAAAGGTCGCTGAAAGTTAGGTGGCGAGCTGATGCATGCTAAGTGCAAATTCTTCAACAGCAGTTGTACATGCAACTACCATTACAGAACAGTGGTGTAAGGCTGCATTTACGGGCCTAACTTTAGGCACAAGCACCTATGCCAACTCAGTGGCTGACGTCAATGCTCATGTAGTTAGACAGAAATGTTAGTATCCTATAACCCATGTAGGTCACTGCTTGACATGCCCCTCCCAGGTCCACCCCCCTCCCCTGAAGTTGTGGGCTTTAAAATCTGAGGGTGCAAACTTAAACTGTGACTAAGGGCAGTTATTTGTGTAACTGCTAATTAGAGCCAATAATTGTTTTTAAATGCCAATTAACAGCCAATTCTTGACTTAAGTTATGTGCGCAATTGATCTTATTCTTATTGATCTTTGCGTCAGAAATTTGAGTGTAAAAGTTTCTAGAATTAGGGGGTAAGTGTTTGGGGCCTGCTCAACATCTTTATTGCTAATTGGCCCATGTTTGTGTACAGAGTTAACATATACTGTTATGTATAAGGCACAGTTCCTGCCTATTTCCAGGTTTGTAAATTTAAACTCGTTTAGTAAAAGAGGCCTGTAAATTTTAGCTAACTGTGGACAGAATTTGTCATCTTGAAATAACAGTCTTGGATCTTGAATTTGTATAACAAATTACAAACAAATCCCCATGTTTACAAAGCCGCACGGCAATGCCAACACAGCCCATTGAAAGTGAATGGGCTGTGTCGGCATTAGCGTACTGGCAGCTGCTAGCAGGGTTTTGTAAATGGGGGGGGGGGGAGGGAAGGCTATCATGCATGCTAAGACCATTTAGCAACCCACAAAATAAATACTCATGTGAGGGGATAATTTTATAAAGCTTTGTTTGGGGGGGGGGGGGAGAGAAACATGTTCAACATGCAGAAAATTGTGTATGGATATTCACTTGTAAAAAAAAAATAAGTAGGCAGACTCTCCATAGTGGAAGTGTAGAGACCCAGGGAAAAGAGTGAAGGTATTTCTTTGTAACAGGAGCCCTCAGCTGGGAGACAGACAAGTGGGCAGAACTTCCAAGTTGCCCAGCTCCAGAAGGGAGATTTTAGGCTAGTTCTGGATTTCTAGCAACCCCCCTCCTGAAGCATTATAGGACCCTGCAGCACTTATTTCAATGGGTAAAATCAGGGACTACAAATTCCACACTGCTTTAGGACGTAAACTTAAAACCAGGACTAGCAAAAAAGGTCTTCCTCCTAGAACTGGGTAAGTTGGTACTTTGAGTGGGGGCAGGGCTTTAGTAAGGTACTGAGAGAGATAGTCAATGCCTGGCACATGGAGCAGAATTCCCTGAAGCTAAGAACCAGCCTGGTGCTCTAGGGCAGGAAGGGTTACAGTCAAATCAGGGAAAGGTAGAAATCCAGATTAGCTCCAGGATTCAGGGTACTTTCCAGACTGGTTGTGTACATTCATTCTCCTGCATTGTAAGACAAAGGGAGAGGGAATCTTAATATGTATTGGAGTTGGGGGGGGGGGGGGGATGGAGCAGGGTTCCACAGAAAAGTCCTGTAATGCTGTAACCCCAATGCAGGAAGGCTGGCTGAAGGAAAACCTATAGCAATCCTAATGCTGTAGCACAGTGGAAGGGGCCGTTTGAAAGACCAATGCAACCAAACTGTGCTAGAACTGTGAGAAGAAAACCCTGGCCTGGTGTTGAGGCTTGTAAAAAGGTCAAGTGATAATAATTCACAGATGTAAGAAGCATTATCAAACGTAAGCTAAGGAAGGATGGATCTTTTGTTTAAGAATTTATTTGTAAAAGAAGGATAACTAGTAATGTAGCCTTAAGAAATTAACCTGAGGTCCAGGATCAGATGGCTGCTGAGTTAGTAGTTCACAAATAAAGAATCAATGTACCTTAAATTCCTTTAAAGGAGACCTATGGAAGTGCAGTAATATGTCTTCTGTTGGTGGCCTAGAGAGTGGGAACCCTACTTGGCCTTTGGGAGGACTGTGGTAGAACCCCTGAGTAGCTGCATAATTCCAAAGCCAGCTAAGTTTAATTTCCAACATTTATATTCTGTTTTCCCCACAAAGGTCTCAAAGTGGACTACAAAGAAACACAGAACACCTTCTAAATGTATTATATGTTTATATAAAACATTTATACCCACCAAATCACAAATGACTCAGCATTCAAAGTGGGCTCATGCCCACTTAAATCACTTGTGGCCACCCAGTGGCCGATATTCTATGACACTTAACTGAGCAGTGGCACTGAATATCAGCTCTGACCGGCCATTTCCAAAGTGGGAAGGTCAGGGGCGGTACAGGGGAAAGAGTTGGCGGGGAGCTGGCAGTTATGTGGGTGCCAGCAGTATTCAGTGCTGATACCCACAAAGCAGGTGAATTTAGGACTGCTCAAAAGCTGGTGCCTGACTCCAATCTGCCTGCCACCCCTCTGAATCAGCACCCCTCCTTTTGATCCACCTCCCACCCCACAATGAGGGCCATACATCCCTCCCAACACCCCAATGAGTCGACCCCCGTCTCAAACCTCCCACCTCTCAGGATCGCCTCCCCCACCCTGGCCTATCTGAAGTCTGGGTAGGAGCGAAACCCACTTGCTCCTGCCCTAAGCGGCTGTGACTCCAACCTGGCTTTCAAACAAAATGGAAACGCATACACAGATCACAACATATGGACAGGAGTCTAAACCTTTACAATGGATAAGGGCCCCCAGTTGAGCTGATGTATGACCACTGCTACCAGTTCTGCAGGAATTCCACTGTGATTTTGCTGATGGTTCTTCAAAGGCCATGATGACTTTAGGATTTTTGGAGTATTATAGATAGAAAGTATGCTGTAGCTGTTCACCTTGCAAACTTAAGAGATATATTTTTTTAATGGATGTAACAGTTCAAGGGGAAGTGAGCCCGTGGACCTGGGTACCGACTATGGGAGGCGAGTCACTTGAGCTGAGCACAGCACTAGGGCAAAGTACTAGGCAGGACTTGGCAGTAAACAACCATAATAACAAACTTTATCCACTTTTTTTTTAAAGATTTTTTATGTGCTCTTAAAGAATTCTTAAGGTCTACCGGAGACCAACATAGGTCTTATTTTTTCCACAAGCAATTAATCATCGCACATATTGTTTTTTCTTTGCGCTATTCCATGCTCGCTGTTTAAACACACTTATTTAATACAATATAATGCCACTTAAGTTGTAGAGGTTCTGGGTCCTTGTGCCTGCTACTTGTTGCTTTGTCTGCTTCTGCTACTGCTCATTGGGAAAAGCAGCTGTGGCCATGGGAGAGTGGCAGGAGATAGGGGGATTATGGGGAAGAAAAAAAAAGGTGCTTACAAAAAGCCCTGGTGATGTCACTCCTGGCACGCCCTCAACAATTCGTGCCGCAAGCTCTAAAAACTTTGGGCTGCGGTGTGTGTGCATGCCCTAGGAATCCAGCATGCAGCTATAGGGAGAAGGCAGGTCGCTGTCCACAGGAGCACTGATGGAACAGTAAGTGCGATACGGGTTGGGGCACAAGTCACGGCAGAATCGTGACAATAGAGAAGCATTGTGAGAACAGTTTACTGTCTGTATCGCTTCATGATGAGACCTCACCTTGAGTACTGCATTCAGTTCTGGTCACCGTATCTCAAAAGGTATAGCAAAATTAGAAAAGGTTGAAAGAAGAGCAACCAAAATGATAAAGGGCATGGAACTCCTCCCATATGAGGAAAGGTTAAAGAGCTTGGAAAAGAGACAGCTGAGGGGGATATGATTGAGGTGTACAAAATCCTGAGTGGTGTAGAATGGGTAAAAGTGAATTGATTTTTTACTCTTTCAAAAAGTACAAAGGCTAGGGGGACACTCAATGAAATTACATGGAAATACTTTTAAAACAAATAGGAGGAAATATTGTTTTTCACCCCAAGAATAGTCAGGCTCTAGAACTCATTGCCAGAGAATGTGGTAACAGCGGTTAGTGTATCTGTGTTTAAAAAAGGTTTGGACAAGTTCCTGGAGGAAAGGGCCATAGTCTGCTATTGAGATAGACAGAGGGGAAGCCACTGTTTGCCCTGGGATTTGATGCATGGAATGTTGCTACTAATTGGGTTTCTGCCAGGTACTTGTGACCTGGATTGGCCACTGTTGGAAACAGGATATTGGGCTAGATGGACCATTGGTCTGACCCAGTATGGCTATTCTTATGTTCTTATGTCTTTTGGTGGGAAGAAACATATACAAGATCCAGCTATAGCATCATTTACTACAAAGCATTTTATCAATAGAAATTGCATACTTAATAGAATAGTTTGTAATCCATATCCAGACAGAAGTAAATGTGCAGGGACACAGAGGGAATTTACTGTGGCTGAGTAATGTATCCAGGGGCTTAAGTTCTGCTGCTGAAGGCAGTATAGTTGAGATGGTCTGGGATTACCTTATATGGATATTTTTAGTTTATCAACCCGAAAAGAAGTTAAGATGCAATGTGAGAATAATATAGTTCACTCCTTCAGTCCTAGGGTGAATGGTAACTTGGAAGTATTATTGAATGGTCTTGGGACCAATATTGGTTTGGCAATTTGAGTTAATGGAGCTAATACTAAGATGTAATCCCAAGACTGTCACAGGCTGTAGAGCCTTAGGAACTGAAACAAGAAATGATCTTGGTTAATCATCAGTGAGTGTAGAAGAGTTGTAATTAGTGCTTTATTAAAAAAATAAACCTTGTTCTTGCTTGGATAGAGTGGAATTTTGGCTAATAAAATGAAATCTAAAAATACCTGAGTAATTGGCCTCACAGGAGGTGTGGAAGAGACTTTTGTGGGAGATCTTAGTGATAAGATTATTTCATTCTCTCAGATTCTGAATGCTGAATTTGATACTAAATTTAGAGAGGATAAAGACATAGCGCTGCTAATATAAAAGATAAAATAATTTTAGAGAGACTAGTAATATGCAGCAACCTGGTTGGACAGCAGTTACGTGAAAGTTGTGATCCCTCCTGCCTTGTTATTTAGTTTTTTTTGCAAACACTAAACAAAAAGCTATTCACTGATAATTCCAGACAGAAAATATGTTTGATGTTGATGCTCAAAGAATAAAGGGGCACTTTTTCAAAGGCGTGTAGGTGCCTTTGCATGTCAAATTGGAACTACCGCCCAACTACTGTGTCCCCGGGGTGGTAATTCCATTTTTGGCGTGTGCCTAAAACACATGGCAGAAAATATTTTGTATTTTCTACTGCGGGGCCCTTACCTGACGGTAATCGGCAGTTGGTGCACGCTGTACTCTTGCTGCCTGGTTAGCGCATGAGACCTTACACTGGGTGGCGTTAAGGTCTCAGGCTGAAAATGGATGTGCGCTGGTTTTCATTTTGCCGCACGTCCATTTTCTGGCACATTGAAAAAAATCCCCTATTTTCCAGGCACGCTCAGGAAATGGACTAGCACGCGTCCAAAACACATGCATACATCAGCGCAAGTCACTTTTGGGCTTGCCTTAGTAAAAGGGCCCCATAGTATTTTCTCTATCTGGTTTTATTTGAAAGAAGAATTTCGATAGATTGAGCATGGAAATTGCTGCTTTATAGTTAAGGTTGATGACAGATAGTGCATGGAATCTCCTTTGGGGTAATTTTATAAACCATGTTGCAAGGGTAAAGCATGTTTTACATGCAGGAAGTGGTGATTATAAAACAATGACACCACATGTAGGCATCACTGGTAGTGTAGTTTGGCAGAGCCATGGTGGAATTGCAATATACACATGTATTTATAACATATGCGTGAATGCACGTAGGTGCCCTTTTACTAAAGCGCCTTAGGTTTTGCACTTAAAAGACTAGATTCTATATATCACGCCTAAAAAATCAGCACTGAAAAAATACACCTAGGCGCATTCTATATAGAATATGCCTACATTTCTGTGTGGTTTATAGAATGCACTGAGTGCCCATCAGCGTGACTCAATTTAGCAACAGGCAGTTATGCCAAGTAAAACATGGTGTAAATGCCTAAATTTGGCACAGACCGGGTATATTCTAACAGCACATCGGTTTTAGAAATGCCCATGACCCGCTCATTCTTCACCCATGGTCGGACCCCCTTTTCAACTATGTGACTTAGAATTTACATGCATCATGTTACAGAATATGCTTAGACAGTTGTGTGTATAAATTCTAATTAATGCCAATTAGTGTCAATAATTGCTTGTTAATTGGCAATTATCAGCACTGATTAACTTGCTAACTAATTAAGTTGCATGCACAAATCCAGAATGCACAACTTAAGTCGTGCTATATAGAATCTGGGGGAAAGCGCATTAATCTTTGCTATTATCATGCAGTAAGTGCAAAGCCAACATGGCGACTCTTCAGGGCATGCCAAGTATTTCTGCTTCAGTTCCTTCACAGAATCGCTTGGTAGTGCTCATGCACACTGGCCACAATTAGTGTGGACACACTTAGCGCTTCCTATTGAGGAGGCACGAGGGAGTATCCTATATAATAAAACACCCTCAACGTTCTGAGGACACTGACGTCAGTGAAGCCAAGCCCTGACTTCCTTCAAAAAGGTTCGAAGGTTCGTGGTGGTGAAGCCACCAAAATCGCTCCGTGCCCCGCCCTCGAGGGCGGAGTAATGGCAGAACAACGAAGGGGTTGGCTAGGGAGGGAGGGGGGGTTGGCGATGAAAACCTTGCTAGCGCCCATTTCATTTGCTCTGAAACGGGCCTCTTTTACTAGTATTCTATAAATGGCACCTAAAAGTTGGTGCCAAAATTAAAAAAGGTGCAGAGAAGGGCGACGAAAATGATAAAGGGGATGGGACGACTTCCCTATGAGGAAAGGCTAAAGCGGCTAGGGCTCTTCAGCTTAGAGAAAAGGCGGCTGAGGGGAGGAGATATGATAGAGGTCTATAAAATAATGAGTGGAGTTGAATGGGTAGATGTGAAGCATCTGTTCACGCTTTCCAAAAATACTAGGACTAGGGGGCATGCGATGAAGCTACACAGTAGTACATTTAATTCGAATCAGAGAAAATTTTTCTTCACTCAACGTGGTAAAGGCAGTTAGCTTAGCAGAGTTTTAAAAAGGTTTGGATGGCTTCCTAAAGGAAAAGTCCATAGACCATTATTAAATGGACTTGGGAGAAATCCACTATTTCTGGCATAAACACTATAAAAGTGTTGTTAACAGCTTTTAACAAGCAATAATGAGCACTAATTGGCAAAAATTAGAATTTACATGTGTTCATTGCTAAGCCTATTCTGTAATGCAATGCACCTAAATTCTAACACACTTAGGCAAAAAGGGGCCTGCTTAGGGGTGTGGAAATGGGCGTTTTGTGGGCATTCCAAAATCTACGTGCATTGTTATAAAATATGGGCCACTGCAAGTAAATCTACGCGCAGAGATTTGCACAAGCTTTTCATTGGTGTAAATGTACGCTCATAGATTTAGTCATATGAACTACACCTAAGCATATTCTAAACACCACACATAGATTTACACATGGTATTTAGAATACGCTTAGGTGTAATTGCCTAACATGCATTAATTTTAGGTGCCATATATAGAATTGGGCCCTTAGCGCGATTCTATAGAGAGTATGCGTCCTTTATAGAATCACACTTAGGCATAAACTGCACCTAAATGTAGGCATCTGCAATTAGGCCTGCTATGAGCAGACTTAAATGCCAGCACCTACAGTTAGGCGCAGTTTAGCCATATTCTATATCAATGCACATAACATGTGGGAATTATTTATTTAGATTTTGCTCACACCTTTTTCAGTAGCAGCTCAAGATGAGTTACATTTAGGTACTCTGGATATTTCTCTGTCCCAGGAGGGCTCACAATCTAAGTTTGTACCTGAGGCAATGGAGGGTTAAGTAACTTGCCCAAGATCACAAGGAGCAGCAGCGGGGAATGCCCTCAGAAATGCCCCTATCCACACTCCCAAGTATATACCTGCATTAGGATTTACGTGCACATCTAATTATTGCTGATTATTGCTGATAATCAGTTGTGCTCACCTAATTATCAACGCAGATTGGCTCATTATTCAATTGAATTATGTGTGTTAAATTGAGCACATGCCCAATTTGATGTGCGTTACTCGTAGCATCGTATATAGAATGTGGTCCTAAGCAGTGCTTTTTTTGTACAAAAAAAGGTGCCGGTACTCATTATGGGCGGGGTCACCACATATGGCTCCACCCCTATGATAGCCACACCCACATTAACCACACACCCTACACCAGCCATGGCGCATATAAACAGACATCATTGAAAATATTACAGTACTATAGGAGAAAAAAATAACGTGATTTTTTTTTCATTATAAATAATCTCTGTAAGCTCTTACAGCTCCAGTATACCCAGTGCAAAATAAGACAGCCAATGTAAATTCTCAAATTGGACATATTACAAACACTAAAATGAAAATAAAATGATTTCTTTCTACCTTTGTTGTCTGGTGACTGTTTTTCTTTCCATATTGGTCCCAGTCTGTGATTCTCCTTTCCTTTGTTTTCGCTTAACTCTTCTGTGCCATTTGTCATTTTTGTCTCCTTTTTCTTTGCTTTCTTCAATATTTTTCAGGCTCTCTCTCTGTCCAGATTTAATTCATTCTTACTATCCATTCTTTAATTTCCTTCATCTACCTGTGGCTTTTCATCTTTTCCTCACCCTTGTTCTCCCCATGCCCCTTCCTCTTATTCTCCAGTCTTTCTCTATTCCCCTTTTCCATCCAGCAGCTCTGCTTTCTCTCCCCATCCTTCCAGTGTCTCCCCTATTTCTTTCTGCATTCTTCCATCCAGCGTCTTCCCTCTTTCTCTCCCTATCCTTCCGTTTTCCCTCTCTCTCTCCCCATCCTTCCATCTGTTTTTCCCTCTCTCTCTCTCCCCATCCTTCCATCTGTTTTTCCCTCTCTCTCTCTCCCCATCCTTCCATCTGTTTTCCCTTTCTCTTTCCCCATCCTTCCATCTGTTTTTCCCTCTCTCCCCAATCCTTCCATCTGTGTTTTTCTCTCTCTCTCCCCATCCTTCCATCTGTTGTTTTCCCTCTTTCTCTCTCTCCCCAATCCTTCCCTCTGTTGTTTTCCCTCTTTCTCTCTCTCCCCAATCCTTCCCTCTGTTGTTTTCCCTCTTTTTCTCTCTCCCCAATCCTTCCCTCTGTTGTTTTCCCTCTTTTTCTCTCTCTCCCCAATCCTTCCCTCTGTTGTTTTCCCTCTTTTTCTCTCTCCCCAATCCTTCCCTCTGTTGTTTTCCCTCTTTTTCTCTCTCCCCAATCCTTCCCTCTGTTGGTTTCCCTCTTTCTCCCCAATCCTTCCCTCTGTTGGTTTCCCTCTCCCTGCCAAGTTTCCCGCGAACGGCGCGAAGTCGCGATGCACGCGGCACCAGCCCCTATTTCCGGCCGCTGCTGCTACTCCTGTTGAGCAGCAGCGGCTGCTACAAAGAAAAAGAAGATTAAAAAAAAAAAAAATTGAAACCTGGCTGAAACGCGGCACCCCGGCACTGTAGATAGCCATTAGGCATTGGCTGTTGCCCCGCAGCCGCTCCTCCTCTTGCCTCTACGTCACTGCCCCTGGAGGAAGACCCCGGAGGAGCGCAGTGACATAGAGGCAAGAGGAGGAGCGGCTGCGGGGCAACAGCCAATGCCTAATGGCTGTCTACAGTGCCGGGGTGCCGCGTTTCAGCCAGGTTTGAAGTTTATTTTAAAATCTTTTTCTTTGTGTAGCGGCCGCTGCTGCTCAACAGGAGAAGCAGCAGCGGCCGGAAATGGGGGCTGGCACTGCGTGCGGGACATAGACTCAGGGGGCGGGGGGGAGCAAAAAAAAAAAAAAGGTGCCGGTACGCCGTACCGTTGCGTACCGGCACAAAAAAAGCACTGGTCCTAAGTGACCCTGTGATAGTAGCAGCACAAGTGATAGCATATAGTATGTACTGCGTGCTAACTGCAGTATGATATCCAGGTCCATTCTCCGACCATACCCTGTCTAGTTTCCGTCCCCTTACAAAACATGCACTTATCCCTGGATTCAATAAATGGCACCCAAATTTACGTTCCCAAAATTGTGCACAACCCTGAGATCCACATGCAAATAAATTAGCTAATGAGCCATTAACAATCAATTATTGACATTAATTGACTCTAATTTGCATATATGGCTGCATGTGATTCTATAAAGATCTGCACCCAAAAGTTCTTATGTGCAATCCAAAAGGGGGCATGGTTATGGGAGGGGTATGGGCAGGTGAGGGACATTCCAAAGAATTATGCGCAGTGCTGTAGAATTTGGGGCACCAGAATTTACACCAGGTTTTAACTGATGTAAGTCCCAATCATGGGCAACAGAATACATGCTAAGCACTATTCTATAAAGAGCCTGGAATGCCCTTTATAGAACAGCATTGAGCGCAAATTTTCCTGGTGCTTACTTTCCAGCACCATTTACTGAATCTGGCCCTGAGTAATTTGGATTCACTTCTTCTCTACACACTCTCTAGGGCTTTAAAATCACTGCAGTTTTGCTGACTGAACTCACAGCTGTTTCCTGTCATTCCTGCTTCTATAGTGGGAACGGTTGCTGATGTCAGCAGGAAGTGGCCGTAGTAACCAGCCCACCTTTGAGGCGTCGCACCTCAGTCGTCGTACTGAAGGGGCTTTGTGCAGCGCTTTGTTGGCATTTGGAGGCATCTCATCATTGCTATTTCTCTATATTCTCACCCTTTAGGTCTGTTATCATTATTCTAGCTGAATAATAAAATCACAACTGACTCTTTTTAATTTTGTTTTCATTATGCTTAGCACATATTTGCTTTCACATAGATGTTTAATGCTTGTTTAAAAATATTCCTTAAAGAGGGGGAACAAGATGGCGTCTTGAAGAGAACGTGGGAAGTGATTCTCTCTCTCCTGCCTCCATTCTTTTTTGAATAGTGTGTTTCCTGCTTCAATGCGTAAGAGGAGGGGTAAGCAGTGTGTTGGCCCCACAACACCTGCAGTACCGAAGGCAGGACCGATGGACCGCTTTACTGCCCTTGGACGCTCATTGTGGCAAGATTTCTCACTGCTGGAAGGAGCGGTGGGAGGTGACCCGCTCCTCCAGCCTGAGACTGACATCTCACTCAGCCCCGATCTAGACCCGTGACGTGTATCGGAGGATGCACATTGGCTGCCTCTGACACATCAAATTACCTACAAAATTCTGCTGCTTGCTTTTTATACTCTGTCATCACATGAACCACTTTACCTTTCCTAACTTCTCATTCCCTACTGTCCTAATAGAACTCTCAGGTCCACTCAACAAAACCAACTTATTGTCCCTAGCTATTGCATTATCATCCATGAACACATCAGAGAAGCTATATTCTCAGTACAAGGTCCTTGATTATGGAATGCTCTTCCCAGTTCATTAAGATTGCAATCTTCAGAGACATCTAAAACTGACCTTAAAACCTATCTCTTTATAGTTGCTTATCAATAACTCATTCCTCCTTTAACGGTTGCAGCTGAGGTACACCAGTAATACAGAGCCTCCCTATCATTTTACCCTACCCCTTTACTGTCAGAATTGTAGATCTACCCCTCTTTCTCTGGTGTACCCAGTTTTGAGTTATGTTATCTCCCCCAGTTTTTTAGATTGTCAACCACCCTGAAGGTTTCCATAGGGCAGGGTAGTAAATTTAAATAAACTTGATAAGCTTGATGATTGACATCGTACCTAGATTATTACAACATAATCTACTGTGGTCTCCCACAATACCTATTGCTTCTTCTCTAGACCATTCAAAATACAGCTATTCGTATTCTTTCTAAAGTAAATAGATTTGATAGGATTACTTCCTTATTTATTCAGTTTAAGACCCTTATACTCACTCAAAAAGCTATCTACTCTTGACACTTCCTCTTATCTATCTTTACTGATACAGTGCTATACACTGTCTAGAACTCCTCATTCTCTCAAGGATCTGTGTTTAACACTCCCGTCATTACAACAGGCACACTATCAAATTACAAGAAATAGGGCTTTCTTTTACACTGCATCTTCCCTTCCTTTCCATTTAAGATTGGAACCCTCCGATCAAAAATTTACATCCGTTCTCAAGACCTATTTATTTGAGAAGGCTTTTAATCTCAGATTGATGGATCATATTGAAAGCATTATACTTAGGGTCTGGTACAAATGGCACGCCTTTCTTCAATACTGAAATGTCTGTGTCGCTCAGTTTCCTATTTGATAGGATTATGCACATAATATGGAGTATTGTACGTAATGTGTATAGCTTGCTTCACTTAGGCATGTCCATTTGTGCCTTGCTTTTGGCATGGCAAACGTAGGCACACAGATGGCAACTTAGGTTAGTATTCTACAACGACAACTTAGTGCCCAGATGCCATTATGGAATTAGTGGTCAACATGATGCATTGAGGCCCCTAATTTAAAAACTGGCGCCAAAATGAAATACACCTAATATGTGTGACTAAATTTAGTTGCTGGCAGTTACGCCAAGTAAAACTTGGTGTAAATGCCGGCGCCTAAAGTACATGTGGACCGGATGTATTCTATAACAATGTGCATAGATTGTAGAAACAGCCACATTCTGCTCATTCCACACCCATAGCCACGCCCCCTTTTCAACTATGCAACTTTGAATTTACGTGCATCATTTTATAGAATACACTTAGACAGTTCTGCGCATAAATTCTAATTAATGCCAATTAGTGTCAATAATTGCTTCTAAAGAGACAATTATCAATGCTGATTGGCTTGTTAGCAAATTAAGTTGCACACACAAATCCAGAATACAACAGGATTTGTGGAAGCAACTTAAGTCACGCTATATAAAATATTGGGGTATATGCATTTACTTGCCCCTGCTCTGCCCAATTACAATTCATGGGAAAACCTATGTTGAAGAGTATTCTTCTGGTTAAAGCAGTAGCCTGAGAATCAGGGGGACTGAGTTCATTTCCTACTGTAGCTCCTTGTTAATCTGGTCAAGTCACTCAATCCTCCATTGCCCCAGGTATAAAATAGATACCTGTATATAACATGCAAACTGCTTTGATTGTAACCATAGAAAGGCGATATATCAAGTCCCATTCCCTTTCCCATGTGGTTTGTGTATCTTATCACCATGTGCACATATACAAGTATATACCGCAGGGTAATTTCATAACAGGCTTTTTCTGCTTGTAGAACAGGCTATACACAAGGTTAAAATCTTTATTAAAATTACCCCTTATGCTACAGTGTTCAGCTGCTTCACTCCTTAGTTAGCTAACTAAATTCATTTGACTGTAGAATTCCTTTATATTTGTTTATGATTAATCAAAATTCAGAAACGGAAGTTTAACCCCCCCCCCCCCCCCAACAGTGTGTAAATTATAAGTTCAGTCAGAGAGACAACAGCATACCAGTACTGTACAACAGAGGATCATTTTCAAAGGCATGTTTGTTTATGTTTATTAATATATTTACTATATTACTCATCAGGGTAAAATCAAAGCAGCTTACAAGAAAAAAGTAAAATATCATTTAAAATAAAAAGGGATAATACAATATAATCTTAAAAAGAACTTAATTGAGTAAAATGACCTGGCTGAAAACTGGTTTCTTTAAATGCAACTAGCTGCAGGATTTCTGTGAATGTGTATGTTCAGGGGAGAAAAGTAATGCATGGAAATTCAAATGTCTACTTTACCCTCCATCCACACAAGGGGAAAGGGAATGAGACTTGATATACTGCCTTTCTGTGGTTGTTTTGCAACTATGTTCAGAGTGGTTTACATAGTATATACAGGTACTTATTTGCACCTGGGGCAATGGAAGGTTAAGTGACTTGCCCAGAGTCATAAGGAGCTGTAGTGGGACTTGAACCCAGCTCCCGAGGATCAAAGTCTGCTGCACTAACCAATAGGCTACTCCTCTATTCCACACTATTCTACTCTACTCCACTCCACCCAACAAGGTGAAAGTATGTGGATACTTTTAGCACAGAGATATTTTATTTGCCATTTTTCAAAGAGAAACAACACATTTGGGGCAATTCTATAAATTGGTGCCAAGATATAGCTTACAAAATGAGTTGTGGTTAGTGCCAATTCTACAACAGTTTCTGGGCACACGTAAGCCAATATTGTACACTACCAAAAAACATAGTAACACAATAGATGATGGCAGATAATGACCTGTATGGTCCATCCAGTCTGCCCAAGACAAACCCTTTATATAAGGTATGATGCGATACTTCATATGAATACCTGATCTTGATGTGTTCCTGCCATTTTCAGGGCATAGACCGTAGAAGTCTGCCCAGAACTGTCCTCGTTCTAAAACTTCTGAAGCTGTCGTTCAAGCACTCCACTCTAGCCCATCCAAATCTATCCAGCCACGATAAAGGCAAAGACCATAGAAGTCCACCCAGTCTTTGCTTAACAATTACCAGCATTACTGCCTAATCTTCACTAAGCTTCTTTGGATCCATTCCTTCTAAACTGGATTCCTTTTTGAATTCCGTTACCATTTTCATTTCCACCACCTTCTGTGGGTGGATATTCCAGGTATCTGCCACCCTCTCGGTGAAAAAATACTTCCTGACATTATTCCTGAGTTAACCCCCCTTTCAATCTCAATTCCAGTCCTCTAGTTTTAGCGCCTTCCCATCTCTGGAAAAGGGTTGTTTGTGGATTAATACCTTCCAAATATTTGAACATCTGTATCATATCACATCTATGATTTAAAAAAAAAAAAAGCATCTGTGGCATGCCAAACATTTGGCATGCCAACTTATACCAATGGCTGATGCAAATTGGTGCGCTTATGTGTGTCATGCAATGCATGCAACTAATAACGTTCTAGAAGTTGCATGCATCACTTGGTGACACGGCCATGATATGCTGGTGCTTCGCCCAAGTGTGTGCATCCCTTAATTCTATAAACTTGCACACCAAATTTAGGGCTAGATTTGGTCGCACCCATTTAGGCCATTCATATTCATTGGGTAAATCCTGAAAACTCAACTGGAGACCCATGGTCTAGTGCAGTGATACCCAAACCTGTCCTGGGAGAATCCCAGCAAGTCAAGTTTTTAGGATATCCACAATGAATATGCATGAGAATGATTTGTCTTCATTGCCTCCTTGGTATGAAAATCTCTCCTAAATATTTATTGTGGATATTCTGAAAACCTGAGTGGCTGGGGTTCCCCAAGGATATGTATGGTAATACGTTTCAATTTCCGCACAGAAATTAAGGCACAATATATAGAATTTGGGGATAAGTGTGCAAATTTGTGCATGCAATTTATAGAACAAGTGTGTTAGGATCTTATAAATACCTGTAATGGCTGTGGTGAGTCAGTTACTAGCTCTCTGTTAATTGATATTAACAGCAGTTAAAATGTTTCACCAGGGTCATACTATAACTCTAATGTATCTTTAATCCTGGCATGGAATGAACTGGATGTTTTCATTATCTTTCACCAGTGTTGGCTAATTTAGAGGTGGGAGTGAGGGAACATTCATAGACATTTGTATAAACAGGAGCAGCAGGTGATATTTGAAGTCAATTCCACTGCTCCTTATGGTTTCATTCAGAAATTGGAGTGGAGTTTCTCTTTAAGGAATTATTTGATGAAGATTGCTCGGATAGAGTTTAAAAAGTGATCGGTTGTTACTAGATATAAAAGGACTGTTCATGTGTGTTGCTTGGTAGGAGTTTGGCATTTATTGTATGTCAGTATATTTTAGGGTCCTGTTTACAAAGGCACTCTAGCGTTTTTAGCACGTGCTAAAATTTAGTGCGCACTAACCATGTAGATGCCCATAATAATTCCATGAGCATCTACATGATTAGCACATGCTAATTTTTAACATATACTAAAAACGCTAGAGCAGGCACCCTAAGTTTGCAAGGATATAAGTAGTCTGCATATGTGCAATCTGTTTACTGTTTTTTAATAATGTGTTTTGTTTTGTTGTATAATTTATTGATTAAACACTGGTAGGAGTGTGCTGTTTGTCTAAATAACACCCCTATGGATCCCCTATGGAAATCCTTTTCGAGCAAAACAAAATTAATTGCTGGGTGATTGAATTTTCCTTTGATGTGGGGTTTGGTTAATGTGTGCTTCTTTTATGCTACCTATGAATGATGCCTGTGGTTTACGAATTTCTGCAGATATGGCAAAGTAGGGTAGAATTAATTTATAGATGATTATATTTGATGGTGGTGATCTAAGATGACCCACTCACAATAAAGAAAGGACAATGCAGGGGCAGGCAACTCTGGTCCTCGAGAGCCGCAGGCAGGTCAGGTTTTCAGGATATCCACAATGAATATGCATGAACTTGATTTGCATACACTGCCTCCATGGTATGCAAATCTATCTCCTGCATATTCATTGTGGATATCCTGAAAATCTGACCTGCCTGCGGCTCTCGAGGACCGGAGTTGCCTACCCCTGGGATAATGCACCTGTTTTTTCTATGAATTGGATGGTTTACGAAATATTGTACTTGTTTTGGATTATATCAATGAAATTATATGGAAATACTTTGAAAACAAATAGGAGGAAATATTTTTTTCACTCAAAGAATAGTTACGCTTTGAAACTCGCTGCCGGAGGATGTGGTAACAGCGGTCAGTGTATCTGGGTTTAGAAAAGGTTAAGACAAGTTCCTGGAGGAAGAGTCCTTGAGGGAAGCTACTGCTTGCCCCGGGATTGGTAGCATGGAATGTTGCTTCTAATTGGGTTTCTGCCAGCTACTTGTGACCTGGCTTGGCCACTGTTGGAAACAGGATACTGGGCTAGATGGACCATTGGTCTGACCTAGTATGGCTATTCGTATGTTCTTATGTATGTCACTGCACTTGTACTGGGCATTTCTGTGAACTTATGCGATTTATATATTTTTGGGATATTGTACATATTACTGGGGAATTTATCAACATGGGCTAGTGTTAAGATGTGTTATTTAACTATTAACCCCAGGTTTCATTGCATAAAATGAGACCTGTGCTTCAATAGCCTGAATTAGTGGTAAAATAGCACAACTTAATGATAGATTATATTGGTAACTACACCCCTCAGTGATCTAGTGGCCCACCTTTGTTTTCTAATTTTATATGTGTCAATGCATGTGTGTATGTTTGAGTATCTTTTTTTATTATTATTTTTTTTTCTGATTGGTTTATGGAGCTTTATGCCTTTTGAAAGAATAAATTGAAAATGTGTAGAAAAGATTTCATATCTTATCTATTTGAATTAAATAGAAACTACAAAGCATGTAAAGAATCTATGTACCCTATCACTGTATGTATGTAAATCAATCAATCAATCAATCAATCAATCAATCAATCAATCAAATAAGCTAGATATTATGGCTCATACAAAATATCTATCTATCTATCTATCTATCTATCTATCTATCTATCTATCTATCTATCTATCTATATGTTTTGTATAAGCCAGAATATCTAGCTTGCCCACTGTCATGTGTATATTCCAGTTTTCACTAAACTGGTGCTTTGGAATGGCATTTTAGAAAGGACATCCAACTGGGAATACAGACATCTAGGTCAATACGTCATTGGCATAGCTTGCATTTTAGAACAGGATCTGTTCTGAAATATATGGAGAAGTAGACATCCAGCATGATCATTCATTTTGTAAACTGAAATGTCTAAAATATGAATGGGGCAAAACAGGGACATGGACATCAGTGTGAAAGCACATGAACATCCATGTTATTAAGTGGCCATATTGACATCCATGTGCCAGGACACAATTGCTTATGTCAGCCATTTTAGTACCATGAACTTCCATATTTTCCAAAGCTGTTACAGAGCCCAGTATCTCTTACCAGTTTCACTTTTGGGAGCAACAGCAACTACGGGGGGATTAAGGAGGTGACCTCCCTGAATCCCTCTAGTGGTGTGCTGCCCAATCTACATAATTTTCGTACACCTGGACGACCAAGGAAGCAGGTCTAAATGGCTATGGCCATCTTTTTGGACAGACATATCCACTCCCCTTCTGAAATGGATGTCCATATTTTGATAGCTCCCTAGTTCCGTTCAAATCTCACCAGACCACAATCCTTTGCTATGTGGATGTAATGCAGTTTTAGATGTGCATATCGCAGCTTTATACAGTCAGGATATAGATATCCATGCAATATGGACATCAAAATATCAGTTTACAGATGCCTAAAGCATGAATGGAGCTTCTAAAATAAGTACCATATTTTCCAGGTGCACAACATTTTCCCAACATCTCCACTTCTGTACTATACATTTGACTTCTTGCTGTAGTTTTCACCATATTCAGGCCTAGTGTGCAATTCTAAGATAACTGACTCAGAAACTGTTCTGGCTTTATTGTTTTGCAATTTTATGTTAATAAATACTTGTTATAATATTGTACATGCTGTAATGGATAAAAAAAATGAAAGAGGCAAAGACCCAAACTGTAAACTTTCATAGATTTAAGCTTCAGAATAATGTGTGGCAGATAGGAGTGGCTTGTTCAGGACATTTAGCAGCCTTGGGGGCCCTCAATTTGGAGTTACCGCCTAGTTACTGCGTGGTAATTTTGTTTTTTATGCGTCTCTGTTAGTCATGCCAGAAAATAATTTTTATTTTGCTGCGTGCGGCGGAAACCTGGTGGTAATTGTCATTCTAAGCACGTACACAATTACTGCACAGTTACCGCATGAGACCTTACTGCTAAGTCAATGGGTGGTGGTAAGGTCTCAGACCCAAAATAGACGCGCACCAATTTTTATTTTGTCGCACTCCATTTTCGACAAAAAACTTAAAAAAGGCCTTTTTTACAGGCGTGCTGAAAAATGAATCTGCGCATGCCAAAATATGTACCTACACTAGCGCTGCCAATTTTTAAGTGCATCTTACTAAAAGGACCCCCCAGTGCATATTTTTGATCCTTCTCTCCTAATTCCTCAACAGTCTTCACAGCAGTTCATTTGGAGGTGAATTATAATGTTTTATTTTGAAGGACACAGGGTAGTCCAGGCTGCTAAGGAAGCCCATCTAAAACTTTAAGACAATGGATAAACAGTAACAGACAGGGGCAGTTTTATACAATAGTAAGACTGGAGAAAAGCACCACTGGAGACAAGAAAGATCTGGATCTGGATGGCGGAATGGATGGATCCCCTTTCAAACACTGTGAGCTAAACACGTTGTATGCGTGTGTGTATATGTGTGTTTGCCCTCTACAAATCACTGTGTGTGGGTGGTGGTGGACTTTCCAAATGTTTCAGCAGGGAGGTTGGAGTCTCTCAGTGATGATACTGGGGGGTAGGAAGGGTGAGCATGTGCCACAAAAGGTGCCTGCTGTATTTCCACAGTCCTTTCTTTAAGGCTGTGACTCATACAGGTCTGGGCCTGTTATACAAACTCTACACAGACAGGCTTAAGGAATTCAAGATGTACTTGTAGAAAAACCAAGACAGGGGAATACGATAGAAATGTTCAGATTTCTAGCAGGTTTTAATAAGGTACAAGAAGAGGCTTGGATTTCCCAGTAGGAAGTATAGACAACATTTTTTTTGAAAGGTACTACTCACCTCTATCAGCAGCATTCCGTGACATCATTTTCTTAAAGGCACAAAAGGTGGACAGGCAGTGTTTGGTCCAGGTCCACCATAATACAGAATCACTGCTCATCTGTTTCTGTACTGATGAGCCAAGTGAAGAAAAGCCAAAAACCTGGCTCACAGGCTCAGCCTTGACAGTGGCAAGGGCATGCTGCTCTGCTCTCACCCTGTGCTCTCCTCCCTGTGCCATTGTCAGCATAATCACAGGTTTACACATACTTCCAATTCTCGCTTTTAAACCTGTAGCAGCACAAGGAAGAAAGCACAGTGGCCAAACTGATGCATTTGGGCAGATGAGGGGTGCTGGCTGGAAGGGAGCTGATGCAGGCCCCGTGAAGATGGGGGTGCCCAAGCAACAGTTGGCTCACTGCACCCTAATCCCTTGAGCCAGTCCAGCCCTGCATCTTCATTGGGATGATGAACAAAGCAGAGGGAAATCAGCAACACAGATGAGACAACCAAAGCGAGTATAATAGGTGACTGATGGGATGAAGG
This sequence comes from Microcaecilia unicolor, assembly GCF_901765095.1. Classification (NCBI taxonomy): domain Eukaryota; kingdom Metazoa; phylum Chordata; class Amphibia; order Gymnophiona; family Siphonopidae; genus Microcaecilia; species Microcaecilia unicolor. The sequence continues at coordinate 211,260,694 of NC_044031.1, forward strand.
AGTCAAAAATGCCATGCAACTCTTAGAAGGGGAAGCAATTTGTATTCAGAGACCCAACCCAATCCATGTGTCAGCGAACTGCCTGTATTATGGGTCATGTGTCGGTGTAAAAAATGCAACAAAGGCTGCTACATTGGAGAAACAAGTCAGATGCTAAAGAAGAGATTTAATTTACGTAGACACCATATGAAAAATGCTAGTACCAATAAAGATGTCACACCTGTGGGTCAGCACTTTACAAAACCAGAACACTGTACCAGTGATTTCACATATGCAGATGGCATTACTTTACTTGTACGTTTGGTTGCAGTGTTGTTAGATATAGATGATAAAGCTACTTTTTGTGTCAAGTTAGTTGAAGACTGGGTCACTACATATAAATTAAAAAATTGAATCTAGATAAAACCAAATTATTTATAGCTACTAATCCCCAACAGGAGATCATATATCGGATGATGACCATAGATGAGGTCAGCTTCCGAATACTAAAACGTTTTTTGCACTTTTGAAAAGATTATGAAGGATTAGATCTTGTTTTGGACCTTTACAATTTAGATTAATTGTTCAGGCTCTTATTTTGAGCCACCTAGATTACTGCAATGTGCTTTATGTGGGTTGCACACAAATAATCCTGAAAAAAATTAGCAACTTGTTTGATCTATTCTGTAAAAAATCTTGATAGGCTTACACCTTTGCTATTTAAAGCTCATTGGCTCCCTAGTCAAGCTAGGGTACATTTTAAAGGGTGCACCATTATTTTTAAAACACTGTATGGTTATGGCCCAGAATATTTGTTGTCACTATTTACTCTTCTTGGTCTAGAAAAGATTATGTCGCTATGGAATACTATACTTCTCTGTTTTCCTTCTTCTAGATCTATTAGATCTATTCTTCTAGACGATTGAAATACTCTTACATATCTATTAGATATATCTTTTACTGGAGTTATACTTTGGAATGATCTTCCTGTGTTTTTCAGATCTATTGATAATCTCACATTTATAAAGCTACTTATACCGTGGCTATTTGAGAAATATCTGTATTGAGATTTTAATGCTTGTTTATATTTTATAACAGTTTTTAATTTATGACTAGTTGAATTGATTGTATTTTTCCAGGTATGCCTGGTTTTCTGTTTTGTAAACCGCATAGAACCATTAAGGTTGCTGCGGTATAGATGTTCTGCTCTCTCTCCTGATAGGCTCTCTCTCTCTCTCAGATAACCAGAGTATAGAACATCACTGTGAAGACTCAGAACTCTTCAATAAAAATCTTCTTTAATGCAAATTCAAACAAAGGGAAATAACATAGTTAAATGTGCTGGACCAGAGTCTCTGCCTTGAAGAACAGGGAGTCTGTTCTCTACCAGCTCCTCTGTATACAAGAGGAGCCAGGAAATCTCAGCACCAAGCTGAGAGTGTAGATGCTGTGAATACTTTTAAACTGGTAAAAACGTGGTTATTTTACAGTAGCTTGAAGGAGGAGTATGCAACAGGTACTGCAAAGTCAGCTTACAGTTCTTAGAAAAACATGCTGCAGACTCACTCCCAACCCCAAAAGGAGAGAGAAGGGACGGGACACAGCCCAGCATACACAAGGGCCAGCCAATAGGAATAGTCCCGTAAGGCATAGGGACAGGTGCTCAGGAAAAGCCTATCGCAAGACAACTACAATTATATCACGTTGTAGTCCTATCCTACTTAGAGAATACAGGGACCAAATTTGGCTATACCAGTATCTCATATATTCATATAACAAAAAGTAACCTGCCTCCATGAATATGGGGGCAGAACAATAAAAGTATCAGTTTAGTTTAGTTTAAAATGTCAGGCATTATGGAATGCTGCAATTCAAAACGCCAAATAATCAGAAACACTTTCTGATATTTGTACAGGTGAATCAGTCATTATACTATGCCCAACTAGATGGAATTCGATGTATATTGCAGTAGCTAGACTGCTTAAGTTGAGTGATAAGCTAGCCAAAATCTTTGAAAAAGTTTGCCAAAATTTTCGTGTGGAGTTGGAATTTTTGAAAGAATATGCAAAAGCTATGAAACCAGTAACACACTATTTAGATGAAATACAGGGAGACCATGAATGTTTCGATGGCATATTATTGCCAAAGTTAGTTCAACTGCATTGTAAACTTTGGAAATTAGCTTTTGACAATTTTCACACTGTATTCCACTAGTGAGTGCATTGTTGTCTGGAACTGAAACGCGATTCAAACATTTACTAGAATTTGATCCAAATGACATGACTGATGCAATCATCAGAGATGCCATCCCTGTGCGTTCCATAGTACAAACTGCAGTGGGTTCCTCCTGAAAAAAGGGAAGAGTTCATCTAGTTGTTTGTTGACACCGTTGTGAGGGTTAACGGATCATGCAGCCAGTCCACGAGTCAACCCACAGAAAAACTGCACAATGATGGCTCTGGTTATGATGAATCAGCAGCAGAGGAGACCAGTGGAACTCCAAAGTCTTATGTTACTTTTAGACTCCAGGCTATGACCTACCCTGCTGACCAGTTTGCATTTGTTTCCTGCTATAAAGAAACTCTTCATTAGAGTCAATACAATGCTCCCTTCATCAGCTCCAGTGGAACGGCTATTTGGTGCAGCTGGGCAGATAGAAAATCCACATCACAACAGAATAAGAGACCGCATATTTGATAAACTGCTACTATTGAAACAAAACAAGTTAAAATAATGTATTTGTTACTGATTTTGATTTCCAATTCATTTTGTACTTAATGATTTTGATTTGACATCTTTGTCAAAATGATTTTACCCAACACTGGTCTAGCCTGACCTGCCTAAAGGTGGAGATTACCTCCCACGTACCTAGAAATGTGAAATAAAGGGAAAAGAACAAAAAACAAGAATTTGCTGGGGAACAAAGTCCTAGGCCTCTGCCAGACTGGAGACAAAGAAGGGGAAGCTGGACTCTAGAGTACAAGCAACAGGGAATCTTTCCCTGTTAGGCAAATTCTCAAGGAAAGGAAAGTCGGAGAAGGAATGCTGAGGATGAATTAGCCTTTGGAAAGAGCTACAGTTTTATTTTGTTCAGTCCTCTTATACAGAGCTGTGTTATACATGATCACTTCTCTAAATAAACTCCTGTTATTGGAAAATAGAAGAGATACCAGTGATCGCTGGAGGTTTCAAGATCATCATGGAACATTCATAATAAAATACCTTTTAGAAGTTTTGTGAGTAGGATTTGGAGTAATATATTCAGTTTTGGAGGCTGTGTCTTGCCAAGGACATAAAAAGACTTGAAGTCATTCAGAGGAAAGTGATCAATATGGGAGACATATGGGAAGAGACTTCAAAATGTATACCCTGGATGTTGCAAGGAGAAAAAATTACAAGCAACACCAGGAAATGCTGTCAAGAGAGGGTGGTAGATGCCTGGAATGCTCTTCCATGGGAAGTGGTAGAGTCGAAAACAATGAGGAATTCAACAAGCTGTGCGATAAACCTTTATGGCATGAAGATGGAATAAAAGTGTAGAGCATTTCCACTCACGGTAAAACTTCAATAACTTTCACCCTTAAAAAGAAAAAAGAAAGAGGCAGACTGCACCAAGCATTAGCTACCACCCTAAAGACAAAAAGGGGGGGGGGGGTTACCCACATGGAGTCTCGTTACACCTGTAGATTAGCACTTGAGCATATATATGTATTCTCAGTTGCTTAGTTTAAGGCCCAAGGCTCAGTTTAATAATAGCACCAGCATAGTGTCACAAGAATGCTGATGCTGAATTTTGATTCACGTGTGAAATTTTTGTGATATTCCCTTCTCTGCTTGCTTCCAGCACATGGACCCACACAATGATTGCAGACACTCATTTAGCAGTAAAAGACAGGGATAAAGAGGTTTTACAAGTTTTAACAACTATAAACATGCCCCCAATTCTCAAAGCGATTTAAGCGGGCAGGAGAGGCTCCTGCCCGCTTAAATCCCCTGGGGCTGCCTAAACCCTGATATTCAACGGCATTAAACCGGGCAGTGCCACTGAATATTGCCTCTGACCGCCGCCAAAAAATTAGGCAGATCAGGGTGGTACAAGGGGCGGTGTTAGAGAAGAGCCTGGGGTTATGTGAGTGCCAGCAATATTCAGTGCCGGCACTTGATTGGCAAACCAGGTTAATTTAGGACAGCTTAAAAATTGTACTAAATTGATCAGCTTAGACTATGTGGATCTGGCACTCAATTCTGGCTGGGTCCCACATGAAATAAAAAAAATTGTCCTTTCCCTCCAATCTCCCCTCCTGCTCCTCCCATGATGAGTTCCTTAGGTCCTTCCCATCTCCTCGATGTACTACATAGCCAAATCAACAACCCCTCCCCCCAACAGGTCCCCAACCCCTTCCACCTACCAGTCAGAATAGGTCTCCTCAGGGCCTACCTGACTTCCCTGATGGTCCAGTAGGGCGATGGGGGCAGAAGTGAACCCTTCCTCTCATTCCTGCCTCCAGTTGAAGCTTCCTGAAAATGGCTGCCCTGACCTCTTGCAGCAGCCTTACGGTACTCAACTACTCAAATACAGTGAGACTGCCATGAGAAGTTGTGGCAGACATTTTCATGAAGCTGCCACTAAGGGCAGGAGCAAAGGAGGTTTGCTCCTGTCCCTGTTATCCCATTGGACCAGCAGGGAAGTCACATAGGCCCCTCCCGGGGGGGGGGGGGGGGGACCTATTCTAACTGGTAGGTGAGTGATGAGGATGGGAGGGTGATGGGGACTTGTGTGTGTGGTTTTTTTTGAGGGGGCTATGCAGCACATCACAGGAGGATGGGAAGGGTCTATAGAACTCATTGGGGGGCAAGAGGGAGTATCAGAAGGAAAGGACAATTTATTTTATCTGAGTCCTGGACAATATTTAGCTGGGGCCCGACTAACAGCCTTACATAAGCAGGCCCTGGCTGAATATCGGTCAGGACCCACATAAGCTCCACTGGCTAGCCCATAAAAAATTAGCCCCGGATATTCAGTGATAGTGCCCACACATGGCCTGGCACTAAATATCCAGGGCTAATTTAGTTGGAATCGTGCTACACTTTGGGATTTTGCCAGGTACATATAACCTGGATTGGCCACTGTTTGAAGTAGGATATTGGGCTAGATTGGGCTAGATGGACCATCGATCTGACCCAGTATAGCTATTCTGATGTTCATATGTTGTTAACATGGGAGGAGTCTAATAATTAGGTCCTACAGTCCTGTCCATCGTGACTTCTTTCTTAAAATGGCTGCCACAACCGCTAGTGGCATTCTTGAATTATTCATCAAGGGTGGGAGGGAGATGGGATCTGGATTGGGATCATGAGGGAGGGAAGGGAAATTTGGAGGTGGTGAGGGCACCTGCATCCCTTAAACGCATCCCAGTTGATATTTAGCCAGGGCCTGCATAAGTATCTTATGTGGGTCCCAGGTGAGTAGCCAACGGGACCCACATAAACTCTGGCAGCCAACACATGTGGAATTAGGCCTGGGTATTCCATTAAACATCTGAGCTAATTCTGCCTGTGGCGGTTAGCAGTTAAAAAAAATACTGACCACCGCAGGCTGAATATTGTCCGTTATGTCCTTAAATTTAGGCCTGCCATGCATTTGCTTAGCTTAATAAGCCAGATTTAGATGCCTAGTGCTGGAAATCTCCTAACTTTTTTTTCGCTGCCTTAAATATGTCGCTTTTGCCACCCGCACTTTAAGAACCTAAATTTAGCAGCCTAGTAAACCTATGAGCATACATTTAGGCACTGATCTTGAAGACATTTTCAAAGAGGTCAGCTCACTCAGGAGCCTGGCCCTCAAAGTTAAGGCCTTCTGTGATCACAGAAGTCTAAACCAATGCAAGCAAATCTGTATATTTGCAACATTTCCTCTCCCCGGCCAAAAGGACATAAACTCTTCATAACTTAAAGTAATTTTAACACTAGTTTATTGATTACCTGAGTAAATTAAATGTAACTGTTCACTGATCAGAACCTTATTTCAAACCAGGCTGGTAACAACTCAGTTGTATGCAACCTTGTAGGAATGTATGATCAGTAGAAATCAATTCTGCTTTTATCCAAGTTGTTGCCTCCTGGGGATTCTGTAATAATGGGCAAACAAAGAGTAGAATTATTGTAATCATTAAACACAAGTAATTTCTTGTGGTTTAGAAAGAGTGCTTAACCACTGGCTGATAATTAATTGTGCATGATAAAATTCAGCTCACAAACCATAATATTTAATTATGTTAAATCCAGTAATGGCCATTTGACTGGTTACATTCATTTAATACACTTATTCTAGAAGCAAAATTGAATTGAACCTGAATTGAAAAATAAAGTCCATTCATCTCAAAGTTGTCTTATAGCAGATTCAAATTATAGGATGCTGCACATCTTTCATACAGGTGCAATATGGAAGAGATGCATTATCACATCTGGCTCAGTGCTTATGCAGAATGAGCAAGTTATGTGCATTTTAAAATTGGGGCTTGAACTGAATGTGAAAATTCAGTACAGGTTTGACAGTTCCAAAAGCTTCAGCTGGAACTCTGTTTTAGCCTTCAGACATAACTCCATGAATTTGACTTAGGGGCCATAAGTACATAAGTATTGCCATACTGGGAAAGACCAAAGGTCCATCAAGCCCAGCATCCTGTTTCCAACAGTGGCCAATCCTGGTCACAAATACCTGGCAAGACCCCCAAAAAATACAAAACATTTTATACTGCTTATCCCAGAAATAGTGGATTTTCCCCAAGTCCATTTAATAACTGTCTATGGACTTTTTCTTTAGGAAGCCGTCCAAACCTTTTTAAAACTCCGCTAAGCTAAACGTCTTTACCACATTCCCTGGCAACAAATTCCAGAGTTTAATTACACGTTGAGTGAAGAAACATTTTCTTCGATTCGTTTTAAATTTACTACATTGTAGCTTCATCGCATGCCCCCTAGTCCTAGTATTTTTGGAAAGCGCAAAAAGACGCTTCACATCTACCCATTCAGCTCCACTCATTATTTTATAGACCTCTATCATATCTCCCCTCAGCCGCCTTTTCTCCAAGCTGAAGAGCCCTAGCCACTTTAGCCTTTCCTCATAGGGAAGTTGTCCCATCTCCTTTATCATTTCCGTCGCCCTTCTCTGCACCTTTTCTAATTCCACTATATCTTTTTTGAGATATGGCGACCAGAATTGAACACAATATTCGAGGTGCGGTCGCACCATGGAGTGATACACAGGCATTATAACATCCTAATTTTTGTTTTCCATTCCTTTTCTAATAATACCCAACATTCTATTTGCTTTCTTAGCCGCAGCAGCACACTGAGCAGAAGGTTTCAACGTACCATCAACGACGACACCTAGATCCCTTTCTTGGTCTGTGACTCCTAACGTGGAACTTTGCATGACGCAGCTATAATTCGGGTTCCTGTTTCCCACATGCATCACTTTGCACTTGCTCACATTAAACGTCATCTGCCATTTAGACAACATTTTACTAAGCTGCGTAGGCACTTATGCACCCCCAACGCGTGCCAAATTGGAGTTACCGCCTGGTTACCATGTGGCCCTTGCAGTAATTTCAATTTTGGCTCACGTCCGCTACACACATCTGAAAAATATTTTTATTTTCTGGCGCACGGCAGCTATGCGCGTCAAGTGGCATTTGACGCATGTAGACCATTACTTCCCGATTACCACATGAGACCTTACTGCTAGGTCAAAGGCTTGCGGTAAGGTCTTAGACCCAAAATGGACGCGTGGCAATTTTCATTTTGCCGCACGTCCTTTTTCAGCAAAAATTTTAAAAAGGCATTTTTTTGTAGGTGTGCTAAAAAATAATTCTGTGCACGCCCAAAACACGCGTCTACATTACCGCAGGCCATTTTTCAGTGCACCTTAGCAAAAGGACCCCTTAGAATGGCTCCTACATTAGTATGGCTTAGGATGGCCCCAAGGAAATTGCAAATATGTGCATACAATCTGCATAATTTATAAATACAAGCCACTTGGGTGCATAACCAGCTTATTTTCGAAGGAGAAGGGCGGCCATATTTCGACACAAATAGGGAGATGGGCGCCCTTCTAATGGCGGCCAAATCAGTGTAATCAAAAGCCGATTTTGGCCGGCCTCAACTGCTTTCCGTCACAGGGCTGCCCAAAGTTCAAGGGGGCGTGTCGGCAGTGTACTGAAGGTGGGACGGGGGCGTAGTTAAGAGATGGCCATCCTCGGCCGATAATGGAAAAAAGAAGGCCGCCCTGACAAGCATTTGGCTGACTTTACTTGGTCCCTTTTTGTTCACGACCAAGCCTCGAAAAGGTGCCCGAACTGACCAGATGACCACCGGAGGGAATCGGGGAATCACCTCCCCTTACTCCCCCAGTGGTCACCAACCCCCTCCCACCCAAAAAAAAATTTAAAAACATTTTTTGCCAGCCTCTATGCCAGCCTCAAATGTCATACCCAGCTCCATCACAGCACTATGCAGGTCTCTGGAGAAGTTTTTAGTGGATACTGCAGTGCACTTCAGGCAAGTGGACCCAGGCCCATCCCCCCCTACCTGTTACACTTGTGATGGTAAATGGGAGCCCTCCAAATCCCACCCGAAACCCACTGTACCCACATCTAGGTGCCCCCCGTTACCCTTTAAGGGCTATGGTAGTGTTGTACAGTTGTGGGTAGTGGGTTTTGGGGGGGGGGGGTTGGGGGGCTCAGCACACAAGGTAAAGGAGCTATGCACCTGGGATCAATTTGTGAAGTCCACTGCAATGCCCCCTAGGGTGCCCGGTTGGTGTCCTGGCATGTGAGGGGGATCAGTGCACTACAAATGCTGGCTCCTCCCACGACCAAATGGCTTGGATTTGGCCAGTTTTGAGATGGTCGCTATTAGTTTCCATTATCGGCGAAAACCAATGGCGGCCATCTCTAAGGGCAGCGATCGGTAAGGGTGGCACAAATGTTGAGATTTGGCCGTCCCCGACCGTATTATCGAAACAAAAGATGGCTGCCCATCTTGTTTCGATAATACGGTCGGGTATGCCGCTTTATGGGGCCATCATTAGAGATGGGCGCCCTTATAGATGGGCGCCCCATTCGATTATGCCCCTCCACGTGTACAGGATACTGGCACTTTTGCAGGCAAGTGTATAAGTGGCAGCATAACACTGAAGCACTATTCTGTAAGGGGGCACATAAGTGGCATGTCCACAGATTCTATATATGGTACACAAAATTGTCGTTGCACAATTTGCGTGCGCAATTTAATTGAGCAACAAGCCAATTAGCACTGATAATTAGATGCTAATAATCATTGGCACTAATTGGAAATAGAATTTACATATGTATCTTGCTAGGTGCTTTTCTATAAGGATGCAAGTGTAAATCCTCGTGCATGGATCTAAAAAGGGGGCATGGATGGATAAAGGGCATTCCAAGAATTTGCACAGAACACAGCATTTCCGCACCTAATTTAGACATGAGGATTTACACCAGTTGGTGTAATTCCTTGCTCCTAAAAGTTAGATGTGGATCCTGGTGCTACGCACAATTCTATAAAATTATGCCCGACTCAGAGTGCTGTTTATAGAATAGCAGTTAACGCTCATTTTTTAATGCCAATTTTTTGGCACCATATATAGAATTTGATGCCTAGCCTGTAATTAGAAGGGGTGTTCACATGAGCAGGGCATGCCAACTTACACTCTATTCTGTGACGGCAATGTCACTTGCAATTGCAATTATGGAATTGGCACTTAGCACTCATATGTGTGGTGCCCTTTCTTGAATCTACTCCTTGGTTCCTTCTGAACATGATTCCTGTTTCATGCCTAATTCTTGTTCCACGTCTGGTTCCTGACCTGACCAGAATTCTGCCTTCCTTGACTCTGCCCTGGGCCTAACCTCGCTATCCACACTTCTGCCCTGAGGAGGTCTTGACACTGGGGGCTATTGATCTTCTTTTTTTCCTGAAGGACAAATTTTCTTACCTTGTGGAGGGAATGTTTGGCCCATGGGGCCTTTCTGTTCATCAGAGGGATATCCAAGATTCCACCAGGACTCGGATTATCCTATCCAGTAATATTGATGTGTTACTGCTGAAGATAATGCATCCATGTTAAAGCCAGATTTAGTAAAACATACATCTTTAGTAAACTAGAGTCCCTGTTTACTAAAGTGCGCTAGCATTTTTAGAGTATGCTAAAAATTAGCTTGCGCTAATCGTGTGGACGCCCATAGGAATATTTTGGGCATCTACACGACTAGCGTTTGCTAATGCTTAGCGTGCACTAAAAACGCTAGAGTGCCTGTAGCATGGCATAGTAAACAGGGCCCTAGATGTTATAATCAAGTTTTAACAGTGTCTTACAACTGGGCATTGCAGACTACTTTTAATGTAACAGCAACATAAAGGCTAATTTTCCAAGGGTTCAGGAGTCTAACTTTAGACATTATTACCTAAACGGATAATAATCCATTTGAAAACTGATTGGGGTTGAGCACCTAAATTTAAGTGTCTCTTTTCACTTGTCTTCTAATTTAGATTCCTAAACGTAGATGTGACTAAAGGAAAAGCTGGGTTAGTGATAGAAAGTTAACAGTCAGAAATGGGCTGGCTTTTCATTCTACCACTGACTCTGACATCATCAAGGGAGTGGCTTCTGTCATTAGGAGTGGGAAAAGGCTGGAAAGGAAAGAAAAGGGGAATGAGAAGGATTCAACATGGAGGGGCAAAGGTGGTGAAGTGGTCATGAAAATGAAGGAAGATATGGGAAGTAAAATTTTTAAACAAAAAGAAGAAGGAAATCCAAATGATATCAAGAAAGAGCTGCTTTCCTTTGAAAATGGAAATGAACTATAAGTAAACTAAAAAAAAACAAACCTTTTGTGTAGTTTGCAACACTTTAAAAAATTGTTTAGCAGAACTATTGATTAATAGATCTAGAATCCAATATGGTCCACCTGGAGAATACAAACAAAAAAAACAGCACCACGGGCCTTTAAAAATGGAACACAGTTCTTTAATGAATGAGCCTTGACAAAAAGACCCGACACGGGCCGTGTTTCGGTGACTAGCACCTGCGTCAGGGGTCACAGTGATGACGTGGAAAACATGGGGAATAACTCAAATATATTCCTCTACAATATATTATTTCTGTATCCAGAAAGTGAAAGTGCCTTGGTGCTTTGTAGCTTTTACTATATGAGACGTGGGGTAAGGAATAATATATTGTAGAGGAATATATTCGAGTTGTTCCCCAAGTTTTCCACGTCATCACTGTGACCCCGACGCAGGTGCTAGTCACCGAAACACGGCCCGTGTCGGGTCTTTTTGTCAAGGCTCATTCAAGAACTGTGTTCTATTTTTAAAGGCCCGTGGTGCTGTTTTTTTTGTTTGGACTTTAGTTTGTACTTCGTTCCCTCTCTTTTGTTATATCCACCTGGAGAATACAAATATTTTCACAGAATGCAAAATTTTTCTGCTTGCCTATTGCATTTTTTAACCTTTTCTAAGAAAGCAAGACAAAGGTATCAGCTCTGTATGCCTATTTCCTTCCTCACTTTTCCATTGTCATCTCCTTAGAGCAAAATTTCTCTGACTACCAATTTTCAGATGTCTCATGCTGTTAATGGTTGAAACAATGTCCAATGTAAGTGTTTGTAGCAGTTAATGTGGTTCTTTTATATAGAGTATGTGCTAAAATACTTAGGGGCCCTTTTATTAAAGAGCATTAAACCCTTAACGCTGGGCTAGCTTGTGAGAACAGGCTCCCACAAAATGTGTTAAAGCATTTTGCAATATTTTGCCTATTTAGATAACCCACACATTACCTTTAAAAAAAAAAATATATTTTTTTTTTTTGGGAGGGGACATGGCATGGGTGGAAAGTGGATGTTCCTGTATTATCCAGCGAATACATTAGGATTACGGTGCACTAACCCCCGAATTCCATATATGGCATGCCAACTTGCGTTAAATTTTGCACGTGGCCAGTTTACATGTGCTACTCAATTAGTTAATGAGCCTATTATTAACACTAATTGGCAATAATTGGAATTTACATGTGCATTATTTTAGGCATATTCTAAAAAGAGGCGCATATAAATTCCAGCATGCATAGTCAAAAAGTGGGAACTTAAATGGGAGGAGTTTGGGTGTGTCAGGGCAATCAATCTAATCTATGTGCATGGTTATAGAATTTGGGGGAATCACGCCTAGATTTAGGCGCAGGCATTTACACAAGCTTTTCACTGGCATAAAAGGCTGCACCTAAATCTAGGCACATCCTCCCGGCCTATGCGCTATTCTATAAACAGCATCTGAATGTATATGTGGCTTATAGAATACCACTAGGCATGTAAATTGGACGTGCCTAGATTTTAGTTGCCATATATAGAATCTAGCTCTAACTGGATAACAGAGGGTTAACATGGGAGAACTTAGTGCCTTTATGTAGGAGGTGTTACCTGCTCCTGCATTATTGTCTTGCAGGTGTCATGTGCTAATGACCTGCAAAAAAAAGTGCCCTACTTTAATGCCGCTTTAAATCTGGGCTTAGCTCATGGGAAAGTCCTGTGGTAGAACATGCTAAGGTTCAACAAACAGCGGTGGTGGTCCAGGGAAGAAGGAGAAAACCAAAGGTTCACATAAATCCTTTATTGAGGAAGGACCCTACTTGGTTGAATTTCGGCAGTAGCCTTCATCAGGGGTCATCAGATGTAACCAACACAATCTTCAATGTGAACTCAGTTGGAATTAAGTCCTTAATCTCTGTCAAAACTGGAGCAAGCATCCGAGGTGCTGCTGCCTGCAGCCATTATTCCTTTGGTTGATTTTGAGAAGGTTCTCTCCTTTTCTTTTTCCTTTTAGAACATGCTAAGCCCAGATATCATTGCACCGTTGTAAAAGACATTTGAGCAATCACATTAAGGGGCCCTTTTACTAAAGCCAAGCACACGCAAACAGAATTTGTATGTGCTAAATTATAAGAGGTCCATAAGTATATAATAGGCTTCTTAGCACACGCTAATGGTTGCTATTGCACACTAAGCTTACTCTAAGCTTAGTGTGCAATAGCACATACGTTAACAATTTTTAACATATGTTTTAGTACAGGGACCGACAATGTTACAAGAACTTCTGAACAGAAGGGAAGATGTATTTATCTGGATATAAAATCATGAATAAATCCTAAACAGAAAATGTCTGTTCTGTCCTAGCTGCAGGTGTAATAATCTCTGCCTAAATGTTCTGCTTGGTTAATTCCTGTTTAATTTGTTATGCATGGATCCATATTGTACTTTACTAAAATAAAACAAAGTCAGCACAGTGGAAGCAAAATATTTCATATAGCAAAGTATATATAGCATACCAATGCGTACCATATAGAGTAAAGCAGGCTATTGCACTGAGAAGGTTTTTTTTTTTTTTTAATGTATGTTTATTGACAGTGGAAGAAAATGAACAGCACAAACAAGTTTTGGTGGTCCTAACAGAAATGTATACTTAGCAATGTGCATGCCTTCTACATCTCTCACTCTGCAAATGTTATGGTGGAACTGTCTTCATTTTTTATTCAGTTGAGGAACAGAAATAGATAACACAGGTTAAAATCTCAACTGATGAGAAAGTCTGCTTTATTTTTGGGGATTTATAATTGCTGTGAAACATGAGAGAAATATCTTTGTCCAAAAGATTCATTTCATGTAATTTGGGCAGCCAAAGCATCGTAACTATGCCATCCATCTGCCCAGTCTGCAAGGATGAGTCCTGGATTAAAAAACAGCTCTCGCCAAACAATAGTGTTAACAGAATTAAGACTTGCATTGCGCTTGGCACATTTGGCACTAGGACAGTACTAACTGCCAGACGGCAGAAAATCTTTACAGTAGATGACTAGAAAGTGACATGAGATCCTTGGTTATGAATAGCAGGGGGGTGGAACTACAGGCGACTCGGACTTGCAGATTAGTATGTTGTGGATTAAATCAGGGGCATGAGAACCTATTAGCATCGTACCTTGTTTGATTTTTAAATGAGAGCCATTATCCTCATACTAAAGAAAGTCCTAAAGCCTGGAATTTACTGACAAGCATAAGCATAGTACTATTTCTGAGCATCTGCCAGCAGGAACAGGTACAGCTGAGCCAGGCCTGGATTTAGGTAGCAACGCATTGACACCAAAAGCAGTTCTCAACATTAACTGAGCCTAAATCTGGGACTGGTGCAGTGTAGTTAAAAGCAGAGCTAGAATGCCTTTCTTTTTGCTCTTTTTGTTCTTGTTCACTTTCTTAATTTAGGAGCTCTTTTACTAAGCCACTTAGGTACCTAGTGTAACCCTAACGGGTTAATATAGTTTAAAGTAACAATAAATATTACCTCGGCCCACCCAGGTTTCGTTATGGCCATTACAGGCTATTCTGGTGTTTCGGGGTTAGGGTTACCATCTGGCTCCAGAAAAAGGAGGACAGATTGAGCCAGCTGGGTTTTACTTTCATTGCTTTCAATGGAAGTAATTGAGCTAACCGGGTTTTACTTCCATTGCTGAAAGCAATGGAAGTAAAACCCGGCTGGCTCAATCCGTCCTCCTTTTGCTGGAGCCATATGGTAACCCTATTCGGGGTGATAGTGGAGCTTTTCTGCCCAGGGCTGTTCTCCTGTTCAGTCCGGAGGTGTTTTGGCCATTCTGGGCTGATTCGTCGTTGTCCGGATGTTCTGGACAGCTTCGGGGCCGTTTTTGGGCCAGTAGTAGCTGGTATTGGTGGTCAGGGGGCTCCGGAGGGTTCCGGAGCCGGAAGCGCCGTCAAACGCGTCCAGCCGTGAAGGCGCGCTGGACACAAATGATGGTTCAGCTGGTACCCAGCAGGAAAATGGCCGGCTTTCGGCCTAGCCTGCCGGGAGGGGGGCGGATCTGAGCAAGTGCAAAGTTTGCACATGCTCAGTCCATCCCTGGAGCTCCAGTTAGGCCTCACTGAAGCCTGGGGCTCAATTTTAGAGCTTCCCAGCCGGAGTTCCAGGGATTTTCGTGTTTTTTGGGGTCTTTTTATTTTTGGACCCGATTTTTAATGGATACTTTCAGGACTGGAACCAATGGTGGTCACCAGGTCAGAGGACTCTTAAGAGTCAGGTAAGGGGTCTGGAGACCAAAAATCTTATTTGGTTTAATTTTAAATTTTGAGGTTTGGAATTTAAATTTATAGAAATTAAGGGGTTATTTGTATTTTCATTTTTTTGTAGTTATGGGTTTTTGAGGACCTCTTCACATTTACTGAGGGGGGGGGGGGCTAAAATTTAGGAAAATGATTTTTTTGTAGTAGTTTTCCAGGGGGGCTTAAATTGGGTCTCTGCTCACAGAAGAGAAAAGCAGAGTGTGGTTCAGTGCCCGCGCCTTCTTGGAATCGGACTGAATGATCCCGTTCACAGGGTAAGAGAAAGTGAAACAAAACTTTAGTGTCTTATGGGCTGGTTGAATGATGTCATGGGCTTTGGCATTTGGCACCCTTTAGCGCTGGAACCCTGGACCAGAGCCTCACCTGGTCCATAGGCTAAGCAGGCTTTGATTTTAAGGAAAGTCAGGGTGATTAGGTTACAAAACTTTCTGAGTAAAAACCATTCTTTTTCACAAGAATGTTGTATGTTTTCATGACCACATGGAAAAGTAGTAAGGAAGACGGTGAAAGAGGACAGTAATAAACAAGATACACTGGAAGAAATGTGAACACAAGGAGTGCAAATCTTTGCATTTTGTCTGTCAAACTCTTCAGAACTGCTGAATTAAGAATGAGTAAATTGACATTCCATAGCTTATGAGTAGCAATTATTATATCAAGGTTGTGATGCCACTGAAGCTTGGGAAGCAAATGAAGTAGAAAGGAGAATGACCAAACTCACAATGAGATTAACATTCTAGAGATGAAGATGGCTGAAAATGTTGAGCATTTTGGTTTTGCTTTTCTGGCTACATTAATTTGCGCAGGCAATGACAAGCAGAGGTACAGCACAGCTCCCTGCATCAGCAATCCTACATTTCAGTAATATCATGTGACATTATCCATGGTAACTGAACTCATGCCTGCAGGCATAAATAAACCTCTATCTTGTGTCCAGTGAGGAAGCATTTTATGCTGACTTTAGCACATCACATTCATGTCTCCTGCAAACTCCACAAAGTTCAGAGTGTTTATTATATCAGTGGGGGCCATCTGTCACTGTTTTTTCTAATCTTGCCAATTTTCCTTTGCCTATGCATACCAATAAGCTACGAGGCATTTGAAACTGAGGAGCAGCTGAATTACACCTTTTCATTAGAAAAAAATAAAATTTGGTCTGTTATGTTATATTTGGCACATGGTTAGGTGAACAGAAGTCAAATATCAAAAATGTAGGGGTTTGCTTCAAGATGACTGCCTGAAGGAGATGCTCAGTAAAGAACCACAATTAAGAATCAAATCATGTTCCATGCCCTTTTTTTATTTTGGTGTTTGCTATCGGGCTTTTGTTGGCAATGTAAGAGTGGTAAACTTGACTTTCAAAATGTTCTCTACCTGCCCAAAAACAATTGAAGCCTCATCCCCACTTCTCAAGAAAGCAGGCTGCTGCAAAGGAGGAAGAAGTGACTCTTGCAGCTCTAATGCATAATAAATAGAAATGAAACAAAGGAAAATAAGATGATACCTTTTAAATACATTTTTTGGCATGCTTTCAAAGGCTAATGCAAGAACTACTCTGTAATGCGCCAAACAAAGTTAAGGATGACATTTCACATATCTGAGAGCAACTTGAGAATAACTAATAAAATTGCTCACTTGGAGTAACAATTTCCTGCCAACTCTGACACCGTTTTGATGTTGCAATGTAGTGCGAAGGGGATTGCCTTACTTGAAAAAATCTGAAGAGCTGAATAATAAGAAACATTGCAACAACTTGCAAACCCTTGGGATTCCAGATGGCATTGGAGGGATCGACTCAATCAAATTTATTATATAATATATTCTGGTACTACTGGATTTGTATTTTGATCAACCTTTTGACAATGATCAGGCCCACTGGCTGACGACTGCTTGGAGACCTGAAGTCAAGTTCCCTCATCCAATGATACTTGAAGTAGTTTGATATTGAATTGATTTTGTACTTTTCTGCTTACTGACAGGTATGACCCATGACCTACTTAGCTAAAAGCTCAAACTTCATTTTTCTGTATTTTTGCTGAGAGCTGTAAATGCAAGGTCACATTGTACCAGCAAAGAGTGCTCTTCCCCCTCCCCTTACAGAAATGATGCCACTTACTCTAGCTCGGAAGAATATGTTTACAGTTTGGGAGGGGAGACTTGTTGAGGACTTAGGTAACACCGTGATAAGACCCGGGTGTTAGGCAAATTCCTGTACGAGGTGGAGACTGAAAGTATTCGGTAAAAGAGCTTTGGACTTATTTTAAGATGCTGATTCTGTAAACATTCAGATAGTATGTTCCATTTAATGTAAACAATAACGTAAGACAGAATTTAGCTGATGTTACAATACAAGTGGCTGACATTGCAAGTTGTACACTGGTTGGGAGGGGGATTGATGCTCCATCCACTGTATATAAGTGGCTGTGGTACTGAATCTAGTTAGAGGAGGAGATGATCAACAGAGAGTAACTTTTTACAGCAGTGGTCTCTCTCCCTCTCGTAACAAATTGCTATGGCCTGATTTCTTTGCCATTTGTTACTTTACCTTTCTTTGTCCAATTACTTTATCTAATTGCTCTGTCTCTATCTAATTGCTCTGTCCAATTACTTGACCTAATTATTCTGTCTAATTACCTAATTACCTAATTCCCTACCTAATTACACTACCTAATTCCCTAATTCCTTATCTAATTACCTAATTACTCTGTCTAATTACTTTGCCCAATTACTTTATCACCTGACTGCTTTGTTATCATCTATAGTGGAATAAAGACTTACTCCTTGGAAAGAGCATGGCCTCTGTCTTTTCTGTCACTCCATATCTTGGAGGTGGCTGGTCCATTGTATCTTGGGTGGGTGTAAGGAGGTAGAAAACCCCTATTTGCCCCATATTTCCAAATTGTATATTTCTTATGGTAAGTAGGTATATCAGAGAAATAATTCCCACATAATTACAGCCCTCACTGATACTAGGTTGTCAGAGGGGGCCATGTAAGAACAGACTCCGACTATAAACAATATCAACATATAACTCAAATGCAAGCTGTGAAATAGAAGGCCCCCTTTCATTATAATGGTAAAATCTACTCATTCTGCCTGACCTACACAAAATACAGTTCCCTAAAAACCTGTAGTTCTGCATGACCAACTTAAGCAGGCTATTGCATTCTATGGCCTTTACTATCCTGCCTCTATGTAGGTGTATTGCTCTGGTAGTGCAGCCTGCCCACGATAGTCACCACAGACTGCTCAGAGAATAAAGTACTACAGATTCTTCTGGATTCGTATTGGGTAAATGAAACTCTTTATTAGTATGTTAAATGGAGAGTGTATAAGTCATTATTGTTCCAACTACACAATGATTAAGAAATATACACACTGATCAAATCATCTAACTAAAAGAAAGCTATAATACAGATACATATCTATCTATCTATCTATCTATCTATCTATCTATCTATCTATATATATATATATATATATATATATATATATATATATATATATATATATATATATACACACACACACAACATCACTGGTCAGGAATCTCAGGCCCTTATCTCATCAGCCGGGAGGCCCATTGCAGCGAAAGCCTGAAGTCTCCTTATGACCAGGAACAAGTCTTTCTTCGTGGTGCGTCCACCCATAGATGAGCCTCAGATCTCTGCTGCAACAAGCCCCCCTTTTTTGGTATGTTCAAGCATATGTTTTTATTACATACCATTGGTGATGTTTTATGTATTTATTAAGCACCATTGGTTTTATGTTTATAAAAATATACTTATATATGTTTTTATTATCTTGTGTAATAGACCCATATCAGCATTTTTTGGGTTATGGTTTATGGTGATTTTAGTTTGATTTTAGTGTTTCGTAATTGCATTTGTTTTTCATTCTTATTTTATATGTGTATGTTTTGTATTATTTTACTACTGCAATTTTATTATTGTTCATATCTTATATATTGTTTGTTTGATTAATTATTTATGTTTTTACACTCCTGATGCAGGCCTTGTCGCCGAAACACGGCCATGTTGTGTCATATGAAGATACACATTAAAATACTTTTTGTCACCTTCACTGAGGTATTGGTTTTGTTGTTTGGTTGTATATTTTCTTCTGTGTTCTGCTTGCTAAGCTATAAATTACCCAAACACTTAGGTGGAATAAATGTTCCCAATTTTTATCATTATTATTTGGAGTTTATTGTTCAGCTGGGATGGAAGTGGTTTCAGAATCAAGAGGATAAGAATAAATCATCACCCTGGCTGTTATTAGAGGAAAATTCAAAGTCCATCTGCTTGTAATAGCATTTTGTTCCATATCTTTGTAATGCTCAGTGGTAACCTCTACTGTACATATGATTTCTCAACACTTAGATTGAAAATGTTGTTTTTCAAACAAATGCTTGTTTGACAGTCTAGCATTGATAAATAGGAAATGAGTTTCTTGGAGAGCCTGGAAGGGCAAAGGTGTCTGGATCTGCATGAGCATCATCTCTCCCAATGGTGTTTCTTCCAGGCTCTTTGGGTGTTACATAGCTGACATAAGTTCCACTGCTGATTTTTGGGGATGAGTCAGTGGCCTTTGGAAAATATTAGTGTTACACTAAGAACCTTAGGCCATGCAGCATTTAGATTTTGTCAGTACCCTCAGCATATCACTAGTCAAAGATGTGTGGGCACTGGTTTAATATGGACAACAGAAATGACAACATGATTCCTCACTATGAAGGAGCAAAATTGGGAGTCCCATGGTTTGATGTGCTTTATTTGCTTCTATTACCCAATCTATTTTTTTATTGAGAATTTTTAGAAACATTGCAAACATAAAAAGAAAGCCAAGCACAGATACAACAATATACTCAATTGAACTACATACATACAACGAATACATCATTGTATTTTACCACATCACAACTGCGTGCTCCTGTTTCACCCTCCACTTTTGTTGATTTTATATTCCTCTCCCTCTCCCCCAAGTCCCTTCCCCCTTAGCCCAAGTAAGCATGAGAACCAGTATGGTCATGTTTCCAATCAACAGAACACTGAAACAGAAAAATAGCAAGTATATCTAACTTCCCATAGCACCCCCTATACTGTCCATCTACATAGCTGCCCATGTCACGAAAAGCTCCAGGTTTGCACCCCAGTGAAGACAGCCAAGGTGAAACATGATATGGGTTCTACCAGCTGGTCCTGTAATTTTATGCCAGACAAATTATCTCATATGCTTTCCTACTGCCCATCTAGCGACTTGCTAACTGATGGCGCTGAGACATATATCTCTGATTCTTTCCCATGATAACCCTCTGACATATGAGACTATGATATGGAAATCCTTATCTGTACATAATGTATTTAGTTAAATAAGTTCCATTCCAAATTACCGAGGGATCCTTTTACTAAGCTGTGGTAAAAAGGGCCCTACGCTAGCTGCGAGGGCCATTTTTGCCGCATGCTGCGGCCCTTTTTACTGCAGTGGGTAAAAAAGGCTGAAAATTGCCATGGCCATGCAGTAAGATTGCTCTTACAGCGTGGCCATGTGAGGGAGAGCACTTACTGCCACTCATTGAGGTGGTGGTAAGGACTCCTGCACTAACCTGGCAGTAACTGGGTAGTGTGCAGTATTTATTTATTTTATTTTATTTTATTGCATTTGTATCCCACATTTTCCCACCTATTTGCAGGCTCAGTGTGGCTTACAATATATTGTAATGATGGAAGTACAATTTGTTACAACACAATTATGGTTACATTGTGAGTAGTTAAGTTAAAACAAAGTCCAAGTATCGTTAAGGGGAATAAAACAATGGAGAAGAACGACTGAACAATAGAAGAACAACGGATACTGATAGGGCAACAGAACAATAGCAAGAGAACGTTCGGGTATAATATTTTTTACCTGTAAATTAAGGTTTAAATGTGTTAAAGTTATGGGGGATAATAGTACAGAAGAGAGTGTATTGATGCATTGCTAACAGTACTGCCTGATTACCATCGGGTTAGCACTAATTTTCCCTAGTGCTGGAACTACCGCTGGTGCCCGTGTTGGGCCGGCGGTAGCTCCAGAGTACCATGTGGTAAACCCATATTAGGCTTGCCGCCACTTTGTAAAAGGTCTCCTGAATATACTATTATGTTCAGCTTTGAAGCTCATCCTCAGCCACTGGAAAGATAATGCTGCAATAATATATGAGTAACTAGTAGAATCTAGTCTGTATAACTTATAACTATGAAAAGAGATGGAGCTTGGCAGAATGCTGTCCGGGTTTTGCCTGAGTTGCACCTTGCTCCTTTAACAAAATGAGACCTAAAATTGTATTGTATGCCATAGTAGTGTTCTTCACTTTCTATTTGTTATGCCTGCTTTGTATTGCTTTTTATGACAAAAAATGATAAAGTGGCTGGAACTTTACAAAAAGAGCTTGGTAAAAAAAACAAAAAAACAAAACAAAACGATTTTGTCATATTGATTATGCTGAATGGTGTTATCTTCTTTGTTTCATCAATAGAATTACAAAATTCAAGGCCATTTTCAGTATTTTTTGTTACCTCATCCTGCTTGTTGTCTATAGATATAAAATAGGACATGTAGAATTTAGTGTGCGCTGTCTGTTAGCACATGCTAAGCTTTATTAAAAGGGTCCTTTAGTGATTTTTATCTTATGGGATTTGAACCCAAATGCTGGTTCCAGAAAGCTTGATAAGAGTCAGAGAAACAATTGTAAAACATAGAGGAATCGGAGTGCAATGCTCGCTGTTTTCTAGATTTTTAAAATAAATTAAGAACAGTGTCTGTGGAATAGTCTGCAAATCTGTAATAGTCACATTTCTATTAAAAAAAAAACAAGCTGAAATTTGAGGCTTGTCTAAATGTTGTCACTACTTTTAAATGAATCCCAGAGAATAAAGGGTCTGGAAACCAAGAGGCCTCCGTAATCTTACAAGACCCCTGATTTACAGTTCCTACAACTGGGGTCTTTTCAATGGTACATATGCTAGGAGCAAGGGGTTTAAGGTGGTCCAAGACGATAAAGGTCTCCATATCCATTTAACATGCAGAGCTAAGGTTCCATGCCTTGGTCCCATATAGTAGTCATGCTGTTGTATAAACGTGAAGATAAATGAAAATAACCCCAGATTTCTCTTTATTGGACATTTATGGATCACATATTCTCAAAACGCATTATTTTGGAGATAAAGTTTAATTTCTTGATCTTAGACCTAGCATGGGTCCCAAAATTATTAGCAGGCATTATGGATGTTTTGTACATGATTAACAAACAGTTAATCATTGTCTGGAAGAGCTTTTAAGAGACGCTCATTATGTTACTTCTTTTACCCATTCTGAGCATGAATACCTGAAGTCTCTGTATAGTACAGATCAAAGGATCTACTGTGAATATGAAAACTAGTCAAGTGCTTGGCTGTCATCTTATCTCCTTAAGATATATTTCCCAAAGTGTGTCCAACAGTATTCTTGAAACAGTGCATGTTGTTTCTAATAATAAAAAAAAAGACCTGCAGAGGAAGCAGGTTCAAAGATCTGTGGGTATTTTTTTCCATAGGGGATGCTGGTAACCAAAAAGGGAAAGAGGGAGAAGGGGGTGAGTGGGTGAGATGCTGGATGCAGGAAAGGGGGGGGGGGGGGTGAAATACTTGGAGGGGGAGAGAGATGCATGCTGTAGCTGGACACAAAGCATAGGAGGGGGCAGGGAAGAGATGCTACAGATAAACATAGAGGAGGGACAGGAGCAGGGGAGAGAAAAATGCTCCAGCTGGACCAAGGCTGCTTTTACCAATGGGCAAAGGGGGCAGCTGTCCTGGGCCCTGTATAAGAGAGAAGCCCGTACGTAAAAGTGACCTTCAATTAGAATATCAGATTGAGATGTGTACAAAAAATCCTGTATGATCCACTGAGGTGCACTGTGCAAAACCTGTTCCAGCTAGGCATGACAGCATTTGTATATATATTCCCATGTCCTTATACATATTTAACAAAAGCTCCGTGTTTATCAGCACCTTTTGTGAAATATACAAGAAAGTGTGAATATCCCAAATTGGATGTTCCATTTCCCAACTAGATTCTGTAATGCAGTGTTGGGCTTTTACTGTATGATAGAAAGTAACAACATAAGAACATAAGCATTATCGTACTGGGAAAAACCGAAGGCCCATCAAGCCCAGTATCCTTTTTCCAGTAGGGGCCAATCCAAGTCACAGGTACCTGGCAAGATCCCTGAAGAGTCAAACAGATTTTATGCTGCTGATCCCAAGGAATGAGCAGTAGATTATCCCAAATCCATTTTAATAATGGTTTATGAACTTTTCTTTTAAGAACTTGTCCAAACCTTTATAAAACTGTGCTATGCTAACTGCTTTAACCACATTCTCTGGCAATGAATTTCAGAATTTAATTACACATCGAGTGAAGAAATATTCTCTCTAATTTGTTTTAAATTTACTACTTAGTAGCTTTATTGCATGCTCCGTAGTCCTTGTATAATTGGAAAAAGTTATCAAGTGATTCACATCTACCCATTCCGCTCTACTCAGTATTTTATAGGTATTTGTCATACCTCCCTTCAGCTGTCTCTTCTCTCAGCTAAAGAGCCCTAGAAGCCTTTCCTCATAGGGAAGTCATCCTATCCTGCATCATTTTCTTTGCCCATCTCTGTACTTTTTTGAGATGCAGTGACCAAAGTTGCACACAATATTCGAGATGCAGTCGTACCATGGAGTGATACAAAAGCATGATAACATTCTCATTTTTTTTGCATTCCTTTCTTATGCTAGTATTCTATAACAAAATCTGGGTGCCCAGATACAGTTATAGAATTAGCACTTTGCATGTTGCATCTTGGCACCTAAGTTTTGGCGACCTTCATAAAACTACCCCATTATAATTAAGTGGCCGTCAAGCACTGAAGAGTACCAGTGATTACAACTGGAGCTAGCCTTTTATATGAGGCTGTATTGATAGCTTGATCAAGAATTATGAGGCTTTCTCTTTCCTTTTTGATTTATGGAATTTTGATTTTGGTATGCACTACCTAATAGAATTTTCGTGCAAGAAGGGCCCTCAGCATTTTGCAGAGTTGCCTCAGCCTTATATGGTCTAAATTATGTTAATGGGAACTAAACAAAATGCTTTTCAATGCAGCATCCCAAAACTGTGGAGTTGCCAATGGTAATTTGGTATGAAGCTCAATATCCGTGATTTTGGAAGCAGGCTAAAACTTGCTATGTGGAGAATGTGTTTATGAAAGTATAAGAACATAAGCATTGCCATACTGGAACAGACCAAATGTCCATCAAGCCCTGTATTCTGTTTCCAGCAGTGACCAATCCAGGTCACAAGTACCTGGCAAAATTCCAAAACAGTAAAACAGATTTTATGTTGCTTATCGTAGAAATAAGCAGTGAATTTTCCCAAGTCCATCTTAATAATGGCTTCTGGAGTTTTAGGAAGTTATCCAAATCTTTTAAAAACCATTTTACCACATTCTCTGGCAACAAATTCCAGAGTTTAATTACACGTTGAGTGTAGAAATATTTTCTCTGTTTTGATTTAAAACTTACTAGTTAATAGCTTCATTGCATGCCCCCTAGTCCTAGTGTTTTTGGAAAGAGCAAACAAGTGATTCGCGTCTACCTGTTCATGTCCACTCAGTATTTTATAGACCTCTATCATATCTCCCCTCAGTAGTCTCTTCTCCAAGCTGAAGAGCCCTAGCTACTTCTCGCCTTTCCTCATTGGGAAGTCATACCATCCCCTTTATCATTTTCATTGCCCTTCTCTGTACCTTTACTAATTTCACTATTGTCTTTTTTGAGATGCAGTGATCAGAATTCCACACAGTATTTAAGATGCGGTTACACAATGGAGCAATACAAAGGTGTTGTAACATTCTCAGTTTTGTTTTCCATTCCTTTCCTAATAATTCCTAATATTCTATTAGCTTTCTTAGCCACCACTGCACACTGAGCAGAGGGCTTCAAACTATCATCAATGATGACACCTACATCCTTTTCCTGGGTGGTAACTCCTAATGTGGAACCTTGCATCTCATAGCTATAATTTGGGTTCCTCTTTCTCCCGTGCATCACTTTGCACTTGCTCACATTAAATATCATCTGCCATTGTGGTGTAAAATGTTTCATAGCTTTTTATGGCATTAGGTGAACATATTACTGTGATCCACCTTAAAGCTTAGTTGAGTCATAAGTTGAATATCAAATTGGAATGCATGAATAAATAATAAAAAAGAAGGAAACCGAACTGAAGAGGAAGGAAGTACAATGCAAGTATTAAGAGAATAATTATGAGTAGCAGTAAATCTGAGATACTAAGGAGTCCTTTTACTCAGGTGTGCTGAAAAATGGGCTGTGCAATTCTAGGCACATGTTTTGGGTGTTGTAGTGGAAGTGAATTTTAAAGATTGTATTTCAACTCTGCCTTGACTGACAAGTGCACTTGGGATCTGTATTTTTGATTAGAAGTAATTCTGTTTGCATGAAAATGATTTGAAATGTAGAAGAAGATAAGACACCGCTCTAATTAATTTGGTATGTGAAGGGAGAGGTGGAGCCTGTTTCGAGTTCAGACTGGCCACCTTGACTGAGAAACATGTGACCACATTCCCACAATATGGCTTGTTTACCTAAACAGAGAAATTCTCAAGCATTCTGTAATTGTCCTTAGCTCTGAACATGAGTTCTAAGCCTAATAAAAAAGGGAGTTTCTGTCAGTGACATTGGAAGCTCATCTATAGGTGGACGCATTGCATAGAACCAGACTCCTGGTCAAACTCTGACTTCGCTGAAAAAGGGGCTTCTCTCAGCTGATGTAAAAAGCCTGGATGTAGAGATTAAGGACCAGTGATGATGTATGTATAGTGTATTATTGCGTCTTTTCCTGGTCTAGAAACTCCTAGCATTGCTTAGATGTAGGGACCAGTGATGTAATGATTAATTATAGGTATTATTTCTTTTCAGTTATATAGCTTAATCAGTGTGTATATAGCTTAATCATTGTATATATATCTTAATCATTGTGTATTTTAGAACTTCTAATAAATGTCTCATTTACCTAATACGAATCCAAAAGAATCCACAGTAATTACTGAGTAGTCTGTGTCAGTAAAGCAGGCTGTACAACCAGGTCAGAACAGGTGTGCACAGATCCCTTTGTCAGCGTGCCTGTAAAAAATGCCTTTTTAAAGTTTTTGCCAAAAATGGACGTGTGGCAAAATAAAAATTGGCGCATGTCCATTTTGGGTCTGAGACATTACCGTCACCCATTGACTAAGTGACAAGGTCTCACGCATTAACTGTGCAATAATCGTCTTTGTGCATAGAATGACAATTACCGCCCATTTTCTGCTGTGCACCAGAAAATAAAAATTATTTTCTGGCACACGTAGTGGACATGCGTCAAAAATGAAATTACCACATGGGCCACGCGGTAGCCAGGATGTAACTCTGAATTGATACACATTGGGCATTCGTAGGTGCCTATCCAGCTTATTTTCGAAAGAGAAAAACGCCTAAAGTGCGACCTAAATCGGGAGATAGACGTTTGTCTCGCAAAGGCGCCCAAATCGGTATAATCGAAAGCCAATTTTGGGCGTTTCCAACTGCACTCCGTTGTGGAAACGAATAAAGTTGACGGGGGTGTATCGGAGGCGGGGTGGAGGCGGAACTGGGGCGTGGCTATCAGCCAAGGAGAGATGGGCGTCTTTAGCTGATAGTCGAAAAAAAGGCGTTTTTACCGCGATTTTGGGTCACTTTTTTTGGACCCTTTTTTTTCACGAACAAGTCCCAAAAAAGTGCTCCAACTGCCCAGATGACCACTGGAGGGAATCGGGGATGACCTCCCCGGACTCCCCCAGTGGTCACTAACCCCCTCCCACCAAAAAAATCCCACTTTAAAAACTTTTTTTCCAGCCTGTATGCCAGCCTCAAATGCCGTACCCACCTCCATGACAGCAGAATGTGTTCGATCCTGTCACAGCCTTTCCCTGGGTCAGATGTGGCTCTGGGTGCAGTACAGGGTCACATCAGCATTGCATTGTGGTGGGTGTAGGGTATTGGGCTCCGTGATTTCATTAGCTTGTGTTACAGTCTCACGATGTTGGTAGTTGGTAGGTTCTTCTCCCATGGTGCTTTTCCCCCTGCCTACTGAGTGTGCCCTGTTGTGTTTCCTGTTGTAGTCCATGAGGTAGTGGCCAATTTTGTAAGCCAGTTTTAGTTCCCTTTCCTGTGTTAGCCACGTTAGACAACTTAGTTCTTCCCTTGAATGTGGCTGAAAGAGGGCATTGTACAGCTTTCTGCCAGCTCTGACCTACTGCTCATCTCAGTACCAGGGAGACTCGTTGCCAGTGGGGCACAACCTCTGACCTGCAGTTAACTGTGAGTAAAGGCGGTTATTCCAATAAAGGACGTTTTCGGAGAGATTAGTCTTCAGGTGTCAACTGGTGTGCCAATGTTATATAGCAGCAACCAGTCCCAGAGGCCTGCGTGTATGCAGGTCCCTGGAGCACTTTTAGTGGGTACCGCAGTGCACTTTAGCCAGGTGGCCCCAGGCCCATCCCCCCCCCCCACCTGTAACACTTGTGCTGCTAAATGGGAGGCCTCCAAAACCCACTGTACCCACATGTAGGTGCCCCCTTCACCCCTAAGAGCTATGGTAGTGTTGTACATTTGTGGGTAGTGGGTTTTGGGGGAGGGGGTTGGGAACTCAGCACCCGTGGTAAGGGAGCTATGCATGTGGGAGCTTTTTCTGAAGTCCACCGCACTGACCTAGGGTGCCCAGTTGGTGTCCTGGCATATCAGGGAGGCCAGTGTACTACGAATCCTGGCCCTCCCACGACCAAATGGCTCGGATTAGGACGTTTTTGAGCTGGGCGTTTTTAGTTTCCATTATCGCTAAAAAAAACAAACGCCCAGCTGAAAAACGTCCATTTTTTCGAAAATTCAATTCGACCCACCCCTTCACGGACCCGTTCTCGGAGATAAACGCCCATGGAGACAGGCGTTTCCGTTTGATTATGCCCCTCCACGTGGCTTAGTAAAAGGGCCCCTAAGATTATTAAATGGCATATAATGGTAAGGTTTGTTCATGGTCTATGAGAAACAAATCCATATGGAGATGCTACTGCCCAGGGAGCTGGAATTGCCAAGAACTTTGCCAGAACTGCTACTTGAAGTCAGTCTCCCTGACATTCAGCAGCATTTGACCGGCCAGAATTAGCACCTGGCCAGTTAAATGCCAGAAAACTGGCTATCCACCAATATTCAGTGGAACATGGCCGACCATGTACCGCTGGATATTGCTGACTAGCAGCTAGCAGGTAATAGAACCGGCTATTGGACGATTTTTTAAATGTGACCTTCCAAGTTTGACTGTGTGCAAACCTAGAATATCTTGGTCTGAATTTAAGTAGCCAGGCTTGAATATCAGCTTGGCCAATCAGATTCTGACTGGCCAAAGACAAACCAGGTATTCAGTGCTGTCATTGACTATTGTGTCTCAGTGCAGACCACAGGAGTTGGTTGGTCTAACTCCTGCAGTCTGAAAATTGTCCTCAGTGGACATTGCTACATTATTTTTATTTATTTGGATTTTGCTTATACCTTTTCTCTAGTAGATCAAAGTGAGGTACATTCAGGTGCACTGGGCATTTCTCTGTCCCTGGAGAGCTCACAATCTAAGTTTGTACCTGAGGCAACTGAGGGTTAAGTGACTTGCCCAAGATCACAAGGTGAAGCAATCGGATTTGAAACGGCCACCTCTGGATATCAAGATGGGTGCTCTAACTAGTAGGCCACTCCTTCTTTCTTATACAATGATGTGTGTGCTATCACGTGAACTCTTCATTCTGGTACGATTTTGAATACAGCTACAAGTTCATATATAGTGAACTATCAGTGTTATGGAGTTCATTTTAGAACGGTTGAAATCTATTTACATATCAAAAAGCCAATTAAACCATCCATGTTTAAGTGGGAATTTTAGAAAAGCTGCTACTTACATATATATTTACCTGTGGCATGCATGGATTTGAAGGGAGAGTGTTCTTGGTGTGGTTGGGTGGAACTTACAGTAAGACTAAATTCTATAAATGGCACCTAACAAATCAGTGCTGAAAAAATACTTAGCATTATTCCATAAATGGTGCTTAACGTTGGTGCCATTTATAGAATAGTGCTTATTGCCGGGAACCGTGACTACATTTAGGGATGATCATTTACACCAACGAAACCTTGGTGTAAATCCCCATGACTAAATTAGGTGCAGATCCCCTTTATTCTATAACACGTGTAAATTTAAGGAACGCTCTGATCTGCTCATGACCCTTCCATGGCTGCTCCCCCTTTTTGGACCTGCGTGTAAAATGTAATTAAGTCCAATTAGCACCAATAATTGCTTGTTAAGATCTCAATTATTGGTGCTAATTGACTTGTTATTCAATTAAATTGCACATGTAAATTGGGCATATGCCCAAATTTGTATGCATAATTTTTAGCGACCTTTGTAGAATTTGGGGGTAAATGTATATAGAGAGTTCCTGTTTTGCAGCAGAAAAATGCATACAAAGAATTTTTCTCTTCAGCATTTACCTCTGCTCCCAGGCATGTAGAACTCTCCGCTTAGTTCAGGTATTTACATGTATGAGCCCTGAGCGCAGATACTTTTATGAATATGTATTTTTGTAAAATAACTGTTCCTGCTCTATATGCCACCAAATGTACATATTTTTCCTGTGGTCCTATATCTACTTTAGAAAAGACTCTCAGCCGATATTCAGACTGCAGGAGGCAGGCTGGCTAAGCTACTCGATCGAAACTGAGCTCGGATATTCAATTCGGGATGTTTCTGTGACCAGCCTTAAATGTCTGGGTTTTTTGGCCCACTTAAACTTAAACTTAACTGGCCAAGTTAATATTCAGCGCTGACCGGTTAAGTCTATAGTGGCTAAAGATAGGACTGTTATTTATGCATTCTGATTCAACTGAAAAATGGCCTGCGCTGGTGTAGGCACATGTTTTGAGCGTGCGCAGAATCATTTTTCAGCGCACCCGTATAAAATGCTTTAAAAAATTTTTTTGTCAAAAATGGACGTGCAGCAAAATGAAAATTGCTGTGCGTCCATTTTTGGGTCTGAGACCTTACCGCCAGCCATTGACCTAGTGGTAAAGTCTCATGCGGTAACCAGGCAATAATGGTCTATGGGCATAAAATGCAGATTACCGCCTGCACACCAGAAAATAAAAATATTTTCCGGTGTGCGTAGCAGACACGTGTCAAAAATGAAATTACCACAAGGGCCACGCGGTAGCTAGGCGGTAACTCAAAATTGACGTGCATTGGGCATGCGTAGGCGACTACGTGGCTTAGTAAAAGGGCCCCTTATCTGGCAAAGTGCTGAATATTCACAGCTAGCCAGTTAAATAGCATGATGCAGCCAGTTAGCTGTTATGCACTAAGTGGTAATATTCAGCGGATATAACCAGCTATCTCGCATTAAATATTAGCACTTAGCCAGCTGAATATTGGCTGGGCAGTGCTCCACAAACCTTTTGTAAAATACATGACAAATTGTGAATGCCCAATTGTGGACTTCCCTTTAAAAGTTTTAATGACAAAAAGCATCAACATGTTCACATTTACATGCAATTCTTTTCTGCATAATCTCCAACAAATCATTATCCCAGCCATATACGCCTTCTGAAAAGAACAAAAATATGAAGAGCCCTCTCCTCCCAAATGATTGGCTTTTTTTTCTACCTACCTAGCAAGAATTGGCATCTCATTTCACAGGAGGTGCACATCTCAGAATCAGAGCTCTAGCCCTGCCTGCTGTTAATTGATACCTTCTCTGCTCCCTACAGAATGTACTATTTCAATGTGTAATTTTTTTAAGAAATCCACAGGCAAAGCAGTATTGTGATTTCAGGTGCTATTTCGGGCCATTTCAGAAATAAGGGAATGAGAAAAAATATCACTTTTTATAATTGATTGTTTTACTCAGCTCCATCGGCAGAGCCAAGGCACAGAGACAGCGGTGCACTCTGGCAGCATGCAGCTTTCTAGGGCTCACAGAGAGAATTTGGATGTTTCTGCAAACCTGTCATAGCCCAGACATTCAGTGAAATCCACGCTTGCTATGTAGATGTTGAAAAACAACTTGTTATAGAATCAGATCCAGTGGGAAAGAAAAATATTAATGTGACACTATTCTCGAGTTCTTATGAGGGTTATTTTGATTCTATTTGTTAAAGGGAAGCATTTTACTAATATAGGTTAACAAACTACAGCAAATGTTTTGTCCCCCATAGTCAAACAAACCATGGTCTTTTTTTGGGGGGGGGGGGGCAATCCGGAGGGTCCATTTACATTTTATTGCTTTGAAAATCAAAATATGATTTTACAAACTAATTGAAGAGGTGTAGATTTTGAATAGAGTGATGATGGTGTTATGTTCGTTTATCTGTATTTTCATTTGTGATTTTGAAATGCTGAATAGCCCCCAGGGTACTTCATAAAATGTAGTTTGCACTAATTTGACATTCATCCACAAAACAAGGGCCCCTTTTACCAATTTGTGGCAAAAGGGGCCGTCGCTGGCATTGATATGTGTTTTACACTCTCACCAAGGCTGATAAAAGGGAAGTCTCGCCTTCCTGCAGGAAATGGCCGTGCGGCAAGTAAAGAATTTGCCGCGCGGCCATTTTGGGGGGAGCCCTTACTGCCACCCATTGAGGTGGCAGTAAGGTCTCTCGCGTTACCCTGGCACTACAAAAATAAATACATTATTGTAGTGCTGGAAATGACGGCACACTAGAGGTGGGAAGTACCGCTGGGCTGCTGCAGTAGCCCGGCAGTACTTCCTGTATAGTGGGCTTACTGCTGCTTAGTAAAAGGAGCCCTAACATTCCTAACACTTCCCTACAAACTGGCATGCCAGTTAAAAGAAAGCATTGCTTTATGGCATTAATTGAATCCCTCGCGCTGGAGGTTTTTAAAAGAGTAGATTAGACACAAAGCATCAGGAATGGTTTTGGTACAAAGGAGACGGGGGGGAAAGACTAGGAGCTCTTTTCATATCCCTTTTGTCACCATTGCTTTGTGAACCTAGACAAAATCATATTCAGAGCAACAGGCATCATCCCATAACAAACCTCCAACTGCTCTTTTCATGAAAATCCCATATTCTATCACATTTCTGCATCCCGGGGCTGGCGGCGTGCCTTTCTTTAATGATTGATCAGAAACACAAAAGGAGCCCATCTGGTTGAAAGAGAGATGTTGTGAAGAAATTAAGTAATTATAAGCATCTCCTGCTCGCTTTGAATATCGGGCGATCTGTAAATTACACATGCAAATTCTTTTAATTGAACATAAGAATTTCCTGGTTCAGACCCAAGGTCCATCTAGCCCAGTATCCTATTTCTAACAGAGGCCAATCCAGGTCACAAATACCTGGCAGGATCCCCAAAAGTCACAAGATTCCATGCTACTTGCACTACTTTTTTTTAATTGTGCTCTATCTCTTGAGAAGTTAAAACTGTCTATTTTATTGTTGCCGCCTAGCTGCCTGTTGTGAAGGCTTTGATTTCTTTTAATTACAATTTTGTGTTTATTGTAAACCGCCTAGTTGCCTTTCTAGGCCTTTGTGTGGTATATCAAATGTCCTTAATAAATAAATAAACCAGAATTGCACACAATCCTCAAGGTGTGGTTTAACCATGGAGCGATACACAGGCATTATGATATTCTTTGTTGTATTTTCTATTCTTTTCCCAATAATTCTTAACATTCTGTTTGATTTGTTGACCACCCCCGTACACTGAGCAGAAGATTTCAGTATATTATCCACGACACCTGGATCATTTTTTGTGGTTGGTATGACATCTAAAGTGGAGTCAACCATCATATGCCTATAATTTGGGTTATTTTTCCAATGTGCGTCACTTTGCACTTTTTCACATAAATTTTTGCCAGGTTCCTAAGGTCCTTCTGCAATTTCTCACAGACAGCATGTGATTTAATAACTTTGAATAATTTTATTACTTCACTGTCAATTCCAGATCATTTATAAATATCTTAAAAAACATTGGTCCCAGTACATTGTCAGTATGTTTCAAGTCACTTCCTTGTTAGTGCTGAGTCAGCATTTAGTCACAGAATTCAATATTCCTCAAGTATAAAAATGTCATAGGCTTAGTTTCAGTATTGTGCATTGTATGCAAAGGTCTTGCTTTCTTCCCGAACTAGGCTTGAGCAGGGGCTTAGCCAGGAAGCCGATTTTGGATGAGCCTGAGCTCAAGATGGGTGGGCATGGAATTCGTCCCCACTCCCACTATCTGCTCCTCTTCCTCCACCCTTGCAAACCCCAAATATTAAATATCTGAGCTGGCAGGGATCTTTCCACTCTTGCTCAAAGAAAAAACACAAGACCACCATTAATGAGGTCAGATATTTCTGGATTTATTAAGTACTTTGAATTTTTCTTGTCTCTATTGCAGACTTATGAATATCCATATGGTGATTCCTAAACTCCCAATATTTTGGTTAACTAGCATACAAATCCCTAAGGCCTATAATAATTGCATTGGTTTGATTTCTTTCTTTTTTCTGTTTGATTATCAGTGACTTCATTTACTTGTCTTAACTTGAAGTATCCACAATGTGTGGGCTTTAATTAAGTTAACCTTAAGGGAAATAATTCTGCTATGCTTGAGCAAAATCCAGTTACTGAACTTAGATCTTAAATTTCAAGATGAAGGCTTGACCTGTTTCTCAGAACCTGTTACGTGAGGGGAAGGTATTTGTCTCCTTCTTCCCTACTCATCAAACCACTACAGCAGCTTTATAGGCTCTATTATGGCTCCCATTCCCTCACTCTAAAGGTGCAGTGCCTGTGTTAGCAAAGACTGCTCCCTTTAAGGCTGGAGGCAAGCCCACTGTGCTCTTTTCTTCACTGCCGTTGCTGCAACTGAAAATAAAAAGTTTAAAAGCGAGGGGGGGGGGGGAGGCAGGAAAGAACAGAGAGGAGGGCTGTCGGGGAGCTGAGGGCAGACAGGTGGGGCTGGGTTGGAACTGAAGGAGACTGAAAAGGGGGAGCTGGGGAAGTCACTGGACATGGATGGGAAGGGAGGGGAGGGTGAGGTGGTCAAAGGAGAATCGTTGGATGTGGATAGGGGAGGGCAGAGGAGAATCACTGGACATGGATGGGAGGTGAGGGAAGACAGGAAGGAGATGCACATGGATGGAGGAAAGGGCAGAGGGAGAGAAGAGAAATCGCTGGACATGGAGGGGAGGGCAGGAGAGTGAGGAGAATTTTGGGACATGGATGGATGGATGGATGGAGGGGGCAGGGGAGAGAGGAAATTTGCTGGATATGGATGGATGGATTGATGGAGGAGAGGGCAGGGGAGAATGGAGAGTTCTGGACATGGATGGATGGAGGGGAGGGAAGTCAGGAAGGAGATGCACATGGATGGAAGGGAGGGAAGAGAGGAGAAATGTTGGACATGGATGGAGTGGAGGACAGGGAAGAGAGGAGAAATGTTGATACAAGGATGGAGGGAAGGAAAGACAAAGGAAGGAGATGCACGTGGATGGAGGGGAAGGGAGAGAGGAGAAATTCTGGACATGGATGGAGAGGAGGGAAGACAGAGGAAGTAGACGCACATGGATGGATGGAGGGGAGTGAGGAGAAATGCTGGATATGGATGAAGGGGAAACTGCTAAATTTAAGGGCTAGACAGGAACACTTTGAGGGCAGATGCTGAAACTGGAGGAAGGATAGGGACAGGGCTACAGATGGTAGACAGGACGCATAAGGACACAGGAGGATGGTGGACATAGTGAAAAAATATCAAATGGAAAGAAGACACTGCATAAAACAGAAGACACTGGGACCAAAGAGAATAGAAAAACTAAATGATCAGACAACAAAGGTAGAAAAAAGTATTTTAATCAGAATTTATTAATTGGAATATGTCAGCTTTTGGAAATGTGCATCTGTGATATTTTGCATATAAGTTTCAATTTTTCTAGTATTGCTGCATGCCGAGTCTGACGTCTTGAGGTAACTTTCCAGTTCAGTAGTTTGCCTTCATATTTTTTTATTTCTAGTTCCTTGTGTCATATCTTTTGTTTCACGTGTTTTTCATGTGTGATCAAGGTGCAGTATTCTGCTAGTGTGTAGTATTTGCAGCCCTTTTTGTTTTTTTTGTCACTGGGTAATGTACTGGTGTTTTAGAGCCAGGTGTAATTACAGTACTGCCTTTTCACGCATAAGGTTGTAGCTCGTCCTGCCCTTGGAATTAGTGCTGTTATGGTTTGGTAAGGTTATGAGTGTGTTTTTGCACAAGTTTGTGCATAGTGTTTTGCAGTGGAGAGATTGTGTGTTCGCCTTACTGAGGTGGCACCAAAACATCAGAAAGGGTTTTAGAGCCTAAATCATGACACATTACCTCTTGAAGGATCTACGTATAGAGCTTATGCATTTCTAAGTTCTACACTGGCATGGTATGGGAAAGGGGGTGGAGAAATACTACTGGAGAGGAAGAGGGAGTTCTGGATAAGGAGGAAAGAAGCAAGGAAGGGAGAAAGAGCTGGCTTTTTTGGGAATAAACATAATGAATATGTAGGAGATATCTCATACATATTCATTATGGTTATTCCCAAAAAAGTCAGCTCTTTCTCCCTTCCTTCCTCCCTCCATATTAGCATATTCATTTACATATATATATATATATATATATATATACACACACACAAATAAATATGCTAATATGCCCGCCCCATCCTTTGCCCCCCCCCAAATGAAGCAGTCAAACTACGCCCATGGGGGAAGGGTACAGACAAGAGAGATTTACCTGATGAATGGAGTTCCCAGGGAGGAGTGTAGGGAGAGATTAGAGTGCAGAGGTACTGAGGAACTGCAGAGTGAATGCACTTGTAAGTCAATAAGATGAGTTTGAACTGTATGCAG
Organism: Microcaecilia unicolor; assembly: GCF_901765095.1. Lineage (NCBI taxonomy): Eukaryota > Metazoa > Chordata > Amphibia > Gymnophiona > Siphonopidae > Microcaecilia > Microcaecilia unicolor. The sequence continues at coordinate 211,296,886 of NC_044031.1, forward strand.
AAACATATAGGGAGCCAATGAAGTGACTTGAGGAAAGAGCTAATATGAGCATGGCGACACTGGCAGAATATAAGTCATGCAGCAGAGTTTTGAACTGATTGAAGGGGAGAGAGATGGCTTAATGAGAGACCTGTGACAAGCAAGTTGCAGTAGTCTAAGCAAGAGGTGATAAGAGTGTGGATAAGGGTTTTGGTAAGGAAGGGATGAATTTTGGTGATGTTTTAGAGAAAGAAACAACATGTTTTAGCAGTCTGTTGGATATGTGCAGAGAAAGAGAGCGAGAAGTCAAAGATGACCCCAAGTTTACGTGCTGATGAGACGGGGAGGATAAGAGTGTTATTCACAGAGATAGCGAATGGGAGAAGAGCAGAGGTGGGTTTAGGGGGAAAGATAAGAAGCTCAGTCTTGGTCTTGTGAATTCCTGCTCCTCACTGGTATCTTCTCTCATCAACACTTTTGGTTTCTGTACTCACCTATGCTGCAGTGATAGATACCACATAATCTTTATCCTATTCAACTGTCTTAATCAAACAAACCAATGAAGACGCCTGTATAAATGCATACAAGTCAATACTGTATATATAACTGTTGTAGCAAAATGAATAGATAAATGGGGAGTGTGTGGGAATGGAGACTTTATTCTCTAATGAGGCTACCCCTACCCAGGCCCCCTTCTGACATCTCCAACCCTCAGAAGGAATTTTCCCAGGGATCAAGTTACATCAAGGTCAGGAGGTGAAAGAAGTGCTGAGGAAAATGAATCCTGTTAGACATGGCTCCTGTGTGTCTTGGCCAAGGAGGTTTAATGACAGGAGATGGCATGACGTCAAAAGGATGAAGCCGACCCTCTCATTCAGCTGCAATTTTGGTCAGATCAAAACAAACTATCAGCTGCTATATCCACGTTGTTGTTCAATGTTATTTTATCTCATTTAACATGCCGGCTTGTGCAACATATGGATGCACACAGAGGAAGTATCACAACGGATTAACCTTTCATCAGTTACAGTAGTAATTTGCTCTAAATCGTAATCAGTATGTCATTTCGAGGGGCTGGTTATAAGGACACCCTAGCACGTGTTATAATCATGCTGAGATTTTTTTCACCTAGCAAAGGGCCATGAAAACAGACATCATATTCTGAGAATCAGATGCTCAACATTCACAGTTTTTATTTTTAACTAGTTTGAAACCTGAGAGCATTTAAAATCTTTTCCTATGCCTAGATCAAAAGAGAAAGATGGTATGTGGGAACATGCTCCTTTTGTTTTGTGGAATGCAGTGGTATATTATAAAAATGCACTTGATATTTTTATTACTACTAGTTAAAAGACAGGTATTGAATAATGAGGGAAGTGCTACCTTCATGCAGAAGTACAGAGTCAGTCTAAATGTGCCAGCTGTATGGTATATATTTATTTCTACTTAAAGTCTGTTTGGATGCAAATGCAAGCAGCACACTATTAGCTGCCAAGTTCATACAACAGTGCCAACACTGCCCATTCACATTGAATGGGCGGTGTCAGAGCTAAGTTTTGGCTGCCTGCTATATGAACATTCCATCATTGTTTCATTATTGCTACCAGGTATTACATATTTGGGTTATTTGCTTAAAACTTTGATGGTTTTAATTTGTTTATCCAGACCTTACATGCACATGGTATTGCTTTTTAAACCCAAAGGTGAAACCTAAGGGTAGTTGAATAATTAGGTATAATCTGTGGTGTTTCTGACTTTACTTGCTTTAGACTGCATTGGGTCCTACAGATCTGTACATCGGCTGTCTTGAATTTTGGAAGAACAAAAAGAGGAATTAAAAAATAAATGTTTGATGTACTCTGTTGAAGTTGTTGTTTACTTTTCCAATGTGTGAATGGATGCCTATTCTGGTGTATGTATGTGATAATGTTTGAATAACTGTCTATACTTATGGCTATGATTTCTGAACATGTGGCATCATTAAAGGACAGACTTTTAAATGCCTGGTTGGGTATATATGCTAATCTCAACATTGTTAAACATTTCAGACATATCCATGAACTTGCTCCCATGATGTTATTATCATCCAGAAAGAAGAGATAAGAGTTTTCAGTTTTGGCACAGTATAAGTCATCACAAGAACAAAATAATAGAAACCCATTTAGTTATATAAGTACATAAGTATTGCCATACTGAGAAAGACCAAAGGTCCATTAAGCCCAGCATCCTGTTTCCAACAGTGGCCAATCCAGATCACAAATACCTGGCAAGATCCCAAAAAGTACAAAACATTTTATACTGCTTATCCCAGAAATAGTGGATTTTCCCCAAGTCCATTTAATAATGGTCTATGGACTTTTCCTTCAGGAAGCTGGCCAAACCTTTTTTAAACTCCGCTAAGCTAACCGCCTTTACCATATTCTCTGGCAATGAATTCCAGAGTTTAATTACTCATTGAGTGAAAAAAAGTTTCTCTGATTTGTTTTAAATTTACTACATTGTAGCTTCATTGCATGCCCCCTAGTCCTAGTATTTTTGGAAAGCGTGAACATACGCTTCACATATACCCGTTCAACTCCACTCATTATTTTATAGACCTCTCTCATATCTCCCCTCAGCCGCATTTCCTCCAAGCTGAAGAGCCCTAGCCGCTTTAGCCTTTCCTTATAGGGAAGTCATCCCATCCCCTTTATCATTTTCGTCGCCCTTCTCTGCATATTTTCTAATTCCACTATATCTTTTTTGAGATACGACGACCAGAATTGAACACAATATTTGAGGTGCGGTCGCACCATGGAGCGATACAAAGGCATTATAACATCCTCATTTTTGTTTTCCATTCCTTTCCTAATAATACCTAACATTCTATTTGCTTTCTTAGCCGCAGCAGCACACTGAGCAGACGGTTTCAAAGTATCATCAGCGACGACACCTAAATCCCTTTCTTGGTCCATGACTCCTAACATGGAACCTTGCATGATGTAGCTATAATTCGGGTTCCTCTTTCCCACATGCATGATTTTGCACTTGCTCACATTAAACGTCATCTGCCTTTTAGATGCCCAGTCTCCCAGTCTCGTAAGGTCCTCTTGTAATTTTTCACAATCCTCCCGCGATTTAACGACTTTGAATAACTTTGTGTCATCAGCAAATTTAATTACCTCACTAGTTACTCCCATCTCTAGGTCATTTATAAATATGTTAAAAAGCAGTGGTCCTAGCAAAGAGCCCTGGGGAACCCCACTAACTACCCTTCTCCATTGAGAATAATGACCATTTAACCCTACTCTCTGTTTTCTATCTTTTAACCAGTTTTTAATCCAACAAATGAGAGATCTACATGAAACCAAATATTTATTTTTATTATTTTGACTTATAAAACCACTTGTCCCTGAAACATGCTCAAAACAGAAACATCCATTTGTGTATCTAAAATGTAATCCTCTACAAAAGAGCTGAAGTGAAGATGTGATTCCATTTAATTTCAATAAATTCCATTTTAATTACACCAAGCTTCCCAAGGTAGATTAAAACAACAGTTAAGATGAACCTAGCAGGCAACAGGATATCCTCACTGAGATTTGGTCATGTATTACAGCATTGTATAGAACAGTGCAGAGAAATGAGCACAAAATACAGAGAGTTTATTACTGCTGTTATTACCAGCAACAATAATTTGTAATGCTGTTTTAGTGATTTTCAATTTTATTTAACATCTAGATATGGGAAGCTTTCAAATAAATAAAAAAGCTGTCAAATAAAAAAAAGCACATAGGCAGTCATAATTGCTATTGTTTGTATATAGAAATATATTTATTGCTATCATAAGCAAAAATAAAGACATACACAGCACTGAAATCCACAACACAGCATTGCAAATAACAAAGCAAGCTTTAGAGGACTGACAAATATATTGTGAATATAACCCTCCTCCCCTTCACAGATCCCTCAAAAACTCCCCAACCCCCCCCCCCCCCCCTTCAACTTCCCTTACATGACCCCGACCCCCTTCTAACAGAAAGAATGCAAAATGTAGGAGGTTTAATAAAACAATATAAACCTCACAAGTTTGCTATTGTTTTCAATAGCAATTGCTATTGTTTTGTTCTGACCAATATGGTGGCAAGCTCTGCCCACTGCCTTCAGCCCAGATAGGCTCATGCCATTCCTGTCATTAAACCTCCTTGGTCTTGGTTATTGTCTTCCATTTACAGAACTGTCAGTCCTCTCTCTCTCCCTCTCTCTCTCTCTCTCTCTCTCTCTTTATTTTATGTCTCTGTAAAGCATTCCTTTCATTTTGAAGAGAAGTTTTAAAATCCCCCTTCAAAAATTTCCTATATGTCAAACAAAAGTATTTTTCTTCAGTCCTTTCCAAATCTGCCTCATAAGGAAGCAATATTATCTTCTAAAGCAGTGGTCTTTTCCCTCCAGGCTAAGCAATTCAGCTAACTCTTGTATTCCCATGTTTCTCAGAATTTTCATATGCAACCTAATACAATCAAAGAGTTTATTTTGCTAGTGAATGTCTAAGATTTCTTCAGTTTGAAGCCCCAAGTCTCTTTCTGATTTATGAAATTTGAATTTCATTTGGCTAAGCAGTAAGATTGAGATAGGTGTGCTGATATTATATGAGTCCTGTGTACAACCACTGCCCCTTCTCCCTCTTCCCTTCCCTTCCCTTCCCTTCCCCCAGTAAAAGGAAAAGAAAAGGACAGCAGTTCACAGTGTTTCTGAAACTGACTAAAGAAGAAAACTGAACTGAAAGAAAGAAAGAAAGAAAGAAAGAAAGAAAGAAAGAAAGAAAGAAAGAAAGAAAGAAAGAAAGAAAGAAAGAAAAGTCAGAGCAAATAAATAGATATAGCCTTTGAAGGTGTGGAAAGACCTTTCAATATCTGGGTTGTGTCTACTTCACTAATTGCTACCCACCATCAGCATGCATGCCGAAAGAGGCAGCCATGTTAGATAAAAAGTCTATAAGTGCCAGTGGGATACCTGTACAAGGTGTGTCTATTGTATATGCACCCTATGTCCCCTCAGTGTGGATAGTACAAGAAAAGGGGGTCTACTTCCACAATCATGAAAGCAGAAAACAACACCGAGTGGAGGAAAAAACAAATCCAAGTGACCAGCAAAACACAATGGTGAGAGCTCCAAACAAAGTTTATTGAGACCCAAAACGGTCCGTGTTTCAGCAAAAAGCCTTCCTCAGGGGTCGATAGATCCTCTGCAAAACGTATAATCGCATGTGTGTGCGCTAGGAAAGCACAAATATAATGCCACTGAAGTCCGTGGAAATGGACGCTGCCAGCGCAAAAAAGTAAAATCACGGACCTTGTTGGGTCCCAATAAACTTTGTTTGGAGTTCTCACCATTGTGTTTTGCTGGTCACTTGGATTTGTTTTTTCCTCCACTCCGTGTTGTTTTCCCTCAGTGTGGATGCCAGAGCAAGGCTTGGAATGAACTGAAAGCACCAGACTGAGGTTTGGAATACACCAAGAGAGCCTATTGGAGCACCAGAATGAGGCTTGGAATACACAGAGAGGTAGCCAGAGGGTTCAGGGTTGAAAGGTTTCACTGTTGCACCACCTGTCAAAAAGTCCTGGCTACACAACTAATAAATGGGTGTGCAAATATTAAAAATTGACTCTATAGGTATCTAGCGATAGCTTTATGCCATAAATCTTTAGCAGAATTTCTTGTTGATTCAGGCTAAATGACAAGACATGACTAAACATACTGAGGGCCCTGTTTACTAAGCCACGTTAAGGGTGCACTAGCATTTTTAGCACAAGCTAAACACTAAAGTTGCCCATAGGAACACTGCCAGAAAAGGATCTAGACATGTGGAGGGTAATTCTAAATAATAGGACATCTAGGATTACATGGTGAGCAGATGTCTATTTTAAGCTTGAAAAGTAGGTGGCTACTTTGTCCATAGAGAATACTAGTGCTTGTGACAGAAAACATGCTTACATGTAAGGTGTGATCACTCACAACAGCCCTATAGCTGCAGTGAATGTCTGCACCTAGATGTTAGCCAGAATGTATAGAAATATAATATTCTACAGTTTACACATATATTTGCATGATCTGCTAATGTTCTGCCCAAACTGCCCATACACACCTCCCCTGCTAAGTATGCACTATATAAACAGGGCATGTATTTTTCTACTGGGGGGTACTCTATAAGAAGTCATTAATATGTGTAAGTGGCCACTTATATGCATAAATTACTAGACTATCATTATGTATATGTGCATTCATTTCACCTATAATTAGGTGATTCCTTATAGAACAAGGGTTGTCAACCCAGTGCTGGCAACACACCCACCCAGTCTAGTTTTCAGGATATCCACAATGGATATGGATGAGAGAGATTTGCACACAATGGAGGTTACACATGCAAATACTCAATGTGAGTATTCTGAAAACCTGACTGGTTAGGTGTGACTGGGTTGAAAACCCCTGGTATACAATTCCCCCCACAGGCAACTCCTTATAAAATACCAGAGTAGACACGAAAGAATGCTTGCACATGAGACACCATGGTGTAGATATTAGTGCATACTTTCCACAAGTATGCGCATATATTATGGAACTTTATAATCCATGCACACAAGTGTGGACTTTGCATGGTCTCTGCCCAAACTCCAGCCTCTGTGCACAACTCTAGTGAAAGTACTCACCATGAAACCTATACACATATTTTTACACTAGTTGCCATGCTACTGTACACCGCCTTGAATGAATTCCTTCAAAAAGGCGGTAAATGAATCCTAATAAATAACTAAATAAAGAGGTTGTTATGTGTGTAATATTCCTGGCTATTTTGTTGAAGTTCCCATTGTCCACATGAAAATGTGTTTCTTCCTGGAGGAAAATTTGTGTCGTCTTCTGGTAGCTCTGGAGTATGGATGGGGTTTTAATCTGCAGAATTGTTAGTATGGTGCTGCACTGATATTGGTCCCTATTTACGAAGGATTCCTAGTATCATAAAAACTGTTATAGCAAGCTCTTCAAGGAGAAATATATAGCTGCAGGCATACATTTAGAATGATAGTAGAGCCGGGAGACCAACCTAATGACATTTGAATAGAAAAGAGCATTTGATATTTGACCATAAAATGATACTGGAGGATATGAATGACTCATGAACCTTGTGGTGGCCTTGTGAATGCGAAGTGAAGACTCCTCCCCTCCATCCTCTCTGCTGCAGCTTTAGAGAAAGGAGTAGGAGTTGAGGAATTTGCAGATGCTGTTTTATTTTCTACCAGAAAAGAGGCAGACTGGCTTTGCTGTACTACAGCAGGAAGGGAACATAGGCAGAATTGACTGGACTGTGGTCTATCTTTATTATCATGGTCTATGCTTATGTGCTATTAACTGTTGCCCCTCACAGTTTCTTTTCAGAGCTGAACACGGCTTTTAGAAATTTCACAAAGGCCCCCATTATGAAATTACCCTTTCTGGGGGTAATTCTCTAAGGAAGGCACCAACATTTAAGTACCAAGTACATCTGTAAAATGACCAGAATACCGGCATATATGTAAATATATGCAGATATGTATGTGTAAATGCAAATACAGTGTGTTTTATAAAGTGGTGCCTAAATAAGAAGGCGTGTACCTTGGAGAAAGGCATTCACATTTATGCATGTAAAATGTAGATTAGTATAACCTATGTACATTCTTTACTTTACATTATATCTAAGTCTTCTAGCCCGCATATACCCAAATAGTTCAATGAGGGTAACAAAAGAGGACCTAGAGCATCCTCTAGGAAGTCCCATATTTGCAATCCAGAGCCAAGAGTACACACCTCATTAATAGTGGGCCTCAAAGTTAGCAACTAAAAAACATCTTCAGATGTTTCCTAAATTGATAATGATCTCTAACTGATCTAAGTGACAACAGTAATGTTTTCCATAACAAAGCAGCGTGAGCATTTACACCAGTTCTGTGGCCGGTGTAAGTTGTTATATGTGGTCACTTTCCTTTAACGAATGGGCTCCCATCTTCATGGAGTGGCTCCCAGAGGCCAATCACATACAGGAAAGGGGTAAGGGGTAGGGGGAAGAACAGTTGGGGTATGGGAAGTTGTATTTGTTGACTGTCTATAATAAAATAATACAAAATAAAAAGTATAGCTCAAATTATCCGTGTTCTTGGTATTTAAAAGTAGACACCCCTTTATAGAATTGTTCTTTTTAGGGGCAATTCTATAAAATAGGTGCTAAGATTAAGAGTGTAGCCATAGGACAGCCTTGGGAACCTAGACTCCCCCCCCCCCCCCCCAATTTGTGTTAGAAGCACTTGACTGGCAGGGGTCCCCATGCCTCGCCAGTGGAAGTGCTCCTCCACTCTTGCCACCACTGCTACCGCACCGAGTTCTCCCCCCCCCCCCTGCACACGCATGCTCAGTTTCATGAAAAGCATGCAATGGGGGGGGGGGGGGGAAGGCTTAGCATTGAGGTGGCAACAGTTGGAGGTGGAAGGAACACTTCTGTTGGTAGGGTTGAGGACCCTCACAAATTCAAGTACCGTATTTGGGGGTTGTGGAAGGTGGGGGTCAGAAAAAGAGTGCTGGCAGGGTGAGGCAAAATTTTGTTGTCTCCCTCCCACCTTGTGCTCTGGCACCCCCAAAATTCGAGGTCTGGCTATGCACCTGGCTAATATATGCACATACATTAAACTCATAAATGTTTAGAATATTAGCATTTACTTATGCATTGTACGCATAGGCATGAAAGTGCCATCAATCCACCTCTGTGCTATACTGCAATTAGCCACTTAATCTACTATAGTGTGTATTTGCAAGAGGGATGCATATGCCTCCGGATTCTATATAGTGTGCCTAGAGATCTGCGCTGAAATCCAGGCAAATTCTATAACAACATGCATAACTTAATTGGCTTAACAAGCTAATTAGCATTGATAACAGCAGTTAACAAACAATAATAAGCACTAATTTGCAAAAATTAGAATTTATGAACTTCTGTTCAGTCTATGTTGGGGTACCAGTCCTGAGTTTTATTCTGAGTTTTCTTTCCTTCACTTAGGGCCTTTTTACAAAGCCGCACTACCAATTCCCGGAGTGGCAAATGAGAGGACGTCTATTCAATTCCTATAGGCTTCCTCTCATTTGCCGCATCGGGATTTGGTAGTGCTGCTTTGTAAAAGAAGCCCTTACTTAATTTCATTTGCTTTGTTTGGATAAAGGCAACTTTTTGCCTTCCTGCACTTTTCAAGCACATAAGATAGATATTGTTTCCCTTATATGGTAGGGAAGCCCTGCCCAGTGCATCTTAGGCACAGTCCTCCTGCAGACATTGTTTGACAGGTCCAGGCTGTCAAAGAAAGGCCGAATCCCCCAGAACAGAGGCCCTGGTGGTCTAGCACCCCCGACCTGACAAACTCCCCCCCCCCCCCCCCCACCATTTTGGAGGCAATGCTAGAAGGAGGAGGCAGTGCTACTCCCTCCTCCGTCAACTTAAGGTACCGGTGGGGGTGGGGGTGAGTCCAGGCTGCTAGACCACCAGGTGGGGGCTGGAGGTTGGGACTTCTGCGGGGTGTGGGGGGGAGTTGGTCAGGTCGGGGGTGCTAGACCACCAGGGCCTCTGTTCTGGGGAATTCGGCCTTTTTTTGACAGCCCGAACCTGTCAAACAATGTCTGTAGGAGGACTGTGCCATGGGCACATGCCCAGGCATAATCCTCTCACAGAAGAAGGGTTACCATATGGCTCCAGAAAAAGGAGGACAGATTGAGCCAGTCTGGGTTTTACTTCCATTGCTTTCAATGGAAGGAAAACCCGGACTGGATCGATGTGTTCTCCTTTTTCTGGAGCCATATGGTAACCCTACAGAGAAGTAACCCTATGATCAGAACTATTAGCACACAAGAATTTATGTGCTATTAACTTTGATCATAGGGGCGTTATTGCACCATGATTTTCCGGCGCTGGGCCTCAGACTCTCATGAAACACTGTGCAATTAACACTCCACTGTTAATTGCTGCCAAAGACACTGAATAGCTAAAGAGCTCTGTAATCTTTCCTATTTTAAACAAGAATGTGCTTTGGCCTAGTAAACCAAAAATCCACCTAGAGGACACAAGCTCAAAAGGCAAAACACTTATCTAGCTAATCCCACACAGATACCTGCCTACCACCTTCAAGTAACCCTTAAAACTACAACTACAACCACAATCACAACTAACAGACCACTACTTGGAAACTCGGGCCTAGTAAATGCCAGATCAGCCAATAAAAATTTCCCTATGATCTATGATGTCATCAGTGAATACCACCTAGACATTGGGAATAACTGAGACCTGGCTGGATGAAAACAGAGGAGTACCACTGACTGAATTATGCCCTACAGGATTCACTATCCTGCACCAACCAAGCCAAGAGAAGCAGGGTGGAGGGGTAGCAGACAGTCCTGATCCAAAAGACAATTAAACTGTGCAGAGTCTCCATCCCCCACCTGTCTGAATCAGAATGCCCCCTAATCCAGCTGAGAAATAAGGAACCAGTGTGGGTGCTTGTGGTCTACGGAGCACCTTGCAACAACATATTGTCACAGCTCTCATCATGACTTGTGCCCTGACTCACCTCTCGATGCTGTGGGGGCACTGAGGTTGGTCCTGCACTGGCTTTCTGGAGCTCCTCTGGGTGGCGTCCATTGTGCAGCGGCCCACTCTGGTGTTTCGGCCTGGGGTGCCGGTCCTGCTAGGGCACATACACACACCGAATGCACTCTTTTGTTGCTTCAGTGGTGGGAGTCATCAGGGGATGCCTCTCTGTGACATTGACAGCGGTGCCCTTAATAGGGGCATCCCGGACTCTGCTGGTATGCCTTGTCTTGTGCTCCTGCCTTGTTTCTGTTTGAGCTTTGCTTTGTTTCCAGACCTTGGGCCTTGGAACTAGCCTGGCTTTCCTCAGACCCAGCCTTCCTTAGCCTTGCCTTGGACCCAGCTTTACCTAACATTTTTTTGGACCCAGTCTTGCCTTGCCTTGACTCCATGTTCCTGTGGACCCAGCCTTGCCCTGCCTTGATTCTGTGTCCCTGCTAAGTTTTAGTCCTGCCTTGTGCTCAAGTTCCTGCCAAGCTCCAGCCCTGCCTTGTCTCCATGTTGCTGCCAAGTTCCAGCCCTGCCTCCAATTTCCTGTCAAGCTTCAGCCCTGCCTTGTGTCTGAGCTCCTGCCAAGCTCCAACCCTCCCTTGTCTCCGAGTTCCTGCAAGTTCCAGCCCTGCCCTGCTACCAGATTTTACTTTGTCTTGGACCCTGCCAGCTTTGTGTAGTTCTGCCTTGTACAGTCAAGCATTTTCCTGTCTAGTCGTGCCTCTCCTTAACCTCTCCTGCTTTGGTTCTTCCCTGGGTCCTCCTTGCTTTGTGCCAGCCCAGGAAACTTGTCTGCCGCAGCTCTGGCTGCAATCCAAGTGCTCACTGTCCTGTGTTTGTAACACATATCATCTGTGCAGGAACTGCTGAATCTGGTAATTGAGATAACCCTGAACTATCCTAGGTTACTGATTATGGGAGACTTTAACCTATATATCAAAACTCGAGACACCACCACTGCTGCCTTCCTTGATACGATGGCAGCTCTAGAATTTACTCAGGTGATCAAATGTCCAACTCATTAAAAGGCCATATGGTAGACTTGATGTTCCACAAAGGGGTTGACATCTTTGAATACAAGGATGGTGGCATGGACTGATCATTTAAAATAGTAAACAACCTACTTCAAACTCCACAACTGAACCAGCCTTCCCAGTGACAAATAACTAGCAATGATTTTGTCACATACTTTACCAACAAAATTAAAGGTCTCCATCAGGACCTACATACAGTCGCATCAAAGCTCCTACCAGCTAATGATGGAAGCACACTCAATGGACTTATTTCTCCCATTTTCAGATGCTGGTGACAAGAGGAAGGCAACATTTTGTATCCAATAATTAATGTCATATATATTATCAACTTCATTATGGTGTATAATTCAATTCAAAGTAAGAAGCATTCTAAAATTAAGTGTAAAGAATTTCTTATGATTGTCCTGAGGTATTCAGGAACTGTAAATCAGAGCTTTTTATTTTTTTAAATGGGATGTGATTATCTTTGAAATGGATGAATATCATTCTGGTGGAAATATTTTCTAAGTTCCATTCTAACCCCCAGCACGTCAATGGTACAAAAAAAGATCAGTTAAAAAAGTTGCAGTGGGAAGGAAGGTCTTATAGTTAATGTTGTTTCTAACAAAGAACAGTATTTTTCTAATTTGTCCAAAAAAAATGAATGGCAGTGTGAAAACGTGTCACTGGGAACAACAATGAGCTGTTCAGCATGGGTGCCACAGTGAATCACTCCTTGTCTAAAGTGGCAGGCAGTTGGCTGACTAACATACCATTGTTGTCAAAATGTTCAGAAAGTCAAGACTTTATAATATTCCTGCTATTATCGCTGCTGCTTCTAATTTGCTTGTGACACAGCCGCATATTATTTGCAGCTGTGGAAATAAAAATCCATGGGTAAATGATCCCACACACATACTAAGGTTAATTCCTGTTGCAGGCATTGGTTATGGTGCCTATTTTATTTTACAAAGAAAAGTAGGCGCCTACTTTATGTTACAGAATACTAGCGCAAGTGGCAAGGAACATGAATACATCAAGACATAACCACTCACATCAGCCCTATAGCTGGTGTAAAAGACAATATTATAATTTACATACATTCATGCACACATTTAACACTTAAATGTGTGCATGAATGTATGTAAATTATAATACTCCTTACTTACACATATACATGCTCTAATCAAACTCCAAATCCAAGAAGACAGGAGGAGCCTCCACGGAGAGTCAAAGCAAAACAGCAAAAGTAGAGGCTGACAAATGCACAAACCAATAGGGAGATAATATAAAAAAACAGTTTATTCAGAATATTCATATCAAGGACCCGCCACGGTGGCCAGAAGGATGCTAGGCTGCACAGAGGAGGGTATAATCAGCAGAAGAAAGAAGGTGTTGATGCCCCTCTACAAGTCGTTGATGAGGCCCTACTTGGAGTATTGTGTTCAGTTTTGGAGGCCGTCTCTCGCTAAAGATGTAAAAAGACTGGAAGCAGTGCAAAGAAAACCTACAAAAATGGTATGGGATTTGCTTTGCAAACCGTATGTTGAGAGACTTGCTGACCTGAACATGTATATCTTGGAGGAAAGGAAAAACAGGGGTGACATGATACCGACATTCAAATATTTGAAAGGTATTAATCCGCAAACAAACCTTTTCCGGAGATGGGAAGGCGGTAGAACTAGAGGACATGAATTGAGGTTGAAGGGAGGCAGACTCAGAAGTAATGTCAGGAAGTATTTTTTCACGAAGAGGGTGGTAGATACATGGATTGCCCTCCCACGGGAGATGGTGAAGATGAAAATGGTAACGGAATTGAAACATGCATGGGATAAACACAAAGGAATCCTGTTTAGGAGGAATGGATCCAAGGAATCTTAGCGGAGATTGGGTGGCAACACCAGTAATTGGGAAGCAAAACCAATGCTGGGCAGACCTCTTCAGTCTGTGCCCTGATCATGATTGAATAGATATGGATGGGCTCTAGTTTAAATTTTAAGGGGCTTCGACGATAAACTTCAGAAATTTTAGTATAAGAACAGTGAGGACAGACTTTTACAGACTGTGCCCTGACAATGGCAAGGACAAATCAAATTCGGGTATATATATAAAGTATCGCATACCATGTACAATTAGTTTATCTTGTTGGACAGACTGGATGGACCATACAGGTCTTTATCTGCAGCCATAGACTATGCTTCTATGTTACTACATTATCCCTCGAAACAACAGGCTTGCGAAACATGGTCCATGTCAGGACCCAGCAAAAATTTCAAAAGTAAGTTATTTTAAGTTTGAAGATTTATATGTTTGGACATTTTTTAGACATGTGCATTTAAAATTGGAAAAGAAAGAAAGAAAAATAACAGAAAAACAATTTAAGATGCCAGTGTGATTAGACAACTGAGGACTGAAAAGAAAGAAAAAAGACCTTGTGTAGGTCGGTGTTAGTATTTCAAGCTTTATGAGCACACTTAAACAAAATTTGATTGTGGTGTGAGTTATCATTTGTAACATATTTATCCTGATTTGTACATAATGATACTGACTCAGAAGAAGAGGCTGGACCCAGCGAACAAACCACCATCCAGCAACATACACAGGAGGAAGAGAAAGAGCCAGTGCCAACAGTGGCCCCAACATTGGAAGGTGGACAGCCACAGGAGGCAGAGGACACCTGTGAAGGGGGACAGACCGAGGACCCCTTGGCTGTGGAACCCCCTCCCCCCTACATTTGAAGATAGGGACAGGGTGCCATGATTTTAGATGTCTTTACCAGAATGAAATGTGGCATAGGAAAGTGTCTCTTGTGATGACACCTGCAGGGTTACTGTGACAGCTCAAATTCAAAGCAAGGGCAGCCAAGCTGGAAGTTGATGCAACATGTCATGTGTGTTTTTTTTTTGCTCTCTTTTTCTAGCTAAACAAAAAGTTGTTTATTCACAGGAACGTCCCCCTCCCCTCAATACTAGCTGTCAGCAGTTGGAAATCTGTGGGTTGCCATTGATGGAACCAAGCAAAGGTTGCTGTGGCAACCCATATGCTGCACAGTGCACAAACGGCCAGAAGTTTCTATAGTTGCAGAGGATTTATATTTCTGATGTGACAGATTTTTACGAAGCACTGAAGAAATTATTGCCCATTACAAGTCGCTTTTACTACCCAAAAGCCATGTAACGGTTTTCTATGATAATCCTGAAATATCTAGTCCAGATATTATTATGGCAAGTGGAAGAGTTTCTGTTGGTTTCTTCTAGTTAACTTCTTTTTGTTTCTATGAGCGTAAATCTTCCCTCTTGTTAGGAAATCCAGCTGTTTAATTTTTTTTCTAAGATATGGTATTTATAAAGTACTCTATTTTAGGTTATGAAGGCTAGAATAGACCATAAGAGCACTGGAAAGCAGTCAGGTGTTTATGGAAATTGGTATAGTTTGTGAAATAGTACATGCAATAAAAATAAAGTAAAAATTATTACTAGAACATTTGAAGGCTACCTACCCAGTGAGACTGAAAATGCAATCTGCTACAGATTTGATAAAACAAAAATCCATGAAAGATTTTCTTCTCATTATCTTAATCACAAGAATACAGTTTCTCTCACTTTCATTCAGGGGCATTTTCAAAAAAGAAGGGTGCCCATCTTCCGACACAAATCGGGAGACCGGCGTCCTTCTCTCAGAGGTGCCCAAATCGGCATAATCGAAAACCGGTTTTGGGCGTCCTCAACTGCAGTCCATCGCAGGGATGACCAAAGTTCACGGGGGCATGTCAGAGGCATAGCGAAGACGGGACCGGGGCGTGCTTAAGAGATGGGCGTCCTCGGCCGATAATGGAAAAAAGAAGGGCGTCCCTGATGAGCATTTGGTTGACCTTACTTGGTCCATTTTTTTTCACAACCAAGCCTCAAAAAGGTTCCCAAACTGACCAGATAACCACCGGAGTGAATCGGGGATGACCTCCTCTTACTCCCCCAGTGGTCACCAACCCCCTCCCACCCTAAATTTTTTTTTTTTTTTTTTGCCAGCCTGTATGCCAGCCTCAAATGTCAAACCCAGCTCCATGACAGCAGTATGCAGGTCCCTGGAGCAGTTTTAGTGGGTGCAGTGCACTTCAGGCAGGCGGACCCAGGCCCATCCCCCCCTACCTGTTACACTTGTGCTAGTAAATGTGAGCCCTTCAAAACCCACCCGAAACCCACTGTACCCACATGTAGGTGCCCCCCTTCACCCCTTAGGGCTATGGTAGTGGTGTACAGTTGTGGGGAGTGGGTTTTTTTGGGGGGGGGGTTGGGGGGCTCAGCATCGAAGGTAAGGGAGCTATGCACTTGGGAGCAATTTCTGAAGTCTACTGCAGTGCCCTCTAGGGTGCCCGGTTGGTGTCCTGGCATGTCAGGGGGACCAGTGCACTATGAATGCTGGCTCCTTCCACAACCAAATGCCTTGGATTTGGTCATTTTTGAGATGGGTTTCCTCGGTTTCCATTATCGCCAAAAACCGGGGACTACCATCTCTAAGATCGACCATCTCAACATTTAGGTCAACCATCTCTAAGGTCAATCTAAATGTTGAGATTTGGGCATCCCTGACTGTGTTATCGAAACGAAAGATGGACGCCCATCTTGTTTCGATAATAACAGTTTCCCCGCCCCTTTCCCGGGACATCCTTAGAGATGGGCGCCCCCGTTCGATTATGCCCCTCCACGTTACCTTTTGTTCATAGTTTTGTTGTTATCTGGCCCACAATCCTTTCTTCTTGATGCTTTTAATTCCTCACTAACTTCTTTACTTTATTTTGTGTCTGCGCTGGATAGTGCAGTGTCTGGACAGTAAAATTTCTCTGATACTGTCTGACAAAATCTTCCACATGTTATACATTTTCTTCTTTTAACTGTAATACTGTGTAAAGCAATATACCTTCTACACTGGCGTACATGGTCCCTAGGCCTTTGGAAACTTTCCTCTAGGGCAGAATTTCAAAGCCTTCTTAGGGGGCACACTTAGATTTTCAGGTATTAGAAACCCACTGTATACAAAGCTATCCTGTTATTTATTGTTATAATCCCGAAAACCCAATTGGTTAATATAAGAAGCACTGCTCTAGGGGTTCCACAGATGGGCTGGGGCTAAAGAGCAGATCTGGTGAATCATTCTTTCTGCTCAAAAGTGCTCAGCAATGTTGCCACTCCTATGTTTTTCCATCTAGATTTATAGTTTTTTATTCCTCTCTCTGTTTCTTTCGGCCTCTTTATTTAAACCTCGCTAACAATTCCCAGCGCGACAATCCCGACAATTCACTTTGAATGGGCTTCATTGACATTGCCACATGGGAATCGCTAGCACAGTTTGGTAAAAGAGGCCCTTTGTTTTATCGTAAATTCAAAAAATCCCCATTTAAAAACAAACTCAATAAGAGGATAAAATTGTAATCAAATTCAAGGGCTGGAACAATGGCTTTAAATCCAGGAAAAAGCCTCAGAATCTCAATAAAGCACACACCATTCTTGTCTCTTCCATCACCGGCATAAAAAATCTCCCTTTGACTTATGCTGGTTAAGTCTTTTTTACACAGTCCAACGAATTACACAGACCAATATAAAAGTGTAAAAGTGCACAGTGTTAAGTAAAATTCTGTGATCTTCATGCGATATGTCAACGAATCAATTTGGGAACAAAGTCAGATATTAGAACTTATCTCAAACCACTGGGTCCTGCTACTAACAAAGGCCAGTGTTTTGAGGTGAAATACCACTTCTTCAGGGATAACAGGAACCATCTGAAACTCAGTTCTGCATACTTTAACGTCCCTACGATAGATGTCTGGTGGATTTAAAGCCATTGTTCCATCCCTTGAATTTGATTACAATTTTGGCCCCTTATTGAGTTTGCTTGGTAAATGGAGATTTTTTTTTGAATTTACCCAAATAATATTGTGTTCTCCATTTTCTGAGTTATGCTATTCTTTGTTTTTCTATTTAGAATCTATTTTGTGACATATTATATTTACATCCATTTGAATCATATCTCTATGTGATGTGGCCAATTTAAACAATAAAGCACTAGATGAGGTACTTGCTATCTTGACTCATTGATGAAATTTGGCAAAAATGACGCCAGTTTGCCATTAGCAGAGTGGAAAGGTTAAGCATAGAGATCTATAGAAGCAAAGAGATGCAAGGCAATAGTCTGTTATGTCAATGGCGTGCCAGTTCTATTTGCATCTAAGGAGATGAAAAGTGTCAACTTCCTAAATGATTCAGTTCTTTTCAAGTAGCAGGTGACAACTCATTTACAGTCTAGAGTATGGTTGGCTTTCTTGTGGGGATTTGAATGGGGCTCCGGACAAAATGTAGAAAACACTATCCCCCAAATTCCATAAATAGCATTTTAAATTGTGCACACAAATGAGTAAAGATTTCAGGGGAGCTCTTTGGCACACATCACAGGTTCGACAATAGCTATAGCTTGAGATACTCCCAATAGAAGTTCAGTGTCAATCTAGTGCATGTGCAGGTCACCCCCTGATGTCCTCCTAGTGGAATATCATGTGCAATCTGTAGAAGTTGTTCTCTGTATGCCCTGGGCACTATAAGCTGCTTGCCTGCTGTCCAGGGCCTATTAGAATCAACAGGATCAGTATCTCTGTACAACAAGCCCCCTTACAAGTCTCAGTGATTGGTTGACCAGCCCTCTGACTCAGGGCTTCTAGGTCAGGGTCAGAGTGCTGTGCTTCCTGAAAAGCATGTCTCTGTCCTATATCACTATCAATATCTGGAATGGTCTTTGCTGGTGGCTCTGACAAATCACGTTCAACAGTCTGATCAATAGGTGTGTCAGTTAAATAAGTCTGTTCCATACTCACAGCCCCAGTCACCTCTGGAACTGGTGCTGCTGGAAGCAATGGAGCACCTCCTCCTCCTTCTTGGTCAGCTGGTTCCACCTGGACTGGCTCAGGATCTGGAACTGGAGAGGTGATCTCTGCTGCTTCTGCTTGTTGGGCTGCCTGGGCCTGACTACGGATCACCATCGCAGAAATGCTGACTCCGCTATCAAGGGTAATGTTCATTGGACCCATGTCGATCCTACATAGCATTGGTACCGGCATGTTTTTCATTATTCCTACTTCTGTGTATCCAGGCTTGGTACCCCAATCCAGGAATAGTCGAGCAACAGTTACAGTCTCTCTGAATCCATTGGCTAACACTACTTTGGCAGTACACCCTGGAAGAATAGCATCTTCTGGCACTAGCTCTGGTCGTAACAAAGTAATGCTAAAGCCAGTGTTCACAAGCCGGGTCTGGTTCACAGTTACTGTGGTGCTGTAGTGTTGTGGAAACCCATCTGCCTCCTTGCTTGATGAATGACCATTAACTTTGTGTGCTGTGGCAACTGCATGACCCTCCTTCATGGAACTGGATCCACCCCTGAAAGCTGCCAGCTTAGGCACAGGAAATGAACTGCTCTTTAGTGCAGACTTGGGAATATCTGGGCAATCCACTTTGAAATGTCCTGTATGCCCACACCTATAACAAGGACACTCATGCCTAAAGTCTTTAGTTTTTTTTCGGAACACTGGAGGGTTTGCTGACAGTCTCTAAGGTTGCAAGAATATTTGGCTTATAGCCCTGCCTGCCCTTAGATCCCAGCTGCTGTGGATAAAGACAGTTTCTCTTTGCCAACCAGGGGCAGTTAGCCACAAAGATGTCGGCCAACTCAGCTGCCTTCTCTGGAGTATGGGGCTGGTAATCTTGAACATGTTCCCTCACCTCTGCATGACAGCTCTGAAGAAACCTCTCCAGAGCCATCAGGTTTTGGCAGTCCTCCAGGGTATTAACCTCAGCTCCACTGAGCCAGCACTGATGATGGTATCTTAACTGGATCACAAACTTGCTGTATCATCCACCCCCTTTTTCAAAGTCTGGAACTTTAATCTGTAAGTCTCGGGGTTAATAGAATAAAGGTTCAACAAAGCTTTGCACACCTCCTCAAACTGGGAGCATGACCCATGGCCAGTCCTTGGAATGCCTCAAGTGCTCTACCAGTGAGCTTTCTTCCTAGATAGTGTGCCCAGTCTTTCTAAGGAATCTCTTTGAGGCAGCAAATTTTTTCAAAGGCAGTTAGATACCCATCTATGTCACCTCTGGTATCATCAAACTGCAAAAACAAGTTGGGCATGATCCAGGCTGTGTATCCTGCCTCAGGTCTTGGCGCAGGGATTGGTCTGGAGCTTTGCATAAGAGCCAATTCAATCTCATCTTTAATTTCTGCAGCTGGAACTCCCGCTCCTCTTGCCACTGCAGCTGGTCTAACCACTGTCACTCTAGCATGTAGATCTGCTGTATCTCATTTAATGTGGCTCCTAGCCCTGCCAACTCACAGGCCTCTGCCCACAAGGGGTCTGCTCTCCCCCCAGGAGAACTCTGCACAGGCCAGTCCTGCAGCTCCTCCCCACTGAGGTCATCCTGGTGTTAGATCACTCTGGTGTTAGGTCAGGCATATCCAGTGTCTGAGGGCTGCTACCATTCTCCATCAGCATGCTAATAATTTCCTAAACTAAAAAAAAAAACTCTGAATGGGGTAGGGACCCTGTTACTTCTACACTTGTTCACTGTGCTCTGTGTCTGGAGGTTACAGATAAAAAAAAAATGAACCACTCAGTGTATGGTGACCTTCACCCACGCACGGAGTCTGACAATTCCACCACGCTGCCACCAAAAAAGAAGGACAGGTCGGTCATGAAATGCCTATCCACCCACCTGGGGTTACTCCATGGCCACTTAGAGGGTCTACCCTAGCACAGCTCAGGTCAGCCTGCATCTTGTGCTGTACACTAGCAACCTCCTCCCACTGACTGGGTTCCAACTGTCTCTGGGTGAGTCTTCCATTCTGAAATTATTCCCAGTAATTCCTACGTTACAGGGGCCACACTCCCAGTGGTCCCACAGTTCCTAGAAAGCACCCAAAGACCCAACACACAAAACACTGGGATTCTTAGTCCATACAAGTACAGGCAATAAACTAAAAATGTTTATTGTCATAAAAATATTGAACAGTGAACCATAAAAACAGATGGAACAAAACAGAAACAGCATGTAATAACAGGTAACTGAGTATGAATCAATTATAAAACTATCTAAAGATTTGTTCACTAACTGAATAGTGCCTGGGAAGCACAGGAAATACAGGTTAAAAATATAACTGTTCACAGGGCCTCAGCAAAGAGATCTTTCTCTCTCTTCTCCCAAACCGGGACTGGAGAAAAATCCAGTATTTCCTAGATGAATTGGAGCTCCTGGGTCAACCAGAGCCCAGAACAACGCATTTTAAAAATAGCTGGCTACATCACTGCAGTTTACCTCTTATCTGTGTTAACTAAACAGG
Organism: Microcaecilia unicolor; assembly: GCF_901765095.1. Taxonomy (NCBI): domain Eukaryota; kingdom Metazoa; phylum Chordata; class Amphibia; order Gymnophiona; family Siphonopidae; genus Microcaecilia; species Microcaecilia unicolor. Next base: position 211,317,880 of record NC_044031.1, read on the forward strand.
GAACAGTAATTTATTTGTAACAGCTTTAAACATAAACATACAACACCTGTTGGCCAAACTAGAAAAATACACTTCAAAAAATAATCAATACAGTCTACAGGCTTAAAACCCACTGTTTTGTCAAATTACAAATCTAGTGGGAACAGGGCAATGGGACGCCAGGACCATGCCTTCCCCATCACAATATATGTTTAAAAGACAGTCTCTGTTGGGATCAAATATATGAGAGAGTATTAATGTACCCAGTACTTCCAGGTTCAAATTGGATCCCTTCAAGACAGGACTGACTTAACTAGTCTAGGGCAGCAGTTTCTGGGGGAGGAGGAGGTGGTGACAAAGAGCAGCTGCAGTCAAAGCAAAACAATAGGTCCTGAGAGATACACAAATGCAATGAACCTCCAGCATATACTTCTACATTTTTATGTATTTTTATAGGTTCATTTTAGAAGTGGTGATGTTGGAATGATACTAATTATTCAGCTCAGTTTTTTTAAAGCTGGTCACAGCATTTAAATAAATATATATATTCAGCGTTGCTGTATGTGTTCACAGCTGACTGCCGGCTGTTCATATAGGAGGTCATTCTATTAAACGGGGCATTTATTCGCATTCTCTGGCAACGAATTCCAGAGTTTAATTACTCATTGAGTGAAGAAATATTTTCTATGATTCATTTTAAATTTATTACTTAATAGGAGAAAATAGAATCCAGCATTATTTCAGCTGATCTTATCAGTGGTTGTAATGCTGCTTCACACAGAGCTGTTTCTTCAGGTAATATTTCTTCAGTCAGGTGCAAAACCACCCCCTCTTTGCATGGTAATGCTACAGCAAAATAATGTTGGCTTTCCTCTAGATCTAGTGTCGGGGCTTTGCCAGAGGCAGCTGTTCCCCTGCATGGGTGATGTGGTGATCCATTCCTTCGCTGTAGGTCTAACAATGGTATCACCCTTACAGGAGTCTGCTCCAGACCCTCAGCCATTCACAGATTTGAAGGCGTCACAGTACCACAAGGACTGAGCGAATAAATGCTCTCAAACTCAGGGTTCTTCCCCGCCTCGAGCTCCACGGAAACGCCTCTAGAATTGAAGGATGAGCAAAGGCTGCTATAGAGATTTGTTGCAATGAAGAAGGAGTTTCCAATTTTGTGGGGGGGTTGGGGGGAGAGAAATCCCTTCAGTTTCCCTTTTCACTTTGGCATACTCACATAAGAGGAAAACAGCAATGCTGCAATGAAACTGAGGTAAATATAAAATGGAGCACTCCTTGCAGGCACTTTTATCAGACAGTAGCCATCTTGGAACCCCAGTTACACCAGCTCTATGGCTGGTGTAAGTGCTTGTGCCTAACTTCTAGACATGTATATACCTGACTAGACAAGTATTCTATAAAGGAAAGTAGTCATCTACATTTTCTTTATACAGTACAATAGTCTCTTACCAAGTTCGCTCCAGGTGCCTAACTGATAGCAGGCCTAAAGTAAACAAATAGAGGGCAATTCTATAATTGGGTGCCCCCAGTTAGGTGCATAGATGTCAATTAGTGCCAAGTAAGGCCAATTACAATCTATTAGTACTCAAAAACACCAATTATCAGCTCATTATTAAATTAAGTTACATTCTCAACTGCCCATATTCTATACCTAGTGCTTGCAAATTTGTGCACTAGTCGCAAATTTGGGTGCACAACTTTTCTAGAATTAGGCGGTAAATGGATAATTTATGATTTCCTCCATTGTTCTGCTGTAAGCGGATAGTTATGCAGTGACTAGACAGATTTTTAGCTTGCTACTATCCAGATATGGGCTGAAAATCTACAGAAAGTGGATTGACCATGTTGAGTTCAATCTTGGAAACCTCTTCGGGAAGGAGGAAGGAAGAGATCGAAGAGTCTAAGATCCTAAAAGAACTGTGCGACTAGATTAATCTTCTGTCGAAAGAAGTTTGATCATGTTACACCGTTGCTTAAGGATTTACATTGGTTGCCGGGTACGGCCAGAGTTGACTTTAAGATGGCATGAAGTTGACTTTAAGATGGCATGCTTGGTTTACAAGATTTATTATGATTGTTGCCACATAGTCCATATACTTTTAGTGTTCTACCCATTATCTAGTCGGCCTTCCCGGTACAACTATTATTTGAATTTAAAACTTACAGTGTTTAATAGGATCCAATATAAACACTTTTATAGAAACATAGAAGCGTGATGGCAAGATAAAGGCCATATGACCCATCCAGTCTGCCCATCCTCTGTAACCCCTAATTCTTCCTGTTCCTAAGCAATCCCATGCCTTTTTAAATTCTGGAACAGTCCTTGACTCCACCACCTCCACTGGGAGGCCATTCCATGCCTCCACCACTCTTTCTGTGAAATAATACTTCCTTAGCTTACTCCTAAGCCTATTCCCTCTTAAATTTGTCATTTCCCCCTCATTCCAGAGCTCTCCTTCATTTGAAAAAGGCTCTCTTCCTGTACATAAATGCCCTTGAGATATTTAAATGTTTCTATCATGTCTCATCTCTCCCTCCTCTCTTCCAGCGTATACATGTTGAGGTTCATAAGCCTGTCCCTATAATTTTTGCATTCAAGACCACTTACTAATTTCGTAGCCGCCCTCTGGACCATCTCTATCCTGTTTATATCTTTCTGTAGGTGCAGTCTCCAGAACTGCATGCAGTACTCCAAATGGGGCCTCACTAGAGACTTACACAACGGCACTATCACCTCCTTTTTCCTGCTGGTCATGCCTCTCTTTATGCACCCAAGCATCCTTCTGGCTTTGACCGTCACTATTTCTACCTGTTTGGAAGCTTTAAGGTCATCAGACACAATCACCCCCAAGTCCTGCTCTTCCCTTGTACAATGAAGCACTTCACCCCCTATACGGTACCATTCCCTCGGAGTTTTGCGATCCAAGTGCATGACCCTGCTTTTTTTGGGATTAAACCTTAGTTGCCAAATATTGGTCCTTTCCTCCAGCTTCCCTAGGTCCTTCCTCATGTCATTCACACCCTCCAGGGTGTCCACCCTGTTGCAGAGTTTAGTATCATCTGCAAAGAGACAAACCTTACCAGACAGCCCTTCTGCAATATCACTCACGAAGATGTTTAAAAGAGCCGGCCCTAGGACCGATCCCTGCAGTACTCCACTGACAATATCTTTTTCTTCAGAGCAAGCTCCATTTACCACTATCCTCTGTCTCCTACCATGCAACCAATTTTTAACCCAATCAGTTACTCTATTTATTTATCAGTCGCCTATGTGGAACCATGTCAAAGGCTTTGCTGAAATCCAAGTATACCACATCAAGCGCGCCTCCCACATCCAACTGTTTGGTCACCCAGTCGAAGAAGACAGTCAGATTCGTCTGACACGACCTGCCACTAGTGAAGCCATGCTGCCTCGGGTCCCGCATTCCATGTAGTTCAAGAAATCTCACAATCCTCCTCTTTAGAAGCGTTTCCATTAGATTACTCACCACCGAGGTCAGACTGACAGGTCTGTAATTCCCAACCTCCTCCTTACTTCCACTCTTGTGCAAAGGAACCACATCCACCCTTCTCCAGTCCACCAGGACCACTCCAGTTTCTAAGGAAGCATTGAAGAGGTCTGTCAGCCGAGCCGACAGAACTTCTCCAAGTTCCTTCAGCACCCTCGGGTGTATACCATCAGGCCCCATCGCTCTGTCTACTTTTAGTTTGGCAAGCTCCTCACGAACACAGTCCTCCATAAATGGGTCTTGGTCTACCATACATCCATCCCTTTTAGCCTTTGTTTTCTGCAGCCCTACCCCCGGTCTTTCATTCGTGAACAGAGCTAAAATAATTGTTAAGCAGTTCAGCTTTATCCTTATCGTCTTCCACATATTTCTCTCCCTCAGCTTTGAGCCTCACAATGCTATTATGGCACTTCCTCTTGTCTCTTACATATCTGAAAAAGGTCTTATCCCCCAATTTTACTGTATTAGCTATCTTTTCCTCCATTTGCCGCTTCGCTTTCCTGATAACTTTTCCAGCTTCTCTTCGCTTATTTAGATATTCTCTCCTGCCTTCATCTTTCTGAGTCGTCTTATAGCGTGCAAAGGCTAGCCTCCTTACCCTTATCTTTTCAGCTACTACATTCGAGTACCAGAGAGGCCTTCTTTTCCTCTTACTTTTATGTAATTTTCTAACATAAAGGTTAGTTGCCTTTAATATAGCTCTTTTCAGTCTTGTCCATTGCTGTTCTATATCCTTCAGCTGTTCCCATCCCGTTAACTGTTCCTTGAGAAATTCCCCCATCTTGGCAAAGTTAGTTCCTTTGAAACCCAGGACCTTCAATCTCGAATAAGCCCTCTCTTCTGTTTTAATATTGAACCATCAGGGCCGGTCTTAGCAAGTGCGGGGCCCTGTGCAAACCAATTTGGTGGGGCCCCATCCTAGCCCCGCCCCTGCCCTAGCCCCACCCCCGCCCTAGCTCCACCCCATTGATAAGATTATTCAATTTTTAGAAACGTTTTTATTTATGAAATTTCAAATAAAGACAGATGAAGCTAAACTTGTACAGAAAAACTGATTGAAATAAGCACAATGCTATCACGACCCCCCCCCCAAAAAAAAAAATTATTCAGTTCAAGTCCACTACAATTAGTAGTTCCAATTCTCATAACAAAGGAGAATAAAGGGAAAATATTAATTAAGAAAAGATCCAGTACTTTCAAATTCCCCTATTACTCTGTAACCCATCAAACCAGAGAGGCAACACTGAGATCCCCAAGTGGCCAAAAAAGATGTAAGTGCATAGGTTCCCATTAAAGACAAAACCACAACACATTTATAGTAGCAAATATTTCCATAAATCAGCTATATTGGAGATAGACTGACTGTCCTAAATCTAGTCCTCCTGCTCCTGGGTGTGCTGCTTTGAAATCAGCTCCCCCTGCTGCCGCGAAGCTTCCATGAAGGAAGAATTGACTTTTGTATCTGAATGTAACTCGCCTTGAGCTACTGCTGACAAAGGCGTGATCTAACATCACATCCCAAAGACTAGTACCACACATAATATAAAGTGATATAAAACACAAAAAATGTCCTTAGGACCTAAAGAACAATTCTACAATACCATAATAGCACTAACTTCCAGGAATCACACAGCAAGGGCAGCATCGTAAACAATGCAATATCAATATTGGAAAACTAAACAAGCCGGATTAGAACAGATCAGCCCTACATAGACGTTCAGTGTTAACAGAATACCTGGCCTTTCACACATACAGAACACGGATAGACCCTTACCAGGTATAGAATAAGTAACCATGAACTAAAAATAGAAATATGTAGACAAAAATGCTTATGGATTAATTTACAGCAATATAACTAGGCATACCTCAGATGTACAGTCATATGTAAAGTATTTAAATTTTCTTGAACGCATATTCTTAAAAATACACTAATATGATTTTAAGAATATGCCAAAATGTAAAGATAGCAGATGTAAATTTTAAAATATGACATATTCCAATCACATTACAAATTAACAAATAAAAATAAAGCAAAAAATGGAAATAAGGCATTCTTCTTTCCCCCTTCCATCTAGCGTTTCCCCCTCTCCCCATTAATCCAGTGCCCCCCAACTCTCCCATTCCAACCAATGTGTCTCCTCTCTCCCCCTTCCGTGTCTCCCTTTCTCTGTCTCCCCCTTCCATCTAGCATGTCCCCACTCCTCCCCTTCCATCCAGCATGTCCCCTCTCTCTCCTCCATTCAGCTTTTTCCCTTCTCTATCTCTACTTACATCCAGCTTTTCCCACCTCTCCCATCTTCCATCCAGCATGTCCCCCTCTCTCCCCCTTTCAACCAGCATGTCCCCTCTCTCCCCTCTGTCACATGATCTTTTATCCAGTGTTTCTCTCTTTCTTCCCTCCATCCAACATCTCCCACTCCCTCCCCCTTCCGTTCAGCATTTTCTCTCTCTCTTTATCCTTCGGTCTCTCCCCTGTCTCTCTCTCTCTCTCTCTCTCTCTCTCATTCACCCTGTCCACCAGTGTCTCAGTGTCCTAGTCTTTACCCTCCCTCTATAGTCAGCATCTCTCCGCTTGCCCTATGCTCCCTTCCATGGTCTGCATTTCCTGTCTATGTTCCTGTTCCTTTCCATGTCCAGCTTTTCTCTCTTCTCTACCCTCTGTATCCCCACCCTTGGTCCAGCCTCTCTCCCTCCCTCACTCATAGTCCAGCATCTCTCCTCCTGATCCAGTCTGTCCATTCTCTCCACCAATCCACCCAGACCAGCATTTCTCCACATCTTCCACCTCCCCTTTGCTCCAGCAGGTCTCTCTTGTTTCCTTCCCTCTGTTTCCCCTATCTCTCTCTCTTCCTTCTATACATGGTCAAGATCACAGAGAAATTAGGACTTGCCAGCTGCTGCTGCTGCTATTTTCCCTTTAGTCCACCAGACCAGCAGAACCAGGCTATGGGTGTGCCCAACTACTGAAAGTTGGAAACAGATGCCTGTGAATCTGTGATGCATCATGCATGCAATGGAAGGAGAGTGGTGTTCCTAAAGCGCCCTCCATTACAACGCGGCCCGCCCTTGAGGAAGGAAGTTGTGTCGCGGTGGGCTGCGCATCGCAGGGGTGGATGGGCCGCACATCACGGGGGTGGGCGGGCCACACGCCGCACGTCACGGGGGTGGGTGGGCCATGCGCCGCATCAGCGGTCAGGAGGGCACGGGGTGACAGTGCGACGTGGGACTCGTGGCACTGGGAGCGCAGAAGTCAGGAACCAGGAGGCAAAGAGAGAGCAGCCTCATCTAGCTGGGTCTGCGGCGGCGGCTAGTGGCAGGACTTGGAGCGCTGCAGAACTATTCAAGGCAGTACCCGGAGGCCGGAGCAGGATGGAGGAGGCGGAGTCGAGGCGGCTGCGTGGGGCCCCCTTAAGTGCGAGGCCCTATGCGGCCGCCTCGATCGCCTCGGCCTAAGACCGGCCCTGTGAACCATACCATACGATGATCACTAGATGCCAAATGGTCTGCTACCTTGACGTCGGAAATGTACTCTCCATTTGTAAGCAACAGGTCCAGAACAGCTGCATCCCACGTTGGTTCTGTTATCCACTGCTGGATGAATTCTTCCTGTAGGGAATCTAAGATCTTTTTGCCTCTAGACAACCCCGCAACCGGGACACCCCAATCAACATCCAGCATATTGAAGTCACCTATCAGTAGTACTTCCCCTTTCCTAGCTATCTTGCAGATATCTTCAATTAAGTCCCTGTCCCAGTGGTGTACCAAGGGGGGGGGGCGGTGGGGGCGGTCCGCCCCTTGGTGCATGCCGGGGGGTGCCGCGCGCCTGTCGGCTCTTCGTTTTCATGCTCCCTCTGCCCCAGAACAGGTTACTTCCTGTTCCGGGGCAGAGGGAGCATGGAAACGAAGAGCCAACAGGTGCGCGGCACCCCCCCCCCCCAGCGGCATGCACCCGGGGGGGGGTTCTTTCACCGGGGGGTCGCACTGCACCCGGGGGTTATTTCGCCGGGGGGGGTCGCGCTGTTCCGAGGGGGGGCACTGCACCCGGGGGGTGGGGCGCATCGGCGATCCACCCCGGGTGTCAGCGCCCCTAGGAACGCCACTGCCCTGTCCATTTCCAAATCACTCCGATATAGATACATTTTCCTTTCCCTCTTTCCAGTTTAACCCACAGCACTTTTTCCATACCCCACATGTCCTGCAGTTCTATCACTTAGATATCATTCTTAGCATATAATGCCACACCTCCACCCTTTTTTCCTACTCTGTCCTTCCTGAATAGATTATAGCCAGGTACAGCAACATCCCAGTCATGGTTCTCCGTGAACTACGTCTCCATGACCGCCACTAAATCCAAGTCCGCATCCATCATAGTAGCCTCAAGATCTAGAAGGTTGTTTCCCATTCTACGGGCATTGGTATACAAGGCTCTCCAGATTTTACTCTTTTTATTCTCTTCTATAGAGGCATTAGATGTCCTACCTTCCTCGGGGTTAATTATGGCTTCCTGGCCTTTTATACCCATCCCCATCAATATGATAACTCTTTCAACAGTTCTGCTGTTAAGTTATGGAAATTGATCTCAATCCAACTTTTTGGTATTGCGAATTACTTTCTGTTTAGGAAAGCTTTGAAAACCTTCCTATTTGATAAATATTTTGAAATATGAAATTTAAATTGTACTGATTTTTACTGTAACCCGCTATGACTCCTGTTGGGAAATTTGCAGAATAAAAAAGCTGGGAATGGAATGGAGTAGGTTCCAGCTGTGGGAAGGAATATTTTACTAAGTTATTGGTATTCAGCAATTTTTTTTTGCTGGCTGTCTGCCTCAAGAATAAAAGTAATGCCTTGGAAACAGAAGTTTCTCTGATAAGATAAGAATAGGCTGTTCTTCCTGCTGCAAGTTCAGAAGGTTTTCTAGTCTCTGTTGTATCCCACATTTTCCCACCTATTTGAGCCTGCAAATAGGTGGGAAAATGTGGGATACAAATGCAATAAATAAATAAAAAGAGCTGGACTTTAGTATGGCAGCTCAGTACCAGCCAAAAAACATTCCTTGCTGTACTTGAAAGCTTAGCCATCAAATGCCACAATAAATTTGCTTTTTCGTTTTTTTATTATTGTAGATCAAGTCTTCACAATTCTTCAATAAGATTTTTCTCTTACTGCCTAGTCCTAGGAGATACAGTTTCTTTTTTACATTCATTGTTTATAGACCACTGTTAAAGATTCATTTTTACCCATTTCATTAAGAGCTTACAGAGAAAGGGCAAATTAAGGCACAAGTGAATCAGTCTGATATCTGAAAAACTGTTTAAACATCTATGTAGATGATGCTAAATATGGAAATTAAAAAGTACACAGGTTGAGCAGTGCATGCCCTTTGCATCAGCTGTGAGAGGTACAGGTCAGCTCTTGCCATCTTGGATTTTGGTACAGGCATTGCAGGAGTGATTCAGCATCATGTCTATAACTTACACTTTTCTTTGGCCAACTGTAAGGGGGATCAGAAGAGAGAGTTGAGGGTCTAAAACCTGCCTGGTGTAAAAAAAATGGGTGGAGAGGGGCAGTGGAATGTTTGTATCAGAACTGAGATGTCCAAAACAGGGTGTACTCAATTTTGACAGTATTTTGCAAAAGGCTCTGCCAACACAGAACCTTTTCTTTACCAAGGTATAATCCGCCAGATCCTATATAGTGCGCCTAGCGTTCCGCACTGAATTCCAGGCATATTATATAAAAGTATGCATAACTTAATTGGCTTAACAAGCCAATCAACATTGTTAACAGTGCTTAACAAGCACTAATTGTCAATAATTTGAATTTACGCACACAAATTGCTAAGTGTATTCTATAATGCACTGCGCCTAAATTTTAATGTGTGCAGGCAAAAAGGGGCATATTTATGGGTAGGGAAATACGTGTTTCATGGGCATTCCAAAATTTACATGCACTGTTATAGAATATGGCCCTCTGCGCCTAAATCTACGTGCTGGGATTTACACCATGTTTTCGTTGGTGTAAATGGAGGCTTGTAGTTTTAAGCACTAGGATATCAACTAAGCATATTCTATATACCATGCCTAAGTCTAGGCACTGCTTTTAGAATACACTTAGGGCCCTGTTTACTAAGCCATTCTGTAGGTACGCTAGCATTTTTAGTGCGTGCTAATGCTAGAGCCATCCATATTCCTATGGGTGTCTCCAGCATTAGCACACCTTAGTAAACAGGGTCGTTAGGCAGAAATGATTTTGACATGCATTTTCAGGCGCCTATAGAATCTGGCCCAATGTGCAGAGAATGTAGCCATAATATTAGCACTTGCATCACATCCATTCCTGACATACACGTGAACAAAGAATACTACGACAACCTTATAATTGGAAACATAATTTTGGCTGCAGCTTTATTAACCAATGAAAAATTCATAATTAACACAAATAAAAATGTTGTTATCAATATTTGAGGCGTTTGTAGCAATTTTGCATCTTTCCATCAGCTTCAAAATAAAGTCTTCACAGTTTTTTAAATACTTACTATTACTTCAAAGAGGAGTCTCCAGTGTCAGATTAATCGGGTTTTTTGAGGTATTATCCAATTTTCTGTTCAAAGAAAACATACTAGATAAGAGATCAAAATCAACATTATGTGGCAAATGTGGTATAGAACCAGTAATAGCAAATTCCAAATCCAATCAAATAGGAGAGGAACCTGGTTCATTACAACAAACCCACCAAGTTCACACCTCCCACATGTCTGGGGAGTTTTAGGGCCCTGATTACATAGTAACATAGTAGATGACGGCAGAAAAAGACCTGCACAGTCCATCCAGTCTGCCCAACAAGATAAACTCATATGTGTTACTTTTTGTGTATACCCTACTTTGATTTGTACCTGTCCTCTTTAGGGCACAGACCGTATAAGTTTGCCCAGCACTATCCCCGCCTCCCAACCACCAGCCCTGCCTCCCACCACCGGCTCTGCAACCCAATCTCGGCTAAGCTCCTGAGGATCCATTCCTTCTGAACAGGATTCCTTTATGTTTATCCCACGCATGTTTGAATTCCGTTACCGTTTTCATTTCCACCACCTCCCGCGTCTCTAGAGTTAGCATGTGCTAATTATTAACGCACACTAAAAAGTTTGCATGCCTACAGCTCGGCTTAGTAAACAGGGCCCATAATTTGTTAAGGGCTTTTCATGGAGGTTTGTGATTCCATAGAAATTGGAAAGTATTTTGTCAATATTGCATAAAAAACTGCTAGTAAATATATATGGCAACATCGATATTATATAAAACACTCACAGAGCTAATATCTTTTTTATAATATCAAGCTTTCCCCACCAAGAAAGGTGCATGGGACCTGGGAGACCAATTAGAACAGGAAGACTTAATTTGGTTTATAATGCGAGTGGTATTAAATTCAATAGTCTCTGCTATGGAAGCTTTAAATGTTAAACCCAAGTATTTGAGGACATTATGACACCAATATAATGGTAGGGAAGGAAGGAAAATTTGCTTGTACACAATGGAGATTAAGAGGGAGCACTTCAGTTTACAACCAATTAATTGTATAACCGAACACGTTGCCAAATTGTTCAATTAACTGGAATAGCTTGGGGACTCAAATCTCAGGAGAGGACATATAAAGTAACGCATAGTCTGCATAAGCTGTTAGTCTTACAGACTGACTAGTAATAGAGATGACCTCCACTTCCGCCGTTTGATCGAAATCAACAACGGTTCTAAGGCAAGAATAGAAAGGAGAGGTGACAGAGGGCATCCCTGTCTTGTGCTCCTGTTAAAAGAAAAAGGAGGAGTCATAATAGAATTAACATATGCACAAGTCAGCATGCAAATCTCACTCATGAATATTCATTGTGGGTATTCTGGAAACCTGATTCGCGTGGGGTGCCTCCAGGACCAGGTTTGGGAATCATTGGCATATAGTGATGTGAATAGCAATAACAAAAAATTAGAAAACTAAGGGGTCCTTTTACATAGCTGCGGCAAAAAGTGACCTGCGGTAGTGTGGGCACGCTTCTCTGGTGTCCACTGGGTCACTTTTTAACTGCGGCTGGGAAAAAGACCATTTTATAGTGGACCGGGAAATGGGTGTGCGCAAAAATTAAAACTAGTGCAAGCCTATTTATGGCCTGAGCCCTTACCGCCAGCCATTGACCTAGCGGTAAGGGCTCACGTGCTACCCACATGGTAACCAAGTAGCGTGATCCAACATGGCCACACTGCTGATTATCACCGGGAACGGCCCCTGCAGTAGAAAATAGAAAATATTTTCTACTGCGGGATTCGGCACAAGGCAAACTCTGAATTACTGCTAGGTGTACGCACTACCCCAGTGGTCGAGCTGATTTGGCGCATGCTACCTGCGCACTAGCCCTCCCTTTGTAAAAGGGCGTCTAAAACACAAATTGCAACCAGACATTCCTACCTCACCCTCACAGCCGTGGATACAGGATGTCGAGAAGAAGAATGGGTGCACAGGGAGGTCCCAGAGCATTAGCACTGTAAAAAGTAAGCAGACCAGGCACATAATAGAATCATAAGGAAGTCATTGTGTTATCATCTGCGTAGATTATTGCTCTTTAATATATTGTTCCAAGTCCTTTGGATCAAGGTAAGACTTTGTTTTATTCATATTTGTAACTTTCATAATAGCTGGTGCAGAGAGCCCAAACTTAGCATCAAGTTCTCTTAAGCACTGTCTGAGATCTAAAAAAGCTTCTTACAGAAATCAGCTGTAAATGAAATGTGATCATTTCATTTTCAAAGGCTCATTGACTTGGCAGCTTGTAATATTTCTTGAACTTGGGCAAAACGCAATAGACTTATTATAACAGGCCTCAGGCCTTTCTGTTTGGAGCCCACTCGACTCGGAACCCCATGAGCTGCATCAATTAAAAAATGGCATTGGGGTGCCTAAATGGAGGTACCCACTTATAGAATTGCTTTCTTAGGGCCCCTTTTATTAAGCTGCGTAGGCGCCTACGTGCGCCAAATTGGAGTTACCACCCGGTTACCGCATGGCCCTTGCGGTAATTTCAATTTTGGGGCACGTCTGAAAAATATTTTTTATTTTCTGGCGTGCGTAACAGACATGCACCAACTGGCATTTGACGCGCGTAGGTCATTATCGCCCAGATTATTTACTGCTAGGCCTATGGCTGGCGGTAAGGTCTCAGACCCAAAATGGACACACGGCAATTTTGGTTTTGCCGCATGTCCATTTTCAGCAAAAAAAAGAGGCCTTTTTTACAGGCGCACTGAAAATGGATCGGCACGCACCCAAAACCCGCGCCTACATTACCGCAAGCCATTTTTCAGCGGGCCTTTGTAAAAGGACCCCTTAGTGAACAAGCATGGTAACTGACATTTCAGCACATGCTAATTGCATAGCCTGTTATGAGCTGTGGTTATGGGTAGGGAATTAACATGATCTGCACATTGCAATTAGTGCACTGTACTTTATTGTACTCTGTCGCTATTGCAACTATAGACTGGTGTAAATGCTCATGCCTAGACTGTGAAAAAGCATGCATAAATTATGGCAGTTGTTCTCAACCCAGTCCTTGGGACACATCCAGCCCTTCGGGTTTTCAGGATATCTACAGTGAACATGCATGAGACAGATTTGCATGTTCTGACTCCTTAGTATGCAAATCTATCTCATGCATATTCATTGTGGATAGCCTGAAAACCTGGTGAAAAATGAAGACAATACTCCGATGGTGAAGATTAAAAATATTTATTAATCATAAAATATATACAATATAGGGGAGAACAGGACTCGACAAGCTGTGTTTCGGCCGGCAAGGCCTGCGTCAGGAGTCTTCTTACCACATTGGTTATCTTTCCCTATTTTTACATCGCTTATTGTAGCCTCTCTGGTTTATAATGCTTTAAGCATTTTTTAACACGACTAGTTCTATGGAGAGATTTAATACATCCGATGTACAAATAGGGAAAGATAACCGATGTGGTGAGAAGACTCCTGACGCAGGCCTTGCCGGCCGAAACACAGCTGTGTCGAGTCCTGTTCTCCCCTATTTTGTATATCTTTTATGATTAATAAATATTTTTAATCTTCACCATCGGAGTATCGTCTTCAATTTTCACCATTTTTGTTTTCCTCATTTTTTAGAATCATCTTCGCTGTTTTGTGTATTGTTGTTTTTTTGTGAAGATAGTTTTCTTCTGTTTTTTTGTAGCCTGAAAACCTGACTGACTGGGTGTGTCCCAAGCACTAGGTCGACAATGCTTGAATTATAGTATTAATTTATTCACATAACTGTGTGCTCTGCTTCAAACTATGTGCCATCACATTTAAGTGCAATCTTATAGGATAACATGGAGCCATAATATCGGCAAGTGCGCACATATGTGTGCACATACACACATCTATGTTGGCATTCTTGTCATTTACATGTGTACCTGGTGCCAAAATCAGTTAGAGTGATGCCTTGGAGCCACTCTCACTTGAAGAAGTTTTGCACAGTGGATTTGGTTTTTTTTTTAAATTTTGAGCTTGGATAGCTTTCGTTGAATTAACCAGACCCCTGACGCAGACATAGTTTCCTAAACACGGCCTACGTCGGGTCTCATAATAAAGATCTTCTTGCTATCCCAGTTCTGGAAGGCCTTAGTGCTGTTTTTGTCTATTGTTTTGTAGTTTGTTCTTTGGTTTCCCTCTTTTTTTTGTCTGCCAAAATATTAGTGTGCCATGTTTATAAAAATACCTTTATGGAGGGAAATTTTATAACAGGGCGCCTATGTGAAATATCCAAAATGATGCCTAGTTAGGTGCCTTTGTGCTTGTATACAAAAGACTCCTACAATGAGCCCCAGTAGTGTAGAAATGTCTCTCATAAATTTATACTTGCTCCAATGAATCTGCAAACCAGTTGAGTGCTCATTGTGGGTAGTACTATAAAGAGATGCCTGGATTCAGGCACTAGGAAGAGCTTGTTTGATGCATATTCCATAAAGAAATGTCATAAACTGGTATAACGGAGTTTAAAGCTCATTCCTCCAGCCAAATCTATTGAAGATTTTGTAAAGACCTCAGCAGTGCAACTCAAAGACTCGTGTTTTTGTCTTGATAAGAATTAAGCACTCAGTTTTTCATTGGTCTTTACGTTTGTTTTATACTAGTTTTATCCATTCTTTTATGTGAATAATAATGTAATATTTATCAGTAATATTTAATTGAAACTTAACTTTGTCGGCTCAGAGGCAAGCGGTCCAATATGGCACATGTTTCGCATGAATGATGTTTCAAGCACATACCCCCATTTAATCTGTCCAACACCTCTTGCCGACCAGATGGTTTCTTCTATTTTACTGGACTTTTCTTTGTGGCAAATAAACTTGTAGACGCTCTTACTCTGTTGTTTGCCTTGGTCATTTGGTACATTCCTTCTTCCTCCCATGCTGTTGCTTCTTTACTCTCCCTGTGGAAGGTGTGTGGGCCCCATCTTTTTTTTTTCTAATTGCTCTAATTGTTCTAATATAAACATAATAAACATATTTTACATTTCAGATGAATAGGATGTTAAAGCCTTTGCAATGGATTGTAAAATCAATGTCAAAACCAAGTGAAGCTAGACAATGCATTGTGATACCACCAAACCATATTTAAGTTGTTGTGTAATTGGCAGTTTACTATCGGGGAAATTTTTGAAAGAGGAGGGTGCCCATCTTCCGACACAAATCGGGAGATGGGCGTCCTTCTCTCAGGGTTGCCCAAATCGGCATAATCGAAAGCCAATTTTGGGTGCCCTCAACTGCTTTCCATCGCAGGGATGACCAAAGTTTATGGGGGCGTGTCGGCATTGTACCGAAGGCAGGAGTGGGGCATGATTAAGAGATGGGTGTCCGCGGCTGATAATGGAAAAAAGAAGGGCGTCCCTGATGAGCTTTTAGCCAACTTTACTTTGGCTATTTTTTTTCACGACCAAGCCTCGAAAAGGTGCCTGAACTGACCAGATGACAACTGGAGAGAATTGGGGATGACCCCCCCCCCTTACTCTCCCAGTGGTCACCAACCCCCTCCCACCCCTAAAAAAATTAAAAAACATTTTTTGCCAGCTTCTATGCCAGCCTCAAATGTCATACCCAGCTCCATGACAGCAGTATGCAGGTCCCAGGAGCAGTTTTTATTGGGTGCAGTGCACTTCAGGCAGGTGGACCCAGGCCCATCCCCCACCTCTACCTTTTACACTTGTGGTGGTAAATGTGAGCCCTTCAAAACCCACCCAAAACCCACTGTACCCACATGTAGGTGACCCCCTTCACCCCTTAGGGCTATGGTAGTGGTGTACAGTTGTGGGGAATGCATTTTGGGGGGCTTGGGGAGCTCAGCACACGAGGTAAGGAAGCTATGTACCTGGGAGCAATTTCTGAAGTCCACTGCAGTGCCCCCTAGGGTGCCCGGTTGGTGTCTTGGCATGTGAGGGGGACCAGTGCACTACGAATGCTGGCTCCTCCCATGACCAAAGGGTTTGGATTTGGTCGTTTTTGAGATGGCCAAAAACCGGAGACGACCATCTCTAAGGTCGACAATCTCTAAGGTATTATCGAAACGAAAGATGGACACCCATCTTGTTTCGATAATACGAGTTTCCCCGCCGCTTCGCCAGGACATCCTTAGAGATGGGCATCCCCGTTCGAAAATGCCCCTCCACGTGCTATAGATTCCTTCAAGGAGAGTGGTGTGGAATCAAAGCAGCATTGTCCTTATTATGATTTATGTTTCTGTTTGAATTACAGGTTCTTCAAAAGTTAGGGAAGGCTGATGAAACAAAAGATGAACAATTTGAGGAATATGTCCAAAACTTCAAAAGGCAGGAGGTAAGTTGCTTTCTTGGTAGTGATAGATGTCACTGTATCATGCCTGAGGACTCATTGATTTGTACAAGAGACCAGCACACAATTTTTTTTCTGTTTGTGAGTGTATGTAAAGGAGTACTCAGGTTCTCAAGGACCTATCTCAAAGTGTTCTGAGTTTTTTAGCCTTCACATATGGGCTGCAGAAAACAGCACTATGGTCATAGATCACAGGGGACTGGAAGCAGGCCTCTGCCATAACTGTAATACGAAGGACTCTGTAAAGACGTGAGGCTATAACTCCCAGTGAGTTAGAACAAGCGCGCCTGTGCTATCAGTACACTTACCATGCGGTAAAGAGATTTTCTGACCAGCAGTTACATGAGAACTTGCTGGAAAACCCTCTAATAGTTCACAGGCTTTAATTATGAAGATGTGGAGGGTTAATTTGATAAAGTTGTGCCTAGTTAATGTGCATTTTCATACACCTATTCTGTAAGATTTAGGTGCAGTATATAGAATATGCTTAGTTGATATCCCAGTGCTTAAAACTAAGCTCCTCCATTTATAGCAAAGAAAATGTGGCATAAATCCCGGCACATAGATTTACACGGACTGGGCCATATTCTATAACAATGCATATAAATGTAAGAATGACCATGAAATGTCCATTTCCCCACCTATGGCCATGCCCCTTTTGAACTGCATGCTTTAGAATTTACATAAGTACATAAGTATTGCCATACTAGGAAAGACCAAAGGTCCATCGAGCCAAGCATCCTGTTTCCATCCTACAGTGGCCAATCCAGGTCACAAATACCTGGCAAGATCACAAAAATGTACAAAACATTTTATACTGCTTATCCCAGAAATAGTGGATTTTCCCCAAGGCCATTTAATAATGGTCTATGAACTTTTCCTTCAGGAAGCTGTCCAAACCTTTTTTAAACTCCACTAAGCTAACCGCCTTTATCACATTCTCTGGCAACGAATTCCAGAGTTTAATTACACATTGAGTGAAAAAACTTTTCTCCGATTCGTTTTAAATTTACTACATTGTAGCTTCATCACATGCCCCCTAGTCCTAGTATTTTTGGAAAGCGTGAACAGACGCTTCACATCTACCCATTCAACTCCACTCATTATTTTATAGACCTCTCTCATATCTCCCCTCAGCCACATTTTCTCCAAGCTGAAGAGCCCTAGCCGCTTTAGCCTTTCCTTATAGGGAAGTCGTCCCATCCCCTTTATCATTTTCGTCACCCTTCTCTGCACATTTTCTAATTCCACTATATCTTTTTTGAGATGCAGCGACCAGAATTAAACATAATATTTGAGGTGCGGTCACACCATGGAGAGATACAAAGGCATTATAACATCCTCATTTTTGTTTTCCATTCCTTTCCTAATGATACCTAACAGTCTATTTGCTTTCTTAGCTATAGCAGCACACTGAGCAGAAGGTTTCAACGTATCATCAACGATGACACCTAGATCTCTTTCTTGGTCCGTAACTCCTAACGTGGAACCTTGCATGACATAGCTATAATTTGGGTTCCTCTTTCCCACATGCATCACTTTGCACTTGCTCACATTAAACATCATCTGCCATTTAGACACCCAGTCTCCCAGTCTCGTAAGGTCCGCTTGTAATTTTTCACAATCCTCCCGCGATTTAACGACTTTGAATAACTTTGTGTCATCAGCAAATTTAATTAGCTCACTAGTTACTCCCATCTCTAGGTCATTTATAAATATGTTAAAAAGCAGTGGTCCCAGCACAGAGCCCTGTGGAACCCACTAACTATCCTTCTCCATTGAAAATACTGACCATTTAACCCTACTCTCTGTTTTCTATCTTTTAATTTAGGAACAGTTCATTACAGAATATGCTTGGTGAATTATGCATTTACATTCTTTTTTTTCCTCCAAATATTTTATTAATTTCCAAGAATACAAATAACAGGAAAACAATGATGGAAAAACATAGGAAGCAAGAAACACAACAGGTGGGAAAGGAAAAAAGAGAAAGGAAAGAAGAGAAGAAAGGAGGGGAAAGCATCCAGGTGTTTAACAAATAAGTCCTTTGTACTGGTTTAAGGTGTGGCCTGAATAGTTTGGAGGTAGTTGTCCAAAATAGACCAAATTGTTTTCTTAGATACTATCATCCGACGTTTTGCAGCCATGGCGAGCTAGGACTGTATTCCACCAGAAATGAATATTCAGCAACTGTGCATTTTTCCAGTTTTGCAAAATATGCCGTTGAGCAATAGTGA
Source organism: Microcaecilia unicolor (assembly GCF_901765095.1). NCBI lineage: Eukaryota > Metazoa > Chordata > Amphibia > Gymnophiona > Siphonopidae > Microcaecilia > Microcaecilia unicolor. The sequence continues at coordinate 211,336,504 of NC_044031.1, forward strand.
GGAGAATGTCCAATAGTTTTGATTGCGGGGAGGTCAAATCAAAAGTTGCATGAACTGACTTAAAAATTACAATTGAATAAGTCAGGTCATCAGTTATGGGCAAAAGTTTTTGTATAATATTCCAAACAGCCTTCCAGAATTGAAAGATCGGAGGACACTCATATAACATATGAGAGAAAGTACCCACTTGCAGCGAACAGTGCCAACATTTGTCTGATGAGCTCAGGCCAGCAGTAGCAAGTTTTCAAGGAGTCCAATTGGTTTTATGATATAAAAAAAACATAGACTGCAAAACCGCTGCAGAGGAAAGAGGTTTCATAACTTTAGACCAGAAACAGAACCACGTATTTTCATCTACTACAGACTCTGTATCAAGCTGCCAATTATGTTGAAGGGCAGTTTGAAGTTGTGTGTTGCGTTAATAAAAATTTTATAAATAGATGAAGTTGTGTGCCCAGCTAATACTAGTGTCTGGGCGTTGGCAAATAAAGAAGGCAGCAGAGATGACAATGATGCCAGCTCAACAGATGCCTTCACACTATGAGTAAGTTGCATCCATTGAAAGAACATAGTAGGAGGTAGAGAAAATTTGGATACCACCTCAGAAAAGGACCAAAAACTATTATCAGCATTAACAATATCAGACAGATAGAAGACTCCCTTATCTATCCACTCTTTCCAAAAGAATGGAGCCTTATTTATTAAGATATGCAGATTATACCAAAGTGACTGATGTGATGACTTACTGAAAGGTATTGCTTGAAATTTGTCGAGGTCCAATAGACATTTGACTGTGGAGACTATAATCTGATTAACTCTATGTGATGGAAATGAAGAAGCAGTAAGAAGAAGTGGTATAGTGAGAGGAGCTACCATGGCCTCCTCCAATTGCAGCCACATGGGCTTGTATTCAGAAGTGCGGAAGAACCATCTGCACCCCTGCTGTGAAATGTAAGATTTATGATAAGTAAGGAAGTCGGGAAATAAAACTCCGCCTTTTCCCCTGGTGCATTTAAGTTTCCTCAAAGCAATTTTTGGAGGCTTATTTGACCATAGAAAGGAAGATAATAATTTGTCAACTTGTGAGTAGAATGGAAGGGGGAAGACGATCGGAAGCATACTGAGGATATAATTAATTTTTGGAGGTATCATCATTTTAATAGTTTCAAGCCGGCCCCACCAGGACAAGTGTAGAGGATGCCAGGAATGCAGCAAAGCTTTAAGGGTTTTCAGGATTAAGTCGGAGTTATGATGAATAGAATCTATGGAGTTGGCGTGCAATTCTATTCCTAAGTATTTAATTTTTGGGGTGGCCCAGACCAAGTTAAAAGACTGAGCTATATTCGGAAGCGCTAATGCGTTGAGAGGAAATAATTCCGTCTTCTGCTGATTGATTTTGTAGCCCGAAAATTTGAAAAAGTGAGCGATTAGGTCCAGGAGCGCTGGGATAGACTGGTTTGGATCAGAAATATAAAGTAAGACATCATCTGCATAGGCAGAGTACTTAAATTCTAGATCTTTATAGACAATTCCATGTACACATGCATGAGATCTAATCGCAATTAGAAGCGGCTCTAATGCAATATTGAAGAGGTATGGGGATAATGGACAGCCTTGCCTGGTGCCACGGAGCAAAATAATGTTCTCTGACAAAAGGTTATTAGTGATTACCTTGGCTACTGGTTTTGCATAAAGAGACTGAACTTTAAGCACAAATTCAGAAGGGCAGCCGAACCAGGTTAGCACTTCAAAGAGAAAGTTCCATTCAACCCTGTCAAAGGCCTTTTCTGCATCCAATGATAAAGCCACAATTGGTTGGGGCTGGAAAGAGGCTATATGCGATAAATGAAGAAAAAGCCTTGCGTTATCGCTAATAAGTCATCCAGGCATGAAACCTACTTGACAGGGATGAATAATTTTATGCACAACGTTTTAAAGACGGTTGGCTAGATTTTTTGCATATAGTTTATAGTCCGCATTGAGTAAGGATATAGTGCGAGACAAACAAGCTCTACAGGACTCCAGAGAACCTGCCTGTCCCTAGCAATTTGAAAACACAATATTTAAGCACTGCTTCCCCCCCCCCACCACCACCACACACACTAATAGCAATGCAATTGGTAGTCTCCCACTTAGCTTAGAGGAAACAGTGTTCTGTAGCAGTAATTTTGCACCATGGGCGTAGCTACGGAGGGCCACGGGGGCCTGGGCCCCCGCAAATTTCATCTGGGCCTCTGGTTTGGCTGGCAGGGGTCCCCAACCCCCGCCAGCCGAAGCCTTCTTTAGCGCCGGTCTCCGGCGCAGCCATGTTCGCTGCCTGCCCCCTGCTCTTCTTTCTTCTTGCTCCTCCTGTGCACGCTGACGCTCAGCATTACTTGCCAGCCTCAGATATTATACTCAGGTCCATTAGAGCATTATCAGGTCCCTGGAGTAGACAGGTGGACCCAGGCCCATACCACGCCCCTATCTGTTACATTTGTGGAGGAAACTGTAAGCCCTCCAAAACTCACCAGAAATCCACTATACTCATATAGATGCTCCCGTCACCCCTAAGGGCTATGGTAGTGGTGTACAGTTCGCGGTAGTGGGGTTTGGGTGGGTTTTGGGGGGCTCAGAAGACAAGATAAGGGAGCAATGGTGAAATGTGTACCTTGGAGCATTTTATGAAGTCCACTGCATTGCTCCCTAGGGTGCCCTATTGCTTTCATGGGATGTCTGTGGGACCAATCTACTAAAAATGCTGGTTCCTCCTACATTCCAATGGTTTGATTTTGTGCGTTTTGCACTTGGACATTCTTCTTTTGAAAATGGACCAAAAAACAAAACATCCAAATCACAAAACCTTGTTCAAAACAGTATTTTCAACCCAAAAAAAAAAATCTTTCTTTTTTGAAAATGACCTTCTTTCCTATTCGGATTTTGTACATTTTTTTTTGCAAAACATCCAAAGTTGGACTTAGACATCATATTGAAATTGCCCCTCTCTGGCAAACAGCAAAAATACCTTCATTTTACAAAACATATTCAAACTTCACATTTATTGTGGTGAAATCCCCCAATTTTAAAAGTACACATAATGAAAAGAGAGAACATAATTAGGAAAATCAACTTGCAATAAAGTCCTCTTTAAAGTCTCTTAGCAAAATCAGAAAGACAATTCTGTGTTCCTTGTAGACATGCAGGTTGGAATAGGTCTTAAGTTTACACTATTTTCATTTGAGTATCTGACCATTGCTTAAGAAGTCATAGCCCCTCATTAAACCAGGGGGAGTTTCTGGTAGGTCTTGGTTGATCAGGTTTGGTAGGTAGACCTATCTACAACTACAGTGAACTCTTCATTCCATTGTCGGATGAGATGATCATTAGGTTCCAAGAAATCTGTGCTTTTGGTGACCTTAAGCAGCTTGTACAGCTGTTCTTGGTGATATTATCCATAATTGTGTGTGTTGGGGGTGGGGAGGGGTTGAGTTTGGTCAGGAACCTGGAGACGGTGTCAACCATTACTTTACTACAGTCAAAGTTATTGCTGAGAGAGTGCAATACCAAGTCAAGAGAGTAACCACCTCAGTGGGTAGGTACTATAACCAGCTGGCGGAAGCTTCCAGTCTGCACCTCACATAAACACCTGTACTAGTCAGTGTTTTAGGACCTGATGTGATATTTGCAGTTCTGCCTATTCATAGGTAGAGTTGTAGCCAGTGGTGTGCTGGAGCAGGCTCTCACAGGCTCACAAGAGCCGGTTGTTAAGTTTTTAAGAATTTTGGGAGCTGGTTGTTAAAGTAGGGCCCTCCATGGCTACTTTAACAACTGGCTCACAAAATGTGGGCTTGGGCCCCCTGCTGAATTATCTTTTACTTTGCTGGTTGGGATGCTGAGCCCTGCCAGCCAAGTAAATAGACTGCTGCTGCTCCCCGCTCCTTGTTTCCAGCTCTGGGCAGCAGGCTGGGACTTCTCGAGCATGCGAGAGAAGTTCCAGCATGCTGCTCAGAGCAAGACATTGGGAGTGGTGGCAGTCCATTTATTGGCTGCCAGCAAAGGTATGCCTAGCGTGCCCGCACGAAGGGAGGGAGGAGAGAGAGGCAAGTGTTGCTCCCCCACCCCACCCCACCCCTGGCCCTTCCAACTGCAGAGCTGGCTACGTTCGGAGAAAGAGCCTGTTTTTAAAAATTTACCAGCACACCCCTGGTTGTAGCTATTTATGTCCTGGAATTCGTGTTGTTCTAGTATGGTAGGTTTGCAACATGTTTGGTATGTGTGTACATGTAGCTTTTTTATGCAGGGTTTTGTATATATAGGGCTAGATTCTATATATGGCGCCTAAAAAGTCTGTGCTGTAAAACCTTGCTTAACTGTTATTCTATAAGCTGTGCATAAAGTTCAGCGTACTTTATAGAATAATATATGTAATGGTTATGGTTGCTTGTAAATTTAGCCACCATCATTTGCACCAACAAAATGTGGCGCAAATGCCCCCGCCTAAATTTACACATGGAGCACCATTATTCTATAATTACACAAATAACTCAAAACCACTCCCCTGTTCTGCCCTGAAATGCCCATGGCCGTCCCCTTTCCCTGCCCCCTTTTTCCGGCTGCTCATAAATTTTATGCATGGATCATGACCCTTACTTTACATGCGTAACACACAATTAAATCTAATTAGCGCCAATAATTGCTTCTTTAAAAGCCAATTATTGTCACTAATGTACTCATCTTATTAAATTGCATGTGCATATCGGCACCAGGCCTTTATTTGTGAATGCAATTTTCAGCAACTTTTACAGAATCAGGGGGGTAAAGTGACTTCTAATGGAAGGATTTATGCTGCTGTTACTGAGATGCAGACAGGTTTTGAAAATTGAGATCAATTGACTGGAAAGCTGGAAGATATCAGTTCAAGATCAGCCAGCTCTGGAGCACTGTTCATTCTTCCATCATTTTAATGAAGTGTCCTCAACACCTGCTGAAATTATTATAGAAAACATTAAAAGCATCACCATGTCAGTCAGCAGCAGAACATATAATCTGACAATCAAACCATTAGCTCATTTTCCATGTAGTTGTTTAGCTTATCTGTGTATGACTGAGTTAGGATACATGGGGGCGATGCACTCAGAGTACTGAGTTATGCAATTAGATCTTAGCATGCATGTTAAAGGCACCACAACGGCATTTCCAGACATATGCTAAAATTATCATACATTCACATGCAAATAACAGAATATCCTATGCAAATTAGGCTGTAGCAGGTGTTCAGAAAATAGTGCAAAACAGCAAATGACAGCAGAAAAAGATCTGGTCCATTCAGGCTTTTATTCTATGTACACTGCTAAGGATAAACCCGTTTCTAGCCATGGAATGGGACCACCTGATTTCTTCTTTTTCAGGGTAGCCATTTCCATCTTCATCTTTTTGTACTCTATCTTATCTGATTAGAAGAGTATACAAGATCCTCTCAATTCCTTCCAGCACCACTGATGCCTAACCAAAAGGCAATATAATAATTTAAGTAGCCAGTGATGCTAGTGTGGCTATTGCCCATAAATTGGCCTTCTAGTTCTCTATCCTGCTTATAATCGAACGAGAAAAATGCCCAAGTTCCAACCTAAATTGGGAGATGGACGTTTATCTTACAAAAACGAATAACGCGGTATAATCGAAAGCCGAACTTGGACGTTTTCAACTGCACTCCATCGCGGAAGCGTACAAAGTTGATGGGAGCGTGTCGGAGGCGTGGTGAAGGCGGGACTGGGGCATGGTTATCACCCGAACAGAGATGGGCGCCTTTCGCCGATAATGGAAAAAAAGTATGCGTTTGTAGCTAGAATTTAGGGCACTTTTCCTGGACCCTGTTTTTTCATGAATAAGGCCCCAAAAAGTGCTCTAAATGACCAGATTACCCCCAGAGGGAATCGGGGATGACCCCCCCTGACTCCCCCAGTGGTCACTAACCCCCTCCCACCACAAAAAATGATGTTTCACAAATTTTTATTTTCACCCTCAAATGTCATACCCACCTCCCTGGCAGCAGTATGCACGTCCCTGGAGCAGTTGTTAGGGGGTGCAGTGGACTTCAGGCAGGTGGACCCAGGCCCATCCCCCCCTACCTATTACAATTGTGCTGCTTAATGCTTAGTCATCCAACCCCCCCCAAACCCACTGTACCCACATGTAGGTGCCCCCCTTCACCCCTTAGGGCTATAGTAATGGTGTAGACTTGTGGGCAGTGGGTTTTGAGGGGGATTTGGGGGGCTCAACACACAAGGGAAGGGTGCTATGCACCTGGGAGCTCTTTTACCTTTTTTTTTTGTTTTTGTAAAAGTGCCCCCTAGGGTGGCCGGTTAGTGTCCTGGCATGTGAGGGGGACCAGTGCACTACGAATCCTGGCCCCTCCCACGAACAAATGCCTTGGATTTATTCGTTTTTGAGCTGGGCGCTTTCATTTTCCATTATCGTTGAAAAACAAAAACGCCCAGCTCACAAATTGTCGAATAAAACATGGACGTCTATTTTTTTCGAAAATACGGTTCGGTCCGCCCCTTCACGGACCCGTTCTTGGAGATAAACGCCCATGGAGATAGACGTTTTCGTTCGATTATGCCCCTCCACGTAGCTTGCCAGTTACATGAATGAATGTGCTTTCTAGGACTTATAATTGGATGGTCTTAAAGGACAAATGGGATAACTCATTTTTCACACCTGAGGTGGTTGGCCTAGTTGTTCATGTGGCCAATGGGGATAGCCTGTTTAATCATATGCAAAAATCTGCAGAATTCATTGGTTTTTAGCTTAGTCCACTTGTCCATAGTTAGATACATATTTATGTCTTGATGCACTAGATCCAAAAAGCCACAAATCAGCAAAATTAAGGGTTAGCCCACTTGTCCATAAGACCACCAGATAATAAGAACATAAGAATCACCATTCTGGAACAGACCAAAGGTCCATCAAGCCCAGTATCCTGTTTCCAACAGTGGAAAATCCGGATCACAAGAACTTGGCCAGATTCCAGAATAGTAAAGCAGATTTTATGCTGCTTTTCCCAGATATACTGTCAATATTAAGTAGCAATGTTCTACTATGATGCTATGAATATACAATACAAGGACCAGTAGAAACTCTATGTGTGTGAGTTGTGCCTTGCTAATTGGTTATAGGGAAAGTCTCATACAGTCACCAGGGTTGTATATTTTTCTCCACAGGGGTTTGCTGAGAGTGGAGAAAAATATTCAACCCTGGCGACTGTATGAGACTTTCCCTATAACCAATTAGCAAGACACAACTCGCACACATAGAGTTTCCCAGATATAAGCAGTCCATCTTAATAATGGCTTATGGATTCTTCGTTTAGGAACTTTTTCAAATCTTTTTTAAACTCTACTATGCTAACCACTTTTACCGTATTCTCTGTCAAGAAATTCCAGAGTTTAATTACACATTGACCCCCAGATTCTATATATGGCAACTAAATTGAGAGCGGTTAGAAAGTTTTTTGAACTCTAGTATTCAGACTTATTGTTCAATCCTTAGTCCTATCACAGTTGGACTATTATAATGTTATTTTCTTAGGTTGTATCAAGTCTCAGAAATCTCTACTTCAGTTGGTTCTTAATTCAGCAGTCAGATTGATTTGTTCTGTGTCTAAATCTGATTCAATAACTCCCCTACTGATAAGATTACATTAGCTCCCAATTGAAGCTAGGTTACATTTTAAAGATTGTGTTATACTTACAAGTTTTTATATGGAGAATTACCTACATATTTGGCAGATCATTTCCAACTGTTGTCAGGTTTATCCTTAAGGAATACGAGAAAGAAACTACAGCTGGGATTTCCATCGTCGAAATCCGTAAAACCTCATAAATTGTTAGTCCATTCATTAACCCATCAGGCAGCACTAATCAGGAACACTTTTCCTTTTCTATTAGGGGGAACTACAGATTATCTTTGCTTTAGAAAGTTATTGAAAACTTTTTTTGTTTAGAAAATATGTATTAGGCCTGTAATTATCTTAGGGTATCTGATGTCATTTTAGTCAGCGGCTTTTAATGGTTGTTGTGCTGATTTTAGAACCATGTTTATTTTGATGTAATTCCTAGTTACTAACTAGTTGCTCTTATTGTTAGTCGCTTTGAACCTGAATGGTAACTGCAGGTTAAAAGATCTTTTTAATGTAATGTAATGTAAAAGCCACTACTACACACTGAGCAGAGGGTTTCACCGAGTCGTCAACAATGGCATTTAGATCCTTTTCCTAGGCACTTTCTCATGTGGAACCTTGTGTCATGCAGCTATAGTTTGGATTCTTCTTCACTTCATGCATCACTTTGCACTTGCATACATTAACCTACGGATTCTATATAATGTGCCTAGAGATCCATGTCAAAATCTAGGCGTATTCTATAACACACGCAACTTATTTGGCTTAACAAGCTTATTAGTGTTGATAACAACACTTAACAAGCAATAATGAGCACTAATTGGCAATAATTAGAATTTATGCACACAACTTGATAAGCATATTCTGTAACAGTGTGCCTAACTTCTAATGTGCATAGGCAAAAGGGGCATGGTTAAGGGCAGGGAAATGGGCATTTCGTGGGCGTGCTAAAATCTACGTGCATTGTTATTGAATATGGCCCTGTGCATCTAAATCTACGCACCAGGATTTACACTACATTTTTGTTGGTGTAAATGGAGGTGCGTAGTTTTAGGTGCTATCAACTAAGCGTATTCTATACACCGCGCCTAAATCTAGGCACTGCTTATAGAATACACTTAAGTGGAAATTTTTTCCATTCGGATTTTTCAGGTGTGCTATATAGAATCTGGTCCTAAATGTCATCTTCTATTTGGATGCCCAGTTTCCCAGTCTTGTAAGGTCCTCTTGCAATTTTTTCACAATCCTCTTATGATTTAACGATTTTGTGTTTTCAGCCTATTTATTTATTTATTTATTTTTTATTACATTTGCACCCCGCACTTGCCCACTCAAGGCAGGTTCAATGCAGCTTACATAATAATATGGATTACAGAGAATTGATAAAGAGAAAATAATGTAATTAAAGCAGAATAATAAAAGAGATATGTAGGTAGAGATGGGCAAGGGTGAAGGGAGTAGAAGAGGTATGAGCAAGGGGTAGGTGAGCATTGGCGGAGGGATAGAGGAGGTGGGAGGGGGGATGGGATACTGGAAAAACATAGAGAAATTTTGTGGGAGATGTAGTCTGGGTCATTGTCGTCTCCTGGGTATGTGTTGGGTAGGTGGGTTCATAGGATTAGTTTGGGTCATTTGGGTAGGCTTGCTTGAACAGATGGGTTTTTAGTTTAATCACCTCAATTTTTAATTTAATCACCTCACTCATTATTCATATTTCCAGATCATTTATAAATATGTTAAAAAGCAGCAGTCCCAGCACAGACCCTGTGGAACCTGAATTAATTCAGTGTAAATGTTAGGTCTTTTTACCACCTCTCCAAATCTTCATATACCAGTTACCCACAATTTGTAGTGATAAAAGACCGAGGCTGCCGCTTATGAGAAAAGTAATTTATTTATTTACCAAGTATAGATACAATTAATATTTTCTCATGGGAGGACAGAACTACTGCATACATATGCTCTCTGTATCTATCACTCCAACATACTGAACTGAAACAGTTATTTTTATACACTTGTATTTAACAATGATTTACAAGGCTTCAGCAAGTTACCTTACTCGGGATCATCTAGTCTTTTTTCAAAACTATCTGGTTTCCCTCATCTGCTAGACCACATTCTCATGTTTGTTTATGCTTCCTCCTTTCCCAGGCCTGTTTGCCTGTAAGGATATCAGACAGTGGCGTACCAAGGGGGGTGGTGGGGGCGGTCCGCCCCGGGTGCATGCCGCTGGGGGGTGCCACGCGCCTGTCAGCTCTTCGTTTTCATGCTCCCTTTGCCCCAGGGGGGGTCTTTCACCGGGGGACCGGGGGTTCTTTCGCCAGGGGGGCGTTGCGCTGTTCCGGGGGGGCGCTGAACCCAGGGGGCGGGGCGCATCGGCGATCTGCCCCGGGTGTCAGCCCCCCTAGGAACGCCACTGATATCAGATCAGATCATAAGTTCCTGGGCACCACGATTTATGGCCTTTGCCCTTTGACTCTACTCCAGGGTGCATAACTGTGTTTATTATCTACAAATCCCACTATTTACCCATCTACATTGAGAAGACTGTCCATTCAACCCCCTTCTCTGTTTTCTATCTTTTGACTAATTCTTAATCCACAGTAGGATATGCCTCCTATCCTATGACATTTTAATTTCCTCAGGAGTCATTCATGAAATAGTTTGTCAAATATATACAAAAAATATCAGGAGAAAAAAGGAGCTAAATTAAAGGCAACTAACCTTTATGTTAGAAAATTACATAAAAGTAAGAGAAAAAGAAGGCATCTCTGGTACTCGAATGTAGTAGCTGAAAAGATAAGGGAAAGGAGGCTAGCCTTTGCATGTTATAAGACGACTCAGAAAGACAAAGACAGGACAGAATACCTAAATAAGCGAAGAGAAGCTGGAAAAGCTATCAGGAAAGCGAAACGGCAAATGGAGGAAAAGATAGCTAATACGGTAAAATTGGGGGACAAGACCTTTTTCAGATATGTAAGTGACAAGAGAAAGTGCCATAATAGCATTGCAAGACTCCAAGCTGAGGGAGAGAAATATGTGGAAGAGGATAAGGAAAAAGCTGAACTGCTTAACAATTATTTTATCTCCGTGTTCATGAGTGAAAGACCGGGGGTAGGGCTGCAGAAAACAAAGGCTAAAGGGGATGGATGTATGGTAGACCAAGACCCGTTTACGGAGGACTGTGTTCATGAGGAGCTTGCCAAACTAAAAGTAGACAGAGCGATGGGGCCTGATGGGATACACCCAAGGGTGCTTAAGGAATTCGGAGAAGTTCTGTCGGTTCCGCTGACGGACCACTTCAATGCTTCCTTAGAAACTGGAGTGGTCCCGGTGGACTGGAGAAGGGTGGATGTGGTTCCTTTGCACAAGAGTGGAAGTAAGAAAGATGTTGGGAATTACAGACCTGTCAGTCTGACCTCGGTGGTGAATAAGCTAATGGAAACACTTCTAAAGAGGAGGATTGTGACATTTCTTGAACTACATGGAATGTGAGACCCGAGGCAGCATGGCTTCACTAGTGGCAGGTCGTGTCAGACAAATCTGACTGTCTTCTTCGACAGGGTGACCAAACAGTTGGATGTGGGAGGGTCGCTTGATGTGGTATACTTGGATTTCAGCAAAGCCTTTGACACGGTTCCACACAGGTGACTGATAAATAAATTGAGTAACCTCAGTGTGGGACGTAGAGTAACTGATTGGGTAAAAAATTGGTTGAATGGTAGGAGACAGAGGGTGGTGGTAAATGGAGCTTGCTCTGAAGAAAAGGAGGTCATTAGTGGAGTACCGCAGGGATCGGTCATAGGGCCGGCTCTTTTTAACGTCTTTCTGAGTGATATTGCAGAAGGGCTGTCTGGTAAGGTTTGTCTCTTTGCAGATGATACTAAACTCTGCAACAGGGTGGACACCCTGGAGGGTGTGAATGACATGAGGAAGTACCTAGCGAAGCTGGAGGAATGGACCGATATTTGGCAACTAAGGTTTAACCCCAAAAAATGCAGGGTCATGCACTTGGGTAGCAAAAATCCGAGGGAACGGTACCGTATAGGGGGTGAAGTGCATCAATGTGTGAAGGAAAAGTGGGACTTGGGGGTGATTGTGTCTGATGACCTTAAAGCTTTCAATCAGGTAGAAAAAGCGACGGCCAAAGCCAGAAGGATGCTCGGGTGCATAAAGAGAGGCATGACCATCAGGAAAAAGGAGGTGATAGTGCCTTTATATAAGTCTCTGGTGAGGCCTCATTTGGAGTACTGCGTGCAGTTCTGGAGACCGCACCTAAGGAAAGATATATGGCCTTTATCTGCCATCATGTTTCTATGTTTCTATAAATATAACTTTATTATATCTAAACCCCAGCCAGATCAAAAAATTATAACAATTATTTAACTAGGTCTTGTCAAATGCCTTCTGAAAATCCAGATACACAATATTAACCAGCTCACCTTTATCCACATGTTTATTCACCCCTTTAAAGAAATGTAGCAGATTAATGAGTCAAGATTTCCCTTTGCCAAATCCATGATGGCTTAATCTATGTCTATATATAAACCCAATAATACTGTTCTTTATGATACTGTCTACCATTTTACCCAGCACTGACGTCAGGCTCACTAGTCTATAATTTCCTTGGTCACCTCTGGAATCCCTTTTATAAATTGACATTACATTGGCCACCCTCCAATCTCCCAGTATGACCCTGAAGCATGCTACACAAAAAAGCAAGAAACTTTGAATTAGCCAGGATTGAATCTTTCGATCCACAGTTTGATGCGTTAATCATTGCACCACTGGTCTTATTTGGGTTCCTTTGCATGTGCTTACTTAGGCCTACAATTTTCTACCTGTCTTCAAACAAATATGACTGATGTGGCCCCGTATCTGCCAGTAGTGGAAGTGATGACTCTAAGGCAGACCATAGTCCTCCGGAGCTCCTCAAAGGAAACCAGCTCGTTCTCCTACCAGAACTGCCCCAGAGCCACAAGCCCCCAACGCTCCCAATGTTTGTAAATAGAATCCTCTGAACCAGAGGAAAATCATGGCGTACTGCGGATTGCCATTTGGCAGAAATAGCGTCTATCTGGAAAGAAGCTCTTCCTAATTATGGCCCAGATTTGAAGTTGGAACTGCACCACCAGGGGCAGTTGCCTAAGGAGCACCAGCAGCTGCGACCTGGGAAACCATAAAGTAAAACCCAGTGGGATAGACCCCAGTTAATATTGTTCCATCCATAGCCAGGGTTTTCTACTACCAAGTAAATGAAGCTGTGCCGCCTGAAAATATAAAGAAAAATTTGGGACCCCCATACCCCCTTTCAGTTTAGGTTGATATAAAACATCTGATCGTACCCTGGGCAGCTTCTGATTCCAGATATATGCAAAAACTTGTGCTGTAACTGCCAGAAAAATTGTCTGGTTATGGCCATAAACAGATACAACAGGTTGGGTAAAATCATCATTTTTACCGCATGCACCCTCCCCAACCATGAGAGCTCCATACCCTCTCATCTATCTAGATCAAGGAACAATTCCCGCAGCTTAGGAGGAAAATTAGCTTGATATAGATTGTGTACAATGGGTGTAATGTCAACTCCCATATACTGAATATACCGAGGGGCCCACCGAAAGGGATAGCGGATAGCCCTGTACACGTGATTTTTAGTTATGATTTTGTTATGATTTGTCATTTCATCACTATGAGCGTACTTACTGTAAACCACCAAGAGCTCTATGAATTGTGTGGGTTATAAATATTTTAAATAAATAAACCAGCAAGGAGCTGTTTCTAGCCAGTTAAATTGTTTTGAATACTGACCCCTTTGTGTATAATCTAGGATACATTACAGTCAAGAATCTGATTGTTTGAACCTTGACAAAGCAGGCACTACATATGTACCAATGTGTCTAGCCAGTGATAAACTTACCTTCCATCGTTCTGTTGTCCTACATGGTTGCAGATGGGATGAACAACTTCAAAACAGGTATTGCAATGGAAAGAAAGCAGCATCAGTTGGGCCATAAGTACCCAGCGAGTGCAGGAGTGGAGGAGTAGCCTAGTGGTTAGTGCAGTGGCCAGAGAACCTGGAGAACTAGGTTCTATTCCCACTGCAGCTCTTTGTAACTTTCAGCAAGTCAATTAACCCTCCATGGTCCACAGAAAAGTAGTATATCAAGTCCCATCCCCATCCTATGTTGTGGTAGAGTAGCTACAAAATCTCTGCATCAACGTTGGGGGATGGGGTTCCACAATTTTTGGAAGGATAGCTGAAAAAAGCTACTGTATGTTAACATGGGATGCAGTTAGATATGACTCTTGAAGTGGTGTTAACTGATCTGCTGTATTAATGCTTAATGCTCTGTATCAATCTCTGCATTAGCTGAAAGATGACATCCGAAATTCATTCCATGCCCTGAAATGCTAATAGCCCACATTAGCTGTGTAAAGCTGGAATTACTGAGCATTGACAGTTAATGTGCTGCAGTAACTGATATCGCAGGATTGTACTGTTAGCACACAGAAATTCCCATATTAAATCCCATATTAAACAGCTAACATAGCTTTGTAAATCAACACCGAATTGGGAACTAGGAAAAATGGGCAGTAAGCATACAAAGTTGGATGCCTCTCTCCAGCCACCCATGGAACGGACTCTGAAGTAGTAAGGAGAAGAGCATCTTTGAGAGATGGGGCATAGTAACAAGCAAGAATTTAAAATGTAGGAAGTTGGTATGTTAATAGGACTTTTGCTAGAGATGCTCAGTAGAGTGGTGCAGGAATGCAGGAAATTAATTTTGGCAGTGAGCCAAGGCTGGGAGTCTGGTATGCCTTACAGGATACAGCCAGCATTCAAGAAAGCTTCAGTGTAAAAAAAAAAAAAAGCCTTGCTGAATGCTGACATAGCACATTTAACAGGCACTTTTTATATCTAAGTGTTGAAAACAAAATAGATCCTTTGGCATGATTACACTTGGCTTCTTGATTTTCTGACTTTAATCCTCTTTATCTCTGCTCTAAATTTATTCATTGCTTTTGTAAGATCAAAGCATTGACTCTTTCTCTAAAAATACTGAATCCCTTGCCCTTCCAGGATACTTGCAATAGGGATAAAATGAAAGCTATTAGTATTAGATTTAGCTCACACTTTTTCATTAGTAGCTGAAGGCAAGTTACATTATTTTCAAGTTTGTCAGATCAATATTAAGGAATGGTGATCAGTGTTTTATTAAAATCGCTGGTCACCATGGCTAAAAGAAAAATAATCTGAGTAGTCCGCGCTGGTACCAGTCAGTGTCTGGTGCTGAATATACAGATAGTGATCAATGCTGGCACTATCCAGATAGTGGTGGTATTAAGCCTGCACTCCAGATAACTAATTGGATAGAGTTAGAACAGCCTTTTAGACATCTTAACATTATTTGGATAGTTATCACATTACCAGACTGAATATATAGTAGCTGCTAAAAGATAACTCCTGGGGCACCCTTGTACCACCCACAGACTATCCAGCATTGTCTGTATAATACACCTGAATACTGGCTTGAGTATTTCCTGTCTGCAGAGGACTAAGAGCATGATTTACTAGTGTGTGTTAACCAGGCTGGGGTTTTCCCTTATTTCGTAGACTGGTCCCGAGGGTGCTGCCATTTTTTAAGTTGGACATCCCTCCTGCCTCTTAAGGTATGATGGGAGGGTACATGGAGGAGGGGGTAGGTGGTTGCCATACCATTAGACATCAGGGCTTATTTTGTTAGGGGAGCAGGGAGGGTGTTGCTAGACACCAGAAAGTGGTGCTGGTGGTGGGAGGGTTGAGTCAAGACAACCTGCAGGAGGGGTCATGTGGGTGGGTGGGTGCTACTACTACTACAAATCATTTCTACAGCGCTACCAGTCATACAGAGTTTCACAACTGAACATGAAGAAAGACAGTCCCTGCCCAAAAAGACACTGGGGATTTGTTTTTAATTGATGAGGAAGGGAAGGGAGGTTTTTTTGAGTGGGGCAGGGATCGTGGGAGGTGGGGTAGGGGGAGTGCCACTAGACACCAACTATAATTGTTTTTAATTGGATTGCAGGTGGGGTGGTTTTCTGACCTGGTTTTACAGCATGCCTCACTAAAACAGACTACTCAGTAATTACTGTGGATTCTTTTGGATTCATATTAGGTAAATTAGACTTTTATTAGAGGTTCATTATTGTCTAAGATACACAGTGATTAAGCTATATACACAATGATTAAGCTATATAACTGAAAAGAAACAATACCTATCTATAGTGAAAAAAAAACAATTATTACATCACTGGTCCCTACATCCAAGCAATGCTAGGAGTTTCTAGACCAGGAAAAGAAGCAATAATACACTATACATACATCATATCTATACATACATCACTGGTCCTTACATCATCCAGGTTCTTATCATCAGCTGGGGGGGCCCTGTTCACAGCGAAAGCCAGGAGTTTCTTTGACCAGGAAATATGGTTCTCTGTGCAGTACGTACGTTGCTCATAGATGAGCTCCCAATTTCACTGACAGAAACTCCCTTTTTTATTAGGCTTAGAACGTTCAGAGCTAAGGAAAATTACAGAATGCTTGAGAATTTCTCTGTTTAGGTAAACAAGCCATACTGTGGGAATGTGGTCACATGTTTCTTAGTCCAGGTGGCCAGTCTGAACGCGAAACAGGCTCCACCTCTCCCTTCACATACCAAATTAATTAGAGCTGTGTCTTATCTTTCACACAAACAGAATTACTTCTAATCAAAAATACAGACCCTGAGTGCACTTGTCAATCAAGGCAGAGTTGAAAAACAATCTTTAAAATCTTCCATTACAGGTGGGGGGAATGCAGAAGGTACCAGAGCAAGATAGTTGGGATGGGAAAAGAGAAGAGGTGCAAGTAGATTCTCAACCAATCCTTTTAAGCTGCCCTGGACCTGGCATAAGTTTTCCCATGCTAGCCACACAGCCAACCTTTTAAAAAAATTGTGCATGCCACAGAATAGCTAAACACCACATTTGGATTTGTTTGATGCAATGTGTGGTCAGGGTTTGCACAAGAGATAACATTCACACTGAAACCCTTTCTGCTTTGCTATCCCATGTTAAAACACTTTCAGGCCCAGAGTAACCACACAGGAAGCTTTCTGCAGTGTTTTTCACTGATCCAGATATGCATGTGGAGGAGTGGCCTAGTGGTTAGGGTGGTGGACTTTGGTCCTGGGGAACTGAGGAACTGAATTTGATTCCTGGCACAGGCAGCTCCTTGTGACTCTGGGCAAGTCACTTAACCCTCCATTGTCCCATGTGAGCCACATTGAGTCTGCCATGAGTGGGAAAGTGCAGGGTACAAATATAACATAAAAAATGTTCTCTCTCCCTTAAATGATTGTTTATTAGCTGTTTCCTCTTGATTAGAAGCACACCATCTTAAGCTTAATCTATGAAAGTGTTCTTCAATGTGGATTACATGGAGCTCTCAACTTCCAACTTGCTTTCTAGTACTTATAGGCCATACATTACAGCTAGTGACATCACTAAGGATTCTTGGGTTCATTTTTGACTCCCATATTTCCTTTCAGGACCAGATTTCGCCAGTAGTCTGTGCTTGTTTTTGAGTCCTTAGGGCTATCGGATGTTTCTTCAGATAGGTATACTTTCTCTGGTTTTTGCTTTGATAATTGGTAGGTTAGACTACTGCAATGTGCTATGTAATTTCCTCAAACCTCACTGCATTGCTTTCAGTTTGTACAGAATATGGCCATTAAATTAGTTACTGGTTTGAGCAAATATGACCATGTTTCACCACTGTTTAAAGAATATGGGTTTAGCAACTATTTCCTTATTTTCTATATGTGATGACTTTTAACTTGTTTTCTTTTACTATGTGGTCTCGTTACATCTTTTTGTTAATATTTTTTGTAAACCACTTTGATTTTGTGGAAGCGCACTATAGCAAGTATGTTAATAAATATAAACCTAATTGCTTCCCACTCTCTGTTATTCTTTTCCCTTTGATTTGGAAACTTACTCTCTGGAAAACAAAGCCTCTTCCTAAGATTGTATCTTAGACTCTCAAATAGAATTAATCATAGAAACAGAGAAAAACGTAGACAGATAAAGACCATATGGAGGGGCATAATCGAACAGAAACGCCTATCTCCATGGGCGTTTATCTCCGAGAACGGGTCCGTGAAGGGGCGGAGTGAACCGTATGTTCAAAAAAAAAATAGACGCCCATGGTTTATTCGCCAAGGTGTGAGCTGGGCGTTTTTGCTTTTCACCGATAATGGAAAATGAAATCGCCCAGCTCAAAAACGAATACATCCAAGGCATTTGTTCGTGGGAGGGGCCAGGATTCATAGTGCACTGGTCCCCCTCACATGCCAGGACACCAACCGGGCACCCTAGGGGGCACTTTTACAAAAACAAACAAAAAGGTAAAAGAGCTCCCAGGTGCATAGCACCCTTCCCTTGGGTGTTGAGCCCCCCAAATCCCCCTCAAAACCCACTGCCCACAAGTCTACACCAGTACTATAGCCCTAAGGGGTGAAGGGGGGCACCTACATGTGGGTACAGGGGGTTTGGGGGGGTTGGACGACTAGTAGCATTAAGCAGCACAATTGTAACAGGTAGGGGGGGGATGGGCCTGGGTCCACCTGCCTGACGTCCACTGCACCCCCTAACAACTGCTCCAGGGACCTGCATACTGCTGCTTGGGAGGAGGGTATGACATTTGAGGGTGAAAGTAAAAAGTTGTGAAACATCATTTGTTGTGGTGGGAGGGGGTTAGTGACCACTGGGGGAGTCAGGGGAGGTCATCCCCGACTCCCTCTGGGGGTCATCTGGTCATTTAGGGCACTTTTTGGGGCCTTATTCGTCAAAAAACAGGGTCCAGGAAAAGTGCCCTAAATTCTAGCTACAAACGCATCCATTATCGGCGAAGGGCGCCCATCTCTGTTCGGGTGATAACCACGCCCCAGTTCCGCCTTCACCACGCCTCCGACACGCCCCCGTCAACTTTGTCCGCATCCGCGACGGAGTGCAGTTGAAAGCGTCCAAAGTTCGGCTTTCGATTATACCGCTTTATTTGTTTTTGTGAGAAGAACGCCCATCTCCCGATTTAGGTCGGAACTTGGGCGTTATTCTCGTTCGATTATAAGCTGGATGGTCTATCTACTCTGCTCATCCTTGCCATCTACTCTCCCTTAGAGATCCTATGTACTTGTCCCAAACTCTCTTGAATTCAGATACTGTTGTCTTCTCCAACACTTCCACCGGGTGGCTGTTCCATGTATTTACCATTCTTTTCATGAAAAAGTATTTGCTTAGTTTATGTCTGAGTCTATCCCCTTTCACCATCTCTGTTGACCCGCCCTCGTGCCTCTGATAGGTCCGCCGCCTTCGACGTCGAAACGTGATGATGTCGAGGACATTGACGGTGCCTTTTATTATAGTAGAGATATAGCTCACTAGGAGCCCTAGATATACAAGACTTCACGCTTAGTGGATCCTAGGTATATAAGATAATGCTCCCTCTTGTTTCCTGTACACATGCCAACAATATATATATTTTTCTAAATTTTTTGCCTCAGCGGTGCTCATAACCAAATCTTATTTTTTGGAAATGTAATTAGCACCAACTTCTTCATCGGCTTTTTATGTAAGCAATTTCATATATTTTCTCTGTGTTTTCATTATTTTAAGTATTTATCTTTATGGTTAGTCAGGCTAGGGGTTCAAAATCGCCCGACATGCATGTTTCGCCAGCTAGGCTTTGTCAAGGACTTCCCCCTTTGCCGTTTTCAATGGCACCCTCGCTGCATATTTTTTTCTTGCTTGAGGTTTGCGGTCTTCGTGGACTGGGTGTGGATGTAGTCCCTCCGGTTTTACTTGTTCCTCCTGAAGAAGAGTAGCGAAGTGCAGTTCCGCATTGGGAAGCAGTTGAGCATTACAACTGGCAGCATGGCGACCGAGTGGAACTCATTTATTTAGATTTTGTAGTTTTTTTGTTTATAATCTGTTATTCATAGGATTATGTTGTCTGAATGGTATGGATGAATGGTTTGAGTGTGCTTGATGTGATAGTCCATTATTTAAATGATTTATATAATGCATAGGTTTGTATTCTGGAGCATTCAATTTGTGGTATTGGTTTTAAGAGTCAGATAGCTATCCCAGATCCAGTAAAATTGACCACAGTAGCAAATGAGCCTCAAGATACAGTTACAGGTCTTCTCTTCCACTAAATCTGCTGATATATCCCTGAAAGATGTATGGTCAGTAGTTATGAGGACTGATAAGACATTACTGAGTAATTTGGTCCAATTATTTACATTAATGGAGGATTCTGCTGCAAAATTGGATCATGAAAATAGATTAAAGCTGAGCACCACCTGGATAAAATAGACTCTTGAGTAGTAACTTTACAATTTCCAATTGCCTCTACTGCTAAGGAGAGTTTGACTTTACATCTCCAATTAGAAGCAGTATAGAACATGTCAAAGGCAAAGAACTTGAGAATCTTAATGTTCTGTAACATCTAATTTATCTCCTCTTGAGCTGTTTAAGTTGTATATAAAAAAAAGTTCTGCAAATTACTCCTGAGTCTGTATCAATAGTGAATATTTATTTTCTACCAAAAGGTACAAGATTGGAGAACCAGGAAGGCTCACTAGATATATTTAATGCTCCTGATAGTCATGGAGTGGCATTTTCAATAAAACTTCAAAATTTGATTTTAGACATTTTGCTGAAAGTGTCCAAAAATCAAGTGGTGAACATGGCTGTTTTCAAACCTAAAAAAATGTGCATCTTTTTGTTTCAAAAATGGCCATTTCTTTAGACCTTTTGTGCCCAGTGCGTTTTTCTTTTGTGACCATTTTCGTGGAAAAATGTCCAAGAGAAAATGCACAAAATCAAGCCATTGGGATGTAGGACACAACAGTCGTAGTAGATTAGCCATAAAGACATCCCAGCAGAGCAGTGGGGCACCCTAGGGGAATTCATATAAAAACTCCCAGTGGGCTGAAACATTTTTGATGATTTCTTGTTTCTTTTTCTCAAATGTATGTTTCTTAAGTTTTCTTTGTGCATTCTGAATCTATAAGTGCAAAACAAAAAAAAGGAAGAAAGAAAGATGTTGGTATGGTACTACCATGCTTCAGTCTCTATCCTGCAGTGCGGGGGCTATTTGGGTGGAATTACACTAATGCATTAGGGCTTAATAGTAAAACTCGCAGTAGAAAATGTTGATTCTTCAAGGCAGGAGGAGGGGTTTGGATCAAACCTCAACATATGTTTAAATAACTTGGCAAAAAGTCAATCAGGCATAATTGAAAATAATTGAAAAAATTAAAATGCAAAATAGAAAGCAAAGCTTCAACAGTTCTTTATCAGATCTTGAGAAATACACAAAGGAAAGACAGTTAAAAGTCTAAACTCCAACAGCGTTATTCTGCCTAAGCTGTGGGCAATGCACCATGCTAGTCTATACAAAGACATTAAAACCTGCCATTATCCAGCTAAATAAATAGACTTGATTAAAACAGTGACAGCTAGCTGGTACAGACTAATAAATATATAGAAACAAATTATGCAACAGGGAAATAGCACAGAGCTGGAATTATAATGAGGGTAATGTCTCAGTTTTAAATCAGGTTATAGCACATGAGTAAACTGACAAGTACTTAATGCAAGAACATTAAACAAAACTTGCAGGAGTCTACATGAAAAGACATCCTAATACAGCTATACAATCTAATAAGGGCTGGAGATACTAAGCTTTGTTAATCACATCTGCACTCAAAGAGGAAAACTTTTGTATGTCTGTCCTTAGGCAGTAAAAGACATCATACTGAAACCATGAATTTCATTTTTTAAATTGATTTAAAAAATACAAAAAGTAAACCTTTCCATTAGCACCATGGTGAAATCAGGACTCGGATAAGTAGCTTGAGGCTATAATGAGTTCCATAGGTAATTCATCTCCACAGGAATGTAAGCTTAAAGGGAAACTCATAGTGGAGTTCCCCATTTGAAAATCCACACACTATGGATATGAAGTGTTCACATACTTTGTACCTGTGAGGGACCTGATGCAAAGTATGTGCCGGAAAGCATGTACAGGAATTTAAAATGCATCCTCCATGCATGCTTTCTCTCCATCAATTGTCCCTGCCCCTTTAAGTGGGTAAAATTACAGAAATAAGGGGCAAGTCTATAACTTGGCACCAGGATGGAGGTAAACATTTATTTAAATATACAACTGACTCAAGAACAGTACTGGGCAGACTTCTACGGTCTGTGCCCTGAGAAAGGCAAGGACAAATCAAACTCGGGGATACATATAAAGTATCACATACTATGTAAAATGAGTTTATCTTATTGGGCAGACTGGATGGACCGTACAGGTCTTTATCTGCTGTTATTTACTATGTTACTATGACTCGATGCAGTCCTGCGTTTTGATGCTAGAGGCGCATGCTTCAGGAGTCAAAACAATTCAGCAAATAATATATAGAAACATATGTTTAAAAATAAATAAATATATCAAAATGCAATTTTGAACATACATAATAAGTGCATAAGGGCATCAGAAATAAGCATGTGTCATAAATATATTAAATTTAAGAACATGAACAATGTAAAAAATGGACAATATGAAAAGCATATTAATAATATTAATATTAAAAGATAAAAAGGTAATAACATAAATGATATAAATATTATAAATAGATCCAAATGCTAAAACCATGTGGTTTCAATATATGGGATCTATTTATAATATTTATATTATTTATAATGTTACCTTTTTATCTTTTAATATTAATGCGCTTTTCATATTGTCCATTTTTTTACATTGTTCACGTTGTTTTTTTAACTTATTTTTTACAATTTAAAGATTACAATCACATCAAAACAATTTATCCATGATAAGAAAAAGAAGAAAATGAAATACAAGAAATATAAATCAATCAAAATTCCAAACCCAAATACAGTCCACAAAAATGGATCTAAGATGGAGAAAAAAAGACATCATAAAAAGTCTAAAATGAAGATGAGATAATGTCATTCCACTAAGCCCAATAAAAGTGGTAACCAAATCCTGTGTATGCTATACAAAAATCTTACTTTCTTCCTTTGCCACTACAAATTCCGAAAGCTACTTAGGGTAAAAAAAATTGTTACACTATCTTTGAGTACCACACTTATACAGGGGAATTTCACAACCAAATTGGCCCCCAATGCCACCACTCTACGCTAAAAAGCCAAGAAGGCCTGGCACCTCTTCTGTGTATCTTGACACGAATCAGGAAATATTCGAATATTTGAACCATGGCATAAACTGCTGATTAATATTGCGGAAATACAAACGCAATATGTTGTTGCGATTCAGTTCCAGTGCAAATGTAACAACCAAAGTGAGTCTCTGAGTCACTACTTCAAGCGAGGGTTCAGGAAAACCAGTTAAATCCATCTCCGGAGTGTGTTGACCAGGATTCTCCATTTCTCCAGCATATTTTCCAAAAATATATTGAGCTCTAATAATAGGAGGAAGAGCTTCTTCTGGGATCTTAAGGACTTCCTTTAAATAGCACCTCACCAAGTCTATAGCTGATATAAGTGGGGACTTGGGAAAATTCAAAGCACAAATTGTTCCTTCTTAACTGCTTGTCAAGATATTCTAACTTCCTCTGCATAAAGTTCCTATCTCTCACAGTCATTTCACCAAACTCTTGGATTTCTTTCACTCTGTTCTAAAGACGCAACTTGAAATTCCTGGGCCTGGAAAGCAACTTTCCCATGCAAATCTTTCACCATCATGTTTCCCAGAAAAAGTTGTAAAAGAGGTGTTCAAACCTTGCATTGTGTCCCAGTACACCTCCATAGTAATAAGGGTGATAGGTAAGTTGACTTGTGACACGTCTTAGCCTTTGAATATATTGTTTGTGTTGAACATATTTTTATGCACAGTGGTATCGTTCTCATCTCACACCTTGTGAACGCAGATATCTTATAATATTTTATAAGTTCTCATTAGCTTTGGGAAATGTTGTGGGCTGGACCAGCACTGTTTTTATTACATAAGAATAACAGTGAAGTGGTTTCTGCTTCTTTTTAAATCTAACAGTTCCAGGTTTTGGCAAATCAGTACATTATTTGATAGACTTTTTTGAGACTGCTGTCCATATTGTGTGCAGCTCCAGTTTTTAAGTTTCACTTTCAAATGTACACGATGATTATTATTTCTATGCCTATTGCGATATTGGTGCATGAGTGGTTATTAAAGATTTTTATTGCGCCATGGTGTCTCTCAGCAGACATATTGCGTGTGTTTATTTTAGTCCCCCTCGTGACACTCAGTTTTTAAAATTGTTTTTCTGTCGTTAATGATCTTCTGCCTTTTAACTTCATAATGGTTGTTCCCTTTGTTTGGCAGGATTTATGTGATTACTAACTGTTTTCAATCGTGAATGCATACATTTGTTTTGCCTTTTTATTTCCAATCGCTCCGCTTTTGCATTTTACTTTTCAGATTCACTTTTCTCCGTTTTTCATGTTGTTTCTATATACATGTCCCCCTTCCCTCCAGCATGGTGTGGCTGTATTTCACTTTCAGCTTTTCTAGTTGTCTGTCTCCTCCCACAGTCCCAGGTGGAGCAGAGGGATACCACTCCTGCCTAGGCACACTCAACCACCATGGAGACTCTTGGTTAAGTCCCAGGGAAGATGAAGGATGGGGGGAAAGGTGGGGTATTTTTTATGGGGGATATGGATTTAGAGAGGGATTCAGACCAAGAGGCCTTGGGGGAGGTATGGATTTAGAGGGGGATTCAGATCAAGGGTCCTTGGGGGAATCTGACCAAGGGGCATCTGGGGGAGGGGGAGAATTGGTGGTGCAGGGGGTGTCAAGAGAGGAATCAGATTCTCCAAAGACAAGCAGGCTGATATTCTCACAAGTGGGTGACGCCACGTCGGCCCCGGAGGATTTTAAAGCAAAATCTAAAAATCTCTTCTACGGCGTTCCGTCGCGCGAGCGAACGCACTGCGCATGTGCGCACACCTCTTCCCGCTCGCCGTGCGGACACGCCCCTCAGTTTTTCTTTTTCCGCGTCTGAGGAGACACGGAGTTCGTTAGTGCTTCGTGTTTTCTTCAGGTCCTCGGAGTAAAATCTCTTTTTTTATTTTACCCTTTTTGGGTGTTCTTTATTTTTTCATTTGATCCTTTCATGGCAGGCTCATTGTGGCTTATATATACAGGTATTTTTTTGTACCTAGGGCAAGGAAAAGTTAAGTAGTTGCCAGAGTCACAAGGGGCTGTGCCTGAAAGGAAAACAAAGCATATAAGCTTCTCTTTTTCTTTTTTCTTATAAAAGTGCTGGCATATTGTTATCTGTGGGCTCTCTCTCGCCAGCAAACTAAACAAGCCCACATTTTTAGGATCCATTTATTAAAACTTTACAAATGGCTCTCCAGAGCTGTGAGAGCCTGCTCCAGCACACCACTGTCTTTAAGCCCCACAAGTGGTGAAGGTGTCTGTCACAGGAAAAACCAGGAACCTAAGCAGGTGCATTCCTGGTCAGTCACTGAATGGGCAACCTGGTGACACAATATCAGTGGTGTAACCTTTGAAGTGAGTCTCCACCCGCCTCGGCGCCTCCTGCTATGCAGGTCATTCGGGCGCATCGGAGGATGTGTCTTGGGCCGGATCATCTCCCTGTGAAGCGCAAGTAGTGTCTCAAAAACGAGACGTATTCTACTCTGCCAGGGATGCCCAAAGGAGATGCCCAGAGCTTTGCTCCCTCGGTTATGGAGGTATCCGGGCTTCAGACATCAGTCGGTGCCGAGAGCGTTGCTCCCTCTGTTATGGAGGTATCCTGGCATTGGACGTCGATGCACATCGGTGCCAGGTGTCATGGGTACCGTCGGTACCGAGGAGTATCGATACCAGGAACATTGGTACCATGGTCGGTGTCATGGGTCCCGTCGGTACCAGGTATCATCGGTACCATGGGTCCCGTCGGCACCGGGTATCATCGGTACCATGGGTGCCGTCGATGCCGAGTGTCATCGGTGCCATGGGTGCTGTCGGTACCGGGTATCATCGGTGCCATGGGTACTGTCGGTACCGAATATCATCGGTGCGTCGGTACCGAGGAGTATCGATACCAAGAACATTGGTACCATGGTCGGTGTCATGGGTCCCGTCGGTACCGGGTATCATCGGTACCATGGGTCCCGTCGGCACCGGGTATCATCGGTACCATGGGTGCCGTCGATTCCGAGTGTCATCGGTGCCATGGGTGCTGTCGGTACCGGGTATCATGGGCACCATCGGCACCAGGTATCATGGGCACCATCGACTATCGGTACCAGGTATCATCGCCCATCGGTACCGAGTATCATGAGTGCCATCGGTACCATAGTATCAGGTATCGTCGGTACCGTGGATACATGGGTATCAGGTATCATGGATGCCGTCGGCACATGAGTACCATCGATACCAGATATCATGACCAGGTACCATCGGTGCCATGGGTGCCATTGGTACCAGGTGTCATGAGCACCGTCGGTGCCATGTGTACCATCGGTACCGTCGGTGCTGTTGGTGCCGGATATCATGGGTACCATCGGTACCACATGTCATGGCTACCATCGGTACCAGGTATCATGGGTACCATCGATACCAGATATCATGACTATCATCGGTACCAAGTACCATGGGTACCATTGGTACCGGGGTCCATCGGTACCATGTGTATCATCGGTACCGTCGGTGCCATGGTCTAGCAGTCTGGTTTCGATTCTCTTGCATTTCCAGACTTTGTCCTTGGCTTCGGGACCATGGGTACCATTGGATGCCATGGGTGCTACCGCCTCCTGCGGCATCTAGCTTTTCACCTGGTCTCCTTCACCGATGCTGCCTCTGGTATGGGTGTTCGCACCCTACTGGGGCAACTTCTCGACCCATAGTAGCCTCCATATCGGACGTGTTTGGATCTGAGCTGCTCTGTTTGAGTAGTTAGTTCAGTTCAATGATGGTCATCTGACATTACAGTGGAGATTGTGAATCCCAATGCCCAGATGCTAGAGGTCCTGGACTACTATCTTCACCTGAGTCTTCTGCACTCAGAACAGATAGGAGTTCTAAGAACTTACTTCGGAGCCCCCGGGGCCAGAGCATACATCCTTAGCCTCTTTTGGAGAATGGCGTACCAAGCTGGCATGATCGCATCCCAAATCAAGTCTTGTCAGATCTTTACGAGCATTCCCACCGGAGTAGGCTAGACCTTTTCACCAAGTGGTCAGGTAGCACACGGTGTGTCGCAGGTTCCTGTCCAAGGGCATTTTCGACACTTGTAATGTAACACCTAGATTTCTGCTCTAGGTACAGTGATGCGCAGACTCTCATGACTGTGTGCCTCTCTCCTGGAGGAGGAGACTCAGCAGAAAACTGTAGATATACTGTGCATACACTTCCTCATCTTGGAAGTTCTTTAGAGAGAGGAGTAGTTTTCCTTGTGCCTTAAGGGGTCGTACCTATACTCCTACTTCTCGACAGCCGGTTCGGGCTATGCCTCAGCACGCTCGTTCTAGTCAGCGGCGTGCACCTAATCAGGCCCCTGCAGCTATTCCCCAGGAACCAGAGGGGTTTTTGACTGGCTCCAATTCAGTATAGCCACTAAAAAAAAAAAAAAAAAAAATGTCCGTACCGGCCAATCTGCCTGTCGGGGGGGAAGTTTAAATTTTCTCCACCAAAGGTGACTTCTTTTATCCTCCAACCGGTGGGTTTTTTCAACTAGTCCGGTTAGGATACATTCTCAATCTGGAATCAAACCCTCCACATTGTTCATTGGAAGCTTAATCCTTTAGCTTCCATCAAAAGTGAGTACTTGCAGAGGAACTCTCTGCTTTTCTCAGCGCCAATGCAGTCTAGCCCGTTCCACCAGGGCAAGAAGGGTTGAGATTCTATTCCAGGTCTTTCCTTGTGGGTTGCGTCCCATCATAGACATAAGGGGCCTAAACAAATTTGGTTCAGGATGCTTTCCCTGGGCATCCTTCTTCCCATACTTCAGGAAAACGATTGGTTATGCTCTCTGGATTTACAGGATACTTATACTCTCTTTGCATCCAGAGTATGTTTTTTTCCTAGTGCCTGGCTGTTGTTGCAGCGTATCTTCATGGACTGGGAGTGCACGTGTTCCCTTAACACGATGATTGCCCGTCTCAACAGATTACAGCACAGTACATATTGAGACTTCTAGACACATGGCTTCCACAGTTCATGTAACTCCCATGGCACTTTTGCACATGACATCCGCTCAGTGCATCCTAGCTTCCCAGCGGTATCAAGTTTAGGGTATCTAGAGGATGTAACCCAACTGTTCGCCAGTCTTCGGTATTCCCCTCAGAGGTGGTTAATTCTCTCTATTTTGATTCTGAGGCATCTTACTCAGTCAAAAGCTGCTGACGAAGGTTGCATCCCTCCTGGCTATCCAACCAAATTATTTTAATTCAACAAACAATCGGGTTGTGATGTACTCAATAACAAAGGAGTACTGGATCTTGCCCTCTGAGTCAGGATGCCATGCAGATGTAGTGGTGGGCCCGCAATGCGGCATGTTTTCTCCAAGCCACTTATCTAATTGGCGTAAACAGCAGTCTGGCCGACAGGCTGAGCAGGATAATGCTACAGTTGAGCATGCCTATAGTTCGAAAGACCCCTCAGTGGATCTTTTTGCTACTTAGTCCAATCGCAAAGTCCCTCAGTTCTGTTCCAGGCTGCAGGTTCACGGCAGGCTACCATCGGATGCCTTTCTCCTTCTTTGGGAGACAGGTTTTCTGTATGCGTATCCTCCCATACATCTGGTGGAAAAGACTTTGCTGTTTCTCAAGCAAGATTGTGGAGCCATGATTCTGATTGCTCTTTTCTAGCTGCGTCAAATAGGATTCCCTCTTCTTCTGGAGTTGGAATGTTTTCCAGCTCTCATTACGCAGAACGAGGGGGCACTTCTACATCCCAACCTCCAATCTCTGGCTCACACGGTCTGGATGTTGAGAGTGGGGTTTCGTTGAGTTTTCCAGAGTGTCTCCCGACTCTTGCTTGCTTTCAGAAAAGATTTCACAAAGAGGTGTTATTCTTTTTCATGGAAGAGGTTTGCCGTCTAGTGTGACAGCAAGGCCCTAGATCCTGCATCTTGTCTTATACAGACCTTGCTTGAGTTCTTTCTACACCTGTCTGAGTCTGGTCTCAAGACCAACTCTGTCAGTATTCATCTTTGTGCAATAGAGCTTATCATCAACGTGTGAAAGGTCAGCCTTTAGCTGTCCACTTCACGAGAGGTTTATTTCTCCCCCAATATTGAGAGAATTCCTTGTATGTGTCTAGGGGAGATTATTTCTGTTGGGCTTAGCACCCACAATAATTTTGACAGTTGGCTCTTATGCTTCGGTCAGAGTTCCTATCACTCCTTATCCAGTATCTTGGGGTCCCAATGTCGTTTTCATCCAGCTGCTGCAAGCTCAATTCGGGCCACTGGATTCCTGCCATCTGAAGTATTGGACCTGGAAGGTCGTTTTCCTTAGTGGCTGTTCCTTCAACTCGTAAGGTCGGTGAGCTTCGGTCTCTAGTAGCTCAAGCGCCTTACCTTACTTCTCATCTTAACAGAGTAGTTCTCTGCATGCAGACAAAGTTCTTACTGGCGCTGGTATCAGAGTACCAGCTGATCCAGTCAGTTGTCTTGCCAACATTCTTTCTCCCTCATCTTACAAGCCCTGGCGAAAGCAAGCTCCGCACTTTTTGCGTGGAGCAGACGAGCTCCCTCGGACGGTCCGCCCAGTTGTTTATTTCTTTTAATGCCAGTTGCTGTCGGAAACTGCATAATTTCTTCTTGGCTAGCAGAGTGCATCTCCTTCATTTTTGTCCAAGCTGGACTGACTCTAGAAGGCCATGTCACGGCTCACAAAATTAGAGCCATGGCTGAGTCAGTGGCTCATCTAAGATCAGTCACTATTGAAGAGATCTGCAAAGCTGCGGCGTGGTCATCAGTCCACACATTTTCATCTTACTCCTGCCTTCAGCAATAGCCGACTCGTCAGTCGGTTTGGGCAGTCGGGGCTGCAGAACTTCTTTGGGGTTTAGAATCCAACTCCAACCCTCCTAAGCCCATTTTTGTTCTGTTCCAGGCTACACTCATTTAGATATTTCTTCTTTTCAGGTCAATTTTATTCTGGCCTCGCCGTTGCGAGACTCAATTGACCACTGTTTGTTGTGTTGTGTAAGCCTGGAAGCTAGGGATACCCCACTTGTGAGAATATCAGCCTGCTTGTCTTTGGAGAAAGAGTAGTTACTTACCTGTAACAGATGTTCTCCGAAGACAGCAGGCTGCATATTCTCACAAACCCTCCCACCTTCCCCTTTTGGAGTTGTCTCCTCCATCTTTTGGATTTAACTGAGGGGCGTGTCCGCACGGCGAGCGGGAAGAGGTGTGCGCACATGCGCAGTGCGTTCGCTCGCGCGACGGAACGCCGTAGAAGAGATTTTTAGATTTTGCTTTAAAATCCTCCGGGGCCGACGTGGCGTCACCCACTTGTGAGAATATGCAGCCTGCTGTCTTCGGAGAACACCTGTTACAGGTAAGTAACTACTCTTTATGGGAGAGACTTGGGGTGATCAGTGATGCAGAGGAGTGTTGGAAGAGGGATTGGACTATGGGTGGGGGGGGGGGGAGCCTTGGGAGAGACTGGTGATGCCAGCGGTGGAGATTGTGCCACTGCAATCTATTTTTTATTTTCGTTTGTGTGGGCAGGCACCACATTTCATGTTGTGACTGTTCATATGCATGTTCATGGTGCCCTTGCCATGCATGTCTGCCTTGTGTGGTAACTGCAGGGCAGATAGCATTGCCTCTGCATTACCATACAGTTTGCACTTACTATATGATAGATTTTGGCAACTAACATGTGGTAAAAATCTTACTGCACTTTAGTAAAAGGGCTCCTTAGTGTATATATGACACCATCCTGCTTATAATCGAAAGACAAAAACGCCTATATTACGACCTAAATCGGGGGATAGACGTTTATCTCACAAAAACAAATAAAGCGGTATAATCGAAAGCCGAATTTGGACGTTTTCAACTGCACTCCGTCGCGGATGCGGACAAAGTTGATGGGGGCGAGTCGAAGGCATGGTGAAGGCGGAACTGGGGCGTGGTTATCGGGCGATCAGAGATGGGCGCCTTTCGCCGATAATGGAAAAAAATATGCGTTTTTAGCGAGAATTTAGGGCACTTTTCCTAGACCCTGTTTTTCCACGAATAAGGCCCCAAAAAGTGCCCTAAATGACCAGATAACCACTGGAGGGAATTGGGGATGACCTCCCCTGACTCCCCCAGTGGTCACAAACCCCCTCCCACCACAAAATATGCCGTTTCACAACTGTTTATTTTCACCCTCAAATGTCATACCCACCTCCCTGGCAGCAGTATGCAGGTCACTGGAGCAGTTATTAGGGGGTGCAGTGGACTTCAGGCAGGTGGACCCAGGCCCATCCCTCCCCTACCTGTTACAATTGTGCTGCTTAATGCTTATTAGTCGTCCAACCCCCCCCCCCAAACCCACTGTACCCACATGTAGGTGCCCCCCTTCACCCCTTAGGGCTATAGTAATGGTGTAGACTTGTGGGCAGTGGGTTTTGAGGGGGATTTGGGGGGCTCAACACCCAAGGGAAGGGTGCTATGCACCTGGGAGCTGTTTACCTTTTTTTTTGTTTTTGTAAAAGTGCCCCCTAGGGTGCCCAGTTGGTGTCCTGGCATGTGAGGGGGACCAGTGCACTATGACTCCTGGCCCCTCCCACGAACAAATGCCTTGGATTTATTCGTTTTTGAGCTGGGCGCTTTCATTTTCCATTATCGCTGAAAAACAAAAACGCCCAGCTCACAAATTGTCGAATAAAACATGAACGTCTATTTTTTTCGAAAATACGGTTCGGTCCGCCCCTTCATGGACCCGTTCTCGGAGATAAACGCCCATGGAGATAGACGTTTTCCTTCTATTATGCCCCTCCATGTCATCAGCTCAGCCACTCATGCACAGAAGAGACTGAAGAAGGGTCCAGTGAAACAGGAACTTTTACACCAGTACTTTACAACAGCCTGATTCTACCAGAATTTCCCAGTAAAGCCTTGCTTTGATTCTCCCTGCACTCCTTAGTGGCATGACATACACTTACAATTTAACTCTATCTTTACTGCAAACTCAGACATATAATTGTGTGAGAGAGTGATTTTCTCTTCAGCACAATTCAACGCATCTCAGTCTCTGTTCCAAAGAATAGCTAAATATTTAATTTGTTTTGGGAACCCCTATGCATTATTTTTGGCATGCTAGGCACCGTGGATATATGTGTAATTGCTGCATATATTATTCTGCGTATTTCAAATAAATCATAACGCCTAGGAGTACAAGGGACTTGTATCATGAATAAAAGATGTACATAATCTCAGAAACATAACTAATGACCTTCCAGGCTGTGTCTTGTGCCTTGATTTATTATGGTTTGGGCCATAAATGTTTTGATAGCACTATGGTCTATAAGGCATACCTGGAGAGTTGCACAACAGGACAATTTCTGTGCTTCATTAAAGATATTTAAACAACATGCCCCTATTGTTGTCTCCTATTAAAAATTAAGCATTGTTTTACTTGTAAAAATAGCTTGTAGCATTACCATCTGGCCATTTCACAATATGATACACAGCATGCATTAGCTTGCTGGTGAATAGTGCATAAATTAACACATACATCTGTAATCTGCTAAAAATACTACTGTGTGGATGTGTGAACCAAATCAGTGGCTTCACCTTTTTTTCAGCTATCACCATCATTTTTGCAACTATCTGATTTCTCAGTTCCACAGTGCTTCAGTTCATTGCTTTCATTTTCAGAGAATTATATTAAAAAAATCATTAAGTAAGGAGGAAGTATTAGGGTTCATAATCAAAAGAAAAAGACATTAAAAAAATGGCATAACTGACGTACAGAAGTGTTTCTCACTCGAAAATGTATAAACCATATAATCAAACATTAAAACAAAAAAACTTAAGCTCAATATTCACCAAAAGAAAACTTTTTCAAAATGGGCGTGTCAGGGGCGTGAGATGGACAGTGTTATGTGGTGCACATTTTTTTCCTGATAACAGATAGCAAATTTATTTCCTGGTGCAGGAAAGAAAAGCATCATGATTTAGACCTGCTTTAAAAGTGACTAGCTTAAGTCCCAACTTGTCTTTGGACCCATTTGTGATTTTGCTGAATTGGAGAGTGGAGAGGTGGATTTAGTCATGTTCTGAAGCAGAGTGGAGAGTTGCTGAGTGGTCTGTTACCTTTGTTTGTTTGCCCCAGGCTAACCTTTTGACCCTCACATATCATGCCTTGCCTCCTCTGTGTCTCACCTCCTCAAGTCCATGCCCACATTGGCTAGCCCCACAGCCACACCTGCCCCTTGCTCTGTATCTCGTCCCCTTCCCTCACCAAATTTAGGCTGTTACAGACAGATGATCAAAAGCCCCGCGCTGTTCCAAACAGCGCTCTAAAAATAGCATGCAATTGTCTCTGATCATGGGGTAGAAGTGCAAGAGAATTGTGCCTGAGCATGCGCTCAGCACAATCCTCTCGCACTTGTTTGACAGGTCTGGGCTGTCAAAATTCCAAACCTGTCAAACACAGGGGCTGGAGGTCCATAGGACCACCAGACCCCAACTATCCCTGCCACGAGAAAAGCAAAACGGGGGCTGGAGGTCTGGTGGACCTCTGGTCCCCCCGACGATCTGCCCCCCAGGTTCAGGGATCTGCCCCCCTAACTCCCCTCAACATTTAAAAAAAAAAGTCCCTGGTGGCCCAGTGGGCAACCAACCCCCCCCCCCCCCAGCGACAGGGGGGCTGGAGGTCCGCTGGACCTCCGTTCCCCCCCGACACAGTTCAGGGAGGGCTGGAGATCCGGTGGGTCTCCAGCCCCCCCTAATCCCCCAGCATTGGCAAGGGTCCCTGGTGGTCCAGTGTCAATCCACCCCTCCCTCCCTCCCTCCCTCCCTACCTCTCTACCCCCTACCTTGGGTTGGAGGAGGGATGTAGCCTGCCTCCCTCCTCTTCCTTCGACGCCGCAAAATGGCGGCACCCAGCCCTGCCCAGTGTATCCTGGGATGTGCTGGGCAGGGCTTCACACCATATAAGTCTCCCTTATAAAAAGCATTGATAAAGAAGGCTTAAAGAGAATAGGAAGATAAACTTGCCGTGGAAACCAAAACTCATAGTATATCAGAAGCTGGAAGCCTGTAAGGGAATCTGTGGGACCATTAGATCAGGAAAGAGCAAAAGAAGCACTCAGGGAGAACAAGGCCATAGTGGAGAGATTGGATCTGTGCTTCAGTCTTTATGGAAGAAGATTTAAAAGATCTACCTATACCTACAATGGTTTTCAGGGGCGATAATGTGGAGGAACTAAAAGAAATCTCAATGAACTTGAAAGATGTAGTGAGTCAAATTGACAAGTTCAAGAGGTATAAATCATGTGAACCGGATGGTATACACACCAGGGTATGAAAGAACTCAAACATGAAATTGTTGATCTGCTGCTAGTGATCTGTAACCTGTCATTAAAATCAGCTGTAGTATCTGAAGACTGGAGGGTGGCCAATGTGATGCCAATTTTTTAAATGGGTTCTAGAGGTGATCCAGGAAATTATAGACCAATAAGCCTGACTTCAGTGCCAGACAAAATAGTGGAAACTATTATAAAGAATAAAATTATGGAACAGAGTCAGCATGGATTCAGCCAAGGGAGGTCTTGCCTCACCAGTTTGCTTAATTTCTTTGAAGGCATGACTAAACATGTGGATAAAGGTGAGCCAGTTGATGTAGTGTATCTAGATTTTCAGAAAGCTTTTGACAAGAGAGACATGAGAGACTCCTGAGAAAAGTAA
The DNA here is from genome assembly GCF_901765095.1 of Microcaecilia unicolor. Lineage (NCBI taxonomy): Eukaryota > Metazoa > Chordata > Amphibia > Gymnophiona > Siphonopidae > Microcaecilia > Microcaecilia unicolor. Next base: position 211,371,142 of record NC_044031.1, read on the forward strand.
GGAGTCATGGAATAGGAGACAATGGCCTTTTATGGATTAAAAATTGCTTATTGGACAGAAAACAGAGGTTAGGGTTAAATAGCCATTTTTCTCAGTGGAGGAGTGTGGAGTGCCACAGGGATCTGTACTGGGACCGGTGCTATTTAACATATTTATAAATGATCTGGAAATCATAACGAGTGAGGTGAATAACGGCCCTATTTACTAAGGTGCGTTAGCATTTTTAACAAGCCTACAATTAGCACACACGCTAACAGTGTAGGCGCCTACAGGAATATTGTAGGTCCAAACACAGTTAATTCACATGCATGGTTAACATGTGTTAAAAATGTTAACGAGCCAATAACGTGGCTTAGTAAACAGGGCATTAAATTTGCATATGACACAAAAATATTCGAAGTTGTAAAAATGCATGCGGATTGTGAAAAACTCCAGGAAGACCTTAGGAAACTGGAAGACTGAGCATCCAAATGGCAGATGAAATTTAATGTGGACAAATGCAAAGTGATGCACGTTGGGGAGAATAATCCAAATCATAGATATCTGATGCTAAGGTCCACCTTAGGAGTCAGCACTCAAGAAAAGGTGTCATTATAGACAATACCCTGAAATCTTCTGCCCAGTGTGTGGAAGTGGCCAAAAAAAGCAAACAGGATGCTAGGAATTATTAGGAAAGGGATTCAAAATAAGACCATTATAATACCTCTGTATCACTCCATGGTGCGACCTCACATTGAGTATTATGTTCAGTTCTGGTCACCGTATCTCAAAATAGATATAGCGGAATTGGAAAGGTTTGAAAGAAGAGCAACCAAATGATAGAAGGGATGGAACTGCTCCCATATTTGGAAAGACTAAAGAGGTTAGGGCTCTTTATCTTGGAAAAGAGATGGCTGAGGGGGGGATATGATTGAGGTCTACAAAATCCTGAGTGGTGTGGAGTGAGTGGAGGTGAATCGGTTTTTCATTTATTCAAAAAGTACAAAGACCAGGGGACACTCAATGAACTTGCATGGAAATACTTTTAAAATAAATATGCGGAAATATTTTTTCATTCAAAGAGTTAAGCTCTGGAACTTGTTGCCGTAGGATGTGGTAACAGTATCTGGGTTTAAAAAAGGTTTGGACAAGTCCAGGAGGAAAAGTCCATAGTCTGCTATTGAGATGGGTATGGGGGAAGCCACTGCTTGCCCTGGGATTGGTAGCATCGATTGGCACTACTACTTGGTTTCTGCCAGGTACTTGTGACCTGGATTGGCCACTGCTGGAAACGGGATACTGAGCTAGATGGACCACTGGTCTGACCTAGTATAGCTATTCTTATGTAATTATGTTCTTATTTTCCTAGACCTCACTGACCAGAAATTTTTTACTAGGTCTCACCCAGCCTGCCATCACCCACTGTCATGCCCATTTACTTGGTGCCTTCCTTATCCACACCTCATACATTATTACTTTCCCCACTGCCGCCCAGGGCCTCTAGAACAACATGGTTCAGTTTTACACCATCGACCACTTCTCATTCACTGGTGTTATCGACTGTACACTCATCATACTCAGATCCCCCCACCCCCCTCGGGAACACAAGGAGACCTATAGGAAGAGAAAAAACATGCAAATTGTATGTGATGCCCAGGGGGAGATTGTGAACATCATCGCCCTGGACATCAGTACCTGCGGTCCACCTATAATGCATATATCCTGCAGCATTCAGGAATTTACTGCAGGTTTGACCAAGGGGAAATCACCAGCAGCTAGCTCCTAGGTAAGCAGTACTGGGATTCCTAACCCCCATACCCACCCACTCCCCATTACGTTACCACGGTCCCTCCCCGTTACCACGGTCCCTCCCTCAATGTGCTCCCAGAACCCACACCTATGAGTCGCACTCAACAAGGTCTCCATACCAGCCAATCCACACCCATGTCTGTGATTCCTGCTCCCTCCACTTGTGGCAGAGACTACCCCCTTGAACATAGCTATTGACTCCCATTGTTCACCCCCCCCCCCCCCCCCCCCACAAAATGAGGTAGAGGAGGAATATAACAAGAACCATAAGAACACCTACACCATTACTTAGCAGACATTTGGCCAGCTCAAAACTAGAATCAGACGTTTGAGCTATTCTGGAGGGGAGCTCCTCATCATAGGTCCTATTGGGTTGCTCAAAATCATTTCTGTTTTGAGTACTGAAGTTGTTGGTTACATCACAGTTCAAAAGACACTAGTAAATTTTGTTGATGTTTTTTGCTTATGGCTTCCATTTTGCCTTTGTCTTGTAACATATTGTGAAAATGTTTTACTTTACAGAACTGTGCTGGGAAACCAGGCCTCATCAAAAGTCTAAAATGTTTTGTTGTTGTGGGCGTAGCCCAGATGGTTTTTGGCCTAGCACACCAAAATTTGGAATGACCCTATTTGCACACATCTCTGAGCATACAGCTGGTTTTCTTCTAGAGTGTACCAGCTGATAAGCAAATGATGTCACTTTGACTGAAAGGGGAAAAGCTATTTTGTGCTGGAACTAGGAAAATAAAACCAGGAACACCCCATTCTGATGTGTTAAAATACAGAAGCTAAAAGGGTCTAATTTAGCAAATCCAGCTGCTAGCCCAGTATACAATATGACAATTTCCGACGTGTTAGGAAGGATTCTATCTGCATGTCAATGTGCAGTTATGGAAAGCTTCAGATGAAGTGAAAAATGCTATGATTACTTCTTATTTTTTCTGGTGAGGACAGGAAAAAGGAAAATCAAAAGTTTGCTACAATGTGGCCTCCTAAAGTGTTAACAGCATGGTTGTGGCTGCTTATTTCATGATAACAGGTTTCCATAAGATCAGTGAGGTTAAGATTTAATTACTTGCCTTTTCCAAATCTGAACTGAAGTTGCAGTTCATTGAAGAGAAACAGAGAAAATGACAGCAGATAAACCAGTCTACCTATCCATATCTCCTCTCTCTCTCTTCTTTCTTCGAAAATATACATATTGAGGTCTATGAGTCTATCTCTTTATGCTTTATGATGAAGACCACTGACCATTTTAGTAGCTGCCCACTGGACCGACTCCATCTTGGTCATATCTTTTTGAAAGTGTGGTCTCCAGAACTGCACACGGTATTCTAGATGGGACCTCACCAGAGATACAGAAGCACTATCACCTCCTACCCACTAACCACTAGGCTACCACTAGGCTACTAGAAGTAGCCTAGTGCAGTGGACGTTGATCCTGGGGAACTGAGTTCGATTCCCACTGCAGCTCCTTGTGACTCTGGGCAAGTCACTTAACCCTCCATTGCCCCTGGTACAAAATAAGTACCTGAATATATGTAAACCACTTTGAATGTAGTTGCAAAAACCTCAAAAAGGCGGTATATCAAGTCCCATTTCCTTTTCACTTTTTCCTGCTGGCCATTACTCTTCCTATGCACCCAAGCATCCTGCTGGCTTTGGTTGTTGCCCTTTCTACCTGCTTGGCCACCTTAAGATCGTCAGAAATGATCACCCGCAAGTCTCGCTCTTCTTTCGAGCAAAGAAATGCTTCTCCTCCTAAATTGTACTGCTTCCTTGGGTTTCTGTAGCCCAAGTACATGATCCTGCATTTTTTTGCATTAAATCTTAGTTGCCAATTTCTGGACTATTCTTCTAGTTTAGCTAGATCCCTCCTCATGCTATCCACACCATCAGGAATGTCTAACCTATTACAGAATTTTGTATCATCTGCAAAGAGGCAAATCTTACTCAACTACCCTTACACAATACCACTCACAAAGATGTTAAAAAGAATTAGGCCAAGGACCGATCCCTGTGGTATACCACTATTTATATCCTTTTCTTCTGAGTGAAATTCATTTACTACCACCCTCTGTCTTCTTCCACTTAACCAGTTTCTAAACCAGTTAGTGAATATTTGATCCAGGCTCAGTTTATTTATTAGTCATCTATGTGAAACCTTGTCAAAGGCTTCATTGAGATCTAAGTATACCATGCCTAGTGCTCCCCAAAATCCAATTGTTTGGTCACCCAGTCAAAGAAGTTAATCAGATTAGTCTGACAAGACCTTTCTCTAGTAAAACCATGTTCATATATTATAGTTATATCCCTGCCTTCTGGGTTTAAGCCAGGGGTTCTTAACTAATGGTGTCCGCACCTCTAAGTATGAAAAGAGGTCTGATGGGGTGCAGAGAGGAATCTTGAAATGTGAGACAGTTTATTGAAACTTTCTAGACAGAGAGAAGGCTTTAATTACGAGCGTTTTCAAAGGCATTTGCCCAGAACAGAAACAAGTTGTGCTGCCAAAAATTCAACCATAGTTTCAAGCATTGGCTGACGGTAAAAACATCAGTGATGCTGTCACTAACAGGGATGAAACTTTAGTCTTTTTTACGTCATTTGCACACCTCTCCAGGTTTCACTGTCATATCTCCGTGATGAAGGCTGTGACCCAATGAATTATTGTTGCAATGCATATGAATGATTTTCTTGTAGGTATCATTTGTAAATAGTCATTTTGTTCAACAGCATTATGTACAAATTGACTAGCTTTGTAGGTTTAAGTGTGGCATTTTTTAGTAGTACAACTGTGTACCACTGTAATTTTAGTGATATGTTAGCAGCATTGCTAGTGCTAACAGTGACATACGTAGCTGTCAGTAGTCACTAGTGGACACGTGGTTTAGAAAGGGGGTGCACTGGTTTCATTGATGAATTAATGGAGTGTGGGAACCCGAAAAGGTAAAGTACCTCTGATCTAAACTGTACCTGAAATGATGGAGGTTAAAGTGACTTGTCCAAGGTTGCAGAAAAACAGCAGTGAAGATGTAGGCTATGAACCTTGGCTTTCAGCCTGCTGCGTTAACCACTTGGCTACTCCTCCATTCCCATGAACTTTGTGCAGCCATAAATAATTTTAAAAAATATGCTGACTAATCAAAATGCTGATTAATCTTTTTCTAATGTGACTAGCCGGGGGGGGGGGGGGGGGGGGGGGAGGTGTTTGAACATGTTTGAACCAGGTCTCTGCATTTTTACATGGCAGACATCTCCTTATGGTTTTGAAGCACCAAATCTGGTGGCCAGCAGCAAGCAAAGAAAATGAGAAACAAGAAGGAGAGCTAAGACAATCTGCCACTTCTCAGACCCCATTAAGAGTCGTTAAAGCCAGCTTTTCTTTTTCCAAAAATAGTATGTTTAAAAATTTCATAAAACTAGTCCCTGTGACTCTATATCCTTATTAGGCTAAGAGTTAAATTTTCAGTATCCTATCTAAGTGATAATCTTTGAACCTACTTTTTAGCCAATACAAATCCAACTGAGAGCCAAACACAAATTTGGGGGTAATTCTATAAAGTGGTAGCTAGAGGTAGGCTCAGAATAAAAAGAGGCAAAGAAAAGTCACATCAATAGTCCAAAACGCCCAATAAGAAGCAGTCAGGAGAGCCAACCAGTGGCTGAGCAGTAAAAGAAGTTTATTAAAAAAAAGCACTCTTTCGTAATAAAAGTGTTTTTATACCATCTTACCATGCAAACTTATTTATAAAAAACTCAACATGTTTCAAAACACTTGTTTTGATGAAAACTTGCTAAGAAAAGCTTTTCTTAGTAAGTTTTCATCAAAACGAGTGTGTTTGACTGGGTTTAGAAGCCACTCACACTGGCCTTGAGAAGTTGGTGGAAGCAACCTTTACACTCTGAGGGGTTCTTTTACAAAGATGCGCTAGCGTTTTTAGCATGTGCATTAAATATGCACGCGCTAAATACTAGAGATGCCCATATATTCCTATGAGTGTCTCTAGCATTTAGTGCACGCTAAAAATGCTAACGCACCTTTGTAAAAGACCCCCAAAATGTTTTAAGGTGTCTCACATGTTCCTATAATAAGGACCAAATGTGCCCCTGACACAGGCAGTCTGCTGCTGAAATATGTTGAGCTTTTACTAATATGTTTTTATGGTAGGACGGTATAAACACACTTTTATTATAAAGGTTGCTCTTTTTTTAATAAACTTCTTTTACTTGTCAGCGACTGGTTGGTTCTCCTAGCTGCTTCTTGACTGCCTAGAGGTAAATGCCACTTACACTGTCAAAGACGCCATCAACAGGTGCACTAGCTTCTATTTTATGAGATAGCGCCTATGTGCCGTAGCGCCTAACTTCAAGGGCAATGGGTGTTCCAGTTAGGAGCATATTTTATAAAATATTATAAATTACATGCCTCACTTGATGCTTCTAGGTGTGCCAACTTATCACATTGTATAAGGGCACTCCTGCACATGGGCGCATCAATGCCAACTTATGCTAGTATTGTATAACAGAACCTTGGCACCAAGATACCGTTAAAGAATTCCGCTAAGTGCCTGGACTGAGGTGCTAATTTATAGAATTGACCTTAAAATACCTTAAAATTGTATTTGAATACCAGCTTGTTAGGTGATGTGATGACGAAAAGTATTTACATGCTTTACACGTGTACCTTTATAAAACTTGAATGTATGGGCTGGCATTCCCCTCAACCCTTTTCTGTCCTGGGAAATCCCCCTTTGCTATGGCTGCTAGAAAATTGTGCACTTACTTTTGGTTGGCTGAAAATCCACACATAAAAATTCAGCCAGTCTAGCCACATAAACCCTGGATTTACCTGTGCACTTTTTGATGAATTCTTTGAAAATTTACCCTTGAAAGACAGGTGTTAATTCTGTCATGCATAATGGTTTTAAGTCCCTTGCTCTTTATCATGACTCTGGCTCTATACCTCTTCTCTGAATGCACATCCTGATAATCTATTTATTTCTGTATTTTTATAGGCAGAAGGTACCAGGCTTCAGAGAGAACTACGAGGGTATTTAGCTGCTATCAAAGGTAAGGACAAAACGGGACACAGGCCCGGTTCAGACCTTTGCTGTCTGTCTCGCAGGAAACTGATATATAAAGCATTTTCTCAAGACCACAGGCTAAAATAAGTGGTTTATAATTGCCCTGAGAGAAAATGGATGAAATGGACAGTAACATATATAAATGGCATGTTTCATCTTTTGGAACTACTCATATTAACGATCGATGATGATGTTAATAGTGATGTAATAATAGGACATAACCACAGCTGACAGACACCTGATGCAGCAGGAGAAAAAGCACTAACAACAAGACAGAATAATACTACCCCCCCCCCCCCTCCCCATCTTTGCTGATTCCTTTCTCTCCTACCTTGCTTCCATGGTTGCATTGTATTTCTCTTCCACCTCTAATTTTAGTCTGTAAACCGCCCTGATTGTTATGTACAGAAAAGCACGTTATAATAAGAAATTAATAAACACAATCATAGTTTAGGTTAGGAAATCTTCTGGAGGGTCATGTGATACTCTGAATACAATTGGCAGTATGAAAGAGGCGATCTGGTTGCAATGCATATAATCTCTTTTTTTTGAAAGGGCTTTCATTACTCTGTAATAAAAATAAGGCACTAGGAAAGGAGAGGTGGGATATTAAAATGAGTAAATCAGTGATCAAGAACTTGAAAGGTTTGTTGATTTCACTAATATGAGGTCTATCATATAGATTCCCCAGACAACCAGGCCTCAAGAAAAGCTGGATGTGATTAAATAAGAGGATGTGAAAAGCCTAGGGAGGCCCAAAAGTATAGAATATGTAGAGGAAGAGAGGCAGAATAATTTATGACAGAGATATTATGGAAGTGCATTAAGTAATCAAAGCTCTTGAAACTAAAATTGACAGTATTAGTGGAAAAATGAATAAAGAAATGGTTGTGAGAGGTAATTGAAAGAATGACAGATGAGGAAATGTCAGTCAGAAAAGTAGATAATAAGAGTGAAAAGATGGATCTGAATTTTAAAAAGTAACTTTCCATTCAATAACAGTGGGTTTGTCTAAGGGTATAAAAGGGAGAAATCCAGAGACATTCATGGTGACTGTTATGAAAAATGTTTTTCATTCTGAATTTGATCTAGAAAATCTGATGATGAAAAAAAAAAAACACACCACCTCCCATACAATAGCCTTTCTCTCTCTCTCTCTCTCTCTCTCTCTCTCTCTCTTCCTACCCCCTCTTTTGCCCAAAGGAGGAAGACTTCAGATCTTTATCATTTGCCGTTTTAAGTTATAAAACAAGGTCACCATTCTAAAGATAAATATTCATACATGTAATTGAAAATAGCCCTATCCATTGACAAGCAAGATTGAGTTAGACACACAAGTGGATGACACCAGGGCTGAACTGCTATGCCACAGCTCAAAACTTAGTGTAAAGTTCTGAGCATGAGTTGCCCTTCCCACACCCAGCAGTCTCCTCAGCTCATCAGTTTTGTTTCTTCCACTCTGCCAAATGGACGTGTAGCAAAGCTTTCCCAACAAATGTGCTTCTTTTGTTATTTGCATTGTTTTAACAGTATACTGTCAAAGTTCTTCAATATTATCAGTTCATGGGTACTGCAACTGAGTTTCTATTTTTCAAAATGTCATCATTTTGGTTGTACTCAATTTGTTTAGGAACTTTCCATCTTGAAGACCTACAGCTGTTCTGCTTTAGCTGTAGGATCTGTCATGACCTGGAAACAAAGAAAAGGCGACAGACCTGGACTCCAGTTGGTGAATCGCAAAAACCTTATAAGGACATGACACAGCCCTTGCTTCTGCAATTGCACACGCAGCAGTAGTCTCTACTTCCACTTTAAAGAGCGACAACCAGACTGCAGAATAGGTGCAAAACATGCTGATTATAACACTCTGCTCTATATGTACCGCATTGTTTTCATCGTGGATTTGGAAGATAGAGACCCCTGACACAGCTGCAGTTGCTGAAACACGGGCCATGTCAGGTCCTTCTAAATAAAGATTTTGTGGTTTACCAACTTGTGTCCATGCCTATTGCTTTTTTCTTGGTTGTCTATTTAATCAGGGCTGGCTCAAGGCATGGACCAGGTTAGGCACTGACTCAGGGCACCAAAAACCTGCCTTACCTGCTTAGCCTTCAGAGTGTGTTTTGCTCTCACCACTGTGCTCTCACACACTGAGCACCCCCTCTTCTACCCTTGGTCCATGGGCGGGAAGGCATCACTCCTTCTATTTCACCCTCAGCTGTTTGGCTCTCCCTCACCCCTCTCCACTAGCCTGGTCTACCTTAACATTTATTTCTCTCCATCAACAGGGATACACAGATGCTGCCTGATCTGAAGCCTTTCCTCTGATATATTTGGCCTGCACTGAAACAGGAAGTTGCATCAATGAGGCAAGGCACACCAGTGGAAAGGCTCTGGATCAGGCCACTGGCAGCATCTGTGTATAGCTGCAAAAGGAGAGAGGGAAGTGATAATGTAGACTGGGGGTGAGAGAGAAGGGGAGATGACAAACTCATGGGTAGAAGGGGCGGAAGGAAGGGAGAGTGGGGAGCTGGACCAGGGGGAGGGAGGGCTGGAGAGGAGAAATCCTGGACACTGAAGTGGAGAGGAGGGAGAGAGAGAGATGCTGGACAGTGGGTGGGAGGGAGGGAAGAGAGATGGAGAGATGTTGGTGAGAGTGGAGGGAAGACAGAAGGAGAGATGTTGGACTTGGGGTGGAAGGAAGGAGAGATGAGATGCTGAACAGGAAGAAAGAAGGAGAGATGTTGGATCATAGGATTAGGGCGGGAAGAGAAAGGGAGAGATGCCGGACCATGGGGGAGGGCAGGAAAGTGTGGGGGGTAGAGGCAAAGGGATAGGGATATAGGCTATAAGGATGGGAGGGGAAGAGAGAAGAAGACAGAGGGAGAAGATGCTGGGCTATAAGGGTGGATTAAGGGGGAGGGAAGAGGAGGGGAGATGTTGGGAATGGTGGAACAGTGTTGGAGAGGCCAGGGGGTGTCAAGGAGATGAGTGAGAGGAGGATAGTGATTTCAGAGGGTAGAAATGCAGCAATGGTGAGCAGATGAAAGATGGAAGGGAATAGGATGGGAAAGGAGTAAGACAGGAAATGGTAAAGTTAGGTGGTGAGAGAAGGAGATGGGTCCCGGGGGTGACAAGGACATTAGTGATTCCCACTTGCTTCTGCTCCAGCAGCTGCCTTATATAGCAGCTTGAATATTTAAGGTGTAGTACTGAGATACTACCACTAGAAGTTAGGGTCACCATTTTGGAGAAGGCAGTCACCAGTACAAGAGTGAGTGGGTATTGTTCCTGTCCTCATTGCCTTTGGGATGAGTCGGGGTGTGCGGTCGACTTTGGTGGTGGTGGGGGTGGGGTAAGCTGGATGGTTGGGAATCGATGTGGATTGGCAGGTGGGCTGGCTGGTTGGATGAAAGGGAGCTGCGAGGGTGGGGAGAGGAGAATTTCTAATGCAGCAGGAGAATGCTGAGGTTGGGAGCTTTAATGTGGGGGGTGGCACAGATACAAAAAGTTGCTCAGAGTGCCACAATCCCTTGAGGCAGCCCTGTGTTTAATAGTGGGTGGACATTCACCCTTTTTTCTGCTACCATTAACCACCATGTTTGAACATTGATAGTCTTCTGTGCAGAGGCCCAGAGCTATGCCAAATCCTGTAAACTTCCACTGCACAGACATTGGGCCCACCTATTCCTTCCTTCTCTGCGCAGCACCAGCAGTTTCGACACACCTGTACAGCTACTGCAAGCTTATCTCTTCTAACAGGACATGCTCCATTGCTACAGAAAGGATACCATTAATAGGAAAACTTCTTTTCAGTTGGAAATCATATCAATACTACTGGCATAATAACAGTGAGACTTCTTTCTTCAAACTCAGAAGTTAGAGTGTTTTCCTTGTATGCCTGTTCACTTCATCTTATCTCACATGTCTTTCACTGTCATATATTGCTTGATTAGTGCTCTTAATCTCAGCCACACTTTCCTTTGTTCATATTCAGTGAAGTATCCTATGATGTGGATAGATTACATTTTCTTTTAGAATGTTAAATTAGATCAAGCACACCTACCATAGTTACTTGCATATAGGTTGCGAAATGTAGGAATTTTTTGAAAATTAGAATGCAAGCCAAGTATTTCCCCTTCCCCTCACTACCGACCTACCTTGGGTCAAGCATCTCCCCTTCCCCTCCCTATTTCTCCCCCCCCCCCTCTTCTGGGGTCTAGCATCTTATCTCCTGTTCCATCCCACAGTCCCATGCCCAGTGTCTTCTCCCTGTTCCATTCCCCTTGCGAAGCTCCTGTGATGCATTTCCGATCGGAGAAAGTTGGGAAGTGGCAGCACTTGAGCATGCATCAATATTAGAAGGTCCCATTCTGACACAGAGCACTTTTAACAGTAGTCACATGGGGAAGGGAAGGGGGAGAAGATGTGCACCATGAAGGAATGGGAGATGAAATGCTGGACCCCGGGATGGAGGTAGAGGGGTGAATAGCGACCTTTATGCAAGTCATTGAAAATTCTCAGTTCTTAAGTTTCAAAGTCAAGATACGACTTATTTGTGAGGATTACCTACATGCAAGTATCTATGGTAAATTGTATGAACTCAATTGGACTCTGGGGTCTATTCCTTCATGTCTTACTCTGATCACACCGCAAGAGGATCACTTACTATAAGACAAAATTGTTAACAAAAAGCCCAGGAATTCTTCCCTCTTCACAGCTGGAATTCATCACTCAACACTGCTTTTTCTCAGTATACCATACACCTCAAGGGCCAATCCTAGCATATATTTTATGTATAAATTAGGATCTAAATAAGCAGATTCCCCTCTCAGCTGCAAGATCAAGTTTTATCGAATTAAGCCTACTGAAGCTACAATGGCTCTCTTAAAGTCTAAATCAAATTCAATCAGGGATCATATTAAATAAATAAATAATATATAATTAAAAACTCTCAAAATTATGTCAACAATAATTAGTGTATAAAAAACATTTTTTAAATCTTAATTATTAATGAAAAATAGTTTGAAGTGCTCAGAGTGTTGAGTGCTATAGTTCAACAATTCGAATTGGCAGCTCATATATCCATCATTGCACCATATTTGTAGTTTAAAGTCATACAAACATCAATTTTAAAGGGAACTACAGTTTTAAATGTAGAGGATTCTCTTCGTTCTCTAATAGATGTTGAGTATCCACTTCACTGCCTTACAACAAAATAAATCGCAGTACGTATCTGAAATATGTTGCAACAGCAAAACTCAAAGTTCCTGGTGCAATGCTGCAGTCAGTTCAATTAAAACATTTTATGTGCCAGTGCCCAAAAACATAAATTTTCCTCTTATCCTTGACACAAGTCCATGCTTTGCCAGTTGGCATCCTCAGGAGGAAAATGAAAATCAATCAGAAGATTAATCTGCGGGGCTCATGCCAACGTGTTAATTGCCAAAAAATGCTCACACCTCTCTTAAAATCTGTCTTACTAAATACCACCTACAAAACACCTATGTGGTTCTCCCTTCGTGCTTATGCTGCACATTATTGTTTGGACCAAGCCTCAACTGAGCACAGTACCTTTCATCAAGTGGTGCTACCCAATCTGTCTCTAAGACAGCTCTTACACTTCATTGTGCAAGCTGCTTAATGGCCTAACGCAATTCAAGTCTGAGCAGCCCAAGACTTAGGAATCCTGCTTGGTGACAGAAAAAGAAATGTCGCTTACCTGTAACAGGTGTTTTCCACAAACAGCAGGATTAGGAACTTCACACAGTTCCACCAACCTCCTAAGTGTTTTCTTTCTACAGCTTTTGAACAAACTGATGAGCTGAAGAGACTGATGTGCATGGGAAGGGTTGTGCATGCTCAGAACTTTACACAAACAAAACAAACAAACAAACAAATTATGAGCAAAGAATTGGAGTTAAGCTGGATAGTCTTGTCTTTTGAGTGACTGTGCCATATACCTAAATATTTCATCTTTTGTGATTCCCAAGCGAAGGGAAATTGTGAGACATGGGACCAGTAAGTATGTGGATTGAAGAGCATAATTGCAGATTTGTTCCAATTTATTTTATACCCAGAGATTTCTGAAAAGGATTCTATACAATTCAGGATTGAAGGGATTGAGTCTACGGTGGTATACAGTAGGATGTCATCTGCACAGATAGAAAGTTTAAAGGTGTCACTATATAATTGTACCCCATGTATAGAAGTATTAGAGCAATTAGCCATGGCAAGCGGTTCTATGGCTAAATTAAAAGTATAGAGGATAATGGACACCCCTGTTTCACCCCACTTAGGAGTGGAAATGAAGATGAAATGGTTCCGTTAACTGAGATAGAAGCCAGGGGGTTTTGATATAGTATTTTTGTCATACAAAGAAAATTATTCCCAAAACCAAACCATTTAAGTGTGTGAAATAGATAATCCCATTCTATTCTATTGAACGCTTTTTCAATATCTAGTGAAGTAGTAACATGTTGTTCTGATACTGAATTAGCATACAATAGGATATTCCAAAATAGTCTGGAGTTATCATCAGGGAGATGATTGGGTGTAAATCTGTTCTGATCTCTATGGATTAGCTGAGGCAGGAGTTTTTGCAGATGAGAAGCGAGTGTTTTTTGCATATATTTTGTTATCTATATTAATAAGGGAAATTGGTCTATAGTTATCAACTTTGTTATGATCTTTATCTGGTTTAGGGATAACCACAATAGTGGATTCCAAAAAGGAACCTTTGTAAAAGGGATCCAGAAGTATTTGATTGCAAAACTGAACTAGTTTGGGAACTAAACTTTCTGTAAAGGCTTTATAGAATTTGGCATTAAAGCCGTCATTGCCTGGAGCTTTTCCAACAGGAAGAGATTTAATGGCAGAAAAGATTTCTTGTTCAGTAATCTCCATATCTAACTGGTCAATTAGAGAAGAGGAAATTTTAGGAGGAGATATTAATGAGGTGAATTCTTGAAAAGCTTTCGGCTGAAATTGAATTTCAGGGCTATAAGGCTTTGTGTAAAAAATTTTAAATTGTTGAGCAATTGCAGGGTCAGAGGTATGAGATATTTCAGAGGAGTTTATTATTTGAGGATCTCTTGACCTATTAACTTTGGATTTTAGATATTGAACCTAGAGATGGCTACATTTATTATTCTTGGCATAAAATCTGTATGTTTAAGAGTGAATACATGAAACGTATATAACAATAGCTTCTTGTAAAATTAATGAGTTACATTTTGTTATATAAGTTTGTAAATCAGTATAGACTGATGAGTCTTGGTTAAGGATATATTGGTTTTCAAGAGATTTAATTTGCATTTACAAAATTTCCAGTGATTTACTACGAGCTTTGATTTTGCCAGCAGTGAAATTAATTATGGCTCCTCTTACAGTGGCTTTGAATGCATCCCACAAGCTACTGAGAGAGACATCATGGAGTTGATTATGATTGAAGTAGTTAGTGATTACCTGTTTTATTTGTTCAAGAAAATTAATATCTTGCAATAAGGAGGACTGGAATCTCTATGGGAGCTTTGTTGTTGTAGAGGGACCTGTGAGGAGATTTAAAACAATAGCTGAGTGATCTGAGATTGTGGAAGTCAGTATTCCAATGTGAGAGAGGTGAGGCAGAAGGGATGCAGAAATTTAAAAGAAATAAATGCGAGAGTAGCATGTGGAGGAGAAAAAGAAAAGATATATTCTCTTGTATCGGGGTGCAGGATTCTCCAGGGATCCAGCAAGCCAAGGTTGGAGTTTCAGGTTATCAATGGTAGTAGATTTTGACGGTCTCGATGGGCTCTTGGACTGTCTAATGTGCAATCTTGAATTAAATTACTGAGATTTGAAAATCTAAACCTTAGGAGTTCAGATGTGAGATTTTGGAAAAATTCTGGACAGTCTGAATTGGGATCATATACATTTAAGAATGTATATATAGTATTATAGAGGTTTAGTTCAGCTGGGATCCATCTCCCTTCAGCATCTGAGAGTCGTTTATTAACAGTGATGAGGAGGTGTTTATTAACCATTATTGCTACTCCATTATGTTTATGGATTGAACCAGAGTATGCAACTGTGTGGTGGTGATGATATTATCTGAATCATTAAGATGAGTTTTCTTGAATTAAGGCAATATCAGTTTTAAGATTTTTTAAGAGAGAGAGTTTTTTTTAATGTTTGATGAGGTTGTTTAACCCACATACATTAATTGAAACTATGTGCATGAGAAATAGGGTAACATACTGAAAAAACCTAGATTAATTAGATAAATATCTAAGGAGAAGTACAGTGTGGATATGCAGCAAAATATTTGCTCCAAGTGTTAAACCAGTTGCTTGTAGAAAGCATTGTAGCAAAATAGATAATAATTAACATAAAGAAAACAGATTGGATGTAGGTAGACTGGGAATATGGAAATTGCCTAGACTTCGTATAGACACAGAAATACATAAGGGAAACAGGCTGAACCAGGATAAAAAAAACTGCAGAGAATGAGTTGAATGACATATTACAGTATTCAACATAAGCATGCAGTAGCTCAGAATATGGTTAAAGTGGCTAAACCAATCTGAATATTATATAATTATTCATAGGAAGAGCAAACAGCAAATAAACCATTTAAAAAACCCTGAAATGATCTGATCAAAGGATCATATTAGATAACAGGTAGCTGTAAACTGAGGATTATAAAACTTGCTCAAAGAACATTGAATATACACCGAAAAAGGCTGAGATGTTCTGATCAAATATTCAAGGAGATCCTTTCATGGATTTATAGAGAGTTTAAGTAAGGTTGCAGGTCTTCAGGAGAATCAAAAGACTTGGTTGTATTATTCAATGTGATTCTCGTCTGTGTAGAGTAAAGGAGACCAAATTGAGCTCCTGCACATTTAAGAGAATCTTGCATAGCTAGGAACGCTTTACATTTTGAAGCTGTGGTTTTACTGAGATCGGGGAAGATCTTAATTTTGGATCCTTCATATGTAAGTGGAGATTTCAATTTTGCTTTCTGTAAAATTGCCAATGTTTGAGGGTCTCTTAAGAGTTTAATCACAAACAGATGTGGACATTTCTGGTTGGTGGAACGCATTGAAGGCACTCGATGGGCTCTTTCAATTACCAGAGTAGGATCAAATTGAAGATCAAGAATTTTTGGAAGCAGAGTTTGGAGGAATGCAATTGGGTCAGTACCTTCGGCACCTTCTCGTACACCCAGTATATGGAGGTTGCTTTGATAAGATTTGTTAGCTAAATCTTCAACTTCTTTGCGAAGTAACTTGATCGAGATGACCATTTCAGAGAGCAAATGGCCACTGTGTTCACGCTGCACGAGGTTTCCATCGCCTCAAAACAGGAGCTATTTTCTGACATATGAGATTTTAAATCAGAAATATCTTGTTTCATTTCCTTGATAGAGTTGTAATTTTCATGATGAATGTCCTTAACAGACAGGATCTCCTCTATAATGTTGTGTAGAGTAATATCAACGTCGGGGCCAAACTGTGGTTTTGTTGGGGATGGTGGCATTTGTTTTTCTCTTTTAGAGTGGGAAGAGGGACACAGCTTGCGTCCACTTTATGATTTTTCCCAACCATAATGAATCAGCAGTTGGTCAGACAAACATTTTAAGTTGAGTAGTAAAATAAAATAGCCTGTTAGCCCAGGATTATGTAGTAGGAGTCGGGAGCTAAGGAATCAGGCACCCATTTTCTTCAGAGCTCAGCAACAACCCCCAAGATACACTTCATTTGACTTCATCACCTGCTACTGTAGTACCAGTCTTACAATGATCTAAGACATTTCATGGCTCATCACATGAGATACTGGCTCCATGGCAGAAGATGGTGTTGTACAATTAAGATCATTTCTGCTATCTGTCTAGTGGGGGTTTGAGACTGGGGCCACACTAAGCTTCTAGAAGAGCTGCAGGAAGATGAGGTCTGACAGCCTGTAGAAAGAGAGAAGGAAGTGGGTCAGGTTAGAGGAGAGAATGAGAAAGGGTTCTGAATGGAGGACAGGAGGGAAGGGAAACAGAGTGGAAAAAAAGAAAGGGTGAAAAGGAGGTCAGGTTGGATGGAGGAAGTGAGAAAGGATCATAGTGGAGAGAGAGAGGTAGGGAGAGTTGAAGACCTGGTTAGAGAGTAGACACAGAGAATCAGCAGGTGAGAAGGGGCTAAAATTTGGGAAGGTGTAAGAAAGGGTTAGTCAAGATGAGAAGAAGGAAGAGTGGAGGGAGGGTGTTTGAAGAGGGTCCAATCAAGAGAGGGAGGGATGAGAAAGGGGAAGGAAAGAAGAAGGTCAAAATGTCGAGTGGGGTGAGAGGGGAAGAACAGAGGGAGGGTGAAGTTGTGAGAAAGGGGAAAAGTCTATGGAGGAAGGAGGAGTGTGAAAGGGGGAAGAGTGGAGAGAAGGAGGTTTGGAAAGATGGTGTGAAGGATCTAGAGGAATTGGAAAAAGGTTAAGAGGCAATGTAATGAGCCAGAGGACTGTGGAAGGAGTAAGAGGCAGACAAAAGGGACAGATCTTTGAAAGAGTGCGAGAGGAGAAATTTGGGTAAGGGATAAAAAAAATGAAAAAAGAGGCTGGATTCCAAGAGAGGTTGAGTGTTAACAGGTAAGAAGATCGGGATGGTGAGGGATTGAGACTAAGATGAAGATAGATAAGGGCTTGTGAGGGGCCCAGAGTGAAAACTGGAAAGCCTGAAGATAGGTGAGGTGAAAAGAGGGGTACTGAGGACTCTAGAATGAAAGGAGTGAGTAAGATATAAGGTAGGTGCAAGTGGGGATGCCAAGAAGAGAGAAATGGAGAAAAAAAATGAAAGGGAAGATCAGTGTTAGACAGATGTGGAGAAGGAATAAAAAACAATAGAAGAAAGACTAAATGAATATGAGACCCTGCAAAAAAAATTTAGATGAAGACTAACAGAAAGAAAGTGAGATGAACCACAGCCAGAAGAATAAAGTGGGTAACTCTACAAAGTGGGTGCTAATATTTATGCCCCATCACATGCATAAATGTTTAGAATAATGGCATATATACACATGTGATATCAAAAATTGCCCACTATGATATATATATATATACAGCTCTCTCACGATTCATTAATCAATGTCAAACTATAACACTGTATATTACTTCTCATATACAGTATAATTCTTCTTATGTTAGACCTCAGAGGTGTTGTTGATGTGAATTTCCACTTTGATGTTATAAAACATCCAGAAATCAAACTTGTATGCCTCTCGTCATTGGTCAACCATCTATAGTTTTTTTATTTTTTGCTTTTAAATTTTTAACTTTTTATATAGAAAAAATTCTTTTGTACGTAACTTTAAATAAAGCTTCAAATCATTGAGCTTTCAACCACTCCAAAGGCTCACGCCAAATTTTTAACTTTTTATATAGAAAAAAATTTCTTATGTACTTAGCTTTAAATAAAGCTTCAAATCATTGAGTTTTCTACCACTCCAAGGGCTCACATCGACACGTGTTTCGCCATCAGGCTTTTTCAAGACTGTATGCCCCTAGAAAAATAATTATAATGGTTATCTTAATATATTCCATTTTATTTATATCATAACCATTCAACAACAGATCTATTACCTTACTCTCTCATGTCTGAGTAGATTTTCCTTAATCGCAAGCCTCCAATATGGCCGCGGCATTTTTTCTTTCTTTAAATGAAATCAGATGACTCGAACAACCAATCACAGGTACTTTCTATGACGACACCACTACAACAGTGTTTGCCATTCAATTTCCCTATTCAATCCATAAGGCTCGACTGATTTTAGTTTAAATATCCAATTCTGTTCTTTATCATTTAAAATGGATTCTATGTTACCCCCTAATTCATTGGGTATAACCATGTCAATAATTCTCCATCTCAAATCATTATATGTATGTTGTTTTTCCATCCAATGATGGACAATAGGAGCTTCAATTGACTGTGTGTTGATTTTTGACTTGTGTTCATTTAATCTGATTCTTATAGGTCTACTACTTCTCCCAACATATACTTTATCACACGGACACTGAATGATATAAACTACATTCCTCGTGTTACAATCAGTTTTATACTGCGCTTTAATCTTGTATTTATTCGTGTGAATGATATATACACATGTGTACATATGTGCGTAAATACACAAATTTCACCTGATGTTATTCTGTAAATACATGCATATCTTATATAGCACATACTATACATGTAGGTATATGCATGGGCGGACAGTAGAAGTTAGAGGAGGGGCTGACACCCTTCAATGATTTGAAAATCAAAGAAAAGACTTTCAATTGAGCATACTGAGCAACTGGCAGACAATGCAATCATTTCAACTTGAGTTATATGTTCCTGCTGAACACAACACACAAGTAGCCATGCAGCAGTGTTCTGTACTAGCTGCAAGGCTAGCTGCTAGATTGAACAATTAGCAACCCATGAAAAACAAAATTACCCTTTCAGTATTAGTACAAGGCTCATTACATTCTGGTACAGTAGATATTTTTTCTATCCCTAGTGTGCTTACAATGTAAATTGATAGCTGAAGCAATGGAGGGTGAAGTGACTTGCCCAACATCACGAGGATCAGCAGTGGGATTTGAATGCTTCCCAGCTCATTACTCTAACAACTAGGCTACTCCTCCACCTTGAGAGTAGATTTAAATTTTATTAAATTTAAGACATTTGTGAAGATAATTGTATTTGTATACTTTTGGCTGCAGTGAGGGTGGGTAACTTTTCAATAGCAGATTTACCCTGATTATTCTGGGAGAGGTTGTGTTGCAGAGGAGTAGGCAGAAGTCCATTTCAGGGGGGTCCAAGGGTGGACTGAGGGGGCCACATATTTCATCTCAGTTCTACCCCCCACTACCACATTTACAATGTACCTTTGCAGGTGGGGATGCCAAAGCCCTGCAAGCCAAAGAAATTCACTGCTCAAGCCCCCACCTGTGCTGCCTCAGCAGCGCAGAAGTTGACGGTGTGCTTCAGCCACTGCCACTGGCACTCCCACACAAGCTCAGTTTGCATGCTCAGGTCAGTCACTGGCACTAGCAGCTGAAGCATGCCGCTGACTTCCATGCTGCGGCAGTATAGGCGGGGACTCAGGCAATGGACCTCTTTGGCTGGTGGGGCATGGGCATTTCCGCAAGCCATTAAACCGGTGCTGCAATTTTGGAGGAGGCTTGAGCTCAAGGAGGGGGGAGCCCAGGCTCCTAAGGCCCCCCTGTGGCTAGGCCCCTGTTGAGATGACCATATCAGGAAGGGTGGCAAAGGGCCTAAAAGGTCAGGGGGGACACATGGATAAAAGGTTTACCTAGGGCACCTAATACCCTTGTACTGGCCCTGGACTTCTCCTGGGTGCATCCACTCTAGAAAACAGAAGCTTAAATTAATATCTGTGCTTATGATCCCTTATTGATACTTTCTTCACTTTTTTTCTCCAACAGAACACCTTTCTCCTGCTATGATGGTTTACCAGTTGGGTATCCAAATATCTTGTCTTGTCAGTAGCTGAGTCTCTCAGGTTGAGAGAATCCTTGGTATTTCTCTCCTTTCCCTCCCTTCTGTGAAATAATCTCAAAAAGCTACATAACGTAAAACTATTCTCTAGTCAATGGTGGTGACTCATTCCACTGTTTCACCCTAAACCTATTCTTTGCAATTGAAATTAAAATTTGGTGGTGTGCAAAGGAAACGTTCCCACACTCACTACATCCAATTACAATGCCCATACAGTCACCAGGTGTGTCTAGTTATTATAGATCCAGGAAACACCCACTGCAGCAAATTGCCAAGGGGGTGCAGTACCAAAATGGTGCACTCCCGTAATCCGCTCTACTTGGTGTGACCTTTCTACAAGGACACACTACTCTACTAAGGATCCAAGGGAAGGGGGGCTACACTCAAAAATAATGAGCTGTTTTGCATAATTTTGCATAGCAGCAGTCTATGAATTTTTAATTTAAATAAGCTTCTATGTGTAGCAGACCATGTGTGAAAGTTTACTATGAAGAAAAGGCATAATTTGCAAATGTTTTTGCAAACAGAATGACACATTAAAATGGGAAAATGCTGAAATACCAGAATTTTTCCTATTTCAGGGTGTTTTGTACATTAGTTTGCATGTCGGCCTTGTATGTGAAAAAAACTTTTGCAATTTTGTACCCTAACCTCTTTGTATGCCTGCTTTTGGGTGTGTGCTTAACTGATTATCCATCAGTTTCATTAAAGCACTGTTTTTTTTCATTTGTAAAGTTGCAGTCAGTGTATATTGTTACAGCCATTTGTGAGTACACACATATTTTAAATACCTTGTAAAGGCTTAATGAAGAAACAGAGAAAATAAAGGCAGAAAAAAATCTTTATGACCTATGTCAGGGGTGGGCGATCACAGTCCTCGAGGGTCACAACTCAGTCAGGTTTTCAAGACTTTCACAATGAAAATGCATGAGATTGACTTGCATGTTCTGCTTCCATTGTATACAGATAGATCTCATGGATGTTCATTGTGGAACTTTTGAAAACCTGACAGGGTTGTGGCCCATGAGGTCTGTGGTTGTCCACTCCTGACCTATCCAGCCTGTCCATCAAAGCCAACAGACCAGCCACTATAATCCCTTCCTCTCACAAGGGATCCTTGGTGCTCTCCTTCAAATGTTAAAACTTATTCTACCTCTGTGAGGGCAAAGGACAGCTTTGTGAACTAGCAGAAGATGAAGTCTAGCTTAAACACTGCTTAGGATTGCACCATACAAATTTGAGTGGTGAAGTCACAAATTAAAACTCAAAATATTATGGAGCCCTTTTACTAAGCCATGTACGTACCTACGCACCCCCAACACACGTCAGTTTAGAGTTACCGCCCAGCTACCGTGTGACCCTTGTGGTAATTTCATTTTTGATACGCGTCCGCTACTCGTGCCGGAGTCTTGTGGTATCGCCAAGGTCTAATACCAAGGTAAAGCAAATGCTGCTGCTTCCTAATTCTAGCACAAATAACAGAGCTCAAAGCAAATGTCGTAGTCCAAAAGTCAAAAATGATACTTCCAAAGACCACCACAGCAGTCTGAATAAAGTTTTTGAGCTTCCTATTGGCCCGGGGTTCTCAACCAAGTCCTCCGAACACAAACAGCCAGTCAGGTTTTCAGGATTTCCACAATGAATATGCAGGAGATCAATTTGCATGCACTGCCTCCATTGTATGCGGATCTATCTCATGCATATTCATTGTAGGTATCCTGAAAACCTGAATGGCAAGGTGTGTCCCAAGGACTGGGTTAACAAGCCCTGTATTAGACAGAAAACACATATGAAGTGCTTACGTCTGCGACAGACAAAGGTCCTGAGCTCACTGCTGCTGCTATTGCTGCCAACACTGCTGCTGCTTCCTTCATACTTGGGTAAGTAGGAAGAGGAAATAGATGAGGGAGGAAGGGGAGTGAGGATGTACTATTTTGTTTTCAACTTTTCATTATCATCTGGCAGAACTGCCAGCTTACCCATTCCAGGAGGGAGACTTTTTGGCCGGTCCTGGTTTTAAACTTGCATCCCAAAGCAGTGTAGTATTTGCAGGGCTTTATTTGAGGGGGTAGTTGGGGGTACTGAGTACCTGCACCTTTTCCACTGTCTGCTAAAATTGGCCTGTGATCCCCAGGTTTGAATGAAAGAGCTCAGGCTCTACACACCAATTCTGCCTTGTCATAGATTCTGTGGCTAGTGGCAGGGGGCCAGGCTATTGTGGGGTGGGTCCTTCAGTGATCACCCCACCCCTGAAGGGTGGCCTGGCATTTGAGTGCTGGCACCTTTTTTGCTAGAAAAAAATGCACTATTTGTAGTCCTTGATTCTATCTATTGAAATCACTGCTACAGGTTCCATAATGCACCAGGATGAGGTTGGCAGAAATTCAGGGCCAGCCAAAAAGTCTCCCTCCTGGAATGGGTAACTTGGCTGCTTTGCATCTAGAGTCAAATTAATTTTTGTGTTAACATCCGTCATGATGTTGGATAAAAGTTTGTGAAAAAGTGCTGTACAAGCTTGGCTTTATAACCAGTGATATTTCTTCTCATCCTATTCTCGTAACATTTTCTCTTCTAATATTCTCTTAATGATAATAGTAACAAAATGTGATATCTTTAATTGATAATGTCTGTTTTCAAGGATTGTGTAAAATAAAATGAAAAAACATTGTCACTGCAAATAAAGCACTGGAGTTCAGTTTTGATATTTAATCAGCCATGAAAGTTGTTTACTGCCAGACAGCAGCCATTATTGTAATATGGAAGAGAACTAAAGTTAAATAACTCTTGAAGGAAAAATAGGCAGTCATTGCTTTGCGGGGGAATTACTGAGCAGTAACTGACTTAAATATTAGTGGGTTAAAATAACTGAGTCTGTCATCTTTTGTGTTATTTTTCTGACAAAATCTTTGATTTTCTCACCTAAGTTGAATATTATTTTGACATATGATCCAAGATGATACCAACTGTGATTACAGCTGTTTAAACACGGTATTTGAAGTTTCAATTATGCATACAAAGGCTAGAGAGTAAAACAACACTTTCCCTGTATACATGGGCCCTGTGATTAGAGCCTACTCTTACTGAGGGTAAATGGTACATGGTGTTCAGCAATGCACACAGTTTTACCTGCCTTTTTAAATGGCATTTCCAGGAGCTGAATGTGGTCACAGGAGGAAACAACACATGTGGGCTTCTATTTACTGAGGGGCCCTTTTACTGTAAAGCGTCTGTTCACGCTTTCCAAAAATACTAGGACTAGGGGGCATGCGATGAAGCTACAATGTAGTAAATTTAAAACAAATCGGAGAAAATGTTTCTTCACTCAATGTGTAATTAAACTCTGGAATTCGTTGCCAGAGAATGTGGTAAAAGCTTAGTGGAGTTTAAAAAAGGCTTGGACGGCTTCCTAAAGGAAAAGTCCATAGACCGTTATTAAATGGACTTGGGGAAAATCCACTATTTCTGGGATAAGCAGTATAAAATGTTTTGTACTTTTTTGGGATCTTGCCAGGTATTTGTGATCTGGATTGGCCACTGTTGGAAACAGGATGCTGGGCTTGATGGACCTTTGGTCTTTCCCAGTATGGCAATACTTATGTAAATGTAAACTTTTTTTAAACTTCGCTAAGCTAACTGCCTTTACCACATTCTCTGGCAACGAATTCCAGAGTTTAATTACACGTTGAGTGAAGAAAAATTTTCTCTGATTCGTTTTAAATTTACTACATTGTAGCTTCATCGCATGCCCCCTAGTCCTAGTATTTTTGGAAAGCGTGAACAGACGCTTCACATCTACCTGTTTAACTCCAATAAGTACATAAGTATTGCCATTTATGGCACTACAAAAAATATTTTCTATTTTTTTTTAAATGCTGGTGCTTACCCAGTGATAAATAAGCAGTATCTCTCCACACTCGTCCTTCCCTACACCCCTTCCCGTGCACTCCGCTCCATGGATAAATCCTTCTTATCTGTTCCCTTCTCCACTACGGCCAACTCCAGACTTCGCGCCTTCTGTCTCGCTGCACCCTACGCCTGGAATAAACTTCCTGAGCCCCTACGTCTTGCCCCTTCCTTGGCCACCTTTAAATCTAGACTGAAAGCCCACCTCTTTAACATTGCTTTTGACTCGTAACCACTTGTAACCACCTGCCTCCACCTACCCTCCTCCTTCCTGTACACAATAATTGATTTGATTTGCTTACTTTATTTTTTTGTCTATTAGATTGTAAGCTCTTTGAGCAGGGACTGTCTTTCTTCTATGTTTGTGCAGCGCTGCGTATGCCTTGTAGCGCTATAGAAATGCTAAATAGTAGTAGTAGTAGTAGTAGTAGCAGTGCTGTGTTCTGCCTGGTTACCGCCAAGTTAGTGCAGGAGCCCTTTCTGCCACCTCAATGTGTGGTGGTAAGTGCTCCTCCTCGAAATCACCACGCTGTAAGTGATTCACTTACTGCGCGGCCATTTCTTGTTCAGAAAAAAGTTCAGCCTTTTACCCGCTGCAGTAAAAAAGGGCCTCAGCGCACACCAGAAACGTGCTGATCCTTGCACAGGCCCCCTTCTACCGCAGCTTAGTAAAAGGGGACCTCAATGAACAGTTAAGCTCTGGAACTCATTACCAGAAGATGTGGTAGCAGCAGTTAGCATATCTGGTTTTTAAAAAAGGTTTGGACAAGTTCCTGGAGGAAAAGTCCATAGTCTGCTATTGCAATAGACATGGGGAAAGCCACTACTTATCCCTGGGATTGGTAGCATGGAACCTTGTTACTATTTAGGTTTCTGCCAGGTACTTGTGACCTGGTTTAGCCACTGGTGGAAGCAGGATTCTGGGCTAGATGGGTAATCGGTGTGCCCCAGTATGACTATTCTTATGTAGCATAGTAATTTGTATGTTAAACAACTAATATAGAAGGGGCTGAGGAATGGGTGGGGAGGGACTGTTCCTTACAGTTAACATGGAGTTCACTATCACACATTAATAGGGTATATAACACAGAGCAGTTAATGCTCTTCTCAAGAGGTTACTGAATTGTGCATTACCTGCCATGCAGTAACAAAGCTAAGACAAGCTTCTCTCTGCCTTAATCACACGGCACAATGCCGGGGATACCCACTATAGTTACCATAGAAGTTTTGCCATTTAGTTTAGTATTTGTCTCGCAGGAACTGTAAAGCGTTAATGCAGCTTACTAAATAGGGGTCACAATTTTGTATTATCAAACTACATATGTTTCCACTGAAAAAAAAAGTATGTGCAGAGAAAGTAAGTGCAAATCTTTCAGGGTAATTATTCATTAGGCTATAATGAAAGTCAGACTACCCATGTAGTTTGGCTTTCATGACTGCATCAAAGATCACAAATTAAAATTACCTGTAGGGTTTGCACAGCGGTGGAGAGAGTGATTATTGCTCCCATAGTGTGAGTGTCACTAGATAAACTACAGATACATTTCATGCTGAAGCAGGTACATTTTACCCTTGGTAGTAAAACAATGTTATCCCTTTGAGTATATCAATAATAGCTTGCTCAGTGGGTAGAATATTATTTATTCTATTCATGTAAAAGATTATATTAACAAAATAAATCAGGATACAAAAGATTTGGAAATGGCTGAACTGCACTGGTCAAATGTATTCTTTCACCTAAAAGTTCACTGATCCTTAGGGACAGTGGTGTAGCTACCTAGGACTGAATGGGCCCCGGGCAGAAAAATTGAGATGGGCCCCCTGTAACACCATCGCTCCCAAGGTAGTGGGGACCAGAAGGAGGGAGGCACAAAGATGCACATTTCCTAAAGCTGACATATTAAAATTAATGAATTCGTCAACATGAAGCAGACGCGCATAAAGGAGCTGTTTTACTAAGGAGCAGTAGGCCTAATGCAGGCCTACCGCACACTAAAAGAGCACTACCACGGGACATGCTGAGGTGTCCTCTGGTATGTTTCGGGTTAGCGTGTGCTCTGGAAAATATTTTTTCGTTTTCAACTTGGGAGGCATGCCTATGGGCGGAGAGTAGGAATGTCCGTGCTAATCGGGTAATGCAGGCACATTACTGTGTGCTACTCGTTAAGAGTGGGATTTGCATGAGAGGCCTAAATAGGTGGCGGTAAGGGCTCCCATGGTAATGGCCACACACTAATAGGGAAATTAGGATGTAGCCATTTAAAAAAAATAGAAAACTAGTCATTTTACTGGTGTTCTAAATGTGGTTGCAGCATAGGCCACTTTTTAGCTCGCTTTAGTAAAAGGACCCCTAAATGACTCTTCCTAAATTGAGAAGTATGAAAACAAAACCATGCTCGCTAATCAACAAAGAGAAGACAAAAGATAACGTAAGCCATCCCATGGCATTGATCCCCCTTACTTTCTTCCCTTATTTACAAAAAAAATCCTCCCAAACAATTCTTTTAAAAAAATGCCTCTGACTCCACTTTAACCCCCCAAACTCCCTCCAAAGCTCTGCATACTATTTACCTCCTACCAATCTGATGTTCAGCATTTCTTTGGCAACACCTAACTTCAGAGCTATGCATGATTCTGAACTAGGAGCAAGTAAACCTCTGCTCTCCTCTCAGTGTGTGACAGGGAAAGAGGGTTGACAGTGGGGAACAATTTATTTGAGATTTGGCATGGTGGGGGGGGGGGGGGGGAGGGATCAGGACCTGCATTCCTTGAGAGATAGGGTTTTGCATTGTTATTTTAGATTGGGTGAGAGGTAGGGTTTTACTTATTTTTGCTATATTAACTTGATATACCACTTCTCATTGGTGCATAGCAAAGCTGTTTACATTACAATAAAGAAGAAAGAGCACTGATTATAGGATAAATGAGAAGGTACAATTTTACTTCAGTTTGAGAGTAAGAGAGGAAATGAGGAGGAGCTGTACTATTCCTGACCAGACCTTTTTTGCTCATTGACTCACCAACTATAGGGCCCCTTTTACTAAGACACGCATGCCAAATTGGAACTGCCTCCTGGCTACTGCGTGCCCTGGGCGGTAATTCCATTTTTGACGTATGCTCAAATCATGAGAGAGAAAATATTTTCTATTTTCTACCACATGTCGCTTACCCAGCGGTAATCGGCAGTTTACACATGCTGGCTGCTTACCGTCCGGTTAGCGCGTAAGACCTTACTGCTAAGTCAATGGGTGGTGGTAAGATCTCAGGCTGAAAATGGATGCACACTGGTTTTAATTTTGCCGCGAGTCCATTTTCGGCCACAAAAAAATTGCCTTTTTTCCAGGCCCGCTGAAACATTGACCTGTTCGTGTGTCCAAAGCACATGACTACACCAGCGCAGGCCACTTTTTGGCGTACCTTAGTAAAAGGGCCCATAGACTTGCTGGAGAAGTCATATTTTAAATCCGCATTTAGAGTGAGTACACAGCAATTTGTATCTTAAAGGAAGCCGGAGGGAGTTCCATAAAAATGGAACCAGGTAACTAAAAGATGTACATGTAATTTCCTATCAGATTTGATTAGGTGAGAGAATGAAGAGTAAATGTTTATCGTTTATTGAATTTTCTATATCAACTAATTGCATAGCAAGTCAAATCAGTTAGCAAGATGTAAAATAAAACAAGTAACATAGAAGAACTCATAGACCCGAGCGAACAAGAGGAAAAATTTGGAATGATTCAGTTTGAAAGGTAAAGATAAAGGCCTGAGTGCAGTACATGGTATGTTAGCAAGAGAATTTTATAACTCAGTATCAATGGGCAGGAATGCTATTCTTTTAGCATGGTGGGGGGGAGGGGTTCACATAAACAAAATTTACAATCTCCATATAATAGCTGTACCATGGTATTTTAGATTAATTACAGAATGTTTCAAACCAATCAGGAGGGAACTGTGTTGATCAAGAGGGATTTGTGCGAGGACAAACATAAGTGTACATCATTGGTGTTGATAATTAAACAGATGGAACAATTCTTATGAAGGGCAAAAAAAAAAAAAACATGTTTCTTTACCAGGAGAGAGATGTTTTCAAAGCAAAGGTGACTATCTAGGCAGATGCTCAGAATGGTGATGATGATTTTCGAGGACTTGCATGTTATCAGTTGATGGTTGTTGATCCAGTCGGCTTCCTATTTAATTTGTTTGTGGGAGAGAAGCCACTTGGAAATGGCAAATATGCAGCTATTCAGATTGTTGGTTGGTACACAAGAGTCTATATAAACAACTAGCTAAATGGGTTTCTGCAAGGTACTTGTGACCTGGCTTGGCCACTGTTTGGAAAACAGAATACTGGGCTAGATGGACCATTGGTCTGACCCAGTATGGCTACTCTTATGTTCTTATGTCATCAGAGTGGCTGAGGGGCCCTTTTACTAAGCTATGGCAAAAAGTGACCTGTCTTTTGGGCGCACACCGGGCCAGTTTTTACCACGTCCTGGAAAAAGGGCCTTTTTTAAAGGGGCTGAAAAATGGATGTGCAGCAAAATAAAAACCAGCGTGTATTCATTTTCGGCCTGAGACCTTACCGCCACCCATTGAAAGCGATAAGGTATCACGCGCTACCCAGGCGGTAGGCATGCAGGGTGTGCCCACTGCTGTTTATCGTTGTTTAAGCGCCATGTGGTAGAAGATAGAAAATATTTTCTAACACTTGTTTTCAGCACACGCCATATTCACGGGGCACGCTGTAGCCGGGTGATAATGATAATTTGGTGTGCACTGAATGCGTGCAGGCCCTTATGCACCTTTGTTAAAGGGCCCCTGAAGGCATTAAGCCCAAACTTTTCAATAAAAGTTGCTAGTGGGAGAAGACACGTATTTAAAACAGTGGAAACCAAATAGAACTGTGGCCACGTGGCTTAAGAAATGAGTCCAATATGTTTCAAAAATGATTTATTTGCAGGAGTGGAGGAGTAGCCTAGTGATTAGAGCAGCAGGCTAGGAATCAGCAAGATCACCCACACTCTTTATGGTCTTGGGAAAGTCATTTAACCCTTTGTTGCCTCAAGTACAAACTTGGGGGCCCTTTTGCTAAAGCTTAGCGCACACTAATTAATATTAGTGTGAGCTAAGTTCCACATGGCCTATAGGTATAAAATAGGATGTGCACAGTGCATTTTTTCTTGCTAAAAAGGTGCCGGTACTCAGTACTACTACTACTACTATTTGACATTTCTAAAGCGCTACTAGGGTTACGCAGCACTGTACAATTTAACATAGAAGGACAGTCCCTGCTCAAAGAGCTTACAATCTAAAGGACAAATGTACAAACAGTCAAGTAGGGGTCGTCAGATTGGGGCAGTCTAGATTTCCTGAAAGGTATAAAGGTTAGGTGCCAAAAGCAACATTGAAGAGGTGGGCTTTGAGTAAGGATTTGAAGATGGGTAGGGAGAGGGCTTGGCGTAAGGGCTCGGGAAGTTTATTCCAAGCATAGGGTGAGGCGAGGCAGAATAAGCGGAGCCTGGAGTTGGCAGTGGTGGAGAAGGGTACTGAGAGGAGGGATTTGTCCTGTGAGCGGAGGTTTCGGGCGGGAATGTAAGGGGAGATGAGGGTTGAGAGGTAATGAGGGGCTGCAGACTGAGTGCATTTGTAGGTAAGAAGGAGAAGCTTGAACTGTATGCGGTATCTGATCGGAAGCCAGTGAAGTGACCTGAAGAGACGGCCACCCTTCAGGGCTTGGGTAATCACTGAGGGACCCACCCCACAATAGCCAGGACCCCTGCAACCAGTTACAGAATCTAAGACCAGGCAGAATTGGTGTGTAGAGCCTGAGCTCTTTCATTAAAACTTGGGGACCCCATGGGTCAATTTTAGTAGACAATGGAAAAGGTGCCGGTACTCAGTACCCCCAACTACCCACTCAAAAAAAGCCCTGGATGTGCAGCAAATAGCATGTGCTAATGATTCTTAGCACATGCTAAGCTTTAGTGAAAGGGCTTCTTAGATTGTAAGCCTTCTAGGGACAGGGAACTACTTTCTGTACCCCAATGAAACTCACCTTGAGCTACTGCTGCAAAGATGTGAGCAAAATATTCAAACAAACAAATTCCAGGATTCATGGAGGTTTGGTGACTTAGGAGAGACTAGAACCCAATTCAGGGCCATGAAGAGCATATTAATACCACAAAGTGTATTTTGGAGACATGGGTGATGTACAATATCAAACAGTGCACTCATATATCTAAAAAAAAACAATAGTGTCTTTGCCATTAAAAGATTTCATCAGTCACTGCTAATAGTGCTGTTGTGTTTTGGTTTGGTTTAAATACTGATTGTTTTGGATAGAAAACATTTTTCTTTTCACAAAGTCAAGTACTTGTACAGATACTGCTTTCTTGGTGAACTGTGAGACAAAACAAAAGTTGAAAATAGAGTGCTCAGATAATTAAGGGGTCCTTTTACTAAACTGCAGTAAAAGGGGGCCTGCACTAACGTCAGCGCGTGTTTTTGATGCACGCTGAGGCCCCCTTTTCCTGCAGCGGGTTAAAGGCTGTCTTTTTTTCTCAAAAAGAAATGGCCATGCGATAAGTGACACACTTGCCATGTGGCCATTTCAGGGGGGAGCACTTACCTGCACCCATTGATGTGGTGGTAAGGGCCTCTGCGCTAACCCGGCAGCACACGGCGCTGCCAATTACCAAAGGGTAAGCACTACAAAAATAGAAAATATTCTTGTAGCCCAGCAGTAGTTCTAGATTGGTGCATGACAAGCCTGTTGTCACATGCCAGCCCTTTAGTAAAAGGACCCCTAAGATTGGCTTTCTTTAAGAAGGGCAATCTTGGCTTCCTACCAGGAGTTTCGAACAATAATGGTGAAGAGACTGAAGCTGCACGAAAAGTGAGCTCAGCGCACGGGGAAACCCACAAGCTAGTCATAACACAGGTCACCTTTTAGTGCCGCTCAGTAAAAGGACCTCTTTTGGGCTCATTTTCGAAAGAGAAGGGTGCCCATCTTTCGACACAAATCACAAGATGGGCATCCTTCTCCCAGGGTCGCCCAAATCGGCATAATCAAAAGCCGATTTTGGGCGCCCTCAACTGCTTTCCGTCGCAGGGACAACCAAAGTTCACGGGGGTGTGTCGGAAGCATAGCGAAGGCGGGACTGGGGTGTGCTTAACACATGGGCGTCCTCGGCCGATAATGGAAAAAAGAAGGGTGTCCCTGACGAGCACTTGGCCGACTTTACTTGGTCCATTTTTTCTTGTGACCAAGCCTCAAAAAGGTGCCCAAACTGACCAGATGACCACCGGAGGGAATTGGAGATGACCTCCCCTTACTCCCCCAGTGGTCACTAACCCCCTTCCACCCTAAAAAAAACTTTAAAAATATTTGTTGCCAGCCTCTATGACAGCCTCTATTGTCATACCCAACTCCCTGACAGCAGTATGCAGGTCCTTGGAGCAGTTTTAGTGTGTTCAGTGCACTTCAGGTAGGCGGACCCAGGCCCACCCCCCCCCCCCTACCTGTTACACTTGTGGTGGTAAATGTGAGCCCTTCAAAACCCACCAGAAACCCACTGTACCCACATGTAGGTGCCCCCCTTCACCCCTTAGAACTATGGTAGTGTTGTACAGTTGTGGGGAGTGGGTTTTGGGGGGCTCAGCACCCAAGGTAAGGGAGCTATGCACCTTGGAGCAATTTATAAAGTCCACAGCAGTGCCCCCTAGGGTGCCCGATTGGTGTCCTGGCATGTGAGAGGGACCAGTTCACTACGAATGCTGGCTCCTCCCATGACCAAATGGCTTGGATTTGGTCATTTCTGAGATGGGCGTCCTCGGTTTCCATTATTGCCGAAAACCGGGGATGACCATCTCTAAGGACAACCTAAATGTTGAGATTTGGGCGTCCCCGACCGTATTATCGAAACAAAAGATGGCCACCCATCTTGTTTTGATAATATGGGTTTCCCCGCCCCTTCACGGGACATCCTGCGAGGACGCCCTCAGGAAAATTTGGGCGCCCCGTTTGATTATGCCCCTCTTTGTGTGTTAAAGTTTGTTTTTATTGTGTATGTCCACCAGTAACTTTGGGGTGGCTAGATTTAGCTGTGTGTACTTTTCAAAGTTGTTGAGTGATTCAGGGAGACCAATTTGGAAGTTGTCTCATAAGAGATACAAGTTACTCCCTTCCCCACCCCCAAATCCTCTTATAACTTTCAGTTGGAAAGATCTAGCTCTGCTAAACTTCATCAAGACTCTTTCCTTTCAAAGTCTGTAAGTGATTTGGAGGATGCAGGAGGGATGCATCACAAATTTGGCATCTTCCCAAAAGAAATAAATGGAAGCATTGAAAAAGGCTACTTATAATGTCACACATTCTTATTAATCCATATTGTAGGCATGCAGGAGGCCTCCATGAAACTCACCGAGTCTCTACATGAAGTGTATGAGCCTGAATGGTATGGCAGGGATGACGTGAAGATGGTTGGAGAGGTAAGAAGTCTTAAATATAACAAAGACTGAAGTTACAGTCCAATAAGTTTGTTGAGAAGAGTGAAATTTCATTCATTAAAAAAAAAACTATCCTCTGAAAAAGCTGGTGCAAATTTTTGCATATACTTTTTCTCGAAGGAAAATGCACATATAGAAGGTAATTTATAATAGGACACCCTAATTAAAAGACCATGGGGCCCTTTTACTAAGCCACATAGGCGCCTACGCACGCCCAATGTGCATCAATTTTGAGTTATCACTCAACTACCGTGTGGCCCTTATTTTTCTTTTCTGGCGTGCGGGCGGTAATCGTCATTCTACACACGTAGACCATTACTGCCTGGTTACTGTGTGAGACCTTACCACTAGATCAATGGCTGGTGATAAGGTCTCAGACCCAAAATGGACGTGTGGCAATTTTCATTTTGCCGCACGTCCATTGAACCGCTTCCAGTCTTTTTACATCCTTAGCTAGATATGGCCTCCAAAACTGAACACAATGGGGCCTCACCAATGACTTGTAGAGGGGCATCAACACCTCCTTTCTTCTGCTGTTATACCCCTCTCTATGAAGCCTAGCATTCTTCTGGCCACAACCGTCGCCTTGCCACATTGTTTCTTCACCTTTAGATCCTAGGACACCAACACCCCAAGGTCCCCCTCCTGAGTCGAGCTTACTAATCTCTCCCCTCCTATCTGGTGTCTCTCTTTCGGGTTTCTGCACCCCAGATGCCCCTTAAAATTTATACTCAAGCCCATCCCTATCCAGTCTGATCAGGGCGTAGACCGTAGAAGTCTGTCCAGCACCAGTTTTGCTTCCCAATTACCAGCGTCGCCACCCAATCTCGGCTAAGATTCTGTGGATCCATTCCTTCAAAACAGGATTCCTTTGTGTTTATCCCTTGCATGTTTGAATTCCATTACCATTTTCATCTCCACCACCTCCCGTGGGAGGGCATTCCACATATCCACCACTCTCTCTGTGAAAAAATACTTCCTGACATTACTCCTGAATCTGCCCCTCTTCAACCTCAATTCATGTCCTCTAGTTCTACCACCTTCCCATCTCCAGAAAAGGTTTGTTTGCGGATTAATACCTTTCAAATATTTGAACGTCTGTATCACGTCACCCCTGTTTCTCCTTTCCTCCAAAGTATACATGTTCAGGTCGGCAAGTCTCTCAACATACGGTTTGCAACCTAAATCCCATACCATTTTCGTAGCTTTTCTTTGAACCGCTTCCAGTCTTTTTACATGTTTAGCAAGATACGGCCTCCAAAACTGAACACAATACTCCAAGTGGGGCCTCACCAATGACTTGTAGAGGGGCATCAACACCTCCTTTCTTCTGCTGGTTATACCCCTCTCTATGAAGCCTAGCATCCTTCTGGCCACAGCTGTTGCCTTGTCACATTGTTTCTTCACCTTTAGATCCTCGGACACCAACACCCCAAGGTCTCTCTCCTGAGTCGAGCTTACTAATCTCTCCCCTCCTATCTGGTGTCTCTCTTTCAGGTTTCTGCACCCCAAGTGCATCACTCTACACTTCTTGGCATTAAATGCCGATTCCTGGCACAGGCAGCTCCTTGTGACTCTGGGCAAGTCACTTAACCCTCCATTGCCCCATGTAAGCCACATTGAGCCTGCCATGAGTGGGAAAGCGCGGGGTACAAATGTAACAAAAATAAAATAAAATAAATATATCAAGAAACCTCTTAGCACTAAAACCTGACTATACCTTATACCAGTGCGCTGTGAATAACTAATTTTTTTTTTTTTAATATGCTGTGCTCAATGGAGGGGGTGTTGTCCACAGGACTCGCATGCAGTATTTACTGCTTTAACCCCTTGTTGAACATCATTGCACACCTCCTTCCTACCCTACTCTCTTGCTGTCTATAATGTACAACATGTAATTAATGTAGCTAAGACATCCAACTCATATATAGTCTTATAGGATAGATGTTACTACTTAGCTTGTTCCGGAGCAATCGCTGCTCAGATCTGTTGATGTCCTGTGGGGATCCCCATCCTTGGTGAAGTTAAAATCAAAATCATAGTTCACTACTCCCTTAGTACGGGACTGGAATTCAACTCTCTCTCAAAGCCGATGTTCCTGGTTCCCTACATGCTCAGCATGTTTCGCATTCCGCGTCCTCAGGGGAACACCATATGAGCTGTGGTGGTACTTAGCCGCTTTATAAACGACGGTTGGTTACCTGCTGCAGTAAAAAGGGTCCTGGCGCACAGGAAAAACGGCCCTCTCTGCTACCACAGGGCCCTTTTACCTGCAGTTTAGCGAAAGGACCCCTAAGAGACCAGCTTAATGAGCGCTAATGGAATCAGTGTACACAAAATACTAAAAAGCCCTTTTTGTATCTATGGGCTTCTTAGTATTTACCACACTCTAATCCCGTTAATGCATGCTAAACGTCAGTAAAAGGGCCCCTAAATCTCATTGCTAAACCAGCACGAGTTAGTGGTAAAATAACACATCTTAATGGTAGCTCACATTGATAGCTATGTCCCATTAGTGTATTAATAGATTACAATTAGAATTATATGTTGTAATAGATAATAGTGAAACAAATAACTTTATCACATCCATGCCATCATAGCAATATGTATCTGAGACTGGAAGTAGTGCTAATTACAGGATTTCTATTCAGGGATCATTATATTTTGACTTCATATGGAAAACTGTGCATGTACTTTAGCATTATTGTATATATATATGTTTAAAAGTGTTTAACATTTCTATTTTCCTCTTCTCTCTCTTTCCCTTTATAGAAATGTGATGTGCTTTGGGAAGATTTCCATCAGAAGCTAGTAGATGGGTCTTTGTTGACACTTGATACATATCTAGGACAGTTTCCTGATATAAAGGTATTACACAGTCACATGTAACTAGAAACAAAAGAAGTAAAGCTTCAGCAGCTGTAACTAAGGAGAAATTGTGAAATGCATGTGTTTTTAACCTTGACGGGAGTAATTCCTTTGATATATTGGTTGAGCTGGCGCTGGAACTGCGTATGGGGGAAGTCCTTGATAAAGCCTAATGGTGAAACATGCGTGTCGGACAGCGTAATGCCCCCAGTTCGAAAATATTGAAGATAAGTACTTAGAGTGTACTAATATAAAAGTATTTATGCCGATGAAGAAGTTAGTGCTGCTAGTGTTGCCCAAAAATCATTGTGGGACAATTATGCACTACTGAGGCAAGAGTTGTATAATTACATAGTAACATAGTTGATGACGGCAGAAAAAGACCTGCACGGTCCATCCAGTCTGCCCAATTGAAAAGCTTTTTGGAGAATATTGATGATTGATGTGTGGAGAAAAATTGAGAAAAATTGGGACTAATAAAGTTGATACGATTCTGTGTTTTTAACCTGCCAGAACCTCTCTGATCTCCCTCAGTATCCTAGGATGGGTATCATTTGACCCCCATGGCTTTGTCCACTTTCAGTTTCCATAAATACTTTCTTCTAGAAATGATACAATATCTACTCCATCTCCATATACACCTTTGTCAGCTGACTGAGGTCGTTCTCCAGTATTTTTATCTATGAACATGGAACAGAAGAATTTGTTTAGCATAAAGTCTACTAAAGATAAAATAGTCAACTGAGCAATAATCCTAAAATGATCAGGTTAAAAAAATATGATTGCAACAAGCGTAGTTGTTCCAGCTTAAAGTACACTTTTTAATTTGTGGTTCCATACTCAGGGGTCCTTTTACAAAGGCATGGTAAAAAGTGGCTGTAGTGTGGGCACATCTTTTAGACACCCACTGGGCCATATTTTACCGCAGCTGGGAAAAAGGCTATTTTTAATGGGCTAGGAAATGTGCCTGTGCTAATATTAAAATTAGCATGTGCCTATTTATGGCTTGAGCGCTTACCACCAGCTATTGGGCTAGCAGTAAGGGCTTATGTGATACCCACATGGTAACCATGCAGTGCATGCCAACATGGGCTCGTTGCTGGTAAATGCCAGGAACCCCCCTCCCCCCCATGGTAGAAACTAGAAAATTATGTTTCTGCCATGGGATTTGGCGCACACCAAAATCAGAATTACTGCCAGGCGCACAGGCTACCTCGCCAGTAGTGCCAATTGGGTGCACACTTCCAGCGCATTAGCCCTCCCACGACTTTGTAAAAGGGCCCCTCATTGAGGAGTCCAAAACCACTCCCAGAACACTGGAAGTTTTCTCACTCTTAAAATGAGACCCATCGACGCCTGATTGGTGATTTGGTAAATTTAAATTGCAAAAATAGCTCAAAACAATATTTCAGAGTTACTCAAATTCAAAACCAATCGATTATCATTCATCCACTCTGAGACAGTGGAAAGACAGGTAGCTTCCCTTCCCTAATACATCAGAAATGGTACCATCGAAGGAAAGTAAGAACTGAATACTATCCCCACAATACTGAACACCAGAACCATTGGAGATAAATTATGTACAGACAGTACTGCATTTACATTTCAACACACACTAATGTGTACTGTGCAGCCCCAGGTATCCTCATCCCAAAGTGCAGCATTAGTCTGTATTGGGCCCTGCCTTACAAGGGTCTAGTCCATGCCATCTCCTTGCCTGGCAGAGCCTAGCCAATTCCCTGCCCTACCTAACATGACCCAGTCTTCTTCTTCCTGTTCCTTCTCTCTTTTTTTTTAACTTCCCAGGGACCTAATAAATAAAAATCTGAAACAGTTTCACAGAGCACAAAGAACACCCTCTGTCTTGCAGCACTGACAATACGTCCACCTCAGTGATTAGTGCAATAAGGTCACCAATTGTGATTAAAACTAGACTATTGGCCAACTCCTCCTCTGCAATGCCCAATCACACCTTGCTTTCTAAGAAGAATTACTGTTGGAGTTCTTGTGTTTTAAAGATCTGTGACATTAACAGTTTCACAGTCCTATATCATATTGCCAGTGGAGGAGTAGCTTAGTAATAGAGTAGCTGAAAACTAGAGAAGCCGGGTTTCAAGTCCCACTTCTCCCATTGATATACCTTGAAACCTTTGTCAAATCATTTAGCCCTCCATTGTCTCAGGTACAAAACTTAAGGCCCTATTTAATAACCTGCTATAATATATTTTAGTATTATTTTGCCATGGTTTTCACAGTCTGATTCCTTGCAGTAGCACTACAAGATTGTCAGTAGAGGCCTGTTGGGTACCATTTGGTGTATGGGAACCACCAGGGTTGGAGTGACTGCCCCACCTCCCCCCCTCTCACACACACACACACTAGACTTCAGGGATCACCTGGTAAGGAGTGGAGGGAATCTAGGCAGTGGTACACTCCTTTTATAAAATATATATTGGAATTTAGGTTTGGGTGTATGATTAATTTATTGTAATGCTTTTATGCCCTGCTGATCACACTAGCAGTTCTCAGTGGATGACAAAATAAAAAGCATACAATATAACACAATGGGGCTCATTTATGATACAGAAAAATGGCATAAAAATGGCACAAAGCAGCAGATGGAAATTCTTCTTTCCCAAAAACGTGCAAATTGCTATTTTCGAAACTCATTTTTAAGATGTTTTCTAAGCAGTTCATCTAAATCTCAAGGGGGAGTGTTAGAGGCATGTTATGAGCAGGACTAGGGTGGGCTTACAATTTGGACATTTTTCTGCGATAATGGAACATTATAAAAATGTCCAGGGCAAAAAATAGGATGTTTTTGGCTAAACCTATTTCAATAATGACTAAGTGCCAAAAAGTGGACTGGCCACTGTTGGAAACAGGATGCTGGGCTTGGTGGACCTTTGGTCTGTCCTAGCATGGCAATACTTATGTACTTATGAACTTAAACTGACCAGATGAGTACTGGAGGGGTAAAAGCATGCCTCCCCTTTAATTCCCCAGTGGTCACTGACTCCCTCCCACCCTCCTAATAGGTGAAAGTGACAGTACATACCAAGCTCTATGACAGCTGCAGATATAATGGCCATTCCTCTTAGAGTGGCAAGCAGGTCCCTACAGTAAACTGGTGGTTGGATCAGTGGACTGTAGAGAAGGGGACCCAGGCCCATATCCCACTCTAAGTGGTACATTTGTGGTAGAAAGTGTGAGTGCCCCCCCCCCAACACACACACAAAATACCTACTGAACCCATATACAGGCGACACCTGCAGGCATAAGGACTATTTTAGTGGGGTATTCCTGGAGGGCTCACCAAACAATATAAGGAGGTTATGATGTGATATGTACCTGGGACCTTTTATGTGAAGTCCACTACAGTGCCCCCTAGGCTGCCCCACTTCTCTGCTGTGATGTCTGTGTGGCCAGTCTAGTAATACTGCTGACCCCCAGACATCCCAATGGCTTGTTTTTGTGCGTTTTCCCCTTGGACATATTTTTGTTTGACAATGGCCCTTAAATAAAGATGCACCGAGTACAAAAACTTCTAAAATAAGATGATTTTTGAACCCAAAAGATAGATGTTTTTCTGGTTCAAAGATGACCATGTTTGGCACTGGATTTTTGTAAAATCTCCAAAATTGGATTTCCACATCATATCGAAAATGCTCCTCCACATCTCTATATTTTACCCATTGTCTCATGACATAATTATTCTGTCTCTCCTAGCAGCATAAACCTACCCTACTGGCCTGACACATTAAAATGATCCTTCAGATCTGCACAGCCATCAGATTAGAGATTTTTGTTCTAAACTGCTTAGCCATCAGTGTTGGCCCTAGTTTGCAATATGGAAATAAATACATATATACATACATACATAAAATTTAAGAAGCACCCTCAAAATAGGTTTCTACTTTTTTTCTGAAAATCTAATAGCTCATGCTCTAACCTAATCACTAACGGGAGGTTGTTGTACAGTCCTACACCAGATATAGGTAACATATGATTGCATGTGTTCACATTATATGCAACTTTGAATTAAAAAGGTTCAGTAACCTTTGATGTTCAGATTGTAAAGTGTTGATTTGTTTGATAATATCCAATCACAGTTGATAGTGGCTTTATATTGGCATGGTTATACATCTTGAACGTGATTGTTATAATCTTAAACTTAATTCATCATTCAATTCAAAGCCAATATACTGACAATAAAATCTAAAAAATATGATTGATTCTTATTTGTCAGTAAGTGGACTGCAACACTGTGAAGCAAATTCAGAGACTTTAGTGATGAAATGGGATGGCCACTATAGACTGAGTTATAGTAATTGGCTAGACTCAATAAGAACAGTAGCAGGACCGTATAGAAATCATCAGACTCCAAATACAGTTTCACACACCCTACTCACTGGCATTTGGGGCAACAATGTGACTGTGGTTACAAACTCCTTTTAGAAGTATCTTAGATTATTTTTAATACCCCAAATATGTCATATATGAAAATGCCTTTATGGGGAGCTGAAAAGAGCATAATAACCAATAAGTAATGAGTATTTAAAATCCTATAGAATAACAGAAACACGAAATGATGTGATCCAAGCCATATTGGGACAGAGTCAACAGTAGACACACACACACACTTGCAGAGTACAGACCTGTGATGAAGAGGTGCTGGAAGGAGAGCTGCAGTACCTTGTGGCTGCTGAACAATGCAGAGGTGAGGGGGCCCCCCTGCAGGAGTGCCCCAGGCTGAAAGGCCTAGCACACTGGGAGTTGAGAAACACAATGAAGGGGAGGTTTCCTCCATGCGAGCCCTAAGCATGCAACCAGGAGAGCCCAGGCCTGTGGACGGAGGAAGGACCAGAGCCCAGCGGCGCTTGCTGAGGAGCCAGCTCACCCTGACTGTAAGTCCTGGCCATAACATTCCTAAGCTGGGTGAAGAACAGGGGGTAAGAAGGCAGGGACCTGGTTCCAGAGCTGGGTTCTCTGCATGCAGTATCAAAGGAGAGGTGGAGGAAGATAGTAACAGAGAGTCTGAGGAGGACGTTAGCGAGGAAGAGGAGGAAGAATCCAGGCCTAGGGCCTGGCAGAAGAAAGAGGCCTAGCAAATGACTCCTGAACAGGTCATTAGATTGGTGAAGAAAATTAATTGAGTAGAAGATGAAATAGAGGTACTGAGGAAGCGGGTGAAGCTAGCAAAAACTATGTGTAACCTGGCTTCCATTGGACCACGAGACAAGTACATTAAGGGAGTTGAAGCACTCTGGAAGTGGCTTACAGCAAAGCAAAGGCAGCTGCAAGAGCTAAAGAACAGCAGAGGTAATCCCCCTCGTGAGGTTTTCCTGAACAGGGAACACATGCAGCAGACCCAGACGCAGTCCTATATCCAGCAGGAAGCGGAACCCAGAGACACACAGGACACCGTGGTTCCAGAGACCCCAGAGGCTATGCTGGAAGGGACAGCAGGGGAAGAGAAACAGCAGCAGGCAGAAGGAGGAAAAGACAAGACTGACACAGACAATTCCCAGTTATCACCAGTATTTTATTTCTTACAGGATTCCCAAGAGCTAGGCGCTCCATCCACTTACCAGCCTTGTGGAACAGGGGCACCTAGTCCAGTTGTGGCAGGTAGAGAAAGACACAGGGACAAAGTTTGTCTCCGTCCCCGCCCCGTGGGTTCTGTCTCCGTCCCCACCCCATCCCCGCAGGTTCTGTCTCCATCCCCGCAGGCCCTGTCTCCATCCCCACCCCGTCCCCACAGGTTCTGTGCCCGCCCTGTCCCTGTGGGCTCTATCCTCATCTGCAGAAGCCTCGAACACTTATCATTTTATATTTAAATCTTTTTATTAAAATATAAAAAGGAACAATATGCTGTGAAACTGTTGTGTATAAATTACAA
The DNA here is from genome assembly GCF_901765095.1 of Microcaecilia unicolor. Taxonomy (NCBI): domain Eukaryota; kingdom Metazoa; phylum Chordata; class Amphibia; order Gymnophiona; family Siphonopidae; genus Microcaecilia; species Microcaecilia unicolor. The sequence goes on from NC_044031.1 coordinate 211,412,717, forward strand.
ATAGAGAACAATAATAACAATGAGCAGCTATAATAACCCTCCTTCCCACCACCACCCTCTACCCTTCCAACCCCAAAAGTAGCTGACTTCTACTACCCCAAGGAATCCTAATTCACACTGTTAAAATGTCCAGGGGTATAAAATACAACCCGTTCTATATGTCCCCTAGAGGGGAAAAATATGCCTTATAAAGCACTGTTATGTTTTTTTAAATCTGTGGATAAATAAGAAATCATCAACAATCTCAGGATTCAATCTAGCTCTCCTGTCTTCCACAGTCCTTCCTGGCATAGAAGTTATCTTCTTAGAAGATGTGCTGGTAGCAGGATGTACAGGATCTCCAATGCAAATTTTGCTAGTTGTGGCCAGTATGTTTGCTTGTTTTTACAAAAAATCAAAATATCTTTGTAGGCATCACTTAAACATAAATAACGGTCCAGTTCATTAACAGGCTTCAAATTAGAAAATGACACAGGGACAAAGTTTGTCCCCTGTCCCCGTCCCTGTGGGATCTGTCCCCGCCCCGTCCCCGCGAGCTCTGTCCCCATCCCCGCAGTTACTGCGGTTCCCCGTCCCCGTGTCATTCTCTAATGGCAGGCACTGTAGATAAGGAGGGGCTCCAGCAATGCATGCAGCAAGAGAGCCTGGCAAGTTTGGCACACAAAAGAGCTATGAAACTGAAAAAAATTCAAAAACATCCATTATACTTAGACAGCTGGCAGGGCATAGCTGAAACCACAGAGAAGAGCTTAGGTTTGCTGGAAGAGACAGGGAGGAAAGACAGCCTGGAGAATCAGAACAGCTTGAATGCTGAGGCTGGAGAAGAATCACTAGACGCTGAACAAGTACAGAAGTTACCAGGAACAATGGGAGAAAAAGCAAAGCAAAAACAAGGGGTTTTGCAGATGGAGACAGAGACTGAAGAGGATGGGAAAGTACAGGAATGGAGTACTGGAGTACTACAAGAGATGGAAGAAGCTGAGAGCAAATATGGTGGACAGAGGGCGGGAACATCATGGGAACACCACAGTCACTCATGGACAGAATTGATAGGGCAGACCTCTGAGTGGGGCTGTCCAAGAGCTGCAGTCCAATCTCAATCAGAAGTGCTGATGACATCATGGGGGAAGCCTGGTGACAGGCAGGGGCTCCCAATAGATTCAGCCACTCAGAAACAAGAAGAAAGAGCATAAGGGAGCTTCCAAGAAACTCAAGCCCATCAAAGCAGCAGTCCGAGAAAGGAGAGAGAGAATTGTGGAGAGTGTCAGCTGCACCAGGAGGCGGAGCCAAGACCCAGACCGAGTAAGACAGTGCCAGATACAGAGAAAGTGCATGGAGGAGAGTGTCAGCTGCACCAGGAAGGAGATCCAAGACCCAGACCAAGTAAGACAGTGCATGGAGGAGAGTGGCATTTGCACCAGGAGGCAGAGCCAAGACCCAGACTGAGTATGACAGCGCCAGATACAGAGAAAGTGCATTGAGGAAAGTGTCAGCTGCACCAGGAGGTGGAGCCCAGACCAGGTTTGAGTGGGACAGTGGCCAGTACGGGGAAAGTGCGTGGTGGAGAGTGTCAGCTACAAGAGGAGTCGGATCCCAGACCTGGTCTGAGTGGGACAGTTGCAGAGCAAGGGAGTGAGTGCTGGTTGGGAACAGCATCAACTGGCAGAGGACTGGAAGCAGGACATTGCAGAGGGGAAGAGACAGAAACAGCACAAGTGAACTGAACATAGTGGGACAGGATGGAGGGGAAGAGAGGGGGAGGGAAGGAAGGCAAGAAGGGGATGTTGGGGAGGGGAGGGGGGAGCACACTGGTATCAGCCCCTTTATCCTTTGCAGCAGTAGTACGGGGAGGAGGGGTGGAGACAGGGGAGGAGGAGGAGGGGAGGCAGGAGTCATACACGGGGACAAGGGGAAATCAATTTTCTGGCCTGTTGCGGGGTCCCGGGAGCAGTGTTACCCCAAAACATTGAAATATTGTCCAGCTGCGTTGGGTGGGCACAGGGGTAGCACCACCACCTAGAGAGGTTGTTTTAAGAATGGTATTCTCCCTGGGCTTTATCCCTGAAGATCTGTATGCATGCATCCACCCTGTGGGAATCCCTGAATATGATATTTTTGTTTCTTAACAGGGTGAGGATTGGACTGTTTTGGGAAAAGTACACAGAGGTGCAGCATCAGGGTAGATGGGTGGATTTTAAGGTGGTCCCCATCAATAGACAGGATGCAGTCCAGATTACCATATTGGTACGTAATGAGTCTCTCACAGCTGCAGACCTGTCCTATTGGTTGGGACGGTATGTCAAAATTAGGACTCCATTAAGCAAAATACCAGACCAGAGCTGTGGGTGGGGGTGGGGGGTGGAGTGCCCTTGTAAAATTAAAACAGGCAGGCTATGTCACCCAACACATACCTTCAGCCGCACAGATTGGAAGGGATTGAATTCAATGCTTTAATGAAGGGCAACCCAGACAGTGCTAAAGGTGTGGATCTTTCCATCACTTAACCAAGTCTTGTACAGTTTTAAAGTGCTCTCGATGTGGCAGTACAGATCATGACACCAGCGACTGGACTACCATACGCTGTAACCTGTGTGGGGGCTTAGGACACCCTTTTAGCAAATGCCCACAAGCATCGCACAATCAGGCAGAGGGAGAGAGGAGGGGGGAGGAATGGGCACAAGCAGAAGCTACAAGGACAGAAGCAGGAAGCGTTAAAGGGACTTATGAAGAAATCAAATACCGCTATCCACACAGAGGCAGGCACTAAGGGAAAGGGGGAGAAAAGGGCATCAGGTTTGGATCAAATTCAAAGGAGGGGCATTAGTGAAAGGATGGAAGAAGGAGGTGAGGAGAAGGGGGGAGAAGGAGAAGCATGGACCCTGGTAGGGAAACGTGGAGGGGAAAGGGGGGTTGGAGAAAGGAGGGGAGGGGGATAGCCCGAGTGGGGAGAGCAGAGATTCTGGAGAGTCAGAATTCTGGAGAGCCAGAGTAATCAATTTGCAGTGTTGCAGGTGTCAGGGGAAGGAGAGAGTGATCTCGAGGTGAATCCACCCCAAAGGGAGGTTTTGGAGGAGAAGAGGAAGGAGGGGAGGGGAGGGGATAGAGGAATGAATCATCTGGAAGACTCAACAGAGAGGAGCCAGCAATGTCACCCTCAAGTCTAGCATCACACCCTGCTAGTTTAACGAAGGGCCTTGTGCAGGAAATAGAGGAGGGTAAGGAATGGGTGAAAGGGGAAAGTGCTGGTCCAGAGGAAACCAAGAAAAAGAAGGGTAGAAAGAAAGCCGGGGAAGATGACTCAGATTGGGAGGATTTGGAATTGGAAGAAATTATACAGGATCTGGAAGAAATGATGGGGCAGGAATATCTGTGAAGAGGGATTGCAGTGAAGAGATAAGGAGTGGTAAGAAATTTCAGAAATAAACCATGGCTGCCTTGTCCTTAATCTTTGCTACTCTGAATGTAGCTAGCATAAAGGCAGAGAGAACTAGATTTGTCGCCTTTAGCGATTTGACCCAGTGCAAGGTAGACTGCATCCTGTTGCAGGAGACTCATCTGGATTCCTTGCAGCTCCTGCACCGGGCCAAGAGAGATTGGAAAGGGGGGCCCTCTTTCTGGTCTCTGGCCAATGAGAGATGAGAGATGCGCAGGGGTGGCAATTCTTTTTGCCACCCGAGAGGTGGAGGTTACGAGGGAAATAGAGGTGAGATAGGGAGGTGTGTTGTATTAGATGTTTTAATCAGAGGGGTAGCAGGGCGAATCATCAACTTTTATGGTCCCCAGATTAGATGGGAACGCAAGCAGCTGTTGCTCCGGGTGAAATCATATTTATATACAAGCAAATTGGTGGTATTCGGAGGAGATTTTAATATGGTCTTACTGCAAGCGGATAGAAAGGGGTCCAAATGTCAGGTGGGTTATGACAGCCTCCAGCTGGCAGCAATAGTAAAACAGGCAAGGCTGGAGGTGGCGGGAGGGAAGGGGTTTACTTTTAGAAGGGGAGACACGGAGAGCCGTATTGACTGGCTCTTTGTAGGCAGGTCGGCTAGGGTTCAGGGGCAGCCCAATAGATGGACAGAATATTCACATCACGCTTTAGTTTCCACAGTCTTAACAATAAGCGAAGGGGCGCAAAAAGGCCCAGGATTTTGGAAACTGAGTGCGAAGTTATTAGAAGTAGAGGAGAACAGACAAGTTTTTGAGGGCTTTTTAGCAGACCAAGAATCACTATGGGAGGTGATGGATGGTAAGGGAGCCTGGTTGGACATGGTAAAGGGGCGAGTCAAGGCCCTTTTCCGGTCCTAGCCAGGAAGCAGAGTCAGGGGTTACAGGCACGGTGCTGTCGTCTTCGCAAGCAATTGGACCACGCGGTCTCCAACCAACTGGAGAAGGGAGAGATAGAAACTTTGCAGGCCCAGTTGAGGATGTTGCAATATGATCAATACGCTTTTTGCCTCTGGAAAGGGAATATGGGCATCAGTATTCCCCGGACCCTTTCCAGAATTGTAAGGCAGCAGTGGGACACAAGGTCATCTATGCTATGAGAGATGAAGCAGGACAGCGATTGATGGACCAACGTTCAATTGAGTCCAGGCTCATTCGGTATTACACCCAATTGTGGGGGAAAGAGAGCTTGGATTCTAACTTCATGCTATCATATGTGCAGAGTGCCCCAGGCTTGGGAAAGGTTTCGGAAGAGGAGATGGAACAACTGCTCAGGCCCGTTACCACAGGGGAGGTAGATGATGCTATTGATACGCTATCAGCACACACAACTCCGGGTCCCGACAGGCTGACCCTGGAGTTCTACAAAAAATTCCGGGCGGTCCTGATATTGTTTACAGAACGGGCGTTTGGCCCCTTCACAGCAGTGTTCTATTTTGGTTCACCTCGCAAAGAAGGGAAATATGGAACTTATCGAGAACTGGAGACCCATAAGTCTTCTGAATGTAGATAGGAAAATAATTAATGGCCAGGATTATTTACAACTGGCTGGCCGGGGCAGTGGGTGGTCTCCAGCACAGTTTTGCTCGGTGAAGGGGAAAGGGGCAGTGGAAGCAGTCTATACCATCCATGAAATAGTAGAAAGGAGTCAAGGTGGGACCAGGGGCGTATCTGAACTGCGGCGGTAGGGGGGGCCAGGGCCAGAGTGAGGGGGCACATTATAGCCCCCCCCGCCGCCGCCGCCGCCGCTATTGCCGATCCCCCTCCCCCCAGCCGCTGCCATTGCCAACCCTCCCCTCCGTTGCTCGCCTACCTTCGCTGGCGGGGGACCCCAACCCCCGCCAGCCGAGGTCCGCGTCCTCCTGCCCCTGCCGGCTGCCTTTAAAGAATTCCGTCAGCTGGCGGGGGACCCCCAACCCCCGCCAGCCAAGCCGAGGTCCTTTCATTTTTCCACTGAAGCTGGCGCCGACAAAAGTTTCTTTTGAGTCTGACGTCGCTGCACGTTGTACGTGCAGGACGTCAGACTCAGAAACAGCTTCATTCTGTTTCTGAGTCTGACGTCCTGCACGTACAACGTGCAGCGACGTCAGACTCAAAAGAAACTTTCATCGGCGCCAGCTTCAGTGGAAAAATGAAAGGACCTCGGCTTGGCTGGCGGGGGTTGGGGGTCCCCTGCCAGCTGACGGAATTCTTTAAAGGCAGCCGGCAGGGGCAGGAGGACGCGGACCTCGGCTGGCGGGGGTTGGGGTCCCCCACCAGCGAAGGTAGGCGAGCAACGGAGGGGGAGGGTTGGCAGCGGTAGGGGGGTCCAGGGCGAAATCTGCGGGGGCCCAGGCCCCTGAGGCCCCACGCAGATACGCCCCTGGGTGGGACAAAGGGAACGTTTTTGCTGACCCTTGATCAGTCTAAGGCTTTTGACATGGTATCCCAGGAGTACCTATGGCTAGTGCTTTGGTGCTATGGGATACCCGACCGGTTTATAGGGTGGATCCAGACTTTGTATTGCGATACAAGGAGCAGCACTCTGATAAATGGCTGGATGGGCAAGAGCTCTGCTGTGAGGTCAGGGATACGGCAGGGGTGCGCCCTCAGCTCCTTGCTGTACGTCCTTTCCTTAGATCCATTCCTCAGAAGGTTGAGTGGAGGTCAACTAGAGGGCATCTCTTTGGGTTCACACACATGGCGATGCGTCGCCTACGCAGATGATGTCACAATAGTGATCAGTAGCAAGGAGGAAGCTGAGCAAGTTCAGACCTGGATGGCAGATTACACACAGGCTGCGGGGGCCCGGATAAACCAAGATAAGAGCTCCACAATTTAGGTAGGACAGAGCAGACCAACTTTCAAACTTCCCAGTCAGTACCCAGTAGCAAGGGATGAAGTACGGATCCTGGGTCTCTGGGTAGGCAGACAGGACTATGACACGGTCAACTGGGAGAAGGGGCTGGGGAGAGTTGAGGAAAGAGTGGCCCAGTGGAAATCATATAAGTTGCTGTTCGTGGGAAAACTGCACGTCATTAAGACCTATCTGATACCCCTTCTCCTATTCATATCCAAGGTCTGTTTGCTGCCTATATCGTTACACTCCAGAGTGTACAGCTTGTTTTTCCAACACCTGTGGGGGAACAGGATGAATATTATCCAGAGGGAGGTGACCTATTTGCCCAAAAGGGAGGGGGGATGGGAATGGTCAACCCCTTGGTACATTTTAGTTGTTTCTTTTGCCAACAAAATCTGGGAGGGGTCTTGCGGGAAGGGAGGCCGGCATGGGCAGGCAGCATGGCCTCCTGGTTTCAGCGTTACTTGAGGGATTGGGTGAGGGGAGGTAAGGCAATGCCCCTGTGAGGGAAGGCGGGATACTTGCCACAGTACATCTCACCTCTGTTGAGATTGGTGGAGAGATGGGGTATCACAGTACAGGAAATCCAGAAGGAGGACAGGAGGCAGCTACATCACTGCATTATTCAGACACACTTTTCAACACGTCTAGCCATGAGGGACTGCCCAGGTCCAATACAGGAGGAAGGCCTGGTTTTCCTCAATTCGTCACACCTGCCCCGGAAGATCGCGGATGTGGCCTGGCTGACCTTCCACAGCCGGCTCTATGTTTGAGCTAACATGAAAAATAGGAACAGCGATGATCTTAAGTGCCCGAGGGGGGAGTGCGTGACAGAGGATGAAACAATGGACCACTTCCTCCTCAAGTGCCCATTCAATAAACAAGTCTGTCAGGCAGTAGCCCGCCATTTAGGGAACCCTTTCTTCCACCAGCTATCCTATGCAGAATGGACCTATGGAGGGTTTCCCAAAGGACGAAAGAGGTGGTGTAGGAAGATACTGTATATCATCACTGCAGCCCTCTGTTACTTTCTTTGGCAGGCATGCTGCCAAGCTTCATTACATCGGAAGTGGCTGTCTGTGCAGGAGGTGGCAGGGGATGTGGTACATTTTGTCCAGCAGCTGACAGTGAGGGAGAGGGAGCATTGTTCTGGACTATGGTGGGCAAGGCATTGGAGCGGGTTTTCGTTTCAGCCTCCCTGAGTGTGATGGTTTGGAGGGGGGGGGGGGGGGGGGGGGTTTGGCCAGTAAGGTTTTCTTTATGTATTAGTCAGCAGGTTTTATTGCTTGTTTTATTTCTTGTTTGTATGCTTGTTTTGTCTTGTTGCAAGCTTCAATAAAGACAATATGACACACATAAAAATAAAACAACGCAAAAGCTCAGAGTATTTGCAATGTGAAATTGCACTGAGAAAAGGCTTGACTGAGATTGTGGCCTTGGCTCTGGTTTAAATCAGCTACTTCTATGTCTAACAGAACCGCATTGCCAAACGGAGCAGAAAGCTGGTTGACTACGACAGTGCAAGACATCACCTGGAAGCCTTACAGAACTCAAAGAGAAGAGATGAGAGCAGAATTAACAAGGTCAGCAGCATGCTTTCTGCACTAATAGTACAGTACAATTACCAGAAAACCCAGTCTCCAAGATTTATCAGATCTTTATGAATATTGAGCTTGTAGATAAATATGAGGACCAGAAATATCAAGTTGCCTTCCTCGCTTTCCATCATTTTTCCTAATTCAGACCTTGTGATACTTGATGGTACCAAAGGAGAAACAGTATCTGCCTGAAATTCTCCTGTATTTCTATATTATTCTATGAAAATGTCCGTGTTTGCTTCTTATTCCTTTATTTAATCACAATTATGAGATATCCAGAATGTACATAAAGCATTTAAAAGGGGCTGTAACAAAGGGACCCTTATACTAAAGCTAAGTGTATGGACCACTTGGCATTTTGTGCACACTAATGTCCATTAGCATGTTCTAAGCTTTAATAAAATGGACTCTAAGGGGCTCGCTAAAAGGGAAGTACTGCCGGGATACCCTCCCCCAGTGTGCGCCATTTTTGGCACTGCAAAAATATTTCAATTTTTGTAATGCCGGTGTGTACCTGGGTTAGCATTGGAGCCCTTACCACCACCTCAATGCGTGGCGGTAAGTGCTACCCCCCCCCCCCCCCGAAATGGCCGCGCGACAAGTGGTTCACTTGCTGCACGGCCATTTCTTTAAGAAAAAGGAAACCTGCCTTTTACTCACTGCAGTAAAAGAGGGCCTCAGCACACATCAAACACATGCGCTGACGCCAGCGCAGGCCCCCTTTTGCCGCAGCTTTGTAAAAGGACCCCCTAAGTTCCTTCCAATACTTTAGCTTTAATTAATTGAGGTATTATTACTTAGACTTCATGATACAAACATTGACTCTTCCAAAATGAGATATCTGATTATATTGACTTTCACATCCAAGTGCAAAAATAACCCTATCATATCATGACCTTCTGATTTTTGAAAGCCAGTGAAAATATGATAATTCTTTTTTGCTTCTTAGGCAGAAGAAGAATTTCAGAAAGCACAGAAAGTATTTGAAGAATTCAATGTTGATTTGCAGGAAGAACTACCGTCTTTGTGGTCAAGGTACCAGATGGCATTTTGGCAAATATATTCAGACCTTGACCAAAGCAGATGGCAATGAGCATTACAATAACAGAAGCACAGAACAAATACCATATACGCCTGTACAACAACACAGTGAATGTCCCCACAGTATACTGTAGATAAAAACAGGTTCTACAATCAGGCATGACACACTGCCCGAACCTTCCCTTTACATGTTTGAAACCCACCCAATAAGTCCCTCCAATGTTTCGATAATCTAAGCCAGTGCTCATCTCCAGGTCCAATAATGAGCCCATATCTTATCACAATATGTTTCCTCTCCCCGTATCTTGTTTGTGATTCCAAAATTGCTATTTCCTTAAGTTTAGCTCAGGGCAGCCCTTCCAGAATTATGCGATGGTTAACTGAGCAGCATGGAGTTGATGGGAAGGCCAACATTTTTGTTCATTAGATACATTTTCATCTTCCCTTTTCCTCAATAAGCAAAGATGGGGGGGAGGGGTTTAAGTTCAAGGGATACATTATAATAACTCCAAATCTCTCTCTCTCTGTATTTTTTCCCAAAAGGATTGCATCTGAACACAGTCCCACCACATCAAACATATAAACGGCAAGTGACTGTACTCACTTGCAAATGCGCAGTACAGACTTCCCTCTCTGTCCCGCCCTTGCGTTAAGACGTCATGACGTCATGACGTCAGAGGGCGGAACAGAGAGGGAAACGGAGTCGAATTGTCGGACAACGATGCTGCCGCCTGGAAAAGAACATCGCGCGAAACAGCCTCCACCCTCCCCCCCATCCCCGCCGCCGCTCCCGCCACCCTCTGTATCCGGCCCCTTGCACTGACCTGACAGCGCCTCTCACCTCCGTGTGGAAGCACTGCAGGCAGCAGCAGAGCGATCTGCTGCCTATAGCGCTTTCACACGGAGGTGAGAGGCGCTGTCAGGTCAGTGCAGGGGGCCCGGCACGGAGGGGAGAGGGAGTGGCGGCGATGAGGGTATCTGGACATGGGGGGAGGGCAGGGGGGAGAGGCCATGGTTGCTGGACTTGGGGTGAGAGCAGGGCACAGAGGAGGGTTGCTGGACATGGGGGAAGGGGGGAGGACAAGGGAAAGAGGAGGGTCGCTGGATATGGGGGGGGGGGGGGTAGGATCGGTGGACGGGGTGAGGCCAGGGGAGAGAGGAGGGCTGCAATACTCGCCCATTTTTACGGGCTTAACGGCTAGTATAGATAGAACACACCTGTTGTCCAGTCTTGCTAGCATTGGAGAATCAGTACTACTAATCATTTCTATATATCAGCTGAGATAAATCAAAAAAAGAAAATTGGGTATCTGTATACTCTATGAAGTCATTTACATACGAGCTCTCAACTGTTATTACAGATAGAAAGCTTAGTAGTTTAGCATCAAATCCTCTGCCAATCTTCATGAAGTTTTAATCCCAGATTCCGATTCCACTTCTCTATTAATATAGAATGTCTCAGATTCTTTCCCCCCACCCCCCCATATGTTAGTGCAAAATATAATTTAGTAATTAATTTACTCTTTTACTTTGGGATTATCTGTATTCTTTCAATATTATTCTGAGGTCTTAGGCGGCTACTGTTTCATTTGGTCTCCCATGCAGACCAGGAAAAGCAGTAGGCCAGTGACCAAGTAAGTAAATAAGGGGGAGAGGAAAGGGAGACAGACATGGCAATACAGGATGGTGCTTGTGGGGAGGGTGGGGAAGAGATGAGACCATACTGAACGTTTGGGGCACGGGGAAGAGATACAGAGAGGTGATGCAGACCCAGACCATTAACTATGCAAAGTGATGCATGTGGGAAAAAGGAACTCGAACTATAGCTACATAATGCAATGCTCCACATTACCGACCAGGAAAAGGATCTAGGTGTCATCATTGATGATACGTTGAAACCCTCTGCTCAGTGTGCAGTGGCGACTAAGAAAACAAATAGAATGTTAGGTATTATTAGGAAAGGAATGGAAAGCAAAAATGAGTACGTTATAATGTCTTTGTATCGCTCCATGGTGCGACCGCACCTTGAATGTTGTATGCAATTCTGGTCACCGCATCTCAAAAAAGATATAGTGGAATTAGAAAAGGTACAGAGAAGGGCAACGAAAATGATAAAGGGGATGGGACAACTTCCCTATCAGGAAAGGCTAAAGTGTCTAGGACTCTTCAGCTTGGAGAAAAGATGGCTGAGGGGAGATATGATAGAGGTTTATAAAATAATGAGTGGAGTGGAGCGGGTAGACATGAATCACTTGTTTACTCTTTACAAAAATACTAGGACTAGGGGGCGTGCAATAAAGCTACAAAGTAGTAAATCTAAAACAAATCGTGAAAATATTTCTTCAGTTAGCATGTAATTAAACTCTGGAATTCGTTGCCAGAGAATATAGTAAAAGCAGTTAGCTTAATGGGGTTTAAAAAAGATTTGGATAGCTTCCTAAAAGAAAAGTCCATAAACCATTATTAAAATGGACTTGGGGAATATCCATTGCTTATTTCTAGGATAAGCAGCATAAAATGTATTGTACTGCTTTGGGATCTTGCCAGGTACTTATAATCTGGATTGGCAACTGTTGGAAACAGGATGCTGGGCTTGATGGACCTTCAGTCTGTCCCAGTATGGCAATATTTATGCACTAAAATTTTTTAATGAAAATTAAAGTTTTTTGTGTTAATTGCATTGTTAACACATTATGGGGGCCTTTTACAAAGGTGTGCTAACATAATGATTACCATGAGCTAAATGATAAATTACCCAGAGGAATATAATGGATATCATTAGCATGTGCTAAATCCATTAGCGCACCTTAGTAAAAGGACCCCTAAATGTGCAGCCCTAATATAAATGAATGTAAAATTCTCTGAATACTTTACCCATGTCCTCAGGTATATATGTTAATGTACCAGAAGCAGCCTTCACTCCTCCCACTATAAGTAAGAGGTGAAGGTGAAAGGGGAGTAACCTGAGAAAATACTTCATGCTAGTGAATTCATGGAATGTCTTCTCAATGGAGGTGGTGGAGACCAAGAATGTATCTGAATTCAAGAAAGTTTCAGACAAGTACACAGGGTCTCTAAGTGAAAGGAAGGGAGAGCAGATGGCATGGATGGGTAGTGCCTTGATTTTTCTCTGTTTCTAAGAACACTGTATCTACAGTAAATCACATATGCTGTTTTTTCTTATTAAAGTGCAGCCTTTTGCAATTACAGTGAATTGTTTTCAACTCAAATTTTTGCATCTACAGCAGATACAGTGTTTTAACTATTGACTAGGTGTAGCTTGGTGCAAAGAATCCAAAGTTGGTTGTAACTCATATTTTGCAATCTCGGCAGACATGGGGCTGGATTCAGTAAATGGCACTCAAAATTCAGGGCTGAAAAAAATCAGCTCGATTCTATAAAGTGTATGTGCTCTTTGTAGAATTGTGTTTAGTGCTGATTCCTGTGCCTAATTTTAAGCGTCAGACTTAGCCTGCTGATACCTGGTGTAAATGCTGACACTCAAGTTAGGCGCACTGGGGACGTATTCTGTAATTCACCGTGCAACTTTTTGGAATGCCCTTGACAAGACCATGGCCATGCCCCCTTTTGAGTTACGCACACTATGACACTTATTTTCAAAGCACTTAGACTTACAAAGTTCCACAGGTTACTATCAGGGGCATTTTCAAAAGAGAAGGGCGCCCAACTTCCGACACAAATTGGGAGATGGGTGTCCTTCTCTCAAGGTCACCCAAATCGGCATAATCAAAAACCCGATTTTGGGTGTCCTCAACTGCTTCCTGTTGCAGGGACGACCAAAGTTCATGGGGGCGTGTCGGCACCGTAGCGAAGGCAGGACTGAGGTGTGATTAAGAGATGGGCGTCCTTGGTCGATAATGGAAAAAAGAAGGGCGTCCCTGATGAGCATTTGTTCAACTTTACTTGGTCCATTTTTTTTCATGACCAAGCCTCAAAAAAGGTGCCCAAACTGACCAGATGACCACTGGAGGGAATTGGGGATGACCTCCCCTTACTCCCCCAGTGGTCACCAACCCCTTCTCACCCTAAAAAAAATTAATTTTTTTTTGCCATGCCCCCTTTTGAGTTACGCACACTGTGACACTTATTTTCAAAGCACTTAGACTTACAAAGTTCCACAGGTTACTATCAGGGGCATTTTCAAAAGAGAAGGGCGCCCAACTTCCGACACAAATTGGGAGATGGGTGTCCTTCTCTCAAGGTCACCCAAATCGGCATAATCGAAAACCCGATTTTGGGTGTCCTCAACTGCTTCCTGTTGCAGGGACGACCAAAGTTCATGGGGGCGCGTCGGCACCGTAGCGAAGGCAGGACTGAGGTGTGATTAAGAGATGGGCGTCCTTGGTCGATAATGGAAAAAAGAAGGGCGTCCCTGACGAGCATTTGTTCAACTTTACTTGGTCCATTTTTTTCATGACCAAGCCTCAAAAAAGGTGCCCAAACTGACCAGATGACCACTGGAGGGAATTGGGGATGACCTCCCCTTACTCCCCCAGTGGTCACCAACCCCTTCTCACCCTAAAAAAAATTAATTTTTTTTTGCCAGCCTCTATGCCAGCCTCAAATGCCATACCCAGCTCCATGATAGCAGTATGCAGGTCCCTGGAGCAGTTTTAGTGGGTGCAGTGCACTTCAGGCAGGCAGACCCAGGCCCATCCCCCCCACCTGTTACACTTGTGCTGGTAAATGTGAGTCCTTCTAAACCCACCCGAAACCCACTGTACCCACATGTAGGTGCCCCCTTTCACCCCTTAGGGCTATGGAGTGGTGTACAGTTGTGGGGAGTGGGTTTCAGATGGGGGTTGGGGGGCTCAGCACCGAAGGTAAGGGAGCTATGCACCTGGGAGCAATTTGTGAAGTCCACTGCAGTGCCCCCTAGGTTGCTCGGTTGGTGTCCTGGCATGTGAGGGGGACCAGTGCACTACGAATGCTGGCTCCACCAACTACCAAATGCCTTGGATTTGGTCGTTTTCAAGATGGGCATCCTCAGTTTCCATTATTGCCGAAAATCAGAAACGACCAAGTCTAAGGACGACCATCTCTAAGGTCAACCTAAATTTCCAGATTTGGGGGACCCCGACCGTATTATCGAAACAAAAGATGGACGTCCATCTTGTTTCGATAATACGGGTTTCCCCGCCCCTTCACGGGGATGTCCTGCAAGGACGTCCTCAGAAAAACTTGGGCATCCCTTTCGATTATGCCCCTCCACATGGCAGAAGGAGGTTTTTCTCTCAAAAATGTCCAAGTTTTGATTTTCGACAGTCTGATTTTAGGGGACACAAAATTCAAGGGAGCATGTTTTGGGTGGGACCTGGATGGTACATTGATGGGCATCACACCGCTGAGGGTTCACTGTGTGAGAAGAACAGTGGGGTCAGAGTAGACACCCATGCAGGGGTGACTTTGGATCTGATCTGGAAGACACTTCAGAATCTTAATGTTACTACTGAAGTTTGGAACTATGACCGTGAATATTAATTCTTTAAAAACTGATTATACAACTCAAATTGATAATATCTCAACAGATATTTTGTTTCTGAAGATAGAATGGCTAATCATCAAAGAATTGAGTAACTTGAGAACTATAATAGAAGGCTAAATTTAAGAGTCTTGAACTTTCCTAGATCTCTAGGTATTCCTCCTTTGGATATATTCAAGAGATATTTGGTTGAAATTCTAAAGTTTTCCTCTTGAGTCTTTTCCTCCAATTACCAAGATTTACTATTTATCTGTTCCCCAGAAGGTTATTCAGGAAGAAGTTGGAGATCAGAGGCAGGTTCAGACTTTAGATTTACATAATATCTCAAATATTTTGCAAGATGCATTGACTAAGACTCAGAAAGATCTACTTTAATGGTTTCTTTGGTGTTTGAACAGGATGTGAATTCAATAATGGGTTATATTTTAAACACTCTCAATATTTATTGTGTGGTCAGAGTTTCTGTATATATGTGTATATATGTGGATTTGGCAAAGATTACTCAGGAAAGACAAAAAGCCTTTCTTGCTATGTGCCAGGAAGTGAAGATTTTGGTTGCACTTTTTATTCTTGCATATCTGTGTGAAAGTAGAATCAGATTCGGACAAACATGTGAAGGGGCATAATCGAACGGAAACGTCTATCCCCATTGGACGTTTATCTCCGAGAACGGGTCCGTGAAGGGGCGGACCGAAACGTATTTTCGAAAAACATGGACGTTTATCTTTTTTTGAGCTGGGCGTTTTTGTTTTTCAGCGATAATGGAAACCGAAAGCGCCCAGCTCAAAAACGAATAACTCCAAGACATTTATTTGTGGGAGGGGCCAGGATTCGTAGTGCACTGGTCCCCCTCACATGCCAGGACACCAACCGGGCACCCTAGGGGGCACTTTTACAAAAAAAAAGGTAAAACAGCTCCCAGGTACATAGCACCCTTCCCTTGGGTGTTGAGCCCCCCAAATCCCCCTCAAAACCAGTGGCGTAGGCAGAAGACAATGTTTGGGTGGGCCAGCGGGTTGGATGGGTGGGCACTACAAAACCCCCCCCCCCCACACACACACACACACACACGGTCCAGCACATTTCAAGTTATCGGCGCTGCCTCCACTCACCTTCTCCCACCGTGGTGCTGCCTCCTCTCCTGCACTTCATGGTCTTTGTCTCCCACCACTGCAGCAGCGCTCTATCGGCGCTGCCTGCCTGACAGCTGACAGATGCGGCGCGATGACATCCTGCTCCGTGACCTTCCTTCTGCCGCGTGCAATCCACCCTGCGTAAACAGGAAGTTGAATCAACGCGGCAGAGGGGAGGCCCCGGAGCAGGAGGACGTCGCGCCGCGTCTGTCAGCTGTCAGGCAGGCAGCGCTGATAGCAAATTGAAAGCGCTGCCGCGAGGGTGGGAGACAGAGACCGTGAAGTGCAGGAGAGGAGGCAGTGCTACGGCGGGGGTGGGAGAAGGTGAGGATGGGCCTGAGACAAAACTGGGTGGGCCTGGGCCCACCCAGGCCCACCCGTAGCTACGCCCCTGCTCAAAACCCACTGCCCACAAGTCTACACCATTACTATAGGCCTAAGGGGTGAAGGGGGGCACCTACATGTGGGTACAGTGGGTTTGGGGGGCGGTTTGGAGGGCTCCCATTTGCCAGCACAAGTGTAACAGGTGGGGGGGATGGGCCTGGGTCCACCTGCCTGAAGTCCACTGCACCCCCTAATAACTGCTCCAGTGACCTGCATACTGCTGCCAGGGAGGTGGGTATGACATTTGAGGATGAAAATAAAAAGTTGTGAAACGGCATATTTTGTGGTGGGAGGGGTTTGTGACCACTGGGGGAGTCAGGGGAGGTCATCCCCGATTCCCTCCAGTGGTCATCTGGTCATTTAGAGCACTTTTTGGGGCCATATTCGTGAAAAAACAGGGTCCAGGGAAAGTGCCCTAAATTCTCGCTAAAAACGCATATTTTTTTCACTTATCGGCGAAAGGCGCCCATCTCTGATCGCCCAATAACCACGTCCCAGTTCCGCCTTCACCACACCTTCGACACGCCCCCATCAACTTTGTCCGAATCCGCGACGGAGTGCAGTTGAAAATGTCCAAATTCGGCTTTCGATTATACCGCTTTATTCGTTTTTGTGAGATAAACGTCTATCTCCCAATTTGGGTCACAATATAGGCGTTTTTCTATTTCAATTATAAGCAGGATAGTATGTTTTCTTTGAGCAATCATGCTCCTTTTTGGATCTAAAGAATATAGTTTGAATTTGTAGTTGAACTTTCTTGTATTTGCATTTATAGATTTTTATCTGAATGGATGAGAAGTTGGTCTTTCTTCAAAATTTTGATTCATTGTATTTTCTCCTCTTTGTTCAAGTCTTCTCCCTCTGATTATAGTGGTCTAAGGAAGGTGTTTAATTATTCTGCTGTGAACTTGTTTCTTATATTTGTTTTCTTTCTGTATTACTGTATCAAGATTTATCTTATAAATTGTGTCTAATTTCATAAATAAATTCATTGGAACTACTGTTAGGCTCATATACTATTGCAAGGGTCAGCACTTTGCCATATAAGTTCCCTTCTAGGATAACAAACCTTCCCTCTGGGTTTAAAGTTTTATATTTCCATTGGTAATATCTTAATTTACAAACACTCTGACTTTTAGTGTTACATGATATTGCAAAACAATGTCCTACCCAACCCCTCATTAATTTGGTATGCTCACTATGATATAGGTGTGTTTCCACCTTGTCTTCTAAGCAGCTGCAAAACCCTTGTTCTCTTAATAGGGGTAGATAGGCCTCTGGCATTCAATGAGATCAGCTTGCACTCATCAGATTGCATCTAACAAATGAATAAACATCTTCTGCCATGCTTTGGGCTCCTTAAAAATAAGTGTTCTAATCTTTTCCAAGAAATGTAATAAAGATTTATTCTAAGAAATATATACAAAATTGTGCAACATAACTTCTAAAATCATTCATTCAAAACATTCATATCTACACTCAATCCTATGGAAATTACATATACTATCAAGTGTTACAAAAACACTCCAATATAGTCCTCTGACAAATGCCCCTCAATCAGAGCAATCATCCTAATTTCCAATTTGTCAACACTACAACACTGCATAAATGGCTCATCGCCAATAATGATAATCACTTCTCGTAGTCCAACTTGGTCCCAATCCGTATAAATCAGTAAATAGAGAACCAACAGTTCACAAATGTCTCAAAAGAACCAAAACAGTTGGTCCCCAGAAAAGCTGTAAAATATGCCTTAATCATCACTCAGCTGGCTCGCCATACAAATTGCAGGTTCAGTGCAGATAGATGTCCATGAACAGCAAGCTCTCACATCTTCCTTAGCTCCTCAATGCAGAACCACATTTCACATAAAGCTTCATCAGGAGGAGCAATCCCACACCCTTAAAAACCAAACAAAAAAACATTGCTCAAAACTAACATAAATATACTAATCTATAAATCAATACAACCAGAATCACAATTTGAAATACAAAGCAAAATTATTTACGGCAGCTTATTGGTGGGACAAACTTCCAAGCCCTTCTCCCAGCGACCGCTACACCCAAACTAGTCAAGAAGCTTCACTGCTTCTGGGTAGAATAATCCACCCACCCTCAACTCAACTTAAATACTGCAAAAATATCCATAATTCACCATTCCACCTCCATGTTTAAACTTGCTGGAGCTATAGTGCCCCAATGGAATATCAAGCATTGTTCCTTATTTAACAGAACCTCAGTGACATTTCCCCCTCTATGCAGCGTAACCTGCGTGAGCACCACACACCTCATGTCATCCAAAGAATGGCACAGAGATACCCAGTGGGACACTAATGGAGCTTCCATTCTCAAGTTTTTAATATTACTAATATGCTCAGCCAAACGTTGCTTAAATTTTCTATTAGTTTGACCAATGTAGTTTAAATTACACGGGCACATAATGCAATAAACTACTTGGCTGCTTTCGCATGTAGTAATATCTCTCAAGTAAAATTTATTCCGTGTGCATGGAATGAGAACATGGTTGGTAATGAGAGCATATTTATAATACACACATCGTCCACATGGACTGTGACCCCCTACAACAGACCACACAAATCTAGGAGCTTTTAAAAACTCACCGATGTTGGCACTTCTCTTGTGTGCAATTTTGGGGTGCTTCCTGAGCTCAGAATGAACCCTGAGAACTCCCCAGTTTATGAATGCTGTTATTAATTAGATGGTCACAATTTGAATAAGGAAGCACCAGAACCATCTGCTCCGATTTTTGCTTAGGTAAAAATAACCACAGGCGATGAGTATACAAAGCCCTTTTATATGGTCTTTTCACTTTTCTAATGGGGTGCCCCCTCTGGATAAAATGTTCAATCATACCCTGTGCTTGAACATATAGATAGGTAAGAGAGTAAGAGGAGTTAGAAAATAAGGTGACCAATTTAAAGAACGGTGCACATGAGGTCAGAGAGATGGTTAAATATGATCTCAGCTAGAATAGGAGTGGATAAACATGTCCTGCTGCGGTATGTGCAGCCTGTGTCACTCCTTGTGTTTGTGAGTGAGACAGTTAGTTACTTCTTCTATTAAAGGCCTGGTTGAAGAGCCAAGCTTTCACCTGCCTCCTGAAGTACAGATAGTCTTGTGATACGTGAAGCATTTCATGAAGTGCATTCTAGAGTGTGGAGGCTACTCCGGAGAAGGCTTGTTTGTGGGTATCACATTGTGTAATGTCTTTTGGAGAGGGTGTGGTTAGTGATAGTCCTTGAGAGGACCTTAGTGTCCTTGGAGGTGTGTAGAGGATCATCCTATTCTTCTGGGCCTTGAAGATCAGACATAGAGTTTTAAATTTAGCCCTGTATTGTACTGGTAGCCAATGAAGTTTTTGCAAAAATTGTGTGATGCAGTCACGTCGCTTGCAACCTTCTATTAGTCTTGCTGCAGCATTCTGAATCAACTGGAGCAGGTGCAGGCCTATTGTAGTCAGACTGTTATAGAATGTATTAAAATAATCCAGTCTTGATGTTGTCATGGCATGCAGAACTGGAATAAGATTTACCTTCTCGATGTAAGGAGAGAGGCAGCATAGCTGTCGCAAATAGTAGAAGCAGCTTTTGAAGGTTGCCTGGATTTGGGGAATCAGAATAAGTGTTCATAACTACATAAGTATTGCCATACTGGGACAGACCAAAGGTCCATCAAGCCTAGCATCCTGTTTCCAGCAGTGGCCAATCCAGGTCACAAATACGTGGCAAGATCCCCAAAAAGTACAAAACATTTTATGCTGCTTATCCCAGAAATAGTAGATTTTCCCCATGTCCAATTTAATAATGGTCTATGGACTTTTCCTTTAGCCTTTCCCACATTTTCTGGCAACGAATTCCAGAGTTGAATTACACGTTGAGTGAAGAAACATTTTCTATGATTCGTTTTAAATTTACTACTTTGTAGCTTCATTGCATGCCCCCTAGTCCTAGTATTTTTGGAAAGCTTAAACAGATGCTTCACGTCTACCCATTCCACTCCATTCATTATTTTATAGACCTCTATCATATCTCCCCTCAGCCGCCTTTTCTCCAAGCTGAAGAGCCCTAGCCACTTTATCCTTTCCTCATAGGGAAGTCGTCCCATCCCCTTTATCATTTTCGTTGCCCTATATTCCAAGGTACCTGACTTGTGATTTGAAGGGGAGTTCGTACTTCCCAAAAGAGATTTTGATGTCAGGTATGTATCCACTTGTGTTAGGGACCTAGAGAAGCTCAGTTTAACTTGAGTTCAGGCAACGTTTGTTGTGTTTAGCCCATTCTTGAATTGATGTTAGACACGTAATCAGTTTATTCAGGGCTGTAGGTAAGTCAGGTTCAAGGGGTATGAGTAGCTGCACACCATCTGCATAGATGTAGAACTGAGTGTCCATTGACTGAATCAGCTCAGCTAGTGGCTTGAGGTACATATTGAACAGAATAGGTGACAGTATCGATCCTTGAGATACCCCACAGGTCAGTGCCCATGGTGGCGATGAGTTGCTATCAAACATTATGGATTGTTGCCTGTCTTATAGATAGGATCTGAACCAAGCAAGTACTGTTCTATTGATAACTGTTTCTGTCAGTCATGCTAGCATGATCCACATTGTCAAAAGCTGCTGAGAAATCCAGTAGTACTAACACTGAGGCAAATCCCCTGTCTCGGTTTCTGTGAAGATCATCTAGTAGAGATACGAGGACCATTTCTGTTCCATAACCGGGTCTGAAACCAGGTTGACATGGATCTAGCCAGTTTCTCTCTTCTAGCCAATCACTGAGTTGAACACAGACTGACTGTTCTATAAGTTTCCCTAGAAATGGGATGTTGGATACTGGCTGGTAACTTTCAATCTTAAATAAAAGTGCTCCATTAAAATATAAGAAAGATCTTAACACATACATTCAGTGACCAAAATGATTAAAAGGATGAAATGACTCTCATATCAGGAAAGTTTTAAGAGGTTAAGGCTCTTCAGCTTGGAGAAAAAATGCCTAAGAGGGGATATGACAGAGATCTGCAAAATACTGAGTGGGGTGGAACGGATAGAAGTGAATTGATTGTTTTCCCTTTCAAATTGTACAAAGACTAGATGATACACCATGAAGTTACATAGTAATAATTTTAAAACAATTAGGATAAAATATTATTTCACTCATTGAATAGTTAAGTTCTGGAACTTGTTGCTAGAGGATATGGTAAAAGCAGTTAGCATAGCTGGGTTTCAAAAGTTTTGATAGCTTCCTGGAGGTAAAGTCTATAAACTGTTATTAAGGAAGATACGGGGAAAGCCACTGCTTATCCGTAATGATAGGTAGCAAGGAATCTTGCCATTTTTGGGGATTCTACAAAATAAAACAAGGGAAAACATACCGCTCCAAAATAAGAAATTGAAACATTGAAAAGGAGTGGAAACCATGTAAAACTACTCAAAAAATCTTAAACATCAACAGGAAAAACTCTCTGAATTAAATCTAGCTTGGAGGCATCATATAGCAATTATATCGGCTATAAGATCTCCTATAGCCCAAAGCTATTCCAGATCTGCAGCACTTCATAGGTACTTTTTGGGATTCTGCCAGGTACTTGTGATCTGGATTGGCCTCTGTTGAAAGCAGGATACTAGGATAGATGGGCCTATGTTCTGACCAATATGACTATTTTTATGTTCTTATACTGTGATGTAAAAAAAAGTTCCTCCTCCTCCCCCGCACACACACAATTTCCCCTATTATTGCATAAATGTCATACTGAATGGTTTCTGGACTTTAAACAATATGTAATATTAGACAAAGGGAACCTGAGTAAACATATAGTATAGTTTTTAAATTGTAACATCATGTGTTTTAAGTCTCTAGCATTTAGAATGTACTAAAAGCACACACTAAAAATGCTAGTGTGCCTTCGTAAAAGGACCCCAAAGTTATCCATCACCAACATCACCCATGTGGAACAGTAAAGCAAGTTGGTGAGTTACAGTACATATTCTGCTGTCTTTCAAGTTTGGATTTTATGACACTATTGTGAAAGTTTATATTGGAACCTGCCTAGTTAATAAATGGGCTATATAAATAAATGCTCCTTTTAGTTACTCAGTGAACCAACTGACCAAATTTAATTGATAATTAGATAGAGATAATTGAACACAGCCCTGTTGAAGTTAAACCTCACTATGGGGTCCTTTTACTAAGGTGCGCTGAAAAATGGCCTGCAGTAGTGTAGATGTGTGTTTTGAGTGTGCACAGAATCATTTTTCAGCGCACCTGCAAAAAGTGGCTTTTTAAAAACTTTTTGACGAAAATGGACGTGTGGCAAAATGAAAATTGCTGTGCATCCATTTTGAGTCTGAGACCTACACCAGCCATTGACCTAGCAGTAAAGTCTCACGCGGTAACTGGGCGGTAATAACCTATGCATGTCAAATGCCACTTGGCGCATGTAGCTGACACACACCAGAAACTAAAAGATATTTTTCAGGCGCATGTAGCAGCCACGCACCAAAACTGAGATTACCACAAGGGCTACGCGGTAGCCGTGCGGTAACTCCATTTTGGCACGCGTTGGGCACATGTAGATGCTTCCGCAGCTTAGTAAAAGGGCCCCTATAAATTGGAACTTGCCATGAGAGTGAAATAGTCACTACAAAGTTTCTATAAGAACACTATGCCACTATCCAATGAAATACCAGAAATAATAAGAAAAGTTGTTGAAATATATCAGTCTGGAAAGGGTTACAAAGCCATTTCTAAAGCTCTGGGATTCCACTTAACCACAGTAAAAGTCATTATCTGCAAATGGATAAAACTTGGAACAGTGGTTAACCTTCCCAGGAATGGCCACCTGCCAATATTACTGCAAGTGTGCAGCAACAACACATTCGGGAAGTCACAAAACATCCCGGAAGAACATCCAAGAAATTGCTAGCCTCCCTAGTTTCAGCAAGGGTCAGTGTTCATGACTCCACAATAACAAAGAGATTGAGCAAAAATGGGATTCATGGGAGAGTAGCAAGGAGGAAACCACTGCTATCCAAGAGTAGCATTAGCGCTCATCTCACATTTACTGCTCTCACACCTGGATGATCCCTCAAATCTTTTGGGATAATGTTCTTTGTCCAAAGGAGTGAAAAGTGCAGGTCTCATTGTGTCTGCTGTAAAGCAAATACAGCTTTCCACAGTAAGAACATCATGTCAGTAGTCAAACATGGTAGTAGTAGTGTGATGGTGTCAGGATGCTTTGTTGCCTCAGGACCTCGGAAAATTGTCATTATTGATGAATGGGTCATGAATTCTGTACTGTACCAGAAAATTCTTCAGGAGTATGTGAACTGAAGCTGCGTAAATAGGTTATACAACAAGCTATTTTGATCCAAAACAAAGAAGTCAATCTAGCTCTGAATGGCTGAGGAGAAACACAATTAAAATTTTGGATTGTCCTAGTCCAGGGATTCTCAACCCAGTCCTCAGGACATACCTAACCAGTCAGGTTTTCAAAATATTCACAATGAATGTGGATGGGTATCCTGAAAACCCTGACTGGCTAGGTGTGTCCCGAGGACTGGGTTGAGAACCCCTCCTGACCTAATCAAAGTCTTTATTTGAACCCAATGGAGATGCTATGGGAAAAGGTGTCTGATTTAAAGCAGTTCTGTGAAGAAGAGTGGACTAAGATTCCTCAACAATGATGCAAAAGACTGACATCAAATTATAAAGTGATATGAGTGCTGAATAGCTGTGTTCCTTAAATAAATTAAGTAATAATTTAAAAACAGTACTATGTGTTTACTCAGGTTCTCTTTGTCTAATATCACATTTTGTTTAAAGATCAGAACCCATTCAGTGTGACATATATGCAATAATTGGGGAAATCAGGTGTGTGTGTGGGGGGGGGGGGGGGGGGCGGTAATTACTTTTCATATCACTGTAGATCACCAGTACGGTGAATGAGTGAGCTTCATGAAACTTCCTAATTTATCAGAAGGTAATGATAAAGAATGGTCACTTGTCTCCTGATTACATTTATGCAGTTTTATTTTGACCGAATGAAATACGAGTCATTTTGTTTTTTCTCTCTCTCTCTCTCTCATTCTCGTCCATTCCCACTCCCATCCTACCCCCACCCAGACGAGTGGGTTTCTATGTGACCACCTTCCAAAATATATCTGCCCTTGAAGCCAAGTTCCATAAGGAAATCACAGGGGTGAGTAGAAAATAATTCCTCTAGTATATGTTTTTAAGTGAGTGAATTACATGAGGCAGAGAATGTTAGAAGAAAATGTGTGGGCAGTCAGTGTTTATGCATTGTTCACTTTTAAAATGTAATATCAGCTTCCAGTTGGATGTAATACATATATGAGTTTTATTTGCCTACAGTTTTCAGTGTTTCTACTTTATCTAACTTGCCCTTTAGATGGCAGGGCAGCATTCTTAGGAATATGTACAATAATAGCTGTATGTACCAGCTGGCAGGGAGGTGTGTGGGGGTGTGTCCTCCATGATTTTCTATTAATTCTGACAGAATGCCAAAGATATGAAGCATCTCACACAGATAATATGAAGGCTCTCTACAGTTTATTGGAAAAAGAAGTAGAAAATGCGATGGAAGAGCCTGTTTAAATTAAACCTGAATTCCATATGCATGAGAGGTTGGCTAGTCGAACACGTCAGGAAACCTTGGGGTGTTGGTGTTGGAGGATCTGAAGGTGAAGAAACAATGCGACAAGGCGATTGCCATGGCCAGAAGGATGCTAGGCTGCGTAGAGAGGGGCATAACCAGCAGAAGAAAGGAGGTGTTGATGCCCCTCTACAAGTCATTGGTGAGGCCTCACTTGGAGTATTGTGTTCAGTTTTGGAGGCCGTATCTTGCTAAAGATGTAAAAAGACTGGAAGTGGTGCAAAGAAAGCTACGAAAATGGTATGGGATTTGCGTTGCAAACCATACGAGGAGAGACTTGCTGACCTGAACATGTTTACCTTGAAGGAAAGGAGAAACAGGGGTGATATGATACAGACGTTCAAATATTTGAAAGGTATTAATCTGCAAACAAACCTTTTCCGGAGACGGGAAGGCGGTAAAACTAAAGGTCATGAATTGAAGTTGAAGGGGGCAGACTCAGGACTAATGTCAGGAAGTATTTTTTCACGGAGAGGGTGCTGGATATGTGGAATGTGCCCTGAGAAAGGCAAGGACAAATCAAACTCGGGTTTACATATAAAGTATCACATACAATGTAAAATCAGTTTATCTTGTTGGGCAGACTGGATGGACCGTACAGGTCTTTATCTGTCGTCATTCACGTTACTATAAGTTACTATGAAACAAATTCATTTGAACAAATCTAAGCTATTCACAGCTCTTTCCGATCTTTTCTGATATTTATTCATTTGTATCTTTCCTTCCATTTGTAAAATGTTCTTTCTGAAAAGCTCAGGGGGTCTTTTACTAAGCCATGGTACCTTTTTTAGTGCGCGCTAATGATTGGCATGTGCTAAATGTTAGAGACGCCTGGATTGTCCATGCTTCAAGCTCCAATAAAGGTCTTGCCCTGACTCTTCCTTTGGCCAGACTCCTGTTATAATTTGAACTGATACACACTGTCAGAATATGGTCAGGAGGAAGTGGTTGGGACCTTGTATGACTCTTAGGCATGAAGGGGGGATAAAATAACTGGCCTCCTCCATATAAGTGCCCTGAGGGTAGGTGGTAGGGGAGTCCCTCACTGAGTCTAGGCACCTAGACTCCTTTATAAAATACCACTGAAACCTTCATGTCTATCATTTAAGTGCCCAAGTTTATATCAGCCACTTTAAATGCAGGCACCTAAATGTGGCAGGGATGCATGTAACATACACTATTTTACTCACATAAGTAGAAGCCTGCCTATGTCCCACCCATGCTCCATCAATATGTACATCTCCTTCTAAATACTTACTATTGGGCTCATTTTCGAAAAAGAAGGACGCCCATCTTCTGACATAAATCGGAAGATGAACGTCCTTCTCCCAGGGTCGTCCAAATCAATATATTCGAAAGCCGATTTTGGACGTCCCCAACTGCACTCCGTCTCAGGGATGGCCAAAGTTCACGGGGGCGTGTCGGATGCATAGCGAAGGCAGGACTTGGGTGTGCCTAACACTTGGATGTCCTTGACCCATAATGGAAAACACTTGACGAGCACTTGGACGTTTTCACCCAGACCTGTTTTTATTATGACTAAGACACAAAAATGTGCCTGAACTGACCACATGACCACCGAAGAGAATCGGGGATGACCTCCCGTTACTCCCCCCAGTGGTCACTAACCCCTTCCCACCCTCAAAAACCATCTTTAAAAATATTTTGTGCCAGCCTCAGATGTCATACTCAGATCCATGACAGCAGTATGCAGGTCCCTGAAGCAGTTTTAGTGGGTGAGTGCACTTCAGACAGGTGGACCCAGGCCCATCCCCCCATACCTGTTATGTTTGTGGAGGAAACAGCAAGCCCTCCAAAACCCACCACAAGCCCACTGTACCCACATCTAGGTGTTCCCCTTCACCCGTAAGGGATATGGTAGTGGTGTACAGTTGTGGGTAGTGGGTTTGGGGGGGGGGCGCTCAGCACACAAGGTAAGGAAGCTATGTACCTGGGAGCAATTTATGAAGTCCACTGCAGTGCCCCCTAGGGTGCCCGGTTGGTGTCCTGGTATGTCAGGGGGACCAGTGCACTAGAAATGTTGGCTCCTCCCACGACCAAAGGGCTTGCATTTGGTCATTTCTGAGATGGACGTCCTTGGTTTCGAAAATCGCTGAAAATCAGAGATGACCATGTCTAGGGATGTCCATCTTTAAGAACATAGTGGTCATAAAAATCTCCTTTTCTGCCCTTTCAATGAGGTGTGAAAAGGCATGCATTTTAAACCAGAGTATAGAACATCACTATGATAAGACTCTGAACTCTTGAACCAAAATCTTCTTTAATGCAGTAATCAAACAAATTAAAAATGACTTGCAGTTCAGATGTGCTGGATAAGACTTTTTACGCTGCAAACTGGGAGTCTGTTCTCAACCATCTCTCTCTGTCTGTCTGTCTGTCTGTCTCTCTCTCTCTCTCTCTTTCTGTCTGCAAGAGAGAAGCTGGGAGAAATCCAACAACATGCTGAAAGTAATGCTGCATATACATTTATGCTGGTGAAATCTTAATAGTGTCACAGTAGCTTGAAGGGGATCATACAGCAAAGTACAACATAGGCAGATTCTGTTCACAGAGGAGAATGCTGCAGACTAACTCATACAGATCAGATGGAGAAAGAAGGGGGGGGGGGACTAGCCCAGCATGCACAGAAGAACCAGGCAAGCCAGTAGGAAGAGACTGATAAGACATAGGAATCTGGGACATGTGCTCAAGAAGAGCATGATACAGAGGACTACAAGATTATAGGGACTTGTAGTTCAAGGGCACAACCTTAAATTAAAGGTACAGGCAATCAACCTGTTGCAGACAATATAAACCATTATGAGAATGTAAAGTCCAGTAATAATGCTGAATCTTGAAGGTTGACAATTCCTTCCTTGTCTCAAGCTCTCTGTCATTCAGGTGACTTCTCTCTTGCAGTCTCGCAGGAGATGAAATGAGAGGCAGACAACAGAATAAGTATAAGAGAGGAAAATTCTCAGTCTCTGGAGTACAACGGTCCATGGAATTTACTTCTCTTCGTGGTATATGATCACTGGCTCAGTGATTGCTCTTGCGAAGCAGTCCATTGTCTCCTGCCAGAGTCTAGTGTCGAAATTCCCAGGTGGTGTCAAATTGTCATTGATGCTCTGTATTTCTGCATCTGTGATGGCATTTTGATAGGTGTCTGATCTTTCATCAGCTGATTGAACTTTAGAGACAATTTTGGTAGCAAAAATGGTCATCTCTGGATGGATCTCTGCATCCGAGTCAGGGTCTATATGCTCAAAGGAGTTCTCCATAGCTGGGGACATATAGCTAAGTTTTAGAAGGAAATCTGGTCCTGATAACCACATAGTTTTCATTAGATGAGACGCTGGCACAGCTCTTATGGCACAGTCTGCTGGATTTTGGTTAGTTGACAAGTAATGCCACTGTTCTGGTCATGTTGACTTCCATATATGCTCAACTCTGTTGCTGATGTACATGTAAAATCTCCTGGTTTGGTTGTAGATATAGCCCAGGACAACTTTACTGTCAGTGTAAAAATTGATACAGGAATCTGGGACATGTACTCAGGAAGAGCCTATTACAGAGAACTGCAAGATTGCAGGGATTTGTAGTTCAAGGCTACAACCTTAAAGGTACAGGCAATTAATCTGTTTCAGACAATGTTTAACATATATTCATAAACAACAAACAGCCTGCCTCCATGCAAATGGAGGCAGAATACCTCCTTATATTAATCAAAAGTGAAACTGAGAAATATTTTTAACTTATCTTTTATTGTGCAAAACAAAATGGTGCAAGTCTCTTTTGTGAATTTCCAAGAAGCTCTCTGCACATTTGCTAATAGTAAAACCAACAATGGCCATTGTTTTGCCTCTGTGGCCTCTTTAGTGCACTTCTTCTATGCATTCACATCACTATTGATGGCCTCCCCTAAACCTCCTGTAGAGCACTGCCCAACAGGAACATTTGTCTGAAACCTGAACATCCTGGGTGGCAAGTCTAACTCCCAACATTGACCTTTTTGACCTTGACATTCATTCCCCTTCTGAAATGGGGAATAATATAGAATTTTTTGAGCTCACCCTAGTCCAGTCCAAAACATACCCAGACCATGTCCCCTTCCATTTGGATGTTCTTCACTTTTAGACGTATATATCCCATCTTTCTAAATTCGGAATATAGATGTCTAACCCCCATATTTACTAAGCCATGCTAGCAGCTACAGCGCGCTAATGCAGACACAGCTCATTCACTTTGAATGGGATGTGTCGACATTGCCTCACAGCAGCCGCTAGCGCAGTTTAGTAAATAGGGCATTAAATATCAGTTTATGGAAGTACAAAATGTGAATAGCGCTTCTAAAATAAGCTTTATTGTGGTATATGTTGCTTGTTTTTTTCTGATTTTATATATGTTATCTGTTTTCATGTATTTGTATTTATTATCCACTTTGGCGGTTAAAAAAAGACAGTATATCAAAACCTAAAATCTAAACCAAAGTTAAATCTGAAGACTAAGCAGCTATAGAAATGTGTAAGATTATGTTGTGGTATTTTTAGAGGGGAACTGTGACAGAACTGAGGCCAAGACAAATTTTGCAAATATAAATAGTCTATTTCATTTTTAAACTGGGTTTGGGAGTGGGATTATTATTTAGAATATAAATGTATTTTACATTATTTATCCTCAGCTCTGCCATAAACTGTATGAGGTGATGACCAAACTGGGAGAACAACATGCTGATAAGGCCTTTACCATTCAAGGAGCACCCAGGTATTGTACATAATTATTTTTTTCAACTGTTCTAAGGATTCTGCAGTCGTTTTCTAATATGGTGATAAAACGCTTATTGAAAAGTAACACAAGTATAATTACTTTTCTTTTTTCAAATGCAATGATCATAAAATTTATCTAACAGAATGTACTACTGGGTTCACTGTGCATATGAATAGGAAGTGCACATTGATTTTTAAATTCAAAAAGGCTAGGTTAAAGGCAAATCTATGATCAAGATTCAAGATGGTAAGTTGATAGACTAATTGAAAAGGTAAGATCCAATTAAAGGATAGAATTTAGATTCAAGCATACTATGAGCAAGCTAGCTTACAATACTGACTCTATAAAAGCTACCCACAGTTTGACTGGTTCAGTGACTCAGCTTTGACATTGGATCAGGTGGAGTTTGGATATGATGTTTTTGATAAGAGGGGTGATTGATATCATTGTTAATTTGTGAATGTTTGTTTTTTTAATTATTTTACTAATACAGTATGTCAGGTCCCTCATTGATGTTCACCCATTCTTGGAGGCCCTTGGTGCTTTTCTCTGGTCTTCTTGTCTCCTTGTGCTTAGGACTCCCTCTTTTTCTTTGCTGCTGTGTCCACAGTTTATCATTCAGCCAGGCAGGTAAAGAATAAAGTTGCAATAAATTTTTGAGCATGAAATTTGAGTCTCCCAGTGGTTGTACACAATAAAAAATAGAGCACTTGAAGTGTATATTTATTTTGTTTATTAGGAATTATTTACCACCTTCATAGGCGCCCGGTATAAGAGGCTTGGGGAGGCTTAAGCAGGAAAGGGTTAGGCGTCTGGGGGATTTTGGGCGAACGGCGCCGTGAGTCTCCCCTTCCTTACTATCTGCCCCGCGCCGCCCTTGGGGCTTTTAATCTTTAATGTACCTCCGTCCCAGCGCCGGCCGCGTCATTCCGAAGCCGCCCTGCCTGTCTCTATTCTTCTCTCCCTTCGTTCCGCAGAGTCCCGCCTTCTGACATCATTTCCTCCAGGGCGGGGCTCTTAGGGAACGAATCAGAGTCCCGCCCTGGAGGAAATGATGTCAGAAGGTGGGACTCTGCAGAACGAAGGGAGAGAAGAATAGAGACGGGCAGGGCGGACTTCAGAATGACGCGGCCGGCGCTGGGTTTGGAGGTACATTAAAGATTAAAAACCCCAAGATGGCGCGGGGCAGATAGTAGGGAAGGGGAGACTCACGGCGCCACTCGCCCAGATGGATGGAGGCAGGGGAGAGGAGAATCGCGCTGGGTATGGATGGAGGGGGGCAGGGGACAGAATGGAGGGCAGGGGAGAGGAGAGTTGCTGGACATGGGTGGATAGAGGACAGGGCAGGGGAGAGAGGAGGGTTGCTGGACATGGATGGATGGAGGGGAGGTCAGGAGAGAGGAGATTTGCTGGACATAGGTGGATGGAGGGGAGAGTAGAGTTGCTGGACATGGGTGGGTGGCTAGAGGGGAGAGGAGGGTTGCTGGGCATGGGTGGATGGAGGGCAGGGGAGAGAAGAGGGTTGCTGGACATGGATGGATGGAGGGCAGGGGAGACAGGAGGGTTGCTGGACATGGATGGAGGGGAGGGCAGGGAGAAAGGAGAATTGTTGGACATGGATGGAGGGGAAGGAAGACAGGAAGGAGATGCACATGGATGAAGGGGAGAAATTCTGGACATGCATGGAAGCCAGAGGAAGGAGATGCACATGGATGGAGGGGGAGGGAGAGAGAAGAAATGCTGGACACGGATGGAGGGAAGGGAAGAGAGAGGAAGGAGATGAGATGAGGGAAAAGGGAGAAAACCTGCACATCGATGGAGAAAATAGGCAGAAGCTGGATCCACTGGACAGTCAAGTCTGCCAGAGGACCCAGCTTTTACTTACGGATGTAAGGCAAGAAATGAAGAAGAAAGGCAGAAAGTAAAGAAATAAATGGAAAGGAAGCCCTGGAAACGGAGTTAAGAGGACAGATAGCAGCAGAATCGGATACTAAGCCAGCATGATCAGAAAAACAAAGTCACCAGACAACAAAGGTAGAAAAGATCATTTTATTTTCATTATAGTGTTTGGAATATGTCCACTTTGAGAATCAGGTGCTCAACATTAAAAGTTTATATTTATTTACTTATTTATGGCATTTTATCCCACATTAAACATGAATTAGGGTGTTTTGTGGCTCTACATGAGAATTGTGATATTATGATCCCTTGTTTCATATTGTTGACAGTCTGCATTTTCCGTATGGGTGGTATATTGGTGTATTAGGTTCTGCCCAGTGTAATATTTATGGTACAGTAAGGTTCTGAGTTGTTTTTGCACAAAGTTGTGCATAGTGTTTTGCAGTTGAGCGATTGTGGTTAGTATATGCTTTGAGCAACCACTTTATTCTTTTACATATGATACATATCTAATATCTAAATTTAATAAAAGGTATTAATTGTGACTTTTATTTTTATTTTTTTTCTGCGTGTTATCAAACAGTTATGGATTTAAGCTCCACCCTTGGCCCTCCCCTAACCCGCCCCCTTTAGCCTCCCCAAACAGTTGGGCCACCGACCGCCTATGACCACCTTCTTAAAGAAATTCATTAATTGCGGTATACAGCAAGACCAATCTGGACATAGGCAATAGACAATTTCAACAGAAAGAATATTCAAATAAAACAGTACACATTATGGCATAGTATGCTACTTACAATGTCAACACAATATACATTAATGGAGCAGTTCCATAAATTGACGCCTCATTTTAAGTATCCCAGTGCCATGGGCTTAATGCCAATTCTATGACGGCATCTTCATGCCAAAATTCTTTTATAGAATACTAGTAAAAAAGGCCCGTTTCTGACACAAATGAAACGGGCGCTAGCAAGGTTTTCCTCGGAGTGTGTATGTTTGGGAGAGTGTATGTGAGAGTGACTGTTTGAGAGTCAGAGTGAAAGTGTGAGTGTGTGAGAGAGAGAGTGTGTTTGTGAGAGAGTGTGTGTGTGAGAATGAGAGTGTGTGCAAGTGTGTATGTGAGACACAGTGTGATAGTGTGTGTGTGTGCCCATCCATGCTCCTCTGTCCCCTGCCCCCTCCATTCATCCCTATCCAGCATTTTCCCTCTCTGCCTGAGGCCTGCCCTGCAATCCATATCCATCCATGCCCATCTGTCCCCTCCATTCATCCCTATCCTGCAATTCCCCTCTCCCTGAGTCCTGCCCTTCCAATCCATGCCCATCCATGCTCATCTGTCACCTGGCCCCTCCATTTTTCCCTATCCAGCATTTCCCCTCTCTGCCTGAGGCCTGCTCTGCAATCCATATCCATCCATGCCCATCTGTGCCCTCCATTCATCCCTATCCAGCAATTCCCCTCTCCCTGAGTCCTGCCCTTCCAATCCATGCC
Organism: Microcaecilia unicolor; assembly: GCF_901765095.1. Lineage (NCBI taxonomy): Eukaryota > Metazoa > Chordata > Amphibia > Gymnophiona > Siphonopidae > Microcaecilia > Microcaecilia unicolor. Next base: position 211,445,506 of record NC_044031.1, read on the forward strand.
CATCCATGCTCATCTGTCACCTGGCCCCTCCATTTTTCCCTATCCAGCATTTCCCCTCTCTGCCTGAGGCCTGCCCTGCAATCCATATCCATCCATGCCCATCTGTCCCCTCCATTCATCCCTATCCAGCAATTCCCTTCTCCCTGAGTCCTGCCCTTCCAATCCATGCCCATCCATGCTCATCTGTCACCTGGCCCCTCCATTTTTCCGTATCCAGCATTTCCCCTCTCTGCCTGAGGCCTGCCCTGCAATCCATATCCATCCATGGCCATCTGTCTCCTCCATTCATCCCTATCCAGCAATTCCCCTCTCCCTGAGTCCTGCCCTTCCAATCCATGCTCCTCTGTCACCTGGCCCCTCCATTCATCCCTATCCAGCAATTCCCCTCTCTGCCTGAGGCCTGCCCTGCAATCCATATGCATCCATGGCCATCTGTGCCCTCCATTCATCCCTATCCAGCAATTCCCCTCTCCCTGAGTCCTGCCCTTCCAATCCATGCCCATCCATGCTCACCTGGCCCCTCCATTTTTCCCTATCCAGCATTTCCCCTCTCTGCCTGAGGCCTGCCCTGCAATCCATATGCATCCATGGCCATCTGTGCCCTCCATTCATCCCTATCCAGCAATTCCCCTCTCCCTGAGTCCTGCCCTTCCAATACATGCCCATCCATGCTCATCTGTCACCTGGCCCCTCCATTTTTCCGTATCCAGCATTTCCCCTCTCTGCCTGAGGCCTGTCCTGCAATCCATATCCATCCATGGCCATCTGTCTCCTCCATTCATCCCTATCCAGCAATTCCCCTCTCCCTGAGTCCTGCCCTTCCAATCCATGCTCCTCTGTCACCTGGCCCCTCCATTCATCCCTATCCAGCAATTCCCCTCTCTGCCTGAGGCCTGCCCTGCAATCCATATGCATCCATGGCCATCTGTGCCCTCCATTCATCCCTATCCAGCAATTCCCCTCTCCCTGAGTCCTGCCCTTCCAATCCATGCCCATACATGCTCATCTGTCACCTGGCCCCTCCATTTTTCCCTATCCAGCATTTCCCCTCTCTGCCTGAGGCCTGACCTGCAATCCATATCCATCCATGGCCATCTGTCCCCTCCATTCATTCTTATCCAGCAATTCCCGTCTCCCTGAGTCCTGCCCTTCGAATCCATGCCCATCCATGCTCATCTGTCACCTGGCCCCTCCATTTTTCCCTATCCAGCAATTGCCCTCTCTCCCTGAGGCCTGCCCTGCAATCCATTTCCATCCATGCCCATCTGTCCCCTCTATTCATCCCTATCCAGCAATTTCCCTCTCTCCCTGAGTCCTACCCTCCCAATCCATGCCCATCCATGCTCCTCTGTCCCCTGCCCCCTCCATTCATCACTTTCCAGCAATTGCCCTCTCTTCCTGAGCCCTACCATCCCAATCCATGCCCATCCATGCTCCTCTGTCCCCTGCCGCCTCCATTCATCCTTTTGCAGCAAGTCCCCTGTCTCCCTTTCATGACCCCCCTTGCATCCATGCTCCTCTCTCTCCCATGTCCCAGCCTGGGCCGCCCTCTTCTCCCCCACCCCCCCCCCCCCCTTCGCATCCATGCTGTCGTTTCTCCCCTGCTCTCCCGCTCCCATTGTTGTTCTTTAGTGGCCACCCTCTTCTCTCCCCCCAACATGGTTGTTTTGTTTTTTTTTTTTCTTGTTTTTAAATTTACCTCCGTGCCGGTTCCGGCAGCGAAGCGTCAGGGAAGGAGGCGGCGCTCCCGACGTCTAGGTTTCCCTTCCCTTCGCTGTGTTCCGCCTTCTTTTGACGTCATCCTTGACGTCAGAAGAAGGCGGAACACAGCGAAGGGAAGGCTAGACGTCGAGAGTGCCGCCTCCTTCCCTGACGCTTCGCTGCCGAGCGTTGTTATTGGTTGAGTGTCATTGCTCCGCCCTCGACGTCATCACGTTTGACGCGTGGGCGGGGCAGACACAATGCGATCTCACCCCCTTCACTTTAGAATGTTGGCTAACAGAGGCTTCATTAGAACGTTGGAGGTGCGTTTTATATAGAGAGACTAGTGTCTGCATAGTGTGCCATCTTATGTTTGTCAATGACAGGCTAAGTAGGCATGTCTAAGTGATCCAGGGACATGTGTAATTTATAGTATTCTATAAGCTATGCATGTAACTGGAAGACAGACTCAAGGCCCCTGTATATAGCTGGGTGGCTGGTGGGTGTGAAAATCATCTGGTCACTTGCTTGCCTGGTACAAAGTTTGTGGACCTCATGCATCACCTAGATAGTGCGAGGGAAGCGACAGCTGTCTTGGTACATGTGGGTACCAATGATTTAGGAAAATGTGGGAGGGAGGTTCTGGAAGCCAAACAGGCTCCTAGGTAGAAAGCTGAAATCCAGATCCTCTAGGATACAATTTTCAGAAATGCTCCACGTTTCACATGCAGGACCCAAGATACAGGCAGAGCTCTGAAGTCTCAATGCGTGGTTGAGACAATGGTGCAGGGATGAGGGGTTTAGATTTGTTAGGAACTGGGCAACATTCCGGGGAAGGGGGAGCCTGTTCCAAAAAGATGGACTCCATCTTAACCAGGATGGAACCAGGCTGCTGGCACTAACATTTAAAAAGGAGATAAAGCAGCTTTTAAACTAAAATTGGGCGGTGGGAGGATAAAGCAGACATGATTCAGTGTGGAGTATCATTGAAGGATACTATTGAAACAGGATCTTTAGGGAATCCAGATAGAGAGGTTTCAATAATGCAGAAAGCCAGGAGTATTCAATGGGAGAACACAGTAAAGGATGCAAATTATCCCCATTAACTTCAAAGCAGCCTGTAGATGCAAGGACAATTTGAAGTGTCTATATACAAGTACTAGAAGCCTTAAAAATAAGATAGGAGAATTGGAGTATATAGCACTAAATGAAGAGGTAGATAAAAATGGGCATTTCAGAGGCCTGGTGGAAGGAAGACAATCAGTGGGACACTGTCACGCTTATTTTTGAAAGAGAAGGACGTCCATCTTTCGACACAAATCGGGAGATGGGCATCCTTCTCACAAGGCCGGCCAAATCGGCATAATCAAAAGCCAATTTTGGCTGTCCGTAACTGCTTTCCAGCGTGGGGATGGCCAAAGTTCACGGGGGCGTGTCGGCAGGGTAGCGAAGGCGGGACTGGGGTGTGATTCAGAGATGCCCGTCTTTGGCCAATAATGGAAAAAAGAAGGGCGTCCCTGACGAGCACTTGGCTGACTTTACTTGGTCCATTTTTTCATGTGACCAAGACTCAAAAAGGTGCCTGAACTGACCAGATGACCACCGGAGGGAATCAGGGATGACCTCCCCTTAATTCCTCAATGGTCACTAACCCCCTCCCACCATAAAAAAACAAGTTTAAAAATAATTTTTTGCCAGCCTCAAATGCCATACTCAGGTCCATTGCAGCAGTATACAGGTCCCTGGAGCAGTTTTAGTGGGTGCAGTGCACTTCAGGCAGGCGGACCCAGGCCCCCTACTTGTTACATTTCTGGTGGTAAATGTGAGCCCTCCAAAACCCACTAGAAACCCACTATACCCACATCTAGATACCCCCCTTCACCCAAAAGGGCTATGCTAGTGGTGTACAGTTGTGGGTAGTGGGCTTTGGGGGGGGGATTGGGGGGCTCAGCACATAAGGTAAGGGAGCTATGCAACTGGGAGCAATTTGTGAAGTCCACTGCAGTGCCCCCTAGGGGGCCCAGTTGGTGTCCTGGCATGTGAGGGGGACCAGTGCACTACAAATGCTGGCTCCTCCCACGACCAAAGTGCTTGGATTTGGCCGTTTTTGAGAGAGACATCTTTGGTTTCCATTATCGGCGAAAACCGAGGTCGCCCATCTCTAACGTCGGCGATCTCAACATTTAGGTTGACCATCTCTAAGGTCGACCCAAATGTTGAGATTTTGCCATCCCCGACCATATTATCGAAACGAAAGATGGACTCCCATCTTGTTCTGATAACGCGGGTTTCCCCGCCCTTTCGCGGCGCCGTCCTTAGAGATGGGCACCCTTATAGATGGGCGCCCCCATTCAATTATGCTCCTCTGTGTTAGCAGGGTACAAATTATATTGCAGTGATAGAGTGGCTCAAATTGGAGGGGGGGTTGCGCTATATGTTATGAGGGAATTGAATTAAAAAAAAAACATTCTACATGAAACAGATAGTAGCGTGGAATCTTTATGGATAGAAATTCCAGGTGTGAAGAGAAGGAATATACTGATAGGGCTGTACTATTGTCCACCAGGATGGAACAAGCAGGCAGTTAAAAATATGTTTAAAGAAATTTGGAAAGCTGGCAAATTGAGCAACAATATAATAATGGGTGATTTCAATTATCCTAATATTAACTGGATAAATGTTACATCAGGGAGTGCTAGGGAGGTAAAATTTCTAGATGTAATAAATGACTGCTTCTTGGAGAAACTGGTCCAGGAACCAACAAGAGGAGGAGCTATTTTGGATCTAATCCCTAGAGGAATATGGGACATAGTACAAGTGGTAACAGTGTTGGATCTGCTGGGAAACAGTGATCCTAATTTCTGGAGTGAAGTCAATAAGGAAATCTACTGTAGCAGCTTTTAATTTTTGAAAGGGCGCCTATGACAAAATGAGGAAAATTGTTAAAAACAAATTGAAAGATCGGCCACAAAGATTAGGATTTTAAATCAGGCATAGACATTGTTTAAAAATACCATCGTGGAAGCTTAGACTAGATGTATTCCACTTATTAACAAAGATGGAAAAAAGAGCAAACTATAGTTAGTGTGGTTAAAAGGTGAGGTGAAAGAGGCTATTAGAGCCAAAAGAACATCCTTCAAAGAATGTGCTCTGTGGTAAGAGTCCACAAAACTCCACATGATGTTTCCAAATTGACCTGCCAATAGTCCTGTCTCTGTACTGTGCATCAATGCAGTGCCGTAGCGAGGGCTAATGACACCCGGAGCAGGTCGCCGCTGCGCACACACCCCCCAGGTGCAGCACGGCGTGACCCTCCCCCTCTGCGGCGCACCCCCCTCCGGAGCGCAGACCCCCCCCCGGACCGCATTCTTACCTGCGGGAGGGCTGATCTGCCCCGTGCACGTCACTCGGAGCTGCGTCGGCCCCACTGGTTCCCTGCTCTCTCTGCCCTGGAACAGGAAGTAACCTGTTCCGGGGCAGAGGAAGCAGGGAACCAGCGGGGCTGGCACCCCCCGAGCGCATGCACCCAGGGTGGACCGCCCCTCCCGCCCCCCCTTCCTGCATCAATGTGGTTACAGTTGCAAGGGTCTTCCGGCTGTATGGGATTTATTTATTTATTTTATTTATTTGTTACATTTGTATCCCACATTTTCCCACCTATTTGTAGGCTCAATGTGGCTTACATAGTACCAGAAAGGCGTTTGCAGACTCCGGTGTGAACAAATACAAAGTGATGTTGTGGTAAGATAACTCTGGTCAGGCCTCAGAGGGTGTTGGTAGGAATATTCCTTGGGAAGACCTTAGCAACTGTGGGAGTATGTAAAGGGAGATCCTGTTTCTCAAGTACTCTGGCTGATTTCCTTTAAGGGCCTTAAAGCTCAGACATAGAATTTTCAATCTAGCATTGTATTGTACTGGTAACCAGTGTACCCATGTAATCTGAGAATATAAGAATTAAGACATTTTTTTCTCCAAGAATTGGAATGTACATGTGTGAAAGATCTAATTGGTAATCCAGGTTCATGCTGTGGTGAGTTTATAGGTTGCCATGACAACCCATTGCAGCAATGTTGAATGATGCTGATTGTGAACTGCTCTGGTGTGTCCCAGATTGCTGCCTGACTTTGATAGATAACACTGTATTTGTCTTGAGATCTTCCATCATAGGTTTTAAGATTACGATGCCAAAATAATGATATTATGGGCCAGTTGTATTATAACAGGACACCTATGTAAGAAATCTGAAAAGGCGCCTATTTGAAACCTGTTTTAGAAAGGAAATATAAGTTCCTGTGTGTCTGTTATGCAATAGACTCACAGATCCAGCCCCAATAATGCACAAATGCTGACAGATATTTAGCAACTCCTCCGTGGCTTCTTCCAACTATCCCCCAGGAAGGCCTGGATGTGGTGCACATCTAAGAATGCACCAGTGTACATACTGGTACAGATGTATCGTGTGGGGTAATCTTATTACAAAAAAATAATAATCTACATGTAACAAAGCCTTTACACATGGAAAACTCTTTATAAAATTATCCCCCCACCCCTCTTTTGGGTTCACTGTTATCATCACCACAAAATTAAAAAAAACACCTCCAGGTTATCACAAAATTGTCAAAGTAATGGCACATTGAGTGAAGTATGTCAGAAGTGGTATGTTTTCAACCTTTTGGTGTATTTGATCACTCATTGAGCTGGTTAACAAGTCGTATCAATTTAAATGATGAATGTTTTACAATTGCTTTCTTTCTACTAACTTATCTACATACCACTTGTTTTTAAAATTTCCAAGGGCAGATTGTTTTGACATATAAATTGTTATATGTCCAGAATTAACACTCAAATATGGGGGTGGGAGGTATTTTCCAGAGACAGCACCAGTTAGGGATGAAGTTATCAACATGGGCCACTGGTAAAGGTATGTTGTTATTTTACCATTAACTTGTGCTATTTTAGGAGAGATCCCATTTTATGCAATGAGACCTAGGGAGGAAATTATCAATGCAGGCGTCCATTAAAACAATTTTACTGTTTACCCCAGTTATTAGTAACTAGGTCTCATGGCATAAAATGGGACCTGTGTTAAAATAACATGAAGTAGATGTAACATGACATGCCTTAACGATAGTCCATGGGCACTGAAAAAAATGAGTACTGAGCGCTATTCTATCAATGGCGCTCTGAGTTTGGCGCTGTTTATAGAATAGCACTGAGAACTGAGGTCCACGCCCAACTTTGGGAGCAAGGATTTACACCAGTTCAACCCAGGCATAAATCATTGCATCTAAATCAAGCACAGATCCCCTGAATTCTGTGATACTGCATGAATTGTTAGTGAACACCCCTGATCTGCTCGTGCATCCCCTTGGTAACGCCCCCTTTTCACTTGCATGCTGAACAATTTACTGCGCACATCTTTATAGAATAGCTCCTAGCAATATGTGTGCGTGAATGCAAACTGATGTCTATTAACACCAATAATTGTTAGCGCCCAATTATTTGAGCTAATAGGCTCATTAACCAATTAAATTGTGCACACAAATTGAGCAACCAAATTTGTAAGGCAATTTTGAGTGCCACTTATAGAATTGCTTTGATAGGCACCAGTAATCATTGCCTATTCATCTGTCTTATACATTTTGGCCTAGATGTGGCAAAACCTGGAGCTTCCAGGCCAAATCTTTAAGCTACATAGTTAGGCATTGATATTGTATGCCTGTACACTTAAAGAACACCCCTAAGTATATGTGTTGCTTATACATGTATTTTCAGCAGAGCAAAGTACTCATATTAGCAGTTCTGAAAACACATCTAAGCTACACAAACTTCAGATGAATACGCAGATGTTGCTGGATGTCTCGTTTCAGAATTGACCTATTAATTTCCATTTCCATTTATTTATTCTTGTATCCCACATTATCCAAATCAAGTTCAGTTCTATGTGGCTTACAGTGTAACAGGATCAGTTAACGTGGTTTACATTGTAATGAGGAACTGCAATCAAAAGGTTTACACTGTACAAAGGACTTACTGAGATAACGAATCAAATAGGGAGCAGGGTTACAGTGACAGGGAATGTATTCTAATAGCGAATCTATTTTGTGACAGTTGCATTGTGATATAGAGGCTACAGTCAACAGGTTAGCGGCAAAATTAAGGGCTATTGTTATTTAGAGTCCATGGTCTAATAGAGAATATAGCTGTGTGTTGTTACTGAGAACAAGATTCTGATCTGGCAAACAGGGAAGTGTCCTTGTTGATTCAGTTAAGGAGTGACTGGGGAACAAGGTTAGGTTGTGTGCTCGGTCTCTGGAGGCTTATCTAATGTCGGTAAAAATTTTCGTCAAGAGGTATGATTTTAGCATTTTGCGAAATGTAAGCTAATCAGTGATCCTCATAATGCTTGAGCCCCTGCATCTTAGAACTTGCCTTTTTGAAGTATGTGGAGGCCTTTATGCAGGAGTATTTTGCCCTGTTGCAACAATGTGATACAGGGTTTCCCTGTCGGGTATCTACTGATGGACTGCAGATGATGATGATGTGGTGACTGAGCAGGTCAGATTGTTTGAATTTTTGTACTGAAGCTTTTGCAGGTGTATGAGTTATTCCTGTTTCCAAGACTACAGCACTTCACTCTGTTTTTCTTATTGTGGAGTTTTTTAGGCCAATGATGGTTGTATGCTCTACCTCTATACGTTTGTGAGGAGCAGGGGTTGTTCACCGAGGTCTTTTTTCTTCACTTTTTTGATAAGTTTGATTCACGTTGCATTGTGGGCAGACAGAGAGGGAGGCTGGTTGTCTTTTTAGAAACTTACTTGCTTTGAGTGATTTTCTGTAGTAATAAGACCAACAGACAGACAATTAACATAGACAAGAATATGGGGTGAATATTTCAGTTTAAATAGGCCAGCTGCAAAGTGAGGCCTTTTGAGACTCTCAGAGCTTTAAGAGTGGGTCCTCAAGGGGCTAAGGGTGCAGGTGTATAAGGTCATCTTCTGTCCATGGTCTTCATTTTTGGACTTTTGTTTCTAGTAGGCTAAGTCATCTCAAGAGCCAGCTCAGTTTGACATGATGACACTGTGTATCTGGCCTTCAGTAACATGATCATGTTATTAAGCAGGTATTAAATAATTCCTAGCCAGGGCCTCATACTAAATAGCTTAAAGTGTGAGCATAACATACCACTTAAGGCGCGCTTGCTATCTCCTCCTTTACTTATGATATTCCTTTATTTGCCTGTGTAAGTTTGCGAAGTTTTGCTTGCTCACATTAATGTCTTCTAGAACCTTCTTATTGTGTGGTAAGGCCTTCCTGCATAAAATCTTACTTTTAGCTTACACAAGAAGGCCTGAATAATTCATGCAAAAGTGTATTGCATAAACCCCTTTGTAATGTTCAGATCTTCTCAGGATGTGTTTACCTTTTACATGATACACCTTTATTTGCTGCATTTTTGTTCCCTGCACCTTGGTAAAAAAAAAAAAAAACTTTAATAAAATATTTGAACCTTTGATAATATTAAAGGAAATGTGATGAAATGATTTGATATTCACAATGCTGAACAATAGTGCCTTAAAACTTCCCATCTTATATCTTTCATCACAGAAAACATTATGGGTTAGCTGCTTACTATAGTTTTATTTATTGAATGTACACTATACATTCCTTTCTGTATTATCAAGTATAAATCTCCTGGGAAGATAATCCCTACAAGTTTACAGAAATATACTCCGTGAGAGTAAAGTTTATTTCCAGAGTTATGAGTGTAAGGATATTCTCAGCTCAGTACTGTGCTCATTCAGAAAACAATCCTTTGCATTCATTATTCTGGGGTGGGTAAAGAAGTAACATTTGGTAGCGGTCATATAAATTTGCAATGATTGGAACACATTTGCAGAAACCTGCTATGAAAGAAAATAAAAGTTTTGTTAATAATAACATTCATTTTTATTAACACCTTTTTACAGAATGAGGTGGTGAATGGAAAAAAAGTTTCTTAGCTGAAGTATGGCCTTTGCTTTGCTTTCCTAATTATATGTGATTGTCAGCTCATCTCTCAATCATGTAGTATGATGTCTTTTTCTCTCCTCAGGAGCTAGGCTTCATCCTATCAAACCGTGTGTTCCTACATTGCTAGAGGGACCCTGCTTTCAATTATTGTAGAACACATAGGAAATGCTTTTCAATCATTGAAGCTATTATTACACAATTCTAGCTATTAAAGTGCATCCCAGAGGCCATGGTTTTTAACTGCTTTTAAAATAGTCATTAAAATACCTTAGTTGTCATCAAGATATATTTGGAGATTACACAGTTTGCACAATCACTGTCATGTAAACTGAGTGACATTAAAGATCAGTTCTTAAGCCTGTGCTATAGACATTTCATATTACAGAATTTTTTTGTGTATTTTCATTCAACTGTTTACTAAAGAGCAATATATTGGACACTAACATGAGTTCATGTAAAACCTGCAAAAATGAAAAAAGTTTCACTCTAGTGCACATATGTTGCAGGACACAAAAGTCCAGTTTTGAAATGCCAAATCTCTTCTCAGTTCTTTGTTGAGCACACCCATTCTTCATACCAGGAAATGTTCACCATTCACCTCCCCTCCCCTTTTTTAAGCTTTTGCATTTGTTAATGCACAAGGACAAATTGGCACAGCTCATTGATCTGTTTTCATCCAGTGATTCAGGTCCACTCCGCCTTGCCAAGACGCCTACACCTCCAGAGGAGCCCTCTCCACCTCCCAGTCCCGTGGCTAGTCCAAACCATACACTAGCACCAGTCTCATCACCAGCACCAGCACGACCGAAGTCACCTTCACAGGTAAGAAGGCTATGAACAAAACAGGATCATTTTTTAACCTAAAGTAATTCTCTACTGGAGTGTTTATGGGCAGGACCTAATGTCCTCATTAGAGGATTTTAAGGTATCAATTCATTTACCCCAGATTATAAAAATTCAGAGACCAGAGCTCAATAAAACAAGATCAAATTAATTTTGGTGTAAAAGAGAAGATATTCTGAGAACAGTTTGATTGGAAGTTAATCCAAGATGGCTGCACTCTACTGAGACGCTGCGAGTCTCGATCCTACGATGCCAAAACGCCGAGGGAGATTGACGGCCAGGGCCTCGCCGCTAACCCCCTCTTTACCTGGTCCAATCGACCGCTTTCTCAGACCGCAGGAAGTTAATCCAAACAGCGGAATGCTGCTAGTAGGGAGTACCGGCGTTTTGGGAGAATCGGTCTCCCCTAGCCTTGAAACCACGCTGAGCCCCGCTATGCGAACTCCACCTCCCCAGCCGGTAGGCTCAAGCTCCTTCCTCGCTGACTCGACGGGGTCTCCCTGCTCAGGTGTTATGGACCCGGAAGAACGTCGAGATGAGGTCTTGCTTCCATTAGAGAAAGGAGAGACGCCGCCGCAAATAGAAGGGAGAGGAGCCGAAGGACAGAGTGAGCATGTGAAAACTTCTGAAAGGTTTGAAATACCGAAGGAGTTATTAGTTAAACCGAAAGAGGTTACACTGGACACTTTATGGGACTTAGTTTCCACCCTGGGTCAAACGTTCCTGAAACAAGTTAATGAATCTGCACTTAAAATAAAATTATTAGAGATGGATTTACAAAAAACAGAGGAGAAGATTAAAGTTATAGATGAAAAAACTGACAAAATGGAACAAAGTATTATGAAATTGGAAACGATTCAACCTTTAATCACCAATGACTTGACAAATCTTAGAAAAAAGATGGAAATGTTTGATAATTATACAAAAAATCATAACTTAAGATTTGTTAATTTTCCAAGAACAAAAACTGTTCCTCCTCTTGATATGTTAAAACGTTACTTGCGGGACATTTTGAATATACCAGAGCAGAATTTGCCACCTTTTACCTTGGCATATTACATCCCAGGAAAAGAATTGAATCAAATGCCTGAAACCCCATTGGATATCTCTCTTTTGCTTGAAACTTCTGACTCCGAATTAGCAACTGCCGCGACTTTGGTCGCGACAGTTGCATTATTGCCAGACAAGGATTGGATCTTCCGCTTATTTTTCCGTAATAAAGATAAACCCTTTTTGGGATATAAAATATTATTATTTCCTGATGTCTCTAAGGAGACTCGTAAGCGGAGGAAACAATTCTTGCTCCTTAAGCCTGAAATACTGCACTTGGGAGGTACCTTCTTTTTAAGATACCCCTGCAAGTGCATAGTCAGACTTGAAGAGAAGAAATATGTATTTACAGAACCAACACATGCATCAGCTCTTATAGCCTCGGTGAAAAAGGATAAGCGTTAAGGAAAAGATTAACTCTTTCTAGTAGAGATTGTGTTATCCTTATTAATCTCCTATTATTTTTTTGCTCCCCTTGAATTCCTAAATTTTGGATTTCCAATTTATGGACTTGAGTATCAATATTTACCTCTTTGATTGTTAATTTCTGTTGATATATTTTTACTTTTATGATGCTTTTCCAATCAAGAAGTTTCTTGTATATTTCTTTAAATTGAATAAATAAAATAAAAAAAAAATAAAAAAATAAAAAAGAACAGTTTGATTCACTGAAGCTCCACCTTTTACAGAGGGTGAGAAGATGAGTATCATAGTCCAGTTACCGGTGACTCTGCGATGTTACAGAATGAGAGGTGGTAGTTGTCAGATTAGGATATACAGAGACAGTGTACAGCTTACTTCATTTTCTTATATTATCAGTTCCTAAGGTTAAAGATCGTGGGGACAGGTTCAAAGGGATCTAGCTGGCTAAGTAAGGGCTGCCTGAATGTGCTGAAAGGGCATCACAGTTTATAAAATAGGCGTATTTCTGCTCCTAACCCCAGAGAGATAGGGGTATTGTATTCATTAGCCCACACTCAGTTTGCGCCTAAAAACTTTTGTGCATGCAGATTGCTCATGCATGTAACACACACCTACATAGTAGGTGATGGCAGATAAATACCTGTACTGTCCATCCAGTCTGCCCAACAAGATAAATGCAACAAAATTAGGGGGACTTTTACTAAGGCGCGCTGATGTTTTTAGTGCTTGCTAAAAATAGGTGCATGATAAACGCTGGAGATGCCAATGTCCTCCTATGGGCATCTTTAGCGTTTAGCGTGCACCTATTTTTAGTGAGTGCTAAAGATGCCAGCGCACCTTAGTAAAAGACCTCCTAAATGTGTTTTTTTAAAAAACATGAAAAAACCCCACAAAAAAATGAGGAAAAAATCTCAAAATTTGAAAACAAGCCAAATTAATTTTGGTCATGCACATCCCTACTGACTGAGATTTTGTGTCAGTGAAAAATCAGACTCTGTGGTGCAGGGTAGATAGACCCCCATCGTAAGCAGCTTGAGAGACTGCAAAGTGGCTGGTTTTGTTCCAGTATCCGCTATCTCTCTACTGTAATAATGCATATGGTATGAGCAGAGGATTTAGGGCCTTTATACTGATGTTTGTGTATGTCTTGCAGTCTTCCTACCAGTACAGGTGCTGCTTGACCCTCTCTCAGTGCCTTAAAGTCTTGTTTTCATACCACTGCATGTGCCCTGTGCCTCTCCTGTGCTGCCATGGGCTCATGTCAATCATGTTTCTATTTTAAGCAAGTTTCATTGAAAATAGATGGAAACATTCACTGTTGTAGTGCAAAGTTGATTTTAATAGACATGAATGAGGGAAATGATTCAGAGTCTGAACATGAACTGAATGTGTGGTTTATCTGAAAACAAACAGAACTGAACATTTTTCCTGCACATATCTGTAGTTTTTGGTTATTTAGATCTGGTTTTGATTATTGTAGTCTTAAGGTACAACTATTTATACTTTTAAAATGAATAGGAGAATTTTTTTTTACTCAATAGAAACATAGAAACATGACAGCAAATAAGGGCCAAATGGCCCATCCAGTCTGCCCATCCTCAGTAATCACTAACTCCTATTTTTCCTAAGAGATCCCAGGTGTCTGTACCATGATTTTTTAAATTCAAACTGAGAGGCCATTCCACGTGTCCACAACCCTTTCCATGAAAGAGTATTTTTAGATTACTCCTGAGCCTATTTCCTCTTAACTTCATCCGGTGCCCTCTCAGTTGATGTCTTACATTCCTGAGGGTTATGAAAGTTGAAGCCTGAGTCCATTTCTGTTCCTCAATCTGGTTGGGGCTGGTATATTTATATCAGGTTCAGGGGCCCTTTTACTAAGCGTCTATGCGTGCCCAACGTGCACCTAAATGGAGTTACCACACGGCTACCACGTGGCCCTTGCGGTAATTTCATTTGACGTGCATCCAAAAAATATTTTTTATTTTCTGGCACACATCAGCTACACGCACCAAGTGGCATTTGGTGCACGTATGTCATTACTGCCTGATTACTGTGTAAGACTTTACCGCCAGGTCAATGGCTGCCGGTAAGGTCTCAGACCCAAAATGGACGCATGGCAATTTTCATTTTGCCGAACGTCCATTTTCAGCAAAAATTTTAAAAAAGGCCTTTTTTTACAGGCGTGCTAAAAAATGGATTGGCGTGCATCCAAAACCCATGCCTACACTACCGCAAGCCATTTTTCAGCGCATGTTAGTAAAAGGACCCCTCAGCTTGGAGCTTCTACTGAAGACTGTGGCCTTGATATTTGAACTAGATGGAAGGAGATTAAAAACAGGGGTTGGACGAAGTGCAAATAATTATGAATGCAAACTGACAAGTATTGGCTAAATCTAATTGATCCAGAAAGCCAAAGGAGGAGAAGGAAATCAGTAAGACAAGCAAAAAATCTCTTTGGATCTAAGGGCTCTCTGAGGTAGTAAAACGTTTGCACATATTTGGGTGAGAAAGGTGTTTGTGGACATGTCTGTTTGTGAGCATCTATAGTGACTTTTAAATAAGGACAAATAAAATGCTTTTCTAACTTAAACTGCATAACTGTACTTATGTACTTATGAACGCCCTGGTCATTTTATAGTGTAATGCCTTTTACAACTTTCTATTGTACTTGGAAAATATTAACCAGCTCATCAACAAAGATTTAACAAAGCTGTCAGTAAAATCCTCGTATATTCCTCTGTGCCTATAAACCAGGAGGATGGTATCATTTCTGTGCTCTTTTACTTTACAGCAGTTGCTGTTTGGAGGATTTATTTAGGTATTTCCTCGCAAAAGCAAAAAAGAGTTGAGTAGCTCCCCCACTCCCATATGTGTGCATGGTACTGCAGTCCAAATAATAAGTATGACTTGAAGTGATTCTCATAAACCCTGAAAAATATTTGCATATACAGTGCTGATCTGGTCACAACTTTGCAAACAGTATTTCTATGGATCTGAATTAACTACGGGATAAAATGAAATAAATGAACAAATTCTAATGGCATATTGCATGATTTAATAATGAACCTTAAAAGCTGCTACCAAACCATACTGAAATGGCACAGTGCAGTCGGTGTCTAACTCTTTCCAGCACAGTTGAAACCAGTTTCAAACCCAGCTTCTCAAAGAGACGCGAGTATAGACTGAACAAAGAGTTCATGCCCTATTCTCATTGATCTATCATTTCTACCATTTTTCGTTTTTGTTAGTTGAGAAAAGGCCCACCTGTTCCACCCCTGCCAAAGCTCACCCCATCGAAAGAACTACAGCAGGAGAGTATTATCAGCTTCTTTGAAGACAACTTTGTTCCAGAGATCAGTGTGACAACTCCTTCTCAGGTTAGCTTTCTGGGAGCTTTTATATGCCGTACATTCAATTACTTGTGCAGTAATTTGTTTCTCACTAGTGACCTTCAGTTGCCTGAAATAGTACAATATCCTTCAGATTCTATATAGTGTAACTTGAGTCGTACACGCAACTTAATTATCTTAACAAGCCAATCAGCGCTGACAATTGCCACTTAACAAGCAATTATTGACACTAATTGGCATTAATTAGAATTTACATTCACAACTGTCTATGCGTATTCTGTAAAGTGAGGCACATAAATTCTAAGACACAAATTTTTTAAAGGGGTGTTGCTGTGGGTATAGAATGGGTGGGTTGTGGGTGTTTCTAAAAACTATGAACGTTGTTATAGAATACACTCGGTCCACGCCTTGGCATAGATGCCAGTGACTAAATTTAGTCGTGCAGACAGGTACTAGGTATATTTTTTGACACCAATTTTTAAGGTGTCATATAGAATCTAGCCCTATAAGTAGCAGATCTCACAAACATATTGATATACTCTCTAGAAATATAATTTGGGTCAGTGCATTCTTGATTTAGTTATATTTTTTGTTGGTTGGAATTTATCTGCAAAATATAGTAAATATATATATATATATATTTTTTTTTTTTTAATTGAGAATTATTTAGGAAGTTGACTGTCTCTAACCTAGCAGTACAATATTGTAGAAATGTTCGAGAGATTATTAATGTCTGTTTTGTTGAGCTTAACCCTTTCCTTACTTTTTGATGTTCACCAACTACTGCCACTCCCTAAACACTATCCCTCCTCCTCCCCCCCCCCCCCCCCCCCACAACACAATACTGATAGCGTCACTGAAATTTCCCTCTGACAGCTCCGCCAATATCTATTTAGTGCTGGAACTCAATGAGGACATTTCATTCAGCTCCTCAAATAGCAATGATATTTAACCACTCACCCCTGAATTCTATACTGATCACCCAAATTTGGACAAGGATTCAAGATGTGTGCACAAGCTAATTAGCTAATGAACTGTTAACTATCAATCAATTATTGTTAGGCCATCAATTATTGACATTAATTGGCAATAATTTAGGATTTGTGCACACATCTGCCTGCTCACTATTCTAGAATGCTGGTGTGGCCATGGGAAGGACATGGGCAGGTCGGGGCTTTCCAAACATTTGGGCGCAGTGTTCTAGAACAGCGCCATTTATGCATCCAACTGCCATGAGTTGGACACCGGCATTTTCTCTAGGTCCCAGCCGGCATACATGCTAGCTCCCATAGCTGGGTGCAGGAATTGGCCATTCAGCCTAGATCGTCCTTTATAGAATAGTGCTTAGCGCCAATTTTTTCCAGTGGCAATTGTTGAGCACCATTTACTGAATTGGGTCCTTCATGTACAGCTATATGGTTTAAATAAGGACCCTTCCTGTATTTTATTTATTTGTTACATTTGTATCCCACATTTTCCCACCTATTTGCAGGCTCAATGTGGCTTTCATAGTACCGGAGATGCGATTGCCAACTCCGGTATGAACAAATACAATATGATGTTGAGGTAGGGTAAGGTTCATGTGGAACAGACACATTATGGAATCATAAAGCGGAAGAGTTATATTATGTCCATTACGTGCTTTGATTTCGTAGTGTTGCAGAGTTCAGGCCTCCATATGCTCCACGACCACAACCCTTCCTGCATTTCACACCCATTTGGAAGTACTTATAGCTATATGGTTTAAATAAGGGCCCTTTGTGTATAGCTATATGGTTTAAATAAGGACAAATAAAATGCTTGAGTCTATTTAATATGTACAATCCTGTTCACTTAAAGATGGATTTGCAATGTATTCTTTGGGATAAAATGAACACCCTGGTCATTTTATAGTGTAATGCCTTTTACAACTTTCTATTGTACTTGGAAAATATTAACCAGCTCATCAACAAAGATTTAACAAAGCTGTCAGTAAAATCCACATATATTCCTCTGTGCCTTTAAACTAGGAGGATGGTATCATTTCTGTACTCTTTTATTTTTTGCAAATACTGCTCTGCATATACACCTGAGATCTCTTGTGGAGATTAGTATGAATCTGGTCATTATTTTGTTAAATATGCCATTAAGGGGCCCTTTTACTAAACATAGTGCATTAGTGCACAATAAGGACCAAATTCAATAAATAGCACTGAAAATTTTTTAAAAACGCACTAAGGGGGAGCCTTTACAAAGCCACACTAGCATTTTTAGCTCATGGCAAAAGTCAGCAGCTTTGTAAAAGACCTCCTAAATGCTATTCTATAAACGGCACTGAAAGTTATGCATCATTTCTAGAATACACTTACAAAGGCACGGGAGGGCATACACATGTACAGCATGCCCGAAATCGGCACGACCACCCGGCTGCATGCTTACTGCGCGGGTAGTGCATAAGACCTTACCACTAGGTCAATGTGTGGTGGTAAGATCTCAGGCTGAAAATGGACTTGCGCTGGTTTCAATTTTAGTGCACGTCCATTTTCCAGCCCCTTAAAAAGGCCCTGTTTCCTAGACGCAGTAAAAAATGGCCCAGCACATGCCCAAAAGATGCGCTCGCACTACCTTAGGCCACTTTTTACCTTGGCTTAGTAAAAGGACCCCTTAGTGCTGGAATCAGTGCCTAACTTTAGATGCGAGGATGTATACCAAGTAAACCCTGATGTAAATCCTCACATCTAAATTAGTCATAGATCCCCCTGATTCTAGAATCACCCATAAATTGTAGGAATGACCCTGATCCACCCATGACCCTCATATGGCTGCGCCCCCCCCCCCTCGTTTTGGAGCCACACATAAAATTTATGTACTGATCCCCATGCCTAAAAATGCACACATAAATTTAAATAAATGTCAATTAGCACCATTAATTGATTAATTGCACCCAATTATTAGTGCTAATTGGCTTATTATTCAATTAAATTGAGCAAATTGGGTGCATGCCCAAATTTTCATGTAAATTATAGAATTTTAGGGTAAATGCTGTCCGTCCTATTTTATACCTATGGGCCATGTGACACTTAGTGCATGCTAAGCTTTAGTAAACGGGCCCCTAAGGTACTTATTTTAGAAGTGCACTTTGGGTTGTAGATCTGGATAAACCAGCAATCAGACATTTATACTGACTGGGTATACATGTCTGAATCTGAAAAAACATGTATCTAACTGGGGGGGGGGGGGGCTTAAAATAAATGCATATTTCCCATTTCAGAAGAGGAATGCACATCTGTGTCCAAAAAGATTGACTTTGGGATTTGCACCTGAAACATCTAGGTTTCAGAAAAATGTTCCTACTGAGCTGCACGCCACTGGAGGAGAGGGTGCCCCTTAATCTCTCAGTGGTTGATGTCCCTCACCCCACCCCACCCCCCCCACCCCCACAGGAAAAGCTGGCAACGAATACTGGGTTCTGTGACAGCTTTAGGAAAAGTCAATGTGTATGTTACTAAAATGGCTTCCATAAACATTTACTCTCTGACACATAAATGTCTATGTTGGTATTTCATAACATAAATACATATGCGCCCAGTTTGACCCGTTGATATTTTAGAAGTTTATGTTTTTAAAATGGATGCTTCTGCTACAGGTAACCAGCACATAGAGGTCCATGTCTCCATATATGTTAGACATGCATTACACACCTGAGAATCAAGGAAGGATATCCTATGGAGCAAAGTCCATTCAATAAAGTAGTGAAGGGTTGTAGGTCAACCAAACGAGTAGGAATCCAGAGGTAGATCAAAATATAAAATTTTATTGTCATACCATGGATGCAGTAGACTCTACTGTATCCATGGTTTGTCAATAACATTTTATATATTGATCCACTTCTGGAGTCCTACTAGTTTGGTTGATCTACATCTCTTCTGTACTTCAACAGAACATGCACTGTGTCAGCAGACTGTTTGAAAATACTAGTGGAACTTGAGACATCCCAAGCTGTACAACTTAGTTCCACTTTGCATATCCTTTTTAAAAGGTCATACTACAAAACCAAAATAGGGCCAAACTACAAAGACATGAAGAAACTATACCAACTAGTGAACAACTACTAGACACCATCTTGGTCACCATGACAAATACTGACATCCCATCTGCAGACAAACTAGCTACATACTTCAATGAAAAAATTGTAAACCTACGCAATATGCTACCACAGAACATCATCAATACCGAAAACTTCATCGGTGGTTTGGACCCAACCCTTGGTGAATACCCAGCGGACCGAATCTGGTCAAACTTCGCTCTCCTCACTGCTGAATCTGTCACCCAGGTGGTTAATAGGTTTGCCAATACTCACTGTAAATTGGATATCTGCCCCAGCTACCTACTAAAATCTGCTCCCCACCGCTACATAGCAGACCTCACATCCCACCTAAACTACATGCTTCAGCAAGGTTTCTTCCCTAAGGAAAATTGTAACATCCTACTCACCCCAATACCAAAAGATACCAAGAAAAAACCAAACAAAATCACCAACTACCGCCCAGTCACATCTATCCCAATGGCAGTTAAACTGATGGAAAACATGGTAACCAAACAACTTACGGACTACATAAACAAATTCTCAATACTACATGACTCACAATCAGGATTTTGTCCCATCCACAGCACTGAAACCATACTAATTACCCTCCTAGCCAAATTCAAACAGGAAATAGCAACAGGTAAAAGCATACTTCTCCTCCAATTCAACATGTCCAGTGCATTTGACATGGTAAACCACAAAATACTACTAAGACTCCTAGACTACTTCGGAATCGGTGGAAGTACACTTAATTGGATCAAGGGTTTCCTAACCACCAGAACATATCAAGTAAAATCAAACTCGAACATATCTTCACCATGGAAAGCAGACTGCGGAGTACCTCAAGGATCACCATTATCACCGATCCTTTTCAACCTAATGCCTTAACCCTTTCATCTACGCAGACGATATCACATTATACATCCCTTACAAACATGATTTAACAGAAATCACCAATGAAATCAAACTCAGCTTGAACATCATGAACTCATGGGCGAATGCATTCCAACTAAAACTAAAGATAGAAAAAACACATTGTCTCATCCTCTCATCCCAATACGTACAAACCCACTAACATAAACACCCCAGATTACACCCTATCTCTGACAGCCTAAAAATTCTCAGTGTCACAATCGACCGTAACCTCACGCTAGAGAGTTAAGTGAAATCCACAACAAAGAAAATGTTCCACTCAATGTGGAAACTCAAACGCGTGAAACCATTCTTCCCGAGAGTATTCCGCAACTTGATACAATCAATGGTACTAAGCCACATAGACTACTGCAATGGAATCTAAGCGAGCTGCAAAGAACAAATCATTAAAAAACTTCAAACTGCTCAAAACACGGCAGCCAGGCTTATATTTGGAAAAACGCGATTCGAAAGCGCCAAACCCTCCGACAAAAACTGCACTGGCTCCCAATCAAAGAATGTATTGCATTCAAAATCTGCACCCTGGTTCATAAAATCCTCTACGGCGAAGCCCCGGGATACATGACAGACCTCATAGACCTACCAACCAGAAACACAACAAGATCATCACGAACAAACCTAAATCTCCACTACCCAAGCTGCAAAGGACTCAAATACAAATCAACTTATGCATCCAGCTTTTCCTACATAAGCACACAACTATGGAACACATTACCAAATGCCGTGAAAACAACGTATGACCACCTAAAATTCCAGAAATCACTAAAAACTAACCTGTTCAAAAAGGCATACAATACCGATCCAACTTAAATGCCTAAACCCTGCAACACGAAACCAAAGCTCGTCCTGGACATAACTAAACTCTTCCTCCCCATGATTCCCCAATGGGTCTGTTACACATGAACTTTACTCTTCCCATCATCTCTTTGTATTTGTTCATACCGGAACTGGCGACCGCCTTTACGGCACTATGTAAGCCACATTGAGCCTGCAAATAGGTGGGAAAATGTGGGATACAAATGTAACAAATAAATACTACATAAATAGATACCTATCACCAACATGGCATGGATGATTCTCCTTGTGCAGTGATGCTGCAGCTAGATGAGATTCCTACTGATTTGTGCCATTGCTCACAGATAATATACTGGCTTTCTTCTCTAATCTCATTAAAAGATCTTTTTTCTGGTCAGTCCATTAATATACACTAGTTAATGTCATGCCTCATTTTGGAAAGTTCTGTGAGAGGCAATATTTGCTGCCTTGGGGAAATAACTGCAGAACAGTGCTGAGAAATGGTGTTCAATATTTTTAACTCTTACCTGCTTGTTGTTTTTTTTTTTCATAATGTTGCCCAGTTCACCTGAAAGCATATTTCACAAGATAATATTTAAAACTGCTGATATAGGAAGATTGCAGAGTGAGCTCCCTTTTGGAAGTGGCACAGTACTGTTAAGATTGAGGGTAATTTTCAAAAGCATTTCTGCAAGTAGACCTGAGGAAATAGACTTTTATATAAAAAATACCCAGCTGATATGTGAAGATGCATATGTGTGTATAGCCTTTATACTTATGTTTTTCAGAAGCTTTGCCAGGGCAGAGTTGGGGAGTTTGCATGTATGCACATACTTCTGAAAAATCAAAAATAGTTGTACTCCGTCTTATCCCAAAGCGGGTAACATTTAAAACATGCATACAATATGTTAACAAACAACAAAACAAATAACAGAACAAATTTATTCATCATAAATAAATTATTTCCCAGTCATTTAAATATTGAAAAATATTTCAATCCTCTAAATAAGCCTTTAAAAAATAATGGGTCTTCGGAAGCCTTTTAATTTGCTGGAGATTACCACATCATCTCAGATGGCCTGAAAGGCCATCCCACAGAATAGTTCCGGCAATTAAGAAAGCATGTGCTCTACTGTCAGTGTAATGTTAATCCATAGGTGACAGTAAACATAGTTGCTCCAATATTTCAGAATGCAAGGGACGATTAGGATGATACCATTTCAAAACATCCATAAAATATACAGGAACATTAGTATAAACTTGCTGATGAGTTCACTGATGAATTGCCTTTAGAAACACTTCATCAATTTGTTGGAATGGGGGAGTAGCCTAACAGTTATGCACTGGCCCGAGAACCTGGGGAAACTGGATCAATTCCCACTATAACTCCTTGTGACTCTGGGCAAGTCATTTAACCTTCCATTGCCACAGGTACAAAATAAGTACCTACACATAATCCCCAGATTCTATAAATGGTGTGCAAAATTGCATACTGTTCTGAGATGCACACAAAACTAAATTGGCTAATATGCCAATTATTGCTCATGATTGGTTGATAACAATCATTAATTGGCAGCAATTTGGATTTCTGTGCATCTTACTAAGTGCTATTCTATAAAGATCCTTGTACAAATCTTACAGCGTGTAACTGTCAGAAAATATTAGCCACCTGCCTGGCATTACACCACAGCCACTTAGAGGGTCTATCCCCAGCACAGCTCAGGTTCACCTGCACCTGCCGCTTGTGCTCTACACTAGCACTCTCCTCCCACTGACTAGGTCATAACCGCCTCTGGGCGAGTCTCCCGCTTTCAAGTTATCCCCAGTGATTTCCATGTTACTAGAGGCCACACTCCCAGTGGTCCCACAGTTCCCAGAAAGCACTCACAGACCCAACACACAAACCACCAGGATTCTTTATCAGTCCATACAGGCAGAGTCAACAAGCTAATAGTGCCTCTAAGGGGTGAAGGGGGCACCTACATGTGGGTACAGTGGGTTTTGAAGGGCTTTCATTTACCACCACAAGTGTAACAGGTAGGGTGGGGGGGATAGGCCTGGGTCCGCCTGGCTGAAGTGCACTGCACCCACTAAAACTGCTCCATGGACCTGCATACTGCTGTCAGGGAGCTGGGTATAACATTTGAGGCTGGCATAGTGGCTGGCAAAAACATTTTTTTAAATTTTTTTTTTAGGGTGGGAGGGGGTTGGTGACCACTGGGGGAGTAAGGGGAGGTCATCCCCGATTCCCTCCGGTGGTCATCTGGTCAGTTCGGGCACCTTTTTTTTTTTTTAAATTTATTATTTATTCATTTAAACAATTTTTACAAGAAACCATCTTGCTTAGGAAAGAGTCAGTTAACAAATAATTTTTAAACAGGAAAGAAAAGAAAGGAAAGGACAAATAAGTCTTTACACTTTCAACAATATATGACACTCAAGTCCATAATTGGTTCAGGCACCTTTTTGAGGCTTGGTTGTGAAAAAAAAATGGACCAAGTAAAGTCGGTCAAGTGCTCATCAGGGACGCCCTTCTTTTTTCCATTATCGGACAAGGACGCCCATCTGTTAAGCATGCCCCAGTCCCGCCTTCGCTGCGCCTCCGACATGCCCCCCGGGAACTTTGGTTGTCCCCGTGACAGAAAGCAGTTGAGGGCGCCCAAAATCGGCTTTCAATTATGCCAATTTGGGCGACCCTGAGAGAAGGACGCCCATCTCCCGATTTGTGTCGGAAGATGGGCACCCTTCTCTTTTGAAAATAAGCCTGCTAGCCAGTCAGGTTTTCAGGATACCCACAATGCATATGCATGAGACAGATGTGCATAGGTAGGCATGCAGATTTTTCTCATGCATATTCATTATGGATATCCTGAAAACCTGACTGGCTAGGTGTATCCCGAGGTCTGGGTTAAGTACCCCTGCTCTAAGCTGAGCAGCAGTCATCCACTCACAGTCCTGCCAGTGGAGAGTGCTGTTTCACTATCACATTTTCAAAAGGGAGGAATAGGTGAGCTTTGCAGGACTCCAGGAAACCTGCCTGTCCCTAGCCATTGAAAACACAATATTGAAGCAGCATCCCCCACGGTCAGCAGTGCAGTGGAAGGACTCCTGCTCAGCTTAGAGGAAACAGTGAATATAAGTCATGCATAGCCTGCATAAAGCCACCGTCTATTGCTATCATAGAAATAAATCAAAGACAGCATCATGGAGCAAAAATGATTATTTGACAGAGTTCTGTCCACAAGAACAAAAGGCC
The DNA here is from genome assembly GCF_901765095.1 of Microcaecilia unicolor. Classification (NCBI taxonomy): domain Eukaryota; kingdom Metazoa; phylum Chordata; class Amphibia; order Gymnophiona; family Siphonopidae; genus Microcaecilia; species Microcaecilia unicolor. Next base: position 211,469,939 of record NC_044031.1, read on the forward strand.
AGAAGGGAAAGAAAGATGAAAGCTAGTCCAAGGAAACAATGTCTAAAGATAAAAGTAAAATCACTGTGTGCAGAGATGTCCCTACTTAGCAAGTACCTCAAAGGATCGAGGACGCCAAAGATGATTAGAAGAATCCAAAATATGTAGTTGAAGCATGCTGCACTAAAAGAAAAGGAATTAAAGTCATATGCTCAGACGATAAATTGAAAATAACAGTCAAAGCACAAAAGCTGCAGAAAATGAAGAAGACAGAAATGAGATATTAAAATAAAACATGTAAAAAAGAATCCAAAGCAGATCTGCAGGGAATTAGGGAATATCTTTGGTGCAGTTAAAATGCCCCCCCCCCCCCAACCAAAATCAAAGCAGAAAAATTCTGGAAAAAATTATGTGACGATATCATACATCACAATAGAGAAACAGAATAACTATCCAGCTTACAGGAGTACTTGGAAAAGACGAATATCAAAATAATGGAATTGTCTGAAGTAACAACAGAAATGTTGGAAACAAGAACCCCAAATTGGGAGATCCCAAGCCCTGATGGCATACCTAACATTTGACTTAAACATTTACAGTTTTTCCACCAAGAACTAGCAGCCTATAAAAGTCAGACAACCAGAAATAACACTATAATGATCAATAACAAGAAAAATGTATGGTCTTCCAAAGAGTAACTTTAGGGCCCTGTTTACTAAGGTGTGCTAGCGTTTTTAACGTGTGCTAAAAATTAGTGTCACTAACCATGTAGATGCCTATAAGAATATTATGGGTTTCTTCAAAGTTAGCGGCACTACACTAATGCGCCTCTAGTGCGGCTTAGTAAACAGAGCCCTAAGCAGGGCTTTTTTTGAGGGGGTACTTGGGGGTACTGAGTATCGGCATCTTTTCCATCGTCTGCTAAAATTGACCCATGGTTCCCAAGTTTTAAATGAAAGAACTCAGGCTCTACACACAAATTCTGCCTTGTCATAGATTCTGTGACTGGTTGCAGGGGGCCTGGCTATTATGGGGGGAGGGAGGCTGAATATTGTGGGGTGGATCCCTCAGTGATCACCCCACCCCTGAAGGGTGGCCTGGCATTTGAGTACCAGCACCTTTTTTGCTAGAAAAAACATACTGGCCCTAAGTAACATCCATTAAAACTACTGACCAATAAACGTACTTACAAGGGTTGGCAAATATTTTTGAAAAGTAAGCCAGGTTAGTGGGGCAATAGTGTCAGATAGAATATAGAGTCACATAGACTTTAAAACTGATGACAGATCAGAAGGCAACAAGACAGCAGCATATAGAACCAAGGACCAGTTTATGCTGAATAAAGCCATGATGACCAACTGTGAGAAAAATCCTCTTTATAGCATGGATTGCTTTTGAGAAGACTTCTGATAGCATCCCACACTTCCTAAGCTTATTCTGTAAACTGATGCGCTTAAATTTAAGATGCAGATTGGAAAACGGAATGTGAATTGGGCGTAGAATTGGTGGATTGTAGCCTTTTCTAAAAACTATGCGTGCTATTACAGAATATACCCACTCCATGCCTAATGTAGACGTGGAGGGGCATTTTCGAACGGGGACGCCCATCTCTGAGGATGTCCTCGCAAAGGGGCGGGGCATCCCATATTATTGAAACAAGATGGGAGTCCATCTTTTATTTTGACAATATGGTCAGGGACACCCAAATCTGAACATTTAGGTCGATCTAAGAGATGGTCGACCTAAATGTTGAGGTGGTCGACCTTAGAGATGGACGACCTCGGTTTTCGCTGATAAGGGAAACCGAGGACGCCCATCTCAAAAACGACCAAATCCAAGCCATTTGGTCATGGGAGGAGCCAGCATTTGTAGTGCACTGGTCCCCCTCACATGCCAGGACACCAACCGGGGGCACTGCAGTGGACTTCACAAATTGCTCCCAGGTGCATAGCTCCCTTTCCTTTGGTGCTGAGCCCCCCCAACCCCCCCAAACCCACTCCCCACAACTGTACAACACTACCATAGCCCTAAGGGGTGAAGGGGGGCACCTACATGTGGGTACAGTGGGTTTCGGGTGGGTTTTGGAGGACTCACATTTACCACCACAAGTGTAACAGGTGGGGGGGGGGGATGGGCCTGGGTCCGCCTGCTTGAAGTGCACTGCACCCACTAAAAACTGCTCCAGAGACCTGCATACTACTGTGATGGAGCTGGATATGACATTTGAGGCTAGCATAGAGGCTGGAAAAAATGTTTCTTAATTTTTTTAGGGTGGGAGGGGATGGTGACCACTGGGGGAGTAAGGGGAGGTCATCCCCCATTCCCTCTGGTAGTCATCTGGTCAGTTTGGGCACCTTTTCGAGGCTTGATACAGACGTTCAAATATTTAAAAGGTATTAATCTGCAAATGAACCTTTTCCGGAGAGGGGAAGGCAGTAGAACGAGAGGACATGAAATGAGATTGAAGGGGGGCAGACTCAAGAAAAATGTCAGGAAGTATTTTTTCACAGAGAGAGTGGTTTTCACAGAGAGAGTGGTGGATGCTTGGAATGCCCTCCCGCGGGAGGTGGTGGAGAGGAAAACAGTAACGGAATTCAAACATGCGTGGGATAAACATAAAGGAATCCTCCTCAGAAGGAAGGGATCCCCAGAAGCTTAGCCGGCGGTCGGAGGCAGGGCTGGTGGTTGGGAGGTGGGGATAGTGCTGGGCAGACTTATACGGTCTGTGCCAGAGCCGGTGGTGGGAGGCGGGGCGGGTGGTTGGGAGGTGGGCATAGTGCTGGACAGACTTATACAGTCTGTGCCCTGAAAAAGACAGGTACAAATCAAGGTAAGGTATACACAAAAAATGACACGTGAGTTTATCTTGTTGGGCAGACTGGGTGGACTGTGCAGGTCTTTTTTCTGCCGTCATCTACTATGTTATTTGTAAATACACTCACTGAGCCCCCTTTACTTTGGGAGACAGAGGTCTCAGTGTAAAACAGCCACCACCCCTGGATAGGACTTTCTTCACTCTCATTCACTCTTGGTCGTGAAAAAAATTGGACCAAGTAAAGTCGGCCAAATGCTCATCAGGGACGCCCTTCTTTTTTCCATTATCAGCCGAGGATGCCCATCTCTTAATCACACCCCTGTCCCACCTTCAGTACACTGCCGACACGCTCCCGTGAATTTTGGTCATCCCCGTGACGGAAAGCAGTTGAGGACGCCCAAAATCGACTTTCGATTATGCCAATTTGGGAGACCCTGAGAGAAGGATGCCCATCTCCCGATTTGTGTCAAAAGATGGGCGTCCTTCTCTTTCGATTACGCTGCTGATAGGCATTTACACCGAGTTTTACTTGGCATAAATGCTCATGACTAAATTTAGTCATACAGATGGGCTCTAGGCATATACTATAAACTGCGACTAACTTTAGGCGTAGTTTATAGAATACGCTTAGGTGTATTTTCTTCCACACTGATTTTTTTAGGCATGATGTATAAAATGTAGCCCTAAATGCTGTTATTCTGTTCGCTTGATAATACTTTCCTGTTAACATTGTAGTTCCTTTATTCTTTTCAAATTTCTATTTGTTTATTGTAAACTGCTTTGATCTATGCATCAGCATAGGCAGTGTATCAAGTGCAAATAAACAAAACTGTCTTGTAATGATGCACATAACTAGGGCTAGATTCTATATATGCTACCTTAAAAACCTGCTCAGAAAAAAAATGCGTCTAGGCATATTCTCTAAAGTATGCCTAAATTTTATAGAGTCAGCTAAATTTCCACACAGTATATAGAATTATGTTGACCTTCTTTCCATGCAACCAAATTTAGTCACATCCATTTAGGCCATGTTTTATTTAGCATAAATCCTGACACCTAAATTAGGCACAGAGCGAGTGTATTCTCTAATAATTTACATAGATTATAGAAATGTCCACACCCCCTTTTTCAACTATGTGACTTGGAATTTAGGTGAACCACATTGTAGAATGCACTTATTGCTGATAATTGCTTGTTAACATTCAATTAACAGTGATGATTAGCTAGTTAACCAATTAAGTTACTGCATTGTTATAGAATACGCTTAGATATCCAAGCGGAAATCAAGGCATGATATATAGAATTTGGAGGACAGTGTATAAATGGAAGAGGGAGCACACAAGATTGGAACATGGGCAGAGCTCCCAGTTTCATAAGTACCTTACAGAATACTGTAAGTTATGCGCATCCTTACCAAATTTAGATGCCTGCAGTTATGCCAAGTCTATGATTGGTTAAAATGTGGGCATGTAAATGTTAGGCATGATAATACTGGATTATGCTACTATTCTGTAATGGAAGTTGAGTGCCCAGATGCCATTATAAAATAGGCTCCTGTGCGGCCTTCAATTGCCTAAATGGAAGTGCACACTTGCCTCCTTAGTGAACAAATTCTCAGATGACATTGAGATAACATTTGCCCAGACAAGTGTATAAAGGTGACCTTCATAGAGAAAAACTAAGCAATGCTGAAAACTTTTTTTTTTACCAAATGCAATATAAAGGAACTTGGGCAGACAAGTGCCATTAAACATAAATATCTATGAATAGATGAAGATATACTGTAACAGTCCAGCACAAATCACCAATCAACAAGATCCAGTAGAGAGTAGTACAGGAGACTAAAACTAATATTGAAAAGTGCTTTAACAGCATAAATAATTTCAAAGCCATTAATCAATTTGCAATCCACACTATCTATACAGGTTTGGAATCATAAGCTAACTCTAGAAAGATCTCAACCATTTGGATGTAAGAACACGAAAACTCCTTCGTGCCCACTAGCTAATATAAAGAAAGCAGTATATTTTGAGACTGTACATCCCAAAAGCTGAAGGAGGAATGTTTTTTATAGAAATAGATTATATTTACAGTGCAACTATTGTGGACATCCAAGTATACTAACTAGCATTAACAGAACAAAATATAGTATACAGCCACAATCTGTCTCTATCCTTAAACTTTGACAAACATTTAAAAGAAGAGAATGAATAAGAACTTACCAGCACGCATGGAGAGAAAAGCAAAACAAGAGAAAAAGCTCTTTCATAAATCAGACTAACAGACAAGGAAAAACAAGTTGCAAATGCACAACTCCAGCAGGAAATAAAGAGTTACTTCAGCAAACACGTGTAGATCTATATCTGACAAGAGTGGCTGAGAGGTGAGTTAAAACTAAAGATGAGAGATGATAACTGAATAGGGAATTACAAAGAATATATTCCACAACCAGCATAAAAATATTAGTAAAACAAATGCAAATTCACAGAACTAGAAACAATTGCACATTTTTCCACTGGGCTTTATGTGTTGATGTCAGAAGGACAATTATACAGAAAGGCATGAGAAGATGGCACAGCTCATCCATTGGAAACTATAAACACTATAACATTGCTGAACCGGAAAAACACTAGGATCATTACCCTGACAGAAATACAGAAAACGAAAGAGTTGCAATCACCTAAGATATCACCATTTTAATTGATAAAAAGCTGAAAGCTAGAAAACCAGACATAATGGTAAAGCAGAAAAACACACCAATGTTGCTAATAAACCATACAACTATTCTGCCCCCCCCCCACCCCACCTACCACCACCAGCACTGAAAAAATTTTATTTAGCCAACCAAACCTATTTAAAACTCACAAAGAGCTTTTTCGAGATGTTTTAATGGTTTGGATGAATACAAGTTGTAATTTTTTTTATTTTGGGGATCAATGCTGTGGCAGCTCTTTTCAACCATAATTGTGGAGTTCACACTTTTTATTCTAAAAGCAGTAAAAATTCTAGGAATGAAAATGAGTGAATGGTAAATCAGATACAGGAACTGAGCCAAGGAACAGGAAATTAATACTTTGAGGAATGTGGATAGCACAGCTGCTTGCAATAGCTTCCTCAGCCTATAGTAGAAATGCACTGGTGCACTTACACCTGACGTATATGAGGGCCAATCCTTTTCTGCATTCTGTGTCTATGGGAAATCATAAAATAGGCATTAAGAAAGCAAAATCTTACTGTCTTAAAACATATGCTTCTGTATTTCTCTGAATAAGCTGTATCAGAGTGCCAAGTCAAGCTCCATCCTGTATTCCCAGCATGGTTTGCTTCATATTGAACTCTTTAGGTTCACACTGCTGTGGGGTGATATATTTTGTACATTTATCTTTTTATTAATTTTATCAGTTTTTCAAAACTTTCTGTTTTCTATTCATGTTTACTAGAATGAGGAACCTGAAGCTAAGAAACAGGAATCGCTACTAGATCTGGACTTTGATCCTTTCAAGCCAGAAGTGGTTTCACCGGGAATAACCCAGACACATTCACCCATGTCTCAGGTACTGCTTTCACTTGATTTGCAAAGACTCAAGCTGAGGTTTCAATCTTAAAATGAAACCAGTCAGATAGGGTTCTGTGTCGTGCTGTTGTCTGTGATCCAGCAGATCTAGGTTTGATTCCCCATCCTTGGTCCTGCTGCTGAGGGTGGCTGGGCTGTTGCAGTTTTGAGGGGAACTAATGTCTCTATACCAGGGATATTCACTGATGCTTCTTGAGGGTTGCAAATGGGTCAAATTTTAAGTATATCCTTAATGAATAACATAAGAATGATTTGCTTGCATACTATTTCAGTGGTATATAAATCTATGGGCTCTGTCTCCATGCAGCAGGAGGGATTCTCAATCACCCCTACCCACTGTTGTTATTGTTCTTTTTTTAAATGGTGCCAGCTGACCTAATTGATTGGTTTCTAGGGTGTTACAGACTACTAGTTTCAAATCACTACCATGCAGTGCAGTAACTCTCCTTGAAAAGGTCTTCATTCTTTATCTTCCCCTGTGGAGCCATTTCCAATGGTGTAGTCTTATACTACGCTCTGGATCAGATTGCAGCAGGTGTGGGTGAATACCATGTCCAAATGATGCAAGAGATGGTTTCTAGCAAATATAAGTGTCTAGGCATCTTGAATGCTCCAAATATGTTAGTTTTTAAAATATTTTCATGTAATTTCATTGAGTGTCCTCTGGTCTTTGTACTTTTCGAAAGATTGAAAAATCGATTCATTTTTACCTGTTCTACATACTCAGGATTTTGTAGACCTCATTCATATCCCCCCTAAGCTGTCTGTTTTCCAAGATGAAGAGCCCTAACCTCTTTAGCCTTTCCTCATATGAGAGGAGTTCTATACCCTTTATTACCTTGGTCGCTCTACTTTGAACCTGTTCTAATTCCGCTATATCTTTTATGAGATATGGCAACCAGAACTGAACGCAGCACTCAAGGTGAGGTCACACCATGGAATGATAACAAGAGGCATTATAATATTCTTGGTCTTATTTTGCATCCTTTTCCTATTAATTCCTAGCATCCTGTTGCTTTTTTTAGCCACTGCTGCACACTGGGCAGAAGATTTCAGCGTATTGTCCACAATGACACTTAGATCTTATTCTTGGGTGCTGACATCTAAGGTGGACCCTAGCATCAAGTAACTATGATTTGGATTATTCTTCCCAGTGTGCATCACTTTGCATTTGTCCACATTAAATTGTATGTGCCATTTGGATGCCCAGTCTTCCAGTTCCTAAGGTATTCCTGCAATTTTTCACAGTCTGCTTGTGTTTTGACAACTTTGAATAATTTTGTGTCATCTGCAAATTTAATTACCTCACTTGTCATTCCGATTTCCAGATGATTTATAAATATATTAAATAACACCAGTCCCAGTACAGATCCCTGTGTCACTACACTATTCACCCTTCCTCCATTGAGAAAAATTGCCATTTAACCCTACGCTTTGTTTTCTGTCCACTAACTAATTCCTAATCTACAGAAGGACATTGACTCCTATCCCATGACTTTTTAATTTCCTCAGAAGTCTCTCATGAAAAGCTTTGTCAAAAGCTTTCTGAAAATCTAGATATACTACATCAACTGACTCACCTTTATCCACATGTTTATTCAGACCTTCAAAGAAATGAAGCAAATTGTGAGGCAAGACTTCACTCAGCTGAACTCATGCTGACTGTGTCCCATTAAACCATGATTGTCTATGTGTTCTGTAATTTTATTCTTTATAATAGTTTCTACCATTTTGCTCAGCACTGAAGTCATGCTTACTGGTCTGTAATTTTCCAGATCACCCCTGGAACCCTTTTTAAAAATCAGCGTTATGTTGGCTACCCTCTAATATTTATGTACTATAGATGATTTTAATGATAGGTTACAGATCAGTAACAGTAGATCAGCAATTTCATGTTTGAGTTCTTTCAGTACCCTGGGGTATAAACCATCTGGTCCATGTGATTTATCATCCTTTAACGTGTCAATTTGGCTCAGTACATCTTCCAGGTTCACAGAGATTTCTTTCAGTTCCTTTGCATCATCACCCTTGAAAACCATTTCTGGTACAGGTTGATCTTCTTCCATCTTCTTCCATAAAGACTGAAGCACAGAATTCATTCAATCTCTCCACCATGGCCTTATTCTCCCTGAATGCCCCTTTTACTCCTTCATGGTCTAATGGTCCCACAGATTCCTTAACAGGCTTTCTGCTTCTGATGTACTTGAAAAAGATGAGGCTATGAGTTTTTGTCTCTGCAGCAAGTTTTTCTTCATATTCTGGTTTAGCCTTCTTTAGCAATGCTTTGCTTCTAGCTAAACAGTTCTTGTGTTGCTTATTTTCTTCATTTAGATTCTTTTTCCATTCTTTGAAGAATGTTCTTTTGACTCTAATAGCCTCTTTCACTTCTCTTTTTAACTATGCTGGCTGTCGTTTGTTCTTCTTTCCACTGTGGTTAATACATGGAATACATCTGGTCTGGGCTTCCACAATGGTATTTTTAAACAACATCCATGCCTGATTGCCTAACCTTTGTGGCCTTTTAGCTTCTTTTTAACATTTTAGCTTCTTTTTAACTATTTTCCTAATTTTATCATAGTTGTCCTTTTGAAAATTAAATGCTACTACATTATATTTCCTTAGTGACTTCACTCCAGATATTAGTTCAAATTTCATCATGTTATGATCAGAGTTTCCAAGTGGACCCAACACCATTACCTCTCATACTATGCTCTGCATTCCACTAAGGGCTAGATCTAAAATAGCTCCCCCTCTTCTTGGTTCTTGGACCAGTTACCTCAAGAAGTAGTCATTATTATGTCTAAGAATTTTACCTCCCTAGCGCTCCCTAATGTTACATTTATCCAGTCAATTTTTGGATAATTGAAATCACCCATTATTATATTGTTGCCTAATTTGCCAGCTTTCCTAATTTCTGGTGGATGGTAGTACAGCCCTACATGTATACTCCTTCCTTTCACCTATAGAATTTCTATCCATAAGGATTCCATGATGCTATCTGTTTCATGAAGAATGTATATTTTGTTTGACTCAATTCCCTCTTTAACATATAGCACAACACTCCCCTGCCCAATTTGATCCACTTTATCATTGCAATATAATTTGTACTGTGTTTATGGTGGCAAGAGAGATGGGATTAGGGCTGGAGAAGGATGGAAAGAAAGAAGGGAGATGGGGTAAAAGGAAGGGAAGGAGTGATGGTGGACAGAGCAAGGGAAGTTCAGGGCACAAGGATGGTATAGGAAAGGTGAGTCTGGGGTAGATCAGATTAGGAAGAGAGAGAGAATATGGCAACAAGAGTAGAAGAGAAGGTAGTGGGGGTGAGAGGGTGGGGAAAAAGGGAGTTAAATGGCCAGCAGGATAAGAGAGCACAGGTGCATGGGTGAAGGGATGGAAACAAAAATGAGGGGATGTGCAAGGGATAAAAGAGATAGGGAGAAGAAGATGCTGATGGGTACAGTTTACATTGGAAAAAAGGATTGGGAAGTAATATAGATGGTGTTTTGTTGGGGTCACTGAATACCAGTATCTCTGCTGGGGGAGGGAACTGATATGTTGGGGCCAAAAAGCTCATCTTGTTGTTTGCAAAATTTACTGAATTCCCTGTTGTAGATGTCACTGCATGCCACTGTGGACAGGATAACCAAAGTTTCAGCGTGCTTGTCTGACATTGCTGCCTGGATGTCTCAACGCCACCTGAAATTAAATATGACCAAAACCGAGCTTCTCATTTTCCCCCCCAAACCCACCTCCCCGCTCCCCCCGTTTTCTATTTCTGTTGATGGCTCTCTCATTCTCCCTGTCTCCTCAGCTCGAAACCTTGGGGTCATCTTTGACTCTTCTCTCTCCTTCTCTGCTCATATCCAGCAGACCGCCAAGACCTGTCGTTTCTTTCTTTACAACATCCGTAAAATCCGCCCCTTTCTTTCCGAGCACTCTACCAAACCCCTCTTCCACACCCTTGTCACCTCTCATTTAGACTACTGCAATCTGTTTCTTGCTGGCCTCCCACTTAGTCACCTCTCCCCTCTCCAGTCGGTTCAAAACTCTGCTGCCCGTCTCATCTTCCGCCAGGGTCGCTTTACTCATACTACCCCTCTCCTCAAGACCCTTCACTGGCTCCCTATCCGTTTTCGCATCCTGTTCAAACTTCTTCTACTAACCTATAAATGTATTCACTCTGCTGCTCCCCAGTATCTCTCCACACTCGTCCTTCCCTACACCCCTTCCCGTGCACTCCGCTCCATGGATAAATCCTTCTTATCTGTTCCCTTCTCCACTACTGCCAACTCCAGACTTCGCGTCTTCTGTCTCGCTGCACCCTACGCCTGGAATAAACTTCCTGAGCCCCTACGTCTTGCCCCATCCTTGGCCACCTTTAAATCTAGACTGAAAGCCCACCTCTTTAACATTGCTTTTGACTCGGAAACCACTCGCCTCCACCTACCCTCCTCTCTTCCTTCCCGATCACATTAATTGATTTGATTTGCTTACTTTATTTATTTTTTGTCTATTAGATTGTAAGCTCTTTGAGCAGGGACTGTCTTTCTTCTATGTTTGTGCAGCGCTGCATATGCCTTGTAGCGCTATAGAAATGCTAAATAGTAGTAGTAGTAGTAGATATCGGCAGAGACTGGCATGGATTGCACATTGCAGTTAGTGCACACTCCAGTGGCCATGTACAGTTAGGGGTATATAATGCCCGTGCTTGACAGTAACTTTGGTATGGAATTTGTCAAAGAGAATGCTGGACAAGCCCCCAACAGTTACTGCATAGCCTTTACTATTACTCCGGGCTAATTGTGGCTGTTAACTCACAGTATATAAACTGGCCCCTTTGTACCTAGAATCTAAAGGCATTTTAAAATAAATAAACAAAAATGTTTCACATTTCCCGTTCTCCAAAACCTTTAGAACATGTTTTCTTTGGATTTCTATCCAACATATTTTCGAATGAGATCGCTGGCCATCTTCCGACACAAATTGGGAGATGGGCGTCAATCTCCTGAAGTCGGCCAAATTGGTAGAATCGAAAGCCGATTTTGGCCGGCTTCAACTGCATTCCGTCGCGGGGGCCGGCGAAAGTTCAAGGGGGCATGTTGGCATGGTAGCGAAGGCAGGACAGGGGCAGGGCGGGGGCGTGAAATGGCCGGCTTTGCCTGATAATGGAAAAAAGAAAGCCGGCCTTGACGAGCATTTCGCCAGAGTCACTTGGTCCCTTTTTTTTCAGGTCTAAGTCCCAAAAAAGTGCCCGAACTGACCAGATGACCACCGGAGGGAATTGGGGATCACCTCCCCTGACTCCCCCAGTGGTCACTAACCCCCTCCCACCCTCAAAAAAACAACTTTAAAAACTTTTTTTGCCAGCCTCTATGCCAGCCTCAAATGTCATACTCAGGTCCATTGCAGCAGTATACAGGTCCCTGGAGCAGTTTTAGTGGGTGCAGTGGACTTCAGGCAGGTGGACCCATGCCCACCCCCCTCCCCTACCTGTTACACTTGTGGTAGAAAATGGGAGCCCTTCAAAACCCACCCGAAACCCACTGTACCCACATGTAGTTGCCCCCCTTCACCCCTTAGGGCTATGGTAGTGGTGTATAGTTGTGGGGAGTGGGTTTGGGGGGGTTGGGGGGCTCAGCACCCAAGGCAAGGGAGCTATGCACCTGGGAGCTATTTTAATTTTTTAAAAACTTTTTAGACTTGCCTCCTAGGGTGCCTGGTTGGTGTCCTGGCATGTGAGGTGGGCCAGTGCACTACGAATCCTGGCCCCTCCCATGACCAAATGCTTTGGATTTGGCCGGGTTTGAGATGGCCGGCTTCGGTTTCCATTATGGGCAAAAACCGAGGCCGGCCATCTCAAACCCAGCCATCTCTGACATTTGGGCGGCCCCAACCTTATTATCGAAAAAAAAGATGGCCGGCCATCTTTTTTGAAAATACGATTGGCTCCGCCCACTTGCAGGGCCGGCCCCGGAGATGGCCGGCGCCGTTCAAAAATGCCCCTCTATGTGGTACCAGTGCACTCATATGGAAAAAGCTACTACTTAAAAATTTCATGATGGTAATTGCTAATTTCTCATGTGTTCTTTATCTCTTCAGACTCTGCCATGGGATTTATGGACGGTAAGGCTGCTTAAAATGTTTTGGCTTCATAAAACAAATTAAAATGCTCTATGTGCTATATGCTGAGACCACGTGTGACACATGAATTATTTCTTAGATATGGTATTAGTAATCACGCTATGAAATTCCAACCATCCCCTTCATCTCCTCCATCCCACCCCTCCTAATGAAACAAAAGACAGGTAGCTGAAGTATCTAGAGGTATTACACTGATAGATAGATGTTTGTTTATTATTTTACAATTTACTATACTGCTTAGCTAAAACAATAGATCACAGTGGTTTACAAAATGAAATAAAATAATTCTCTGGGTGTCAGCACATAGATCAGATAAGAGACAGAGCCAAGCACAGGTGTAAACCTGACACAGGGTTTTATCTTCTCTTAGTAAAAATGTACCACAAATTGGATCCAGGATTTACACAAGGTTTGGCAGACGTCAATACTGGCACCCATAGTTTAGTGTGAAATCCACACTAAGCTAATATTCTGTAAAGGGTGCTCTGCACAGAACAGCATTTATAAAATATTACTTTAGTGCAGATCTTTCCAGCGCCTATCTTTGGGTGCCATTTACTGAATCCGGCCTATAGGACTAGATTCTATATATCATGCCTAAAAAATTGGTACAGAATCAAAATACGCCTAGGCGTATTCTATAAAGTACACCTAAATTTAGGTGTACTTTACAGAATGTCTAAATTTCCATGTGGTTTATAAAATATACCGAGCGCCTGTCCATGCAACTAAAAGTAAAACTTGGTGTAAGTGCCAACACCTAAATAAGGCGCGGAACGGGTGTATTCTATAACAATGCGCATAGATTTTAGAGATGCCCACAACCCACCCATTCCACACCCATGGCCACACCCCTTTTTTAACTCTGCAACTTAGAATTTATATGCATTACATTATAGTTCTGTGCATAAATTCTAATTAATGCCAAGTAGTGTCAATAATTGCTTGTTAATTGTCAATTATCAAGGCTGATTGGCTTGTTAACTAATTAAGTTGCATGTGCAAATCCAGAATACGACTGGATCTGTGCACAACTTAAGTTGCACTATACAGGGCTGCCCCCGGGGCCCCACCCCTGCTGCTCCCCCTCCCCCTCCACCCCCCCGAGGTCGCCACCGCCGCTCCCCCCCCCCTCCGTCTGCCACCGGGCCGGGTCCCCTGCATATAAATCACAGCACCTCTCACCTCCGTGTGAAAGCGCTGCAGGCAGCAGGGCAGCAGATCGCCTCCCTTCGGCCCTCCTTCCCTCCTTGTGTCCCGCCCTCGCGGAAGTTATGTCAGATGAGGGCAGGACACAGGGAGGGAAGGAGGCCCGAAGGGAGGCGATCTGCTGCCCTGCTGCCTGCAGCGCTTTCACATGGAGGTGAGAGGCACTGTGATTTCAATGCAGGGGGCCCAGCCCGGTGGCAGATGGTCGACAATGGAGAGCGGGTGGGACTGCGGTGCCGGGTCCCCCTTGGAGGCCCGGGCCCAGGGAATTTTGTCCCCCCTGACCCCCTCTCTCGACGGCTATGGCACTATATAGAATCTGGGGGATAATGTGCTGTATTATTTTTGCACCTTTCCAATGCTGAATGCTGTAGGATGCATATTTTAATGAACAGAAGATTTAAAGAGCAATTCTATAAATTCAAGCCCCAGTCCAAACACCCCAATGCCATGCACTGAGCACCAATTCCAGAACTGCATCTGTTATAAAATATTAGTGTAAGATCAGCATTGGTATGCCCATGTATAGGCACACCTTCTTATGCCATGTCAATGGAAGGTGTAAATTGGCACACCTAGGGGCACCAAGTGACGTGCATAGTTTGTAGTGTTCTGTAAACTATTCGTTAACTGGGAGATATGCCCATGGCTTGCCCATGCTTCTCCCATATTTGTTTGTTACATTTGTATCCCACATTTTCCCGCCTATTTGCAGGCTCAGTGTGGCTTACATAGTACCATAGAGGCGATCGTCAATACCGGTTATAACAAATACAAAGTGAGGTTGTGGTAAAGTAAAGTTCATGTGTGACAGACATGTTTGTTTATTGACATTTGATATATCACTTAATCTGATATTCAGGCCAAAACAGTGTATGCCACCTCTATCACTTAGGTATTACCTTATAGAATAGAGCCTAGTACACGATAGGCACCTATCTGTGAAAGCACTTGACTTTATTTCCTATGTTTAATGCACATGTTTTCCTACACACAGACAAGCAATGATCTGGTACAGCAGCAGCCGGTAAGTAGACTTTCAGACAATACCTGAATTCGTTCCTTTGTTATAGTGGACAATGCTCAAACTCCCACCACAGATGTTGGGTTTGCACTGAACATAAGGGTAACATTATGTAAGCTATCTTGCTTTGATTTTTGCTACAGGTGCAAAGCAGCCACACTAATTGTATTTGCTTTTTCTGTGGGGACACATCTGAAGAAAAATAGCACACATAGATTGGAAAATGCAATCAATCTACGCATGTTGTTTTCTTCCCCTAATCTAAGCATGCTCCCATAAAAACTACCTCTCTGTACGGATAAAAGTGCATACTGTTCTAAAGTGTATGTTGTCCTCCACATGGAGGGTAGACAATTTTCAAATAGTTGACTTACAAGGTTACCACATCCTTCGGTAAAGAGTTCCAGAGCTTAACTGTTCGTTGAGTGAAAAAATATTTCCTCCTATTTGTTTTAAAAGTATTTCCATGTAACTTCCTTGAGTGTGCAACTTAATTGAATAACGAGCCACTTAGCACTGATAATTGGCATCCTAACAAGCAATTGTTAGCGCTAATTGGATTTAATTAGCTGCTACTTCTATAAATTAAGGCACCAGATCTGCACCTAAATTTTACACACGAGTCCAAAAAGAGGGTGCGGAAATTTGAGGGTCATGGGCGGATTGGGGGCATTCCTAAAATTTACTTGCGTAGTTATAGAATAAGGAGATACACCCATACTTTAGGCACAAAGATTTGCACCCCATTCCAGTTGGTGCAAATGGCCGAACCTAAATTTCGGCGTGATTCCCAGGCAGAAGCACTATTCTATAAACCATGCCTAATTTTAAGTACGGTTTATAGAAAATCACCGAGTGTTATGTTTTTTGGCACTGATTTTTTTAGCTGCTATATATAAAATCTAATCTTATGTAATCTTGCTGTTTTGGAAGGAGGGCACACTATTTCCTAATAGTGGAACCATCAACCCATGTGCAAACTATTGTGCATATGCAAACTTGTGCACACATGTGTGCCCTGTCGGGAAAAAAGCTCACCCTTTTTCTGAAATAATGTGCCCTCATTACACATAGGGGGGATTCTACATAGGGCACCTAAAAAATCTGCGCAGAAAACATTTCCAACTAAGCGTATTGTATAAGTGGAACCTAAATTTAGGCACGGTACATAGAATATGCTTAGTCAATATCCCAGCGCCTAAAACTACATGCCTCCATTTACACTGATGAAAATGTAGCATAAATCCCAGTGTGTAGAGTTAGGCGCAGACGGCCATATTCTATAATTATGTGAGTAAATTTTGGAACGCCCATTTCCCCACTCATAATCATGCCCCTTTCGGCCTGTGCACGTTAGAAGTTAGGCACTCGTGCGCGCAAATTCTTATTATTGACAATTAGTGCTCATTATTGCTTGTTAAGTGCTATTATCAACTTAATTAGCTTGTTAAGCCAATTAAGTTACGTGCATTGTTATAGAATACACCTGGATTTAAGCGCAAATCTCTAGGCGTGCTGTATAAAATCCAGGGCATAGTGTGCACTGTTTCCAAAGACTGTGTTCTATGATCAGCAACTAACAAAATGGAAACATTGCCAGATGAAAATGAATAAAACAAACATTTCTGTAAATGATACGGAGGCAATATGAAATGAAAATTTTCTGACTGCCCATCCCTATGCGTAAATAAGCACACACTGTCATGTCCAGTTACCTCGCTCATGCAGTAACAGTGTGTGCTAATTTGTGCATTAATTGCTTAGCATTCTTTAGTAAAAGGACCCCATGCTGTGTTACTTTTTGGAAGCTAACTTACTTGCTCATCTTCTTGATTTTTAATTTCACTGGTCTACAAAAAAAACCTTTTTTTCTGTAACAAGAACAAAACGTACATTTTCTGGAAGATCATTCTTCCCTGAATCCAGATCCCATTTCAGAATTTCTGTATCAGCCTCAGTTTTCATGTGATAATGGTTTTTGTAAATGCTTGTGTCGGCGTACGTAGCTATTATATGTATCTGGCAAAATGACACACTTCTGCTACAAGAGTTAAAAAAAAACTGTGTCAGTTCACAAAGAAATCAAAGATATAAGCAACATAAGAGTAAAAGACCAGTAATAGATCATTACAAAAGACCATGTCACCTTCCTTGGAGAAATATTCAGAAAAAATAGCATGTCGGTTACGAAAAACACTCACTTTCGTATCGCAAGAAAGAAGATTCCATCCTTTTAATCTCGAACCTAAAACCTCAGCCTGTTGCTTCGACAAATTTAAATCATGAACAAGATCGTTGAGATCCCCTTGTGTCAAAAAGTGGGGCACATTTGATTCGCAGAGGTCCTGAAATGATGGGTCGGTATGCATATCCCCTTCTCTGTCTTCTGCATGTTCGTCACTGTATTCATCTTCACTCACTATCAAATTCTCAGGAGGCACTGGTACTGGCAATTCTTCACTGTGACATACAGGTCTTATAGCAGATGGCAAGTTAGGATATTGCACAGTTTTCCTTGTTTTCGAGGTGATTCCTGCTATTTTTGTCAGACAGAAATAACAGTCTGTTGTGTGATCCGTTGGTTCCCTCCAAATCATGGGAACAGCAAAGGGCATGCGACGTCTTCCTTTTAACCAGCCTGTCAGGAGTGTAACACACATCAAACAGCAAATGTGGGGAGCCCATTTGCGGTCCTGTTCACCAACCTTACATCCAAAATATAGTTCGTAGCACTTTTTTACAAGAGGATTAAGTTTTTGTTTTTGCGATTTCAGAGTAAACTCTCTACAGATATAACAAAAAGAATTTGGGCTATTTGCACAGGTACGAGGCATTTCTTCTGAACCTTCACAAACATAGAACTACAAGCAGTCACTTCCAACAGCAATTGTTGACTGAACTCTCAATGCTGAGATACAGGTGGCAACTGACGCAACAGAACGTGTTTGAACATGTTCGAGCATGACTCATGGGCAATGTTGCCAAACCTCCCTTATTTCCTGGTGGTGGCTTTCTAAACTAAGGGTTTTGTATTGTAATTCCTAGTATATTTCAATTGTTTTTCCAACAATTACAACTGCTGAATTAAATTAATCCACAGCAGCAGGGCCGCCGAGAAACTTGGCCGGGCCCGGGACAAGGCCGCCTTGCCCCCGCCTTGCCCCGTCCCCGAGGTCGCCGCTCCACTCCCCCCTCTGAGGTCGCTGCTGCTGCTGCTGCTCCCCCGAGGGCGGGATACAGGGAGGGAAGGAGACCCGAAGGGAGGAGTTCTGCCTCACAGGGAGGTGAGAGGGAGAGTCGCACCGCGCGGTGATTTAAATACAGGGGGCCGGCCCGGTGGCAGACAGTCAGAGGGCGGGTGGGACTGGCACCGGGCCCCCCTTGAAGGCCCGGGCCCTGGGGATTTTGTCCCCCCCCCCCCCCCCTCTCGGCGGCCCTGCACAGCAGGGTACCAAAATGCAGCATTTTCAAGGATTTTTATAAAAATGGTAGCGTGTCACAAGAAAACTGAGCCCGATAGGCAAAAACTGATTTCATTTTCGAATTCAGCACCCATGACTTAGCTAAGAACACCATTCACATTCTTTGTAACAAAAATGCCGTTTACCAGTGTTTTTTATGCATGAAAAATTATTTAAGAAACGTGATTGATGTTTTCTTTTCCTTAGGCATCCAGTGATGCATTTAATGGATTCGCACAGGTAAGTTGACTTGATTTGCAGATAATACTCACTGGGCCTTATTCAAATGGACTTTTCCCTGTTCAGTGCTTATTGAGCAGTCTTTATTAAATAAAGACCTTTCTTGTGCCTTCTGTTTAGTCAATAAACAGTAAGTACCCAGCCTGCAACTTAGAGGCACTTTCAATTAAGCTTCAGGTCCTCAGTGACCTCTGTATGGGGTATCCCAGGAATCTGTACTATCATCCCTTTTATGTTTTAGGGATGTGCTTGCAATTGAAAAAAAGGCAGAGGCTATACAGGGTGGGGAGAGCAGGCCAGCAGAACATACTACCAGTCACATTTCCTGCTGAGAGTGTAGCATTAGGGATGGGCAGCCAGAATTTTTTTTTCATGCTGTTTCCCTGTGTCATTTCCAGGAATGTGGTTTTATTTCTTTTCATTAGGCCATTTTGTCATCACAGCAGCAAAGTCATTGAGTGTGCACTATCTTCCTGATGGTGTGTGCATATGCATGCTATCCCCATAATTCTATAAAA
Source organism: Microcaecilia unicolor (assembly GCF_901765095.1). Classification (NCBI taxonomy): domain Eukaryota; kingdom Metazoa; phylum Chordata; class Amphibia; order Gymnophiona; family Siphonopidae; genus Microcaecilia; species Microcaecilia unicolor. Next base: position 211,488,900 of record NC_044031.1, read on the forward strand.
GTTGCCAAAAATTGTGCATGAAAATTTGGGCATGCACCCACATGCAAGTTAATTGAACAACGAGCCAATTAGTCCCAATAATTGTTTTGTTAACAAGCAATTATTGATGTTAATTGAAATTGACATATACATGCGTAAATTTAGGTGCGGTGCATGATCTGCACATAAATTTTATACACATCCCGGAAAAGGGGGCACAGAAATAGGAGGGTCATAGGCGTTTCAGGGTGATGCATGGGTATGAATTCCAATTATGCACACAATTATAGAATAAGGGGGTTCCATGTGCAAATTTAGGCAGGGGCATTTGACTACATTTTCATTGGTGCAAATGGACGTGCCTACATTTATGCACAACCCCTGTGCTTAAGCACTATTCTATAAACCGCTCTCAACTTTAGGCATGGCTTGAAGAATAACGTTTAAGTAGGGTTTTTCAGTGCTAGTTTTTTAGGTGCAGTTTATAGACTACACCCCTATTTGTGCAGGCACAATTGTCCATGCATGTGTGATGGCTGGCACATGCCCAAATAAAACAAGTAATGCTCACTCAGCATTTGCACTACATACAGATAAGGCCAACCTTCACAACAGTAATTTAATCAGTTCAGGCTACTGAACCATGAATAGCTTAACTGTTGTTGTCAGCAGAAGGTTCCAGCTACAAACCATGCTGATGGTTTGTTTTGTTTTTCATTTTCTAAGATGTAATTCAATAAAACCTTCAAGGGGCAATATTGAGCCAGTGGCAGTCAGAGCATTTGTAAGTGCTGAGTTTTGCCCAGATATTCAGAGCCGACACCCATCTGAATATCAGTACTGAATATTCACGTGTTGGCAGCACCCAGAAATTATCCAGCTATAGCTGATAATCGATGCCGTAGCTGCAGAGCTGACCAGGAATAGTTAGGACAGTATTACTGGATATACAGTCCAATATGTCCAGTTAACTATCTGAGCACTGGATAACTTCCAGATCTGTGCCAGCTCCATCCCTAACCGGATAGTGCCATAGCGATGAGCGCTAAGATTCAGCAGCCTGATTCAATTAAGTACTGCTGAATATTAGCAGTTGGGATGGCCAGTGTGATTTAACCAGGTTGGAGACTCTCCTGCCTGGTTAAATTGTTTTGAAACTTGACGCCACAGTTTTCAAAGTTTGTAGGAAATTCCACCATTCAAAATGGATCTTTTTTTTTAACATTTACGTTCACAGTTTTTCACAAAGATTCACATTTCTTGCCTTTTCTTTGTGCACTTTTCAAATGGCCACCAGTCTTTGATTGGAATATTTTAAAAGGCAATTTTGTACTCTAGGCAGCTGCATTGATGTTCCTTTTGCATTTGTAAATGTCTAGAACAGTAGCACTTACAGGCATATATGTATGCTTAGCAAAATAGCACAATTCAGATCTTTTTCACCATACTATGAGCAAGCGATACCTTGAAAAATAATTGTAAAACACTAAAAAACTCAGGGGAAACTTTTATATATATATATATAAAATTAAATTAAAAAAAGAGGAAAAGACCTCATCAAAATGGTACAGATAATGCTACAATGAAGTAGACTTTAAGCGCAACCACTTTTAATTGTAACCAGTGAAAAAAACAATCATGGATCTCAGAAACCTCCTAAAAAACAGTGTGTGTGTGTGTGGCTTCAGTCCCGATGGGGACCCATTTAACAATAGCTTCTTCTGGAGACCCGGCTGTGATAGCGCTGTTGCCATGTAATTGCTCTGTTCTTCCGAGCCTTTCCCTCTCACACCCATCCTTCAATAGCACCAGGATTCTTTGCTGCTGCTTCCACACACACCATCTCCTATCAGTTCCTTAAGACCATTTCTGCTTTGGCTCCTGCTCCAGGTCTTTCTGCCACTGCACCTCATGTGCCTTTCCACCACTTTCATCAACAACTTCAGCACCTCCTTCACTCTTCAGAACTGTTTGTTATTCCTGCTGTCAACTTGGGCACCTCTTCTGGTTCATGGGACTTTCAACTGCTTCTGCCATTAGTTTTGAAACCTTCTCTGGTCCTTGGGCACCTTGGGGTCTAAAACTCCAACTTGTTCTGTTGTGTGGCTTTCAGTGAATTTACAGCTGGGCAATTTCCATACTATACTGCCTTTTTTGCAAGAACAGTGCTAGAGCATGGGAACAGCCTGGGCTCATATTCACTGATAGTCATGCAGCAAGGTGAACTAGAGTGTCAGTGCCTGGAGGACTTGAAGAGTTCAAACAGGAAGCTGGCAGAACAAGGAGCATCTAAGTAGCAACACTCAGAGGTGGCTGCTATTGCGGCAGTAGCAATCGGATGGCAGTATTTATAAGTTGAAAGTATGCAAATTTTCTTGTATGTTATCCACCCCCCCCCCCCAAAAAAAAAAAAAGATTATGTACATGCTTAGTATGCTAGTTTTCTGCAAGTTGAACCTGTCAATTTTTTTTCTTTTATTTTTCTCTCTTATTCCTAGCCGGACACAACTAACTCGTTGTTCACAGGTCAATCAGATCAGAACACGATGGACTCCTCGGTGAGTTGTTTGGGGGGGGGGGGATTTCTGTGGCATTGTAAGGCATTTTTCCCATCAACATGTCTGACTTGGGGTTTACTTTTGGGGGACGAGGCTATTTTTGCTAAAACTTCTCAAACAGGAAATAAAATAGATTTTGTCCTGAAACAAGCAGGGGAGATGCAGGCATACTTGCCGATGAAGTCCCTTAACTAAGCCTTTGTTCTGGTGTTCTCCCCTATCTAAGAAGCCTTTTAAGGGGCTTCAGTGGGCATACCCAGGGATGCCTGTGCCTAGAGCAGCTCCCTCAGTCTCCTAAGTTTTTTTTCTCCTGCTACTGAGTGATCATGTCTCTCCCTTCAAGGAAAAAAAAAGAGCTACCAAATTAGAAGACAGAAGCTTACCATCTTTTAAAATGATCTGCTCCTCCTTACAACATGGCTGTGGTCATTCCACAGACTAATAGGTTCATTTTCAAAAGAGAAAAACGTCTAAAAGTGACGTAAGTCTGCATTTGTATGTCCATTTACTGTGGATATCCTGACAACCTGACTGGCTGGGGTCCCCCAGGACAGATTTGAGAAAACACTGCTGTAGCTCATATATGGATGTGTAGTTCTCATTTCCTTAAGAAAACAGGACTATGTGTCCCTGAATGCATGGGGATCCTGAAAAATGGAGCCTATTGGCATCACCCCAGCTCATTTGCTTGTGTCTATCTCAAGCAGATCTGCCAGTTGAGCTGCTAAAGCTTAATGCAGTACGTATCAAAACTTTGATTACTGCACATGAATCATGAATATAGTCACTTGCATGTGGGAAATGTATATCTGCTGACTGGGCTTTTTCAAAGTGAATGAACTCTTATTATTAAAATCTTGCAGTGATTGATGTCTGACAATACCTTGTTCATGAAACATTTTTGATACATTGTTGGAATGCTGAAAAATGTGACACACTAATCATTCTGTCAAACTGATGCCCTATGATTAATGAAAGAGCTTTCTGGAAGGGAAAAATGCTGTTAGGTTGGGATGCATTGAATGCAGCTCCTGTGAACTAACCATGTCAAACACTTTCTCATTTTGCTGTTGCTTATACTTTTTAATTCAATCAAAGACTGAGGGAGAAGCAGCTCCTCCTGTGGAGCCCACGATTGATGAGCCTGAGCTACCCTCTCCAACCCCAGCAGCAGACATTCCAACTGCTGAACCCAGCGAGCCAGTGGCAGAGGCCGTGGTGAGTTCCTACTGGACAGAAGTTCCCAGTCTTTCCCATCATTCCATCTTTCATTATCTTGTGTTTTCATCTGGCCTTCACAATTCAGTCATCCTTCCCAGGTGCATGCTTGTGAGCCTCGGCCAGATTTTCCCTATGTGGTAGTGTTCAGAACGACATGACCAGTTGGAACTCAGCATGGCTCTTTTTAAGACCTTTAAGCAGGGCTAGACCAACCTTTAGGCAACACTAGGCAGTCACCTTGGATAGCAGATTCTACAGGAGAGAGCAGTCAAAGCAGCCACAGTTAATCCATAGCAATAGTCCTGACAGCCGCAAAAACTCAGCAAACCATCAGCATATATTGTTATATGCAAAACAAAGTTGAATATTTGAAAGTATGATGTCCAATTAAGCAGTTTTATACAATTCTCATTGAATGATCATGAATGTAGATTTTAATTATTAAAATCTTGGAGTAGGAGCAGACAAGGTAGGTGAAGGGGGAGTGGCAAGGCTGAAGGTTTATCTAGGGCATCCAATACTCTTGCACCAGCCTTGGCATGTGGGCATTGTCATGTCACTTCTTCTGGTTTCCCACTGAAATGTATGTGTGGAAGAGAAGGAGGTTGTAACTCCAAGGGCATTTAACAGGTCTGTGACATGCCAGCAAACCATCTGATCAGATTTCATAAAAATGGGAAATAGATCAAGGAGAGCTTGCACATTCATTATAAAGCATGCTATATTTTTATATGCTGTGAAAATAAACTAGCAAGTGTTATAATTTCATACAATGATGTGAGCTGTGATCATTATGAAAAAAAAAATTAAGAAGCATCTGGCAAAATAAAACACTATTGGGAGATTCTATATATGGCACCAAAAAAATTAGCGCTGAAATCAGTGCCCACTAAGCGTATTCTATAAACAGCACCTAGATTTAAGCGCAGTATATAGAATATGCTTAGTTGATATTTCAGTGCCAAAATCTAAGCACATCCATTTACACCAGCTAAAACTTGGTGTAAATCCTGGCACGTAGATTTACACGCACTGGGCCATATTCTATAACTATGCATGCAAATTTGGGGAAAGCCCATGAAACACCTATTTCCCCACCTATAACCATGACCCTTTTTACCTGCGCACATTAGAAATTAGGCACACTGAGTTATAGAATACACTTAGCGAGTTGTGCGCATAAATTCTAATTAGTGCCAATTAGTGCTCATTATTGCTTGGTAAGTGCTGGTATCAGTGCTAATTAGTTTGTTAAGCCAATTAAGTTGCACATGGTATTATAGAATCTGCTTGCATTTTGGCGCAGATCTCTAAGCACACTATATAGAATCCAGGGGTATAGGGGCAATTTTATAACAAAGTGCCTAAGTTAATAGTAACATAGTAGATGACGGCAGACAAAGACCTGCACGGTCCATCCAGTCTGCCCAACATATATAAACGTAATAGGGTAGTAAAGCATCTATTTGGTGCCTATGTTTCTTTACAAAATGCTGGCAAAACTTCTACAGAAACTGTGCTTGATTTGAGGGCACGGACATTACGACTGTTAGAGAGCAGGTGTAAGCATGATCATTCATAGTTTATTTAAATATGCATTCCTAAATTGGGGCTCCACCCACTCTGGGCATGCCTACTGTACAAGTGGATGATGATTTGCAATGCACTTACTTTTAGGCATGACCTAAAAGTGAATCTTTTCATAAAGGGGCCCGTTTACTAAGCCGCATAAGCGTCTACGTGCACCCAATGCGTGCCAAAATGGACTTACCACCTGGCTACCGTGTGGCTCTTGCGGTAATTTAACTTTTGGTGTGCGTCCGATATGCATGTCCAAATATATTTTTTTTATTTGGATGTGCATATCGGACGAGCGCCAAGTGGCATTTGACACATGTAGGTCATTACCGCCAGATTACCGCATGAGACTTTACCGCTAGGTCAGTGGCTGGCGGTACGGTCACAGACCCAAAATGGATGAGCAGCAATTTTGATTTTCGGCAAAACTTTTCTAAAGGCCTTTTTTACAGGTGCGCTGAAAAATGGATCGGTGTGCACCCAAAACCCGCGTTTACACTACTGCAAGCCATTTTTCAGCGCACCTTAGTAAAAGAACCCCAAAGGTAGTTAATAAATCCCAATAAATAAATTAGAGCCTATTTATATGCATTTTACACCTGAGGCAGCAAATCTAACCCACTAAAACAGCTAAATATTTAAGTAAAAGTGCCTGCATTAGTGGGTTCCACTATCCAGATGAAGGAATGCAATTGGATTTAGATGTTTTGAAAACACTTACTGGAAATTAAGATTAATTATTATGAGAGAGATTGCTGTCAAAGGAAAGCAAGTGGAAAAGTGCCTGCTAGAAGCAATGTGTGTCTTGCTGTGTGCACCAGGTGTATATCACAAGCCACAGTATAATATTTCCATAGTAATGAGCTGCTTTACATGTGTTTGCACTACATAACTCATGGTGATTTAAACATCACTGTGTTAGGGCAAAACAACCTGTGTTAGTACCCTTAAAGTCACATTAAGGGACAAATAATGCACTTTATTTCCCTAATGCAGCTTGATATCTTCCCCCTTAAATGTATAATGGTGACTGTGCCAGCAATTATCCATTTAGATTTAGCACTGATATTCAGTAGCTTTAAATTTATTTGCATAACTTATCCCTTTAGTGGCTTCATTCTGCCACTAAGAGGATTAGTTTCCGCTCTGCCTTTGCGCCTTCCCAGGGCCAGCCTTTTGTTATGCTGTTAAAGTCTAGCTGCTTAGCAAATAAATGGCCTGATTTTATCTATAAAATCATAAAAACCAAGGAAAAAATGCCCGTTTCTGAGGGCAATGAAACGGGTGCTAGCAAGGGGCCCCCTCCCTCCGTCCGTCCGAGGTACTTGCATTGTTAGTTCGCTGTGGCGTTTCGGGCCTCGAGTGTCATAGCTCCGCCCTCGACGTCATGACATTTTGACGCGAGGGCGGTGCAGACACTCCAGGGCACACCGGATATCTCGGGCGCCTCAACTTCCATGGAGGCTTCAGAACGTTGGGGTTGCCTTTTATAAAGAGAGATAATTAGATAAGCAAATGATGCATTTGCCATCTGCCAGAAAATGCATAACTTGCTTTTGAATAACGTTTTGTAAATATCTGTTAAGCTCTGTAAACTCCATCGGGCTTATGAAGAACAGTACTATAAAGAGGAAACGTACAGTTATGTGCCAGATACATGCATAAAACATTAGAGTACCATGATATAAGTGCATATATGTGCACATACAGGCATATATGCCAGATTTCCACTTTAGCACCCTTCTATTACATTACACTATAGATATCATTTATGGGCCGCTTATACCAAACACTTTTAGATCAAAGCGGCTTACAACTAAGAAGGGGGCAATACCCTAGATCACATAACAGGTTAAACTTCAAGAAAAAATAAGTTATACTGTTTTTTTTAATTCAATTACATGTAAATTTGATAAACAGCCAAGTTTTTAGCAGTTTACAGAAACATACATAACTAGTTTCACATCTAATATTTGAGGGCAACCTATTCCACCAAGTGACAGCCGAATATGCAAATATGCTGATTGCCGCTAGCTAAATATTGGGCCCTATAAAGGCAACTCTGTAACTATTTACCTGTGGTTATATTATTTATTGATTGATTTGTTTATTTGATTTTTGTACTTGTATCCCACAGTTACCCCAAAACGAGTTTTGGTTAAATGTGGCTTACATTTAACAGTTGTTAGAGATTACATTGCTTCAATTACATTTAATCGCTCCTGCCCATGCTGGCTGCAGCCTTAAAATGGCCACCACGACCTCTAGCAATAGTGTGTGGTACTACTGCTGTGGTCTTGACTCCTAGCGGTTGTACCACGATACTACTGTTAGAGGTTGTGGCCGCAATTTTAATGCCTGAACTGACAAGGGCAGGAACGATTATGCTTTGTATCTGCTCCAACACACCTAAACCAATAGAGAGCTTCAGATAGTCCTGGAGGAGGGTGGCTATGGGTGGGTAGGTGAAGGGGTGTTTCAGGAGCAGGGGCTGCTCTTAGGGGGTCCTGGAAGGGTCTGTTCTTTGAGGGGGGTGGCGTTAAGAAGGAGGATTGCAAGCTCAGGGGGCTTGGGGAGGGGGGAAGCTCATAGGTGGCAACACTAAATATTGGAGCCTAATTCAGCCCATGGCAATCAGCGTTTAAAAAAAAATCATAATCCCTGCCAACTGAATATTGACCAGATATATGCATACATACACAAAGGAACAATGAACTGAAGTTACTGAAGCAAAAACCCTGGCTGGGTTCCTAAGAACATAAGATCTGCCTTCCGGTAGGATCCCGTCACTGCTGTGCTTTCTTTTCCTGCTGTGTGTACTTGAAAATCTCAGTCTCTGTGCACGCCTAACCCTGCATGCACTTCTACAGATTTGGTATGGATTTAGTGAAGGGAAGTCTTGCCTCACCAATCTACTGCATTTTTTTGAGGGGGTGAACAAACATATGGATAAAGGTGAGCCAGTGGATATTGTGTATCTGGATTTTCAGAAGGCGTTTGACAAAGTGCCTCACGAAAGACTCCAGAGGAAACTGGAGAGTCATGGGATCAGAGGTAGGGTATTACTCTGGATAAAGAGCTGGTTGAAAGAAAGGAAGCAGAGAGTAGGATTGCCGGGTTCTTGAGGCCTGGATTGGCCACTGTCGGAGACAGGATGCTGGGCTTGATGGACCCTTGGTCTTTTCCCAGTATGGCGGTGGTTATGTTCTTATGTGTGCATGGGTGTCCTGTAACTAGGGTGCTCTAATGTGTTTCTATCCTTTCGCCACACTATTTGTTTCTTTTATTTATCTCACTGCTAGACTACTTCCCTAGCTTATAAACAATTTGCCCAAAGTAGTTTACAATAATAAACATAAATCAGCGAGTGTCAGATAAATCTGCTATGCTTATGACCTTGATTTCCCACTGTTGTGGTTGTATTTCCTTCTCAGGAAGGAGATTAATGAAGGGCAGGAGAGTGAGATAACTGTAAGGGCTGAGAAAGAGAAGCAGCAGGCTCTGTTGGAGCCTTAGACATCTGTTTCTTTCTTATTTGCAACAAGGTCTTGAGCTCACCCTGGTACTTAAGTTGCAATGCCATTAATAATGAGCCCTGCACCATGTGGTTCCACTTGCAAATGTGTCCTTGTCTCCATACAACTAATAAAAATAGAACATCTCACAATTCAACAGAGACCCATTCTAGAACTTCTTTGTGACAGTACTGTACAGAGTCATTTTAGGACAATGAACAGTGCAGTTCTAGATGAGAGACCTTCTAGATTTTGTTTTCTTAACTTTCTATTCACTGGAATATGGGCTGACATAGAAGTCCACTGACTGAATCAGCTCTAGAGAACTGGGTTTTGACTGGGTTCTTGTGCATTTGTTTCTTTCCGTGTATAGTTATTAGTGATCATTACAAACTCGTGCCAGCAGCCAGTTATGAATCTTCATGTGCCTTCATGAATCTTTTGGTACTTCTGTGCAGCTGTATCCCCAACCTGTTTTAGGAGGAGCACAGTGAATACATGAGAACAAGGAGAAGACAGGAAACTGAGGGGGTCTTTTACTAAAGATTAGCTTGCGTTATCTGCAGCAGAGCACGTTTTACTCGATAACATTTTGAGCTAATGTGGTTAGTGCAGCGGACTTTGATCCCGAGGAATTGGGTTCGATTCCCACTGCAGACCTTGTGACTCTTGTCAAGTCACTTAACCCTCCATTGCCCCAGGTACAAATATGTACCTGTATATACCATGTAAACCGCTTTGAATATAGATGCCTAAAACACAGAAAAGCGGTATATCAAGTCCCATTTCCCTTCCCTTTAGTAAAAGACCCCTGAGTGATTGAGAGTGAGAGTGAGACAACATTGAAGATAGCAAAAAGAAGGAGAGAGCAGTGAGAAAGAACAGAGGAAAAGTAGAGTGAAAGAACCACCTAGGAGATAGCTTCATAAATGTGCAAACACAGAAATAGCATATATAATCACCGGTGAACTTTCAAAAGGAATGTATTTGCATACTTCCGGTTTGAAAATTACCTCAGGAATTTATATGTACACCTGCTCTTGTCTGCACATAAATTTCCCCAATTTAAATGTAGTCAAAACATAGTACCAACAACTAAACAAACTCAAAATAACCTGTACTTTTATGCACAAGGATAATGGGAATTTCTAAAGAGTCCATTTGCCCAGGTACCCGGCTTTTGAAAATTGCCCTCATTAGGTATATACTAAATAATTTTTAATATTTAAATGTATGATCTCCAATTATTCATTCCTACAGGATTGTTCTGGGAGGAGTGATCATAAATGTTGAGTTTCTTAAAATCTCAAGGGGGTACCTAGGAGCTTTGAAGTTCATTTTAGGATGGGGGTGAGTGGGGAACAAGGCTGAAGATTCATCTAGAGCACCTAATACTCTTGTACCAGCCCTGGTCTCTGGTAAAATAGATGCAGTACTACACATTTTTCTCCACCTACAGCAGCAGCAGCAATTTTGGAAAGCTGCAGATAGAGATAAGAAACATTGAAATCATCACCATATGTATGTGGGAGTAGCTTTCTAAATCTCTGCTCCCACTGTAGAGAGCCCCAATCTCCCTACCTCTGAATAGGTGTCCCCCCAAGGCCTCCAGTCTCTCTCCTGAAGCATCACATCCCTATTGTGGCAACTCCCTCCCTCCCTCCCTCCAAGCCAGCGACAAACCCTCTGAGGCTGTATGAACCTCACTCCCTGAGGCAAACCTGTGAGGCAGCATGAACCCTTCCTGAGCCCCCATCAGTATATCCTCCTTACCTCCCACCCCCGAGTCTTACCAGGGGGTCTTTGTGCCTAGTGGTGGAGGAGCGATGCCTACTGCTTATGATCCAGAGTTCAAAAATGGCCACTGATACCTCTAGCGGTAATTGCATAGTATTAGTGTTAGGGATCATGCTTCCATATAAAGAAGGGTGGTTGCCTCGAGGGGAGGGTCATGTTGCCTCAAGGGGAGTATAGATGCTGGCTTGAGGGACTACTGCAGGGGAGTTTGCCATGGGGTGGGGCTTTGCCACCGGAGGATATGATGCTGCAAAGGGAATCAGATGCCTCATGGGACTTGGGAGATGATCATGGGGAGGGGCAAGCATCAGGACGGTGATTTGGGGGAGGACAAACATCAATATTTACAAGTTCCCCTTATAGCAGGCACTTATATGTGCCTCAGGACAGCTCTAAATGCCTTCATTTATGTTTTCCAATTAATTGACCAAAAAGATTTTTTTAAACAAATGTGGGGACTTAAATATAGCTAAAGTACATAAAGAGGGGCATAATCGAACACGAACGCCCATCTCCATGGGCGTCTATGTCCAAGAACGGGTATGTGAAGGGGCGAGACAGACCGTATTTTTGAAAAAAAATGGGCGCCCATCTTTTTTTTCGATATTACAGTTTGTGCCGGGCAAATGCATCGGATGTGTGTGGATTTGAGCTGGGCGGTTTTGTTTTTCAGCAATAATGAAAACCGAAGGCGCCCAGCTCAAAAACGAATAAATCCAAGGCATTGGGTCGTGGGAAGGGCCAGGATTCATAGTGCACTGGTCCCCCTCACATGCCAGGACACCAACCGGGCACCCTAGGGGGCACTTGTAACAATTAAAAAAAAAAGTAAAATACCTCCCAAGTCCATAGCTCCCTTCCTTTGGTTGCTGAACCCCTCAAATCCCCCCCCCCCAAAACCCACTGCCCACAACTCTACACCATTACCATAGCCCTTATGGCTTAAGGGGGGCACCTAGATGTGGGTACAGTGGGTTTTGGGGGCGGTTTGGAGGGCTCCCATTTACCACCACAAGTGTAACAGGTAGGGGGGGATGGGCCTGGTTCCACCTGGGTGAAGTCCACTGCACCCACTAACAACTGCTCCAGGGACCTGCATACTGCTGTGATGGAGCTGGGTATGACATTTGAGGCTGGCATACAGGCTGGCAAAAAATGTTTTTAAAGTTCTTTTTTTTGGTGGGAGGGGGTTAGTGACCACTGGGGGAGTCAGGGGAGGTCATCCCCGATTCACTTCGGTGGTCATCTGGGCAGTTGGGGCACCTTTGGGGGACTTGTTCGTGAGAAAAAAGGGTCCAGAAAAAGTGACCCAACTTCTCGGTAAAAACGTTTTTCTTTTTTCCATTATTGGCCGAGGGCGCCCATCTCTGCTTGGCCGATAAACACGCCCCAGTCCCGCCTTCACCATGTCTCCAACATGCCCCCGTCTACTTTGTTCGTTCCTGCGACAGATTGCAGTTGGAGGCGCCCAAAATCGGCTTTCGATTATACCGATTTGGGCGCCCACCGGAGAAAGACGCCCATCTCCCGATTTGGGTCGAAATATGGGCATCTTTCTCTTTCGAAAATAAGCTGGATAGTGTACCAAACATTGATATTGCAGTAGGAAACTCAACTACAAAATCTACAACAATATGACATTTTTTATATAAGAATATTTTTTTTGGGGGGGGGGAAATCATCAGATCTTAATGCAACTCACACCATTAGAACATCTTGTTCCTTCTTCATATTGAAAAAAATGGTTGCGGTGCAAATCGTCATTAGATCACCCTGATTTTCTGATTTTTTTGGCATATATCTTATGCAGTATTTTATAATTCTTTACAAAAAATGTAGTATAGCACAGCATAACACTTATCTTAATAAGCTGGTGACAGTATCTAATAGCAGGAGAACCTCCTCAGAATTATAAAATACTGCATAAGATATATGCCAAAAAAAATCACAAAAAAGGGTGATCTAATGACAATTTGCACCGCAACCATTTTTTTCAATATGAAGAAGGAACAAGATGTTCTAATGGTGTGAGTTGCATTAAGATCTGATGATCCCCCCCCAAAAAATATTCTTATATAAAAAATGTCATATTGTTGTGGGTTTTCATTTATGTTTTGCCATACAGATTTGGATTCCCAATGTGGAATGCTATTTATATGTGCAAGCCTCTACACATGTAAATGCTGCTATTTACACATGGAGATGCTTCTAAATAAGGGCCTTGGGATGCATAATTTTATAAATAATGGCTTTTAAAATTGCCTTCTTAGGAAGCAATGAGACAATGAACTAAGTGCGAGAGGAGAGAAAAGGCAGGAAATCAGAGCAAAGATAGAAAGGGGAATGAAAGAGTATGAACGAGAAGAGCTGGGATGTGGGAGAACTTTATTGTACCAAATACCAAGAGATTTGACCCTGATATATTTTGAAAGCAGCAAAAATATCTTTATATATAATTTGTCTTTATTGGCACTTTGCAGTACAACCAAAGAACCTTAAACAGCATGAAACACTAAAAGTACTGCTCGCCAATCATAACAAATCAAGAATGACAATTTTCAAAAGTATACTATACCTTCCAAACCCCCTCCCCCTTTCCTACAAATCCTATGCTACAAGGTAAAAAAAAACTAACCGACAATCTCCTGCTGAATTTTGCTGGATAGCCAGTTAAGTGCCATTTATTTATTTATGCATTTCTACCCCGCATTTTCCAATCGGGCGGTCGGTTCAATGTGGCTTACAAGTCACTTCAGTCAAATATGTTACAAACCTTTTGCAAGTTGATGCTTGTCTTGTTCAGTTTCAGTTAGTAATCACGTATCGTAGTGTGTTGGTTGTAGGTCAGTTTGATTATGTGGGTTCATTGGAGAAGAATTTTCTATAGAAGTGGGCCTTAATGTGTTTTTGGAATGTTGAGTAGTTGTTCATGCATTTGAGGGCTTTTGGTATTGTATTTCATATCTTGAGGCAAATGTATGTGAAGTTGGTTGAGTATGAACATTTGTATAGTTTTTTTGTGCCCCTGTAGAATGAACCTATATATTCTTTGTAGTATTTTTTTTGACCTGTCTCATTTTGATCTTGTACCTGTTTCGAGCATCCTTCCATGCAGTTTTGTTTGTTTCATTTTTGGTTTTCGTCCATGCTTGTTCTAGTCTTCTGCAAAGGGTTTTTGCCATTTCTGTTCTTCATCATATCATGGGGCTATTTTGCACCTCTGTCCAGTTTTTGTTTTCATTGAGGCTATTTCATCCATTATGTTGGTGCTTCTTTCATTCCATTCCGTTTTACTCTTTGATAACCATTGATCTTCATATATGGTATTCCAAAATGTGGTTGCATCGATCTTTCCTCATGTTTTGTATGGTGTCCGTGTTTGTGGTGGTGGAGTTTTGTGTTCGTTCCAGTAGAGGGCCAGATTAGGTTGAAGTGATTAGACCATGGAGTTTCTGTACATTTTGGGTTCCGTATTTTGAAGTAGTTTTCCTGTGAAAATCTATAAGCTAGTAGGTCTATGGCATGGCCTTTGTGTGGATGGTGGTCACTGATGGTTGCTGGAAGTGCCATAGTTTGAAGAATTCATCACAGTCTTTGGTGCTTTCTGTTTTCTGGTCATCTAAGTGATGGTTAATATCTCCTATTAATATGGTATTGGGGATAGCTATACAATTGTTTGATATGAACTCCATGAAGGTGTTCATATCAAACTGACTACTTCCGCGACAAGGTGCAAAAGATCAACCTTGAGTTCACTACCAAGCCACCACCTCCTCTTCAGCTTGTAGCCCCATCCAACAACCAACCAACCATGGCCTCTTTCTCCTCCTTTCCTGAGATCACCGAGGATGAAACCTCTCGCCTTCTTTCCTCCTCGAAATGCACCACCTGTTCCTCCGATCCCATCCCCACCAACCTACTTAACACCATCTCCCATACTGTCACCCCCTCCATCTGTCGCAACCTTAACCTTTCTCTCTCCACTGCAACTGTCCCTGACACCTTCAAGCACGCCGTAGTCACACCTCTCCTAAAAAAAATCCATCACTTGACCCTACCTGCCCCTCCAACTACCGCTCCATCTCTCTCCTACCCTTCCTCTCCAAAATACTTGAGCGCGCCGTTCACAGTCGCTGCCTTGATTTTCTCTCCTTTCATGCCATCCTCGATCCACTTCAATCCGGTTTTCGCCCTCTTCACTCAACAGAAACAGCACTCTCTAAAGTCTGCAACGACCTGCTCCTCGCCAAATCCAGAGGCCACTATTCCATCCTCATCCTCCTCGATCTATCCGCTGCATTTGACACTGTCAGTCATGATTTACTTCTTGCCACACTGTCCTCTTTTGGGTTCCAAGGCTCTGTCCTCTCCTGGTTCTCCTCTTATCTCTCCCACCGCACCTTCAGAGTACACTCTCATGGATCTTCCTCCACTCCCATCCCACTATCTGTTGGAGTTCCCCAGGGATCTGTCCTTGGACCCCTTCTCTTCTCAATCTACACCTCTTCCCTAGGCTCACTGATCTCATCTCATGGTTTTCAGTATCATCTTTATGCTGATGATACCCAGCTGTATCTCTCCACACCAGACATCACCGCCAAGACCCAGGTCAAGGTATCGACCTGCCTATCCGACATTGCTGCCTGGATGTCCAACCGCCACCTGAAGCTGAACATGTCCAAAACCGAGCTCCTCGTCTTTCCACCTAAACCCACTTCTCCTCTTCCTCCACTCTCTATCTCAGTTGATAACACCCTCATCCTCCCCGTCCCATCTGCCCGCAACCTTGGAGTCATCTTCGACTCCTCCCTCTCCTTCTCTGCGCATATCCAACAGACTGCCAAGACCTGTCGCTTCTTCCTCTTCAGCATCAGCAAAATTCGCCCTTTCTTCTCTGAGCACACCACATGAACTCTCGTCCATGCTCTCATTACCTCTCGCCTTGACTACTGCAACTTACTCCTCACCGGCCTCCCACTTAGCCATCTATCCCCCCTTCAATCCGTTCAGAACGCTGCCGCACGTCTTATATTCCGCCAGAACCGATATACTCATATCACCCCTCTCCTCAAGTCACTTCACTGGCTTCCGATCAGATACCGCATACAATTCAAGCTTCTACTCCTTACCTACAAATGCACCCGGTCTGCAGTTCCTCACTACCTCTCTACCCTCATCTCGCCCTATGTTCCCGCCCGTAACCTCCGCTCACAGGACAAATCCCTCCTTTCAGTACCCTTCTTCACCACTGCCAACTCCAGGCTCCGCTCATTCTGCCTTGCCTCACCCTATGCCTGGAACAATCTTCCTCAACCCCTACGCCAAGCCCCCTCACTACCCATCTTCAAATCTCTGCTTAAAACTCACCTCTTCAATGCTGCCTTCGGCACCTAACCTTTCGAGAAATATAGTATGCCCTACCAGATTGACTCTACACTTGTCTTTTAGATTGTACACTTGTCTCTAGATTGTACACCTGTCTTTTAGATTGTACACTTGTCTTTAGATTGTACACCTGTATTTTAGATTATAAACACCTTGAGCAGGGACTGTCCTTCCATGTTAAATTGTACAGTGCTGCGTAACCCTAGTAGCGCTTTAGAAATGTTAAGTAGTAAGTAGTAGTAGAAGGTGGTTTGAGTCATTTTCCAGTTAACTGGGGGTCTGTAGAATAGGATAAGTCATAATTGGTTGAGTAGAGTTTGGTCCTTGATTCTAATTGAGGCGATTTCCAGTTGTGGTGTTATGGATTCTGCTCTGGCTTCTACCTTTAAAAAGGATCTGCATAGCAGTGCAATACCCCCACCTCTTTTCTTGTTTCTGGTCCAGTGTAAGATTTTGTAGCCTGTTGCGTAAAGGTCCAGAATAATAAGGTCTTCTTTGTTGTGAAGCTATGTTTTGTTTAGGAAGGCCAAGCTGAGGTTTTCATCTGTTATCCAGTCTTTTATTATTTCTGTTTTGTTTACCACTGATCTGGCGTTGATGTAACCCACTGGTATTGGTAGGTAATCAACTTCTGGTAGCATGACTGTGGTTATTTTCATTAGTTGCCATTTATTTGGATTTCTGTGTTTCTTGGTTTCCTTTCTGGATCTCTGTTGTCCTTGGGTGTCAATTGAATGTTTTTTTATTTTTCAGAGTGCCCCATCTGGCTGTTTGGAGTCTACCCGGGAAGAGGTCAGCTCTTCCTGCTGGGTGATGTAGGTTGTATAGGATTGGCATTTTGTTGGTTACTTCTTGAGTCAGGGCAACCATAGATGTTATTATCATTAAGGTTGATAACCCTATTAGAAATTTTGTAATGTATGTTTCTTCTTTGGGATGTGGGGAGAGGTTGATGTGGTGCCTGGTTTCTGATTTGTTGTTCATCTATGTATATATGTATACGCACACACACACATGCACACACATATATATATATATATATAGATACATATTTATACACATCTCTTTTTTTTCTTTTTTACGTGTGTATTGGTGTGTGTGTGTGAGTCTGAGGCAGTCTGCGATTCCTTTTGATTTACCTGGTTTAGTGATCTTTTATGTGAGGAATTGTCCCGTGTGCCTGCACCTGCTGCTCCGGTGCTCCCACTGATGACACTGGGCTTGTTTCGCCATGTGGGTAGAGAGTATAGGTCAGGAGGGAATCATGTTTCTAGAAAGGCCCTCTGTACTGCCAAGTAGAGACTGTTCAGGGATGATCCTCTGCATGACTTTTGGGATCCAGAGCCGTTCCTGGCTGGTTTAATGGTTTTAAATATCGAGCGAAGTGTGACTAAATGCTGCAAGGGCAGTGCACAACTTATTAGCTGTGCATGTAACTGGGAGTCCCGCCCATACTTCACCATGTGTACACTCCCCTATAGCACTTATATGCACCCTTATAGAATAGTGCTTAGGGTACTTACAAGTACAAGTGATACTTTTTATACATATGCATGTGCAAAGGGGCACCTAGTTATAGAATTGCCTTTTTAGAATATGATAAAAGAGGCTTAGACTTGGTGTATAAACTATATTATCTTATTGTCTGTTGTTTATATTTGGTTTTATGCATTTTTATTGTTGTGTGTGTTTTATTGTTCCCCGCCTAGTTAATAGGTGAGTTCCAAATGTAATAAATAAATAAAATACATTTTGAATACGTGGCTATAATTGGAGAATCTCAGCAGGACAAAAAAAGACAGTCTGAACCAAAATGGAATTCAGAGTAATTGGAATGACAGTTTATTATGATGTTAGGTTTTTGTCTGCTATAGTCCATTACTGCATTTCATCCTTTGTTTTGAATATGCAGTCATTGAAATATCACCCCATACCTTACTACTGAACTTAGCTATTACAAATAATGGTCATCAATAAGAGTAGACCCAGAAAGCCCACAAGGCATCTAAGACCTTGCATTGCTGAAAGAAAAAATATTGCTTCCTTTCTGTGTATTTTAAATACAGTATAAACATGGTCAAGCTTTGTTCTAATGGAATACGTAGTGGAATCTGTCAGTTGGTCACTAGCAATGAGTGATACATGATAGGAAGGTAGCCCCATCCTCATTGCTGAGTTCCTTTGCATAGCTGACAAAGTGTATAATTGAATGGTTAGTTCTCATGCTTAAGTTCATGATCTGTTCATTAAAAGGCTGTAAATTAACAGTATGCTCTGATCATCTTGTTTTCAGACAGCGACTGTGTATGAGGGTGAAGGTGACCAGCCTTATGCAGAAGATAAACTGATAGAAGAAGAACAGCAGCAGGAGCTGGAACCACAGCCAGAGGCGCCAAGTGAGACAGTCGTGCCTCAGGTAGAATCCTACAGTAACACATTTTGGGGGAGATTCTATATATGGCGCCTAAAAAATCAGCGTGGAATCCAGTGCCAACTAAGCGTATTCTATAAGCCACGTCTAGATTTAGGCGCGATATATAGAATATACTTAGTTGATATCTCAGCACCTAAAACTACGCACCTCCATTTACACCAACAAAAATAAGGCGTAAATCCTGGAACGTAGATTTAGGTGCACTGGGCCATATTCTATAACTACAAGCGTAAATTTCAGAACACCCATGAAATGCCCATTTCCTTGCCCATAACCATGTCCCTTTTTGCCTGCGTGCGTTAGAAGTTAGGCGCACTGCATTACAGAATGTGCTTAGTGAGTTGTGCACATACATTCTAATTACTGATAATTAGTGCTCATTATTGCTTGTTAAGAGCTGTTATCAATGCTAATTAGCTTGTTAAGCCAATTAAGTTACACGCATTGTTATAGAATACGCTTGGTTTTTGGTGTGGAATGCTAGGCACACTATATAGAATTCAGGGGTTTATGCTTTGGGTGTATTCACAGCACCTTTGTGGTCTCTGGGGGGATTCAGTAAATTGCACCCAAAGTTAGATGCAGGGAAGATCTATGCTAAACCAGTAGTCTGCAAAGGGCATGCTGCACAGAGCATTCTTTTCAGAATACTAGCTCAGCGCAGATCTCGCACTTAACTTTGGGCACAAACGTATGCCCGCTGAAACCTGGTGTAAATGCTGGTGCACAATGAATAGCAGTTGGGCGCATAAATGAGCCTATTCTATAACATTGCACCTAAATTCTGGGAACACCCCTGACCCACCCAAACCCCTCCTATGGCCATGCTTCCTTTTGAGTTGTGCGCTTATAAAATTTTGGCATGCCTTTTAATGCATGGCATATCCATGGAGAAACCCAAATGAGTGTATTGACCGTTAATGGTTCATTAGCTAATTAGTTTTATGGGGATCTGGGATCCGCACCAAAAGTTGGGAAACCTGTACAGAATCTGGAGGTTTATGTTCTGAAAACAATTGTAACCGAATCTGCTGATTGACCCCTGCACCTTCTGCTATAGCAGCATGCCCCAGACAATCCATGTTTTATTTCCTCATTCCATGCAAAAGGCAAAAAATATGATCTCCTATATGACAAAAGAGTAGGGAAGGGACTTAGGCCAACCAATTAACCAATGCACTCCAGAGGTTGATTGCATAAAGCTTATTAAACAGATATCAAAGTACATGCAGACTCAACACAGAACCAGCAACAAAATGCCTGCCTCAGTAGTCAATGTATCTGTATATTGTGCAAATGATAAAACTTTAAAAAGTCAAAAAGAGTGTTCACATGAGCCAAAAAACTGCCACAGTGTTCTGTGTTGAGTCTCCATGGACTTTGATATTTGTTTAATAAACTTTCTGCAATCAACCTCTGGACTACATTGGTTAATTGGTTGACCTAAGTCCCTTCCCTACTCTTATTTCTGTGATTTTGTGCTTTAGGGAATTATCCTTTCTGTTGGTGTGTGTTGGTCTCCTATATGACAAGCCTGTAACCTCTCTGATTAACTTTTTGATGTATTGGGAGGTGGTGTTAATGGGTTACTGTTCCTGTATAGACTTTCTAAAAGTGCTTTTTTCAGCAAGCCCTTAATAGAAGGGGTTAATGAAGGTATCCTCCTTAATCCCCCATTGTTTATTTCCCCTTCAAATTAAAACTAAGAGGCCCTTTTACTAAGCTGTGTTCAGGGCCGGTCTTAGGGCGAGGTGACCGCATAGGGCCTCGCGCTCAAGGGGGCCCCGCGCGGCGCGGCTGATGTCGCCCCGCCCTGACCGCCCAAGCTCCAGTCCCCCCGCCCTCTGAATTTTAAGTTACCTCATCATCGACGTCGGGGACCAGAGCTGAATGAAGGAAAGGAAGACTCCCGAAGCGCCGCCCAGCAGCTCGCATGCTTTTCACTGCTGCTGCTACCTGCTGGCCGCTCCGATGTCGACGACGAGGTAACTTTTAAAATTCAGAGGGTGGGGGGGCCTTGGAGCTGGGAGGGAGGGAAGAAGCTGGGGAGTCCAGCCCTGGAGCTGGGGAGCCCTGGGGATGGCCCGGGAGCTCGGAGGGAGGGGTGGCCGCCCTGGAGCTCAGAGGGAGTGGTGGCTGGCCCTGGAGCTAGGGTGGGGCGGGTCTAGGATGGGGCCCCATCAGATTGATCTGCATAGGGCCCCGCACTTGCTAAGACCAGCCCTGGCTGTGTTAATCAGATAGCATGGATTTTAACATACAGTAGACATTAGTTCAGACCTGTGCTATTAAAGCAGCCAGTGTGTTAAAAACCCATGCTAGCTATTTAACGCAGAAGTGGGTGAGAGCTGGGCATGTCATAGGTTGCAGAAGTGGATGGTTATGACATCCACACACTACTGTCATAACTGCTAGAAGTGCAGTTTTACTTACAAGCAGCTCATAGTTAGTTGAAAACCACAGACTGTTGTCCAGTCCAGAGCTACCAGCTATCACTAGATAAAGGAACCACACCAGTGGTAATTCACAGGCCTAAACTATACCTTATACAAATATCACTAAAAAGATAAATTTTGGAAGCTTTTTACCAAAGAAAATAGCTCATTTTTTTTCCCTGGATAAAAGTGGGAGAGAAAGGGAGGGGGGGGGACTTAGGGCAAGTTTAGATCTAGGGAAGAAATAAAATGCATAGTTTTGCATTTTCAACATTGCTCGTGATTTTCAAGGAAAAAGTCCATGCAATACAAACAGGTATAAAAAATCTCTGTGGGAGAACTGATGCAGCAAAGTCCATGGCTAAATGTACCTACAGACTTTGCAGCTGCAGAGCTGCCAAGTTTCTAGATCCAAGAAGAAGATTTTGAGCCAGTTCTGGAATTTTAGCATTCCCATCTTGGTGCACTATGGGACCTGCAGCACTGATTTCAGTGGGTAGAGTCAAGGACTACAAATCCCACACTGCTTTGACTTGTAGGTTCAAAACCAAGGCTGACCAAAAGTCTCTCTCCTGGAGCTGGGTAACTAGGCAGCTTTGCTACTGCCTGCAAAGTTTTGAAAATTGTCCTTTAAAGAAGTAGAGCCTGGAGGACTCAAACGTTTCCACTCTCCAGATAGATTTAGGCCCTGCCCCCACAATGCTTCTGGCCCCTCATCTGTTAGAGCGAATGAATGTTGCCATATACCAACTTACACATACAAAATTTATTAGTTTATTGGCTGATCACATAACTACTTTTGAATATTGACCCACAGTTTTATACTACAACTCTCTGAAATTATTAAAAATATTATAAAGTAAAATCACAAAGTAAAAATTAGATGTTTTTAACAATAAAGAGACGTTTTACCTTCACTCTCTTGCAGGAAATAGGCATTATTCCTTCGGTGGTAATAGAGCCAGCATCCAACAATGAAGGTGAGGAGGAAAATTTTGATCCCAACATTGTCCGTCAACCAAAGGATGTAATGGAAGAATCCAGCTTTCAGAATGATGCTGGTGAGATACCAGAGGTTTCTCATGAGCAGAACACTGTGGAAGGAAGTCAGACCTTGCCTAGTGAAGAAAGCAAAGACAGCTTAGCACCAGAAGTTGATGAATCTCATGCAATGCCACCTGGCTTTCTCTATAAGGTATCATTTAAGATTGCATATGTATGACCTCTTTTGAAAATGTGTTTCTTTTTCTTCGAGCCTAGGGATATTATTTATTATGCATCTATAGTGATACCAACACATCGCAGCATGCTTTTTTTTTTTTTTTGTAATGATGCCGTATAGAAATGAGCACATTCTCTGGAAACAGTCTGCTCTGCCCCATACTGAGTTAGGTTTGCAATTTATCTAGCTCATTGCTAATGTTGGAAATGAGAACCACAAATCAAAATGGTGGATTGCTTGCATTCTTTTGAAATCCAAATGATTATAAATGAGGAAGGGGCAATTTTCCCTGATCCTGTGTTTCTGGAGATCCAACTGAACTCCCTCTCAGCAGAACTTATGCCTGGCTCCCTCTTCTCTCCACCTATGCACAACCTACTTTTCATCTTGGTTCAAGTTCATTAAGTTTGAGCTATGTGTCCCTGCTTGCTTTGTCAATGCTTTCTCAAGGCTTTGTGTGAGGGGGAAAAGGAACAGAGACAGGCCAAAAGAGGAAGCAGAGAAAAAGAGACCAAATGAGAAGAAGGGCACAGAGATAGGCTGCAAGGAAAGGAGAAAGACAGGCCAAGGGAACCAGAGAGAGGAAAGCAATTAAAGAAAGTAAAAGAAGGAAGAGAGACATACCAAGTAGGGAGAGAGTAAGAAATGGAACACGAAGAAAGCAGAAAGAAAAAGAAAGACAATGGGGGTGGTAGCAAGGCAGCAGGAGAAAATCTTGAAAGAGAGACAGATGACAAGAAAAAAAGGAGCCAGGTTTTGTGTGGGCAACCAAAGGTAAACTGGGAGACAGGCTTGGAGTGAGTGAGAGATGAGTAAACAAGTTGGACAGGCTAGAGTAAAAAGTGGCAGGATGGGGAAAAGGATGAGAAACAAGATAGAATGCAAGGGAGAGAAAGAGAAAAGTGTGAGAACAGAATATGAGCAGGAGACAGAAAATAGATCTAATAGGTAAAGAGGTTTGGGACAATCTGCAGAAAGAAGGGTAGAGACACATGGATAGGAATGAAAATGTTTCCATGCTAGCATTGACACCTGCCCTGAGGTATGTATAGAGGCTGATGACACCAATTCCTTATCCCTGACTCAATCCCCCTCCCGACATGAAGATCAAGGTCTTCCACCTTCCTGACACCAACCTGACACAATGTAAACCCACCAGTCACTGAACCTCCCCAACACCATCAAGCTGACCCATCCCCACTCTCACCTCCCGGTAGCCTAGAGGGAGAAAGGCACAATTCTTAGTTGCTCCTGCTCTTTTGGTGTCTCGGATTCAAAATAGCACCTCTGGCCTCTAATAGTAGCTCTTCTTTGGCAGCTTGACCCCTAGCAGTAGTATCTAGAGCTTGGGGACTGACAAATGTAATGGTAACTAAAACCATAGGTCTGTTCTTGAAAGGCTGTGTCTCTGCAAACATTTCTGTTTTCCTGGAAGAGGGGTCAGGGTATCAGAGTGTTAACAGCCCAGTGCTTCATGGGTTATCAGGTAATAGAACGGGCTGTGTGGAAGAACACAAGTACCTTTCAGTCTACTCTGCATCTAGTTACCTGCTGAAAGGTGTTAATTCTTTCATGAGGACCAACTGCTGTGGTCAAGACCTTTATATCTGAACCTTTTTAGGGTAAATCATTTGATATACCAGCTTTCTATGGTACTACTAAAGCAGTTTGATATATACAGGTACTTGAGTACAGGCTAAGTTCTCATACCTAACGTGAGCTCTTGTAGCATATGCTATACATACTCCTAATAAGGTTCCTACTGTGGGACAGCAGTTATCAAAACTGTAACATTTGTACACATTTTAGTGTGTTTTATCCCTTTCCTTTTCTAACAATTCTGAAGATACAAGTTGATACCTGTCATGCTGTGTTTTGGCATTTCTGTTCTTTTTAATCTTCATCATGCTGTGTGCCCTTTTCCAGTGTCTGCAGTGTTTCAGAGCTTATTTAAACATGGCCAAATGCTGATTGAACCGTAGAAAAGTGTTTTAGTCTTCTTGCTCATACTTTACACTTGTGGCCCACCACGAACATATTCCATGAGATTCATTTACTAGTGTTGCCATCTAATCACTGCTAAGCTTGTTTGGTTCTATGCCTCCCATACAGGATTCCTTTGTGTTTATCCCATGCAGTTGTGAATTCCATTACTGCTTTCATCTCCACCACCTCCCATGGGAGGGCATTCCAGGATCTATCACCCTATTCTTGAAAAAGTACTTCCCAATGTTATTCCTGAGTCAGCCCCCCCTGTAATCTAAATTCAAGTCCTCTAGATCTACCACCATCCCATCTCTGGAAAACGTTTGTATAATAATACCTTTCAAATGTTTGAATGTCTGTATCATATCACCCCGTCTCTCCTTTCCTCAGGTCATCAAGACGTACGTCTTGTGGTGCAAACCTCAGACCATTTTTGGTCATTTTTCTCTGAACTGCTACAAGTCTTTTTACATCATTAGCAAGATATGGCCTCCAAAGCTGAACACAATACTCCAAGTGGGGCCTCAGCAACAACTTGTACAGGTGTATCAGCACCTCCTTTCTTCTGTTTAACACTCTCTATGCAGACTAGCATCTTTCTGGCTCTGGCTACCCCCTTGTTGCATTGTTTCATCTCCTTGAGATCCTCAGACACTTTCACCCCAAGGTCCCTCTCCTGAGCTGTGCTTATCAATCTCTCTCCTCCTATCTTTTACATCTCCTTTGGATTTCTGCACCCCAAGTGCATCATTCTTCACATTAAATTTTAACTGCCAGACCTTTGACCATTCTTCTCATGGTGTCTACTCCCTCTGGGGTATCTGCTCTATTGGCTATCTTTGTGTCATCTGCAAAGAGGCAAACTTTTCCTTCTAATCCTTCAGTAATGTCTCTCACAAATATATTGAACAGAATCAGCTCCAGTACTGACCCCTGAGGCACTCCACTACTTACCTTCCTCCACTACTTACCTTCCTTTCCTCTGAGCAAATAGGCTACCTAACTGGACTTACCTGAAGCAATCCCTGTATGTACTTGTATGTAATATGTAAACTGCTTTGGTTGTACCACAGAAAGGTGGTATATCATAAATGAGGGACTAGCGAGCAGGAAGTTTATTCGTGAGTGATTACTTCTTGTTACTCACGCCTTGATACGGCACTTCTCTAGTGAAACTATGGCCAAATTTGGCATGCTGAACCAATGACTCACACATTTCCCTGCACTTGAAAGCTAAGTTTGGATTTGATTCTTTCATGTTTTATTTGGATCCCTCATATACTCTGTGGAGATAGCATTTATGTATATCAAAGGGTTTTTTGCCTATGACGAAAAATATACCCAACATTTACATACATAAAAACTCCGCCCTTGTTATTAACCTATAACTATTGGGTTGGAGGTTGGGCTTGAATCAGAGGCTTTTTCCCTTACCCTTTCAAACAATACAAATGCACCTCACAGAGTTATAGTTGTTGTGTTCTTTTGAGAGTTTTCTTTTGCCAATTACCTTGAGAGTTATATTTATATATCATAAATGTTAAACATAAACTGCTGAAGCTAAAGAAACACAGCAACCTTATCTGATTTTCATTTCCATTCAATGAGATACTATAGCCTGACAAGAAGTCAGTTTTCTCCAGAACCAAATTGGCTTACAGAACTCTATAGATACTAGACATTGAGGGGCATAATTGAACGAAAACGTCTATCTCCATGGGCGTTTATCTCCGAGAACGGGTCCGTGAAGGGGCGGACCGAACCGTATTTTCGAAAAAAATAGACGTCCATGTTTTATTCGACAATTTGTGAGCTGGACGTTTTTGTTTTTCAGTGATAATGGAAAATGAAAGCGCCCAGCTCAAAAACGAATAAATCCAAGGCATTTGTTCGTGGGAGGGGCCAGGAGTCGTAGTGCACTGGTCCCCCTCACATGCCAGGACACCAACCGGGCACCCTAGGGGGCACTTTTACAAAAACAAAAAAAGGTAAAAGAGCTCCCAGGTGCATAGCACCCTTCCCTTGTGTGTTGAGCCCCCCAAATCCCCCTCAAAACCCACTGCCCACAAGTCTACACCATTACTATAGCCCTAAGGGGTGAAGGGGGGCACCTACATGTGGGTACAGTGGGTTTGGGGGGGGTTGGACGACTAAGCATTAAGCAGCACAATTGTAACAGGTAGGGGGGGATGGGCCTGGGTCCACCTGCCTGAAGTCCACTGCACCCCCTAACAACTGCTCCAGGGACCTGCATACTGCTGCCAGGGAGGTGGGTATGACATTTGAGGGTGAAAATAAAAATTTGTGAAACATCATTTTTTGTGGTGGGAGGGGGTTAGTGACCACTGGGGGAGTCAGGGGAGGTCATCCCCGATTCCCTCTGGTGGTAATCTGGTCATTTAGAGCACTTTTTGGGGCCTTATTCGTGAAAAAACAGGGTCCAGGAAAAGTGCCCTAAATTCTAGCTACAAACGCATACTTTTTTTTCATTATCGGCGAAAGGCGCCCATCTCTCCTCGGCCGATAACCATGCCCCAGTTCCACCTTCGCCACGCCTCCGACACGCCCCCGTCAACTTTGTACACTTTACGCCCCCGTCAACTTTGTACGCTTCCGCGATGGAGTGCAGTTGAAAACGTCCAAAATCGCCTTTCCATTATACCGATTTATTCGTTTTTGTGAGATAAACGTCTATCTCCCGATTTGGGTCGAAATCTAGGCGTTTTTCTCTTTCAATTATAAGGTGGATTGTGTGTGGGGGGGGGGGTGTTCACCTCTTTGATATTTTTGTTTTTACATTTTTTGCAGATTGAAGTGCTTCATGACTTCGAGGCAGCTAATGCAGATGAGCTAAATCTGAAACGGGGAGACATTGTGCTAGTAATCCCCTCACAGTCAGCTGATCTGGTAAGAATCAGTATCTAGGCACAGAGTAGTTATTGGCAAATAAAGCTACCTATGCAATAAAACTCATGCTAAAAACTTTTTAATGTTCAACTGGATAAAAATTTTACATGCACTGTAAAACAGTAGTCGGGGGTAGTTACTAACATGCATTCAGGTAATAGCTACAATATTTGCCTCTTAATACGTATTATACAACAATATTGCGCATTATTTTACTGTAGAACATGCTAGTTTAAACCACTGTGAGGTATATAATAATGAGATGCAAATGCAAGTTGTGCTATTCACGGAAGAATAATACCAGCTCAAAGTTGGCATTATTTTTCCTGCCTGGGAGCATTGGGCTGCTAACATATAACCTGATGCTCCCGAAGTTCCTGAACACCATCTAAAAGAGAACAGAGCTTTCTAGATAGGAATAGTGGATCACCCATCCCTCAAACAGACCCTTTACCCAAAGGCATATTTAAAAAGTTTAAGCCAAGCTCCCACCCCACCCCATTTCCATGAACCACCAGTCTGTGATTCCCCTCTCCCCAAAGAACCCCCACACCACCTAGGCCGTACCTGGGCTTATCTGAAGCAATCCCTGGTGACCTCCTACCCTTGCAGCTCTCTGTTCAAAATGGTGCCTCTCAACCCTTATTGGTAGTCTCACAGTACTATCACTAAGGCTCAAGCCGCCATGTAAGGATAAAGACCTTAAACCACGACTGGGGGGCAGGAAGGAGTTGGCAGGAGGCGTGATGCTGGGGAGCCAGGGTGCCATTTCATCCCTGTCTTGGGTGGCAGATTGTCTTGGGCCCCCCTGCTAATATCCATGAAAGTAGAAGTTGTCTATGTAGTTTTTATTCTTTCCAATAAATGCTGGAATGAATTATACATAAGTGGCAGATAATGCCCATCTGTTTGGTCATCTATTTGTCCATCTGTATATATCTGAAAGCAAAATAACTCTCCAAAAATTTAACAGAATGGAACCACATTTGGCATGAGAGAAAATCCAATGAAAAGACACATTGCTTTTATTTTAATCAGCAATCCAAGTTAAACTTACTTGTACAGAAATTCAGTTCACCATAACAATATAGCAGTAAATAGTAAAATAACAAAGGAAATATAAATGAATATGGTAACCAAGACACATTACTTTTGAAAATGGATCAGATCAGACTGGGGCTTCCCAAGAAATAAGTTCACCCAAAAAATGGCCCAATGCAATTCTATGGAAAAAGCAGTTCCAGCTTCTGTACCATAGCAAATTTGATACAGTTAAACACAGCAGTTAGGAAATTACTCCTTTCAAACAGCCTTTTCCTTCTTCTTTATTGTACAGGTCACAGAAAAACACATACATGCCCCACAAGCCCAGACACATACATACCATATACACACACTCCAGACCAGTGGTGTAGCTACGTGGGGCCACGGGGGCCTGGGCCCCCGTAGATTTGGCCATGGACCCCCCTGCTGATGACCCTCTCAACCCCCCTCCCGCCACCAACCCCCCCCCCCCCCACCACCGCCGTCACCGTCGGCTACCTTTGCTGGCAGGGGACCCCAACCCCCGCCAGACGAGGTCCTCTTCTTCCAGCGCAAGGCTTTGTTCTGTTTCTGTGAGTCTGACGTCAGACTCACAGAAACAGAATGAAGCCTTGCAGATCAGCCAGCGGCCGTCAGATTCACAGAAACAGAACGAAGCCTTGCGCCGGAAGAAGAGGACCTCGGCTGGCGGGGGTTGGGGTCCCCCGCCAGCAAAGGTAGCTGACGGCAGCGGTGGGGGAGAGTTGGCGGTGGGAGGGGGGTTGAGAGGGTCGTCAGCAGGGTGGAGGTCAAAGTTGGTGGTGGTGGCGGCGGCGGTGAGGGGGGGTCAAAATGGTGTGGGGGGGTCGGTGGCGCTGGGGGGGGCTAAAATATGCCCCCTCACATCAGGCTCTGGACCACCCTCCCGCCGAAGTCTGGCTACGCCCCTGCAAGTCCAGTCACACAACACACACACACACACACACACACACACACACACTTAACGTATGTGCACCCTGTTTGTGCTTTCAAGGTGAAAGATCTCATCCATCTTGTCACTGCATAAAGGTGATGGTCAGTGCTCATAAATATCATACCTGAAAGTATGTTTGCAACTAAAAACACGACCTGTAAAATGTTATCATCTTTTTTTTTTGTAACTTGAAGCTTTATTAATATTTAACATAAATTAAAATAGTGTTAGATCAAGGAAAACCAATGGGAAGCAAAGTTATTAAAATGGAAGTCACTGCAGGTATACGGTTGCTGGGCATGAATATCTGAGAGGTGCATTATGCACTGATGTCTCCTGTCTTTTCCCCAGGATGCTGGCTGGTTGACAGGTGTTAAGGAGTCAGACTGGCTTTCGTACAGAGATCTCAGCACTTACAAGGGACTGTTTCCAGAGAACTTCACCCAGCAATTAGATTAGCTCACCTCAGGCATGCAGGTGGAACAGGATACTCATTCAGCAGGTGTCTACCTCTGGGAAAGGGAGGAGCTCCACTATATACTACACTGCTAATGGTTATGGACTTGTGATGGACAAAACATATCAGGAGAAAGAAGCAAGAAGGACGCTCATGTCTTCGAAATCAGTAAGGCTTCAATTCACCAAAATTTGGGACTTAGCAAAATTTGTGGCTGAAAATTATTCAGTAACTTCAAAGAATGAAAACAATCCCATCACACATCTTAGAAGGTTATGTGTGTGTTAGGAAAAGAGAAGAAAGCACTCCATCCCTATACGCAGGTCTTTTCAGGCTCACCCTAGCTCAGAATCACGTGAAACCGTATCAGCTTCATGGTAATATGCAAGTCCTTCACTATCCCTTTTCAGGTACTCATAGCCACTCTCCTGATGTCCCCAACATCTGGGAATGGGCAGAAGCAACCCACTGCATTTTCCAACTCTGGTGTTACTTCAGACTAGGGGCAAGAAGCTAAATCCTATGCCCACTTTTCAGTCACCATACCAGCTCAGTTACACCTGCTCAAAAGCACTTAAGCCAACTTTAGAGGAATCAACGAGGAAAAGGGAAACAAGAAAAAAACCTAGAAATCTTTGTTATTCTAATGGCAAATTCATCTTCTCTCACACATGTGTACACACACACACACACACAATCATAATAAAGAGAAAATATATGAAAAATGTCTCCTATAAAATACAACAATTAGTAAACGTGCATGAGCAGGCAGAAAGTCCGTAAAAATTGAAAATGTCATCTCATCGCTTTTGCACAATTTTATTTTTGGTGTTATATAGTAAAAG
The DNA here is from genome assembly GCF_901765095.1 of Microcaecilia unicolor. Classification (NCBI taxonomy): domain Eukaryota; kingdom Metazoa; phylum Chordata; class Amphibia; order Gymnophiona; family Siphonopidae; genus Microcaecilia; species Microcaecilia unicolor. The sequence continues at coordinate 211,519,215 of NC_044031.1, forward strand.
AAGTGGAATCATTCCGGCCATCTCCCCTTTGTGTCCAAAAGGGAGAAAAGAGTATTAAAGGAGTCAAAAGAGCTCCCTTTTGAAGCAGTGGAATCTTGGATTCTGGCAGGTGCTCTGACCCTGCTCTTTTGCCAACCTCAGGAGGTGAATAAAGGGCACATGTGTAAGGGGTAAAGGGATAAAGGGTCATGGATTTGATATACCACCTTTCCAGTGGTACAACCAAACGTGTTTCTAGGCATGTTGCCAGTGGATCAGAGGATATTAATGAGGCATCTGGGTGACTCTTCCTCCTGCGTACCTCCAATACCTTTTTTCATTCCGTAATAAAAATATTACTTTTATTTTTCTTTTTCAAAATATGACAGCAGCTATTAGGCAAATTCCATTAGTCCCCCGTGAGTCACTCTCCAGAGGCCGAAAATAATTTGGGTGAATCGAACCCTGAGAAAGAAGCTGTCCTCTCTTTGTTCACTTGTGTGCAGCAGCAGCAGCAGCGGCCAGTTTGTGTGTGCTTTGTCAGAGGTACAGTGTGGTGGTCCTGTACGTGATCCCTTTCCATAAGATTATACAGCAATCTCCTTGAGGCCAGAACCTTAACTTCTCTGCCCTATGTGTGCAATGTTAATGATTACTGCACTGCAGAAGGTTTGATAGTGATCCTGTAGTGATGAGGTCGGAAACAATATTTACAAGTTTTACATGTTCAATGAAAAACACTAAAAATATTTTTAAAATATTGCTGCAGACTTTTGTTTTTTTCAATATTATTTTCAGATCTCTTATAACACAGCTCTCCAGTATCGAATTGGTCTGTTCTCCTTTGCAGTGTTTTCTTTGTCTTCTGTGGTATCACTGATGCGTGAATTGCTTTTACACTTTCCTGGCATGATGTTAAATGGTTTCGTTTAAGAAATAATAAATGCAATTAACCAAGGCAAAGCTAGCTGCTTCTTTGACAAACAATTTAGAATTTTTCTATGTTTGTGCAATGTGATTTCTCCATGGCAAATACAAGCAGCAATTATAAAGTTCCCGCTCTAGGCCTCCAAAGGTCGAGCAGGAAATTCGCTTCCCTCTTTCTTCCTCTCTCCTTCTACCCTTCTCCACTCTAACTGAAGTGGACAGAGGTGAAATGCCCTGCATAGAATGACCAGTACCAATATCTCATTCTACTAGTTCATTGAACGATGTAAGCAGAACATGTGTAGCTGAAATCATTATTACTCTGTGTAATTCAACACTTCATGCAGTCTCTCTAAAACAAGACATATGGTGTAAAAATTTATTTGTGAATCTTCTGTTTTCTAGTGTTGTGTCATCCCAAATAAAAGTTTGCTCATCTCCAAAGTAATGCTTGATTTCCAGCATGGCTTCTATTTATGAAGGTACCTTAATTCCTGCTCTTAAACAGGAATTTTTTTGAAATGGGGAAAAAAAAAAAGGCGCATGCATTTATACATCACAGACAATTACAGCCGAAGCCTGAGACTCATGTACTCCAAAGAAACCACAGTAGATAGCTAGATGTTCAAAGGAGACTTTTCTTAGAGCTGCATCTCACTTGTGTGGACAGACAGAGGAAAATGCACAGTCCTAGTGACATTAGATTCACTCAAGCTTCTACATACAGTTTCTCAGAAGCATGCACATTCACTGGACTCATAGAAGCCAGATTTGTGTGGGTGCTGAACACTCCCAATATTGAGCAACTTCCTTCATTGTCTCCAAGGAGGGGTAATTTATATTGTGTTTAACATCCCCGATCATTTTGGGTTTCAGTCACCTGCAGTCCAGTGAGACAGAAGCCAGCCTACAAGAACACACTATGGCATACCTTTTATCTAATACCAGCTGCTTAAATATGAAGGTTTTGAGGTAGGTGGAAGTATGAGAAAGTATTGATGGAGTGTAAAATATTCCTTGTTATACATTTTTTTAATACATTTTTTTCAATTGGGTGACCGCACCTCGAATATTGTGTTCAATTCTGGTCACCGCATCTCAAAAAAGATATAGTGGAATTAGAAAAGGTGCAGAGAAAGGCGACGAAAATTATAAAGGGGATGGGACAACTTCCCCATGAGGAAATGCTGAAGCATCTAGGGCTCATCAGCATGGAGAAGAGAGGGCTGAGGGGAGACATGATAGAGGTCTATAAAATAATGAGTGGAGTGAAACGGGTAGATGTGAATCATTTGTTTACTCATTCCAAAAATACTAGGACTAGGGGGCATTTGATGAAGCTACAAAGTAATAAATTTAATACGAATTGGAGAAACTTTTTCTTCACTCAACGTGTAATTAAACTCTGGAATTCATTGCCAGAGAATGTGGTAAAGGCGGTTAGCTTAGCGGGCTTCCTAAAGGAAAAGTCCATAGACCATTATTAAATTCACTTGGGAAAATCCACTGCTTATTTCTGAGATAAGCATCATAAAATGTATTGAGCTTTTCTGGGATCTTGCCAGGTATTTGTGACCTGGATTGGCCACTGTTGGAAACAGGATACTGGGCTTGATGGACCTTTGGTCTGTCCCAGTGTGGCAATACTTATGTACTTATATAACTGGCCATCTACTCAGTCTACATCAACCCAGCTGATCAACCCACCCACCCTTCCCATATTGGGGGTGATTCCATAGGGACCACCTAGATTTAAGTGGCCCGGGGAACCTTGTGCCCACCCCGCCCCCCTTCTTGGTGGTCCAGCACAGTACACCCACACTGCCACTTGCAGAGTTTCCCAACACAGGTCTGGCTCCAGATAGACCCCAAAGACAGCATTCTCGTAAACCTTAAAATTTAGCCTACCTTAGCCAGATACTGGTGGCTTACACACAAACAGTGGAACCCTACACTCTAGGGCAGCTTATCTCCTCTCAAGGCCTCTCTGTTGTTTTCTGCCTGAGGGCTTTTGCTTCCTGCTCACTTTTTGAGCCCCGCCATCCTGGCCAGGCAGCCTAATGTCCCTATGTTAAATTGGCTTTGCAGTTCAGCCTCTGACATAGTAGGTTTAGTGCCACTGCTGTATGGTGGCTGAATTGTAACCTCAGTGAGGGAGTGTTTCTAGGAATGCCTGTCAATATGTCACTCACTCCCTCACAGTTACATTCAAATGTGTCAGTGCTAGCATTCTATAAGCTTAGTGTGCAAATGGCACTTACATTTAGATGCTAAGTTTATAGAATTAGGGGGTAAGTGTGTGCCTGAGACAATGGAGGGTTAAGGGACTTGCCAAGGACACAAGGAGCAGTAGTGTGATTTGAACCCTGGTTTCCCAATGTCCCTGATCACAACCCAAACTCCTGATGAAACCCATACCCTCTAAGAGCATCACCCAGCCCACCTCTACCTCATGGTGAAAACTGAGCATGCTCATGGTGGTGACGTCAGCAGCTCAAAGTGCTGACACTGACTGCCACATTTTTCTGACTGGGGATGGGCTCCACATTTCTTCAGCTGGCAGATTTTTGGGATTCCTGCCAGATAAGGCACGCTTAATCTTAATTATTGTGGGGGATTGGTTGGAGGAGGGGAGAGAAAAGGAAATTGTGTACCTAGTGCCCATCCATGTTAAAATGGGCCCACAAAAAATATACCAGATAATATTCAGCCCACAGCACTAGGGGTCACGGTGGCCATTGAGACCAGATCTGTGATGGACAGGAATAAGTGCCCCCCCCCCCCCCCTAGATTGCCAGGGAGAGCTTCAAGGTAGGCTCTGGGGAGGCCTATCTGACTGAAACTACCCTTTGGTTCAGGGGAAGGGAGGGAGGGGAAGGGCCAAGATGGCATTTTGCTTTGGGAGGAGAAGGATCGGGATGGGGGGGGGGGGTACCCAAAAGCACTCTCCAGAGGTTAACTGGGCACCAGCTAATATTCAGACCAGTGCCCAGTTACCTTTGTGACTAAAGTTAGGATAGCTCTTTTGCTAACCAGTTAAGTACCAGCTCCTCCCAGGCTCCACCCACGCACCACCCTGACACTAACCAGGTAGTGAGGGACAGTTTGTGGTGATATTCAGCAGCACTGTCCAGTTAAGTACCACTGAATATCAAGACTTAGGTGGGCCCACACAACTTTATCGAGCAGGAGCCTTTCCCGCCTGGTTAAATCGCTTTAAATATCAAGCAGTTAATTTCTGGCTATGCTACTGATCTAATCTATGGCTACTAGGGTCCTGGACAACTGCATTGTATTACATATTGGTCAATCAAGAAGGTTATCCCCAAAATTGCAGGTGAATAATACAGCTGCATGATTTTTGCAGGGTTGTCTCAAGGGGTTGTGGTGCCCTGACCAACTTTTGCTTTTGTACCCCATCTTGGGGCCAATTTTTGTGGTATAATCCAATGGCCCCCATACCAGAACAAAAGCTGATACTGTAGCTTCAGTGCCATCAGTTACCCCGTTTTTGGATACATAGACATAGCATTTCAGGAGCTTTTCTGACCCACGAGTATACGAATACTGAGTTATTAATTTAGAGGCCCTTTTACTACGCCGCGGTAGGGCTAATGCGTGGGTACCACGCTCTAAATCGACACTACTGCCAGGGTAGTGCGGGCGCCCCCTTCAGTAGTTTTGAAGTTAGCATGCACTATTTCCTGTGCAAGAAAATCATTTTCTATTTTCTACCACGGAGGCGTTCCTGGTAGTAATCGGCGGCAGTGAGGCCACATTAACGTGCACTGTCTGATTACAACAGTACTAGTGCATGAGCCCTTACTGCCAAGTAAATAGGTGGTGTTAAGGGCTCAGACAGTAAATTGTCATGTGTTACTTTTAATACTAGCATATGGTCATTTACCTCCCCATTTTAAAAAAAGGCCTTTTTACCTGCCGAGGTAAAAAAAAATAGCCCAGCGCCAACCAATTTCATGCATCCAAACTAGGGCAAGCTACTTTTTACTGCATCTTAGTAAAAGGGAGGTTCTCCCTTTGAAAAGATTCAAATTGGGTATAAGTGCTGTTCTGAGGTCTTTTTCCTCCTTTTGCAATAATATGAAGAAAAAAAGAAAGCATGCATTTATAATAAGATATATAAAAAGAGAAAAAATATTTTCAATAAATAGCATCAAAATATTTTCTTATATAAGAGATCTGTGAAGGAGAGTATTATTATTATTATTAACATTTGTATAGTGCTACCAGACGCACGCAGCACTGAACATCTGACACAGAGAGACAGTCCCTGCTCGATAGAGCTTACAATCTAAAAATACAGACAGACAAGGCAATTAAGGGTGAGGAAAGTACTGGGTGAGAAGGAACAAGGATAGGGGAACTGAGTAGTGGTTAGGAGCCAAAAGCAGTTCAGATGGTTAATCAAAAGTATGATATACATACATACTCCTTGAACACTACCCCTTTTACTCCCTGTTTCTCTATTCCCCTGAACTGACCCATTTTGGGGCAATTGGACATAGCCACTGATTGTTTTTATGTGAGTTCTTTTCTATCTTTGGAAAGTTATTGCATGGAGGTTGGATTACAATGTGACTATCTCTAGGAAAAGGTGGCAAAAGTTACAGATTCAAAATGTTGAGAATGGCTGTTTTTTCATGTCATGGGTCCATAAGCAGTCTGCAAAAGTTACATGTTTGAACTTAAATAACTTTTTATTTTTTTCAAATAAAAGGGTGGGATTTGGGCTGTTGTTTTGCAAATTGTTCTAGTAAAACATCATTTTTTATTTCTGATGGCTTTAGTCACCTTTTTCTAGAGGCAGTCACAAATATGCATCTAATTTCTGCTTCTAAGCTGATAAAATATTTGAAAACGTAAACCTTCATAACATCTAATTCAAAGGCTCTGATTTCATTAGCTGTACTCACAGTGTACCAGAAGAGGGTGCCATAAGACCATGCTGGAATAATCTGCCAGGCTGACGCTAACCTGAAATTTTATAACAAAAATCTTGAATCTTTGCATTGTATGTGAAGCATTTTGTACTAAACAAAAAGGAGGGATCCAATTATCAATGGAAACAGCAAAGATGCAGTGCCTGAAGACAAATAATGACATCTTCAGCAAACGCAAATGCATCTTATCCTTTGTTATTGTTTTGTATCTTTCACTTATGTAGAGAGATGATAGCTAATTTCTGCAAGATTTTGAACATTTTGGAGGTAACTTTAAAGCAAGGCACCTATACAAAATGTCAAAAATTTGTAAAAACAACATGAATGTCTAACAGCCTTTATAAAACATGATCATGAAATGGACCCCAATAACACAATTTCACCTGCACAGATTTGCACTTGTTCTGAAGAAGGTATGAATGTATTCAGCTCTCTATGGGTGTATAGACATATTTTAGGAAATACTTTCCAAGAGCACCAGATCTTAACATTAAGTGACAGAAAAAAAAAATATATATATATATGCTACTCATTGAACTCGACTGTAAACAACGAGATTTACAGCACCCATGTCTTCATTGTTAACCCAATATAGTATTTATATAACTAGAGTTACATATGCATTCTTATAAGTTAATTATCATAGCATTCTTAACAATTAACATCTTTTAGAAAACTTTATAAAAGATATCCAGTGTGTGAGGGTTTATTCATGAGATGATCAAAATATCATCCACATAACAAAAGCCACTCAATCCTAGACTTTGAATTAAGACATAAGGGGACTTAAGAATATATTAAGTAACAAGGGAGAGAGTGCCGAACCTTGTGGCACTCCACAATCAAGCTGAAATTTAGATGAGAACAGTAAGTTCTATGAAACCTAAAAAGATCTATCACTCAAAATGCGTCAAACCTCACTAACCAGCTTATTTTCGAAACAGATCACCAGCCATCTTCCGACACAAATCGGGAGATGGCCGGCCACCTCCTGAAGCTGGCCAAATCGGTATAATCGAAAGCCGATTTTCGCCGGCTCCAAATGCTTTCCGTCGCCGGGACGGCCAAAGTTCCCGTGGGCGTGTCATAAGGGTAGCGAAGGCGGGACAGGGGCGTGCTGGGGCGTGCTTAAGAGATGGGTACCCTCGGCCGATAATGGAAAAAAGAAGGGTGCCCCTGGCGAGAATTTGGTCCATTTTATTTGATCCCTTTTTTTCAGGTCCAAGTCCCAAAAAAGTGCCCGAACTGACCAGATGACCACCGGAGGGAATCAGGGATCATCTCTCCTGACTCCCCCAGTGGTCACTAACCCCCTCCCACCCTCAAAAAAACAACTTTAAAAACTTTTTTTGCCAGCCTCAAATATCATCCATTGCAGCAGTATACAGGTCCCTGGAGCAGTTTTAGTGGGTGCAGTGGACTTCAGGCAGGCAGACCCAGGCCCATCCCCCCCCCTACCTGTTACACTTGTGGTGGAAAATGGGAGCTCTTCAAAACCCACCCGAAACCCACTGTACCCACATATAGGTGCCCCCCTTCACCCATAAGGGCTATGGTAATGGTGTAGATTTGTGGGAAGTGGGTTTTGGGGGGATTTGGGGGACTCAGCACCCAAGGTAAGGGAGCTATGCACTTGGGAGCTATTTTTATTTATTTATTTATTTATTTATTTATTTATTTTTTAGAAGTGCCCCCTAGGGTGCCCGGTTGGTGTCCTGGCATGTGAGGGGGACCAGTGCACTACAAATACTGACTCCTCCCATGACCAAATGCCTTGGATTTGGCCGGGTTTGAGATGACCGGCCTCGGTTTCCTTTATCGGTGAAAACCAAAGCCAGCCATCTCAAACCCGGCCATCTCTGACATTTGGCCGGCCCGAACCGTATTATCAAAATGAAAGATGGCCAGCCATCTTTTTCGAAAATACAGTCAGCCCCGCCCCTTCGCGGCGCCATCCTCGGACATGAGCACCCTTAGAGATGGGCATCCCCGGTCGAAAATGCCCCTCTAAGTGATCTAAGACTTTTGCTGTCAAAGGCCAGTTTAAAATTGGCCTATAGAGCAGTGGCGTAACCAGCTTCCTTGCCACCCCGGGTGGGTCGCCAGTGTGCCCCCCCTGAGGTGTGTCACATCCCCACCCCCCAGGTGGTTCATACCCTTCCCCCGTTATATGTCACACCTACCACTCTTCCTCCTAGTAAGGGGGTGCACCAGTGCACAGAGTAGTCACGCTGCTGTCTGCTCTGCCGGTCTCCTGTCCCGGAACAGGAAGTAATGTCAGAGATGGCAGGGGACCGGAGTCGCTGACAGCTGCATGACTGCTCCATGCACTCTCTTGCTGCCTGCGCCCGGGGCAGACCACCCCCACCGCCCCGCCCTTGGTATGGTACTGGCCTACAGTTTTGGACTTTCAATCTATCTTCCTTTATATCTGTTTATAAGGAAAAGGTCTTTGAATAGCGTCCTTTCATGGAAAGGACAGCTGTGAGAGAACAATACAGAATACAGATGGTGTGTAAAGGTTATTGGGGGGGGGGGGGTACGGTTTTAGATATGTGCTAGCCTTGCATGTCAGCAGTTTTTTATGTGCTGCAGCTTGCTAAGGAATTGGGAGGTTTGCCTTGTGACTATAATGAGCTAGATTGTTTTTTGTTTGTTTAATCATTTGATTACTGGGGGTTTCTCCATTAACACCTGGTGCATATAAAAAAATCTATTAAAAACACCACCATAATGAAGACTTTACTTCCAAGTGTTTGTTATGGCTCAGGCCAGCATTTATAAGGCCATTTAAAATAAATATGTGGAAATATGGTGGGTTGTAAAATTAGCCCAAACAGGGGCAAGCAAACCTTTTTGGACGGAAGGGCCAAACAAACCAATCTTCAGCCCTCCATCTAAGTTCTGTAGTTGCGGATTCTATATTGGACAAAATTTTGGTGGGGCCATGACCCCTGTGACCCATCCCCATTCAACCTCTTCCAGACTTCCCTTGCATCCAAGAAGATTGTTCATCTGTTCTCTCCCACCTTTCTGTCCTGGGTTTCTGTCCAGGATTTGCACTATAGTTCTTTGAAAGCTTGTTTTTCCTTCCAAAATATTTGGCCTGACAACTCACAAAGCCTGTGTGAAGTTGGATGCTTAAATCCAACCTACATGGTTCTTACTTGCAGTTCGACCCCAGGAAATGCATTTCTTGCTGAGATATGTGCTAATCACAACAGAATTTGAATTATGCAGTTGAAAAAATACTCATTCACTCTCTGTGGAATCTATATACCCATCATCAAATGTTTACTGGCTTCATAGAATGAGTAGGTTTGCTTTCTTTCAGAGGGTTTGTGCTGTAGCCTTTCATTAATAAAGCAGTTATCTTTTGAATCTTTACAATGCCACACGTCCTACACATTTCATCTGCTATTTCTGCTGCCAGGAAGGTGCTTTCTTGTAGTGGATTTCATGTTTTCTTTTCTGTGCTTGGTCTTGACCTACATAGATTGAATTAGCAGTTAGTTCCTGAGGCCAGCCCAGGCATGAACCTGATCTTGCTCAATATCTGATGAGTATAAAGGAGTTTGCTGAAATCGTTTCTCGTATCAGAATAAGATCTCGATTTGCTGTTCTGGCCTTAAGATGCGGTAATATTGGAGGACAGCATGGCTATAGGCGGCGGCGGGTTCCTCTTCTTTTCTTTGCTGTGTAACCTTTGCATCAGTAAGTATTTCACTTGTGAAAAAAAGAAAACAACATAGAAATCTTGTTCAACTTGAGCTAAGGGATGATGAAGACAGACCTTGTATTGATTTGCCTTTGGCGTCTATCTTTTAGGAGTATGCTTGGGAGAAGTCTCTCTGATTCAGTCTCCATTGTTCATCTCCCGGCCTCTGGGCAAAACAGCCAAACTGCTGTGTGAAGTGGAAGGAGAGTCCATCATTAACCGAGGTGTGCACTGGTACCGTCAGGACCAAGGGCACCACTTGCACTGGGTGCTCTACTACAGACCGGACCAGCAGAATATCTCCAAGCAGTATGAAGCCAGAGTTTCCCTGGAGCCTGATGCAGACAGGTCCTGTACCCTCAGCATCACTGACATGAAGGAGGCAGACGCTGGCACATACTACTGTGCAACCTGGCACAGCATCACGTTGCTATAAGGATGTAGGTAGCTAGTACAAAATCTTGCCTCTTTGAATTGCCATCGTCTGCCCAGATTCTGCTTGACAGCTTATGGCTTTTGAGAGTCTTTGGCATACAGTAGATCATTAGTTTTAAATGTTAATTAATCCCAGTATCCCTCTCCCTTCTCTCCCCATATCTGTAGGAAATCTGACCTAAGAATTGCTATAGCTTAATTCGCTCTGCTATCCTTTACAGATTCTCCTGGGCTCTGTTGTGGTTTTGATGGCACCAGTTTTATGATTTATTATCTCTGTACCTAGCAACTATTTTGCTGTAGATTATTCCTACATTTATTTTTTATTTATTTTTTTTATTTGTACCCCGCGCTTTCCCACTCATGGCAGGCTCAATGCAGCTTAGGTACTTATTTGTACCTGGGGCAATGGAGGGTTGAGTGACTTGCCCAGAATCACAAGGAGCTGCCTGTGCCTGCAGTGGGAATCGAACCCAGTTCCCCAGAACCAAAGTCCACCACTCTAACCACTAGGCCACTCCTCCACATTGCCAAATTAATTTTAAAACAACATGGATGTCAGTAACTGGAATCCAAACACCAAAGAAACTTGGTCAAAATGAATGTATACTATCCGCATTTTTAGTCTGATCAGTATTATTTTGTGCATAAGATGTCCATATCCTGGTTTTCCTTTTGCGAAACCAACTTTCTTGCCAAAAGGTGTCTCTTCTTTCATAAGTGGTTATTTGTTCCTCATGTTAACTCTGCACTGTCAAAAGCTGTTTGCAGTAGCAATGCTCGAACAACAGGGGGAGAGGCCTCTACCCCAGCAGCCAGTACTTTAAAAATGATTTATTTCCCCTCTTGCTCCTGAAATTATTAATGTATAACATGATCTAGTGGGCTGTTTACAGTTTGCTGAGTTGGCTTGCCCTTCAGTATTATGCTTGTGTTATTTGTGCCTTTTGTTGTATTTAAAAAGGCATTTGTACAGTTGCAGGTAAGCACAATTCAGAGGAGTGTTTGTGTTGAAGTCTTGCACTTTTTGATGGAGGAAGACCAGAAATATCTGTCAAAAATGCAAGAACCAAGCTTAGCTCTGGGAACAATGCTGGTCTATAATTTGAGAGTAACAAAATTACCCATGCTTTTCTGGGGGGTGTTAATTTCAAACAGGAATCTGAAGTCTGAATTGTAGAATTTCTTTTACAGGCTATTATAGAAACTGGAGATATACAAAAGCCACACCTGAATGGCTTAAGGACTGACCTCCCATTCCAAAATAGTATCAGATTGATGTTTAAAAGCACTTATGCTGTCTGCACTTAAAAAAAAATTCTCTAGTGATTTTACAGGCAAATTTGACCATTGTGGGGATAATTCTATGAAGAAGGCACCAGGAATGTGTGCAAATAACTAGAATACTCACACACACACACATACATTCATACATGTACACATATGTGCTAAATGCTAATATTCTGTCTACACGATTTCTATAAAAACGATGGCATATAGTTTCAAGCTGAGCATAAGGCATAGTCTGGGTAGCATGTGGTTGGGTAGAACAGTTACATGCAGAAATGATAGAATAATATCATTTCCATGTGTGTTTTTGAAGAGTCTAGATGTGAACATTTATACCAACTGTACGGCATGTTTAAGTGCCTGTGCCTAACATATATGTTCATGTATATTTATTTCATTTCATATTTGCCTGGTTAGTAGGAGCCTGTTTTCATTTATAGAACAGGCTCTGCATAAGAGGCCTCTACAGCAGCCTCTGGATTCTATAGAAAACAGCGCTCAAAGTTCCACGCACTGTTACAGAATAAGGTTAGGGTGCACCCACAAATTAATATCATTGGCTACTAATTGGACTTAAGAGTCAATTATTGGTGATAACTGTCCTTAGTTGATATTCTATAACCTAGGTGCGTAAAATCATAGGTGCATATCTTCAAGGGGGCATTGATGTGGGAGGGGCATGGGCAGGTCAGGGGCATGCCCAGAATATGTGTCCTAGGTTACAGAATACCTGCATTAGGCATGTATTTGGCACACATAGGCCTTTGAGCTAGTATAAGTTGGGACACCTAAATGGGTGTGCGTGAATGCAGATTTAGTCACTATTCTATGACAGAAAGTATACATCTGCTTTCTGTTATATAGTAGCCATTTACTGCTGGAATCTATATTGCAAACATGGAGAGGCATAATCGAAAGTGGGTGCCCATCTCCGTGGGCGGCCATGCGAAGGGACGGGACAAACCGTATTTTTGAAAAAAGATGGGCGCCCATCTTTTTTTCGATAATACGGGTTGTGCGGGGCAAATGCCTAGGATTTGGGTGTTTTTGAGCTGGGCGCTATCGGTTTTCAGTGATAATGGAAACCGAAGGTGACCAGCTCAAAAATGAACAAATCCAAGGCATGGGGTCGTGGGAGGGGCCAGGATTCATAGTGCACTGGTCCCCCTCACATGCCAGGACACCAACTGGGCACCCTATGGGGCACTTTTACAAATTAAAAAAAAAAAAATTAAAATAGCTGTCGCGTGCCCGCCCATGCGGGACGCGCTCTCGAGGTCCTTTGCATACCTTCAGGCTTCTTCCCCGGGAGCGCGGGGTTTGTGAGTCCTTTAAGGCAAAATCACCCTCCAGGTAGAGAGGAGACAAAACTGGACCGGAACTCCGGACTGGATTTCTACTCCGGAACACTCGGAACTGGAACGCACCGGACAGGTGCGCACTGGAGTGGGGCCCGCTGGACTGGACACACTGGAGTGGCCCCACTGGACAGGAACATACAGGAGTGAAACCCGCTGGACTGGAACACACTGGAACGGAACTGGAACACCCTGGACCTAGGCTTCACCTACACTTGACTGCCTCCCCCTCGGGTTGAGCCCTCAGGTTCTGGCAGCCGGTAGGACTTACAGGAACAACAGGAAGGAAGGTCCAGGGGTGCCCCCTGGCACCTAGGCGAAGGCAAGGCAGACAAGCAGGAACTGTCCGGGTTCTGGCAGTCAGCAGGAATCAACATAATGACTAGTAGACTGTACCCAGGCTAATAGGAACGCTATACCCAGGCAACCAGTCATACACAGGTACATACACAGAGCAAAACTCAGGAGACTTAGAAAAGCTATAAACCAGCTAACAACAAAGCTGTGCCCAAGCTAACAAGTCATGCACTGGAAACATACACAGAACAAACTCAGGAGACTTAGTAAAGCTATACACCAGCTAACAACAAAGCTGTGCCCAAGCTAACAAGTCATACACTGGAAACATGCACAGAGAACTAGCAGAGCTAGGCACAGGCTACAAACCAGACGGAGCCAAGCTGGCTAATCTAACACTAGGAACAAACACAGAGAGCTAGCAGAGCTAGGCACAGGCTACAAACCAGACGGAGCTAAGCTGGCTAATCTAACACTAGGAACAAACACAGAGAGCTAGCAGAGCTAGACACAGAAGGGTAGGAAACCCATAGAGCAAAAAACACAGAAGGGCTGAAACCCTACATAGCTATACACACAGAAGGGCTGGAAACCCACAAGCGATAAACACAGAAGGGCTAAAACCCTACAGAGCTATAAACACAGAAGGGCTGGAAACCCACAAGCGATAAACACAGAAGGGCTGAAACCCTACAGAGCTATAAACACAGAAGGGCTGGAAACCCACAAGCGATAAACACAGAAGGGCTGAAAACCCACAGAACAAAAGACAAGGAAAGCAAATGGTGCTAACAGCACACTAACCTCGGGACCTAAGGCACTGCAGAGGAAATGGCAATGCAAAGGCCAGGACTCTAGTTTCCAAATGACTAATAAAGCCCAACACCAGAGCCACAGGTGCAGCAATCACCTTGCAACCAAACAGAGGCTTGACACTCAGAGCAGGCATCCCATAGAAAGTAACAGCGGGAGCCATCTTGGATACTGGCAGAGACGAAGAGGCGGCAGCCATCTTGGAAGAGGCAAAGCCCACACAGGTGAGATTCAGTAGGGCAATCAGCACACAGAGCCAGAGAGAAACTAAGACAGAGACAGACACAGGAACAAGCAGAAGCCAGCACAGCCACTGACTCCCTGAAACAGGGTAAGTATGAGGGTAGTCACGGCCATAGTCGTGACAGTACCTCCCCCTCAAGACCCCCCTCCCGGTCCCCACAGGGGATTCAGGTGTCCAAGGGTAAGTGTGGTGAAACCTCCTGATGGGCTTCAACACACCAACATGAATCACTGGACTGGCAGTAGCAAGCACAACTGGAACTTGAAAAGAGGAGTGGCCCTTGAAACCAGGAAGTCTTTTTGGGCAACCACTATGCCGGCTTAGAGTCTGTGATGCAGCATCTTGGCTGGAACTGGAACTCGGAGCAGGCTCCGCATCTTGGCTGGAACTGGAACTTGGAGCAGGCTCAGCATCTTGGCTGGAACTGGAACTTGGAGCAGGTGTAGCATCTTGGCTGGAACTGGAACTCGGAGCAGGCTCAGCATCTTGGCTGGAACTGGAACTCGGAGCAGGTGCAGCATCTTGGCTGGAACTGGAACTCGGAGCAGGCTCAGCATCTTGGCTGGAACTGGAACTCGGAGCAGGCTCAGCATCTTGGCTGGAACTGGAACTTGGAGCAGGTGCAGCATCTTGGCCGGAACTGGAACTCGGAGCAGGCTCAGCATCTTGGCTGGAACCGGAACTTGGAGCAGGTGCAGCATCTTGGCTGGAACTGGAACTCGGAGCAGGCTCAGCACCTTGGCTGGAACTGGAACTCGGAGGAGATTCAGCTGCAAGGCTGGGCGCCCCCCTCTGGCCGGACTGGGGCGTCTCTCTAACATTAGCTTCAGGCAGCGTCTGCCGAGCAGGGTTCAAGAGGAGACGGCCCTGGGATCCCCAGAGCATGCTAGCAGGCTGAAATGCAGAAAATGGGTTTCTCCGGGCCCCAAGCCGTTGAACACATCTTCTCTCAGCTATTGCTTCGGACTGAACAGGAGCTGAACCGGGACTGGGACCCGGACTACAATCAGAGTCTTGACTGGAGCGGGAACTCTGGACAGGAGCTGAACCGGGACCGGGACCCGGACTGGTATCAGAAGCTTGACTGGCAGGGCCCCTCAAACTGGACTCAGGAGCTTGGCTGGGAGCGCCCCGCGAACTGGACTTTAACTGAGGCTTGACAGAACACACCCTTTGGACAGGGATCGGAGGCTCGAGCGGAAGCGCCACTCGAACTGGCCTTCGGAGCTTGATTGGAGGTACCCTCCAGACTGGAAGCGGAGGTGCCACCTGAACCATCCTGTGGACTGGCACCGGAGGCTTGATTAGAAGCCCCCCTCGCACTGGACTCAGTGGCTGGACTGGCCGGGTCACTTGGACAAGAACTGGAGACTTGACCCGGAGTGCCACTTGCATAGGCCTTGGAGACTCCATCGAAGGCTTCCCTCGGACTGGACTCGGAGACTTCAAAGGGCGTGCCACTTGAAGGAGGACAGGAGGCTCGGTCAGCTGTGCCACTCGAACAGGAATCGGAGGTTCAATTTGCAGCGTCCCTCGGACTGGACTCAGAGGCTTGACTGGGAGCGCTACCTGAACTGGAATCGGAGGCTCAGTATGAAGCACCCCCTGGACTGGATTCAGGGACCTAGGTGTCGGCCCTTCTTGGACTGGAATCAGAGGCTTGGTACGCCGTCTCACTTGGCCGGACCTCATGGACCTGCATAGAACCGTCCCTCGGGCTGAACTCAGAAACTTAGCTGGCGGCTTCACTCGAACAGGGTTCGAAGGCTCTGCTTGAAACCCTCCTCGGACTGGACTCAGCGCTGGAGGACTGTAATCCTGAATAGGAACTAACCCGCTATGGTACCGCAGGCTGCTCTGCTGAGGAGGCCTGAGCGGAGGAATTCCCCGGCGTCTTCTTTCGGCCTCAGCTTCCGGAGTATCCCGCAGAGCTGGCTCCTCCAGAAGTCTGAGGCGGTAATCCCAGAGCGAGATAGCAGGATTCATGTCAGAAACTGGGCTATGGCGGACCAGACGCCACCAGAGACGCTTTCTTTCAGCTGCTGCTTCAGGAGTATCCTTCAGGGCAGGATCAGACAAAAGTATTTCCCGGTAATCATGGAGCGTCAAAACAGGGTTCAGAGAAAAAATTGGGTTGTAGAAATCCACACCATAATCAGGAACTGCACTGGTGCTGGACCCTGGATTGTCCATAGGAAACGAAGCTGTGGACAGGTAGCCAACCTGGACGGCTGATCTTGCCGGACTCATGGCCTTTGCATTCTGTCGCGTGCCCGCCCATGCGGGACGCGCTCTCGAGGTCCTTTGCATACCTTCAGGCTTCTTCCCCGGGAGCGCGGGGTTTGTGAGTCCTTTAAGGCAAAATCACCCTCCAGGTAGAGAGGAGACAAAACTGGACCGGAACTCCGGACTGGATTTCTACTCCGGAACACTCGGAACTGGAACGCACCGGACAGGTGCGCACTGGAGTGGGGCCCGCTGGACTGGACACACTGGAGTGGCCCCACTGGACAGGAACATACAGGAGTGAAACCCGCTGGACTGGAACACACTGGAACGGAACTGGAACACCCTGGACCTAGGCTTCACCTACACTTGACTGCCTCCCCCTCGGGTTGAGCCCTCAGGTTCTGGCAGCCGGTAGGACTTACAGGAACAACAGGAAGGAAGGTCCAGGGGTGCCCCCTGGCACCTAGGCGAAGGCAAGGCAGACAAGCAGGAACTGTCCGGGTTCTGGCAGTCAGCAGGAATCAACATAATGACTAGTAGACTGTACCCAGGCTAATAGGAACGCTATACCCAGGCAACCAGTCATACACAGGTACATACACAGAGCAAAACTCAGGAGACTTAGAAAAGCTATAAACCAGCTAACAACAAAGCTGTGCCCAAGCTAACAAGTCATGCACTGGAAACATACACAGAACAAACTCAGGAGACTTAGTAAAGCTATACACCAGCTAACAACAAAGCTGTGCCCAAGCTAACAAGTCATACACTGGAAACATGCACAGAGAACTAGCAGAGCTAGGCACAGGCTACAAACCAGACGGAGCCAAGCTGGCTAATCTAACACTAGGAACAAACACAGAGAGCTAGCAGAGCTAGGCACAGGCTACAAACCAGACGGAGCTAAGCTGGCTAATCTAACACTAGGAACAAACACAGAGAGCTAGCAGAGCTAGACACAGAAGGGTAGGAAACCCATAGAGCAAAAAACACAGAAGGGCTGAAACCCTACATAGCTATACACACAGAAGGGCTGGAAACCCACAAGCGATAAACACAGAAGGGCTAAAACCCTACAGAGCTATAAACACAGAAGGGCTGGAAACCCACAAGCGATAAACACAGAAGGGCTGAAACCCTACAGAGCTATAAACACAGAAGGGCTGGAAACCCACAAGCGATAAACACAGAAGGGCTGAAAACCCACAGAACAAAAGACAAGGAAAGCAAATGGTGCTAACAGCACACTAACCTCGGGACCTAAGGCACTGCAGAGGAAATGGCAATGCAAAGGCCAGGACTCTAGTTTCCAAATGACTAATAAAGCCCAACACCAGAGCCACAGGTGCAGCAATCACCTTGCAACCAAACAGAGGCTTGACACTCAGAGCAGGCATCCCATAGAAAGTAACAGCGGGAGCCATCTTGGATACTGGCAGAGACGAAGAGGCGGCAGCCATCTTGGAAGAGGCAAAGCCCACACAGGTGAGATTCAGTAGGGCAATCAGCACACAGAGCCAGAGAGAAACTAAGACAGAGACAGACACAGGAACAAGCAGAAGCCAGCACAGCCACTGACTCCCTGAAACAGGGTAAGTATGAGGGTAGTCACGGCCATAGTCGTGACAATAGCTCCCAGGTGCATAGCACCCTTCCCTTGTGTGCTGAGCCCCACACATCCCCCCCTCCAAACGCACTGCCCACAAGTCTACACCATTATCATAGCCCTAAGGGGTGCAGGGGGGCACCTACATGTGGGTACAGTGGGTTTTGGGGGGGTTTGGAGGGCTCAACATTAACCAGCACAAGTGTAACCGGGGGGGGGGGGGGGGGGGATGAGCCTGGGTCCGCCTGCCTGACGTCCACTGCACCCACTAACAACTGCTCCAGGGACCTGCATACTACTGTCAGGGAGCTGGGTATGACATTTGAGGCTCGCATACAAGCTGTCCAAAAAGGTTTTAAAGTTCTTTTTTTGTGGTGGGAGGGGGTTAGTGACCACTGGGGGAGTCAGGGGAGGTTATCCCCGATTCCCTCCGGTGGTCATCTGGCCAGTTGGGACACTTTTTTGGGACTTGGGTCGTGAAAAAAGGGTCCAGCAAAAGCGACCCAAATTCTCTGTTCTGCCGCCCTTTTTTTCGATTATCGACCGAAGGCGCCCATCTCTCCTCGGCCGATAAACACGCCCCAGTCCCGCCTTCACCACGCCTCCAACACGCCCTCATCAACTTTGTTCGTTCCCGCAACGGAGTGCAGTTGAAGATACCCAAAATCAGCTTTCGATTATACCAATTTGGGCGCCTTTGCGAGAAGGGCGCCCATCTCTCAATTTGGGTCAAAATATGGGCGCCCATTACTTTCGAAAATAAGGCCGCTAGAGATCCAGCTGAAATGTGCATAACTTAATTTGCTTAACGAGCTAATTAGCATTGATAACAGCACTTAAAAAGCAATAATGAGCACTAATTAGCAATAATTAGAATTTAAGAGCACAACTGCCGCGCAATCTAAAAATGATCTACAAACTAACGAACTTCCGCAAACTACTGAAGACCTATCTCTTTAACAAGGCATACCAAAAAGATCAACCAATGTGAATATACACAGCTCCTCCACATATATCCAGAACTGTCTTACTATATCTGCTTACTATACTACTATCACGTTATATCATTATCATGTTACCCAAAATCCTTCTTGTTATACTACTATAAAGTTTTTTCATTATCATGTTGTCCAAGATCCTTCTATAACACAAAGTGTCTATTTTCTAACATATTTCCACCACTCATGATGTATTGTAAGCCACATTGAGCCTGCAAAGAGGTGGGAAATGTGGGATACAAATGCAATAAATAAATAAATAATAAATAAACTCCCTAAGTGTATTCTGTAATGAACTGTGCCTAAATTCTAACGCGTGCAGTTCAAAAGGGGCATGGCTATGGGCGTTCCATAATTTACGCGCATAGTTATAGAATATGGCCCAGTGCACATACATCTGCACACAGGGATTTATGCCATGTTTTCATTGGTGTAAATGGAGGCTTCTAGTTTTAGGTGCTGGGATATCAATTAAGCATATACTATATAATGCACCTAAATCTAGGCGCCGCTTATAGAATACGCTTAGGCGGAAATGTTTACCTTGTGGATTTTTTAGGCGGTTTATATAGAATGTGGCCCTTAACACATACATTCCTAATGCCTAAATGTGGATGCTCTTTACGGAATCTAGGAGCGTATATGTGAATGCGGGTCCTGATATTCTACGGAGCTTCAATTCTCCTCTCCTCATGTCTTTCCCTACCCCTATCCTATTATATTATTGTTATTTGCCCCCCTTTCCCGCTCACTTTCCTGTTTGTCCATGTCCCTCTTTTCTTTTCATTTTTAGTTCTCTCTGTCCTCTCTTTGCTTTATTAAATTGTAATAATGGCTTATGGGCTTTTCTTTTAGGAAGCTATCCAAACCTCTTTTAAACCCTGCTAAGCTAACTGCTTTTACTACATTCTCTGGCAACGAATTCCAGAGTTTAATACACATTGAATGAAGAAATATTTTCTCCAATTCGTTTTAAATTTACTACTTTGTAGCTTCATTGCATGTCTCCTAGTCCTAATATTTTTGGAATGAGTAAACAAATGATTTACGTCTACCTGTTCCACTCCACTCACTATTTTATAGCCCTCTATCATACCTCCCCGCAGCTGTCTTTTCTCCAAGCTGAAGAGCCCTAGCCGCTTTACCCTTTCCTCCTAGTTGTCATTCTATTGTTTTCTATAATGGTTTATGATAGATCTGTGGAGATTATTATGCATCCTTAAACTTTTGGCTTGTTCCTCTGATTTAGCAGTCCATATCTTTTTTTTTTTTGCTTTGGAACATTTACTCTGTGTTCATGACACAGAAGGACTCAATAGAAACATTGGCTTTCTCACTCTTTATCAGATATACAAAAGGGTCTCTCAACTGTGAAGTGTTGGTGACTCCTCAATCTTTTTGTATGTGCATCCTCGGCAATTTTATAAGAACCTAGTTGAGCACATAAAATACAGTTCTGCATGCTCAAGTCCCTTATAAAATGAGGCCTAAAATGATTCAAAGTGATTAAACCACAACAGAGTGTAAGGAATTGCAGAAGGACCTTGTGAGAGTCAGGGAAGGGATGTCTAAATGACAACCGAAATTCTGGGTCCTGTTTACTGAAGTTTTACAGATATTAGGCCCGATATGCAGACCACAGGAGGCAGCCCACATAAGTAGCCCACATGAGTGCTGCAGTCGGCGCTGACTCCAGATATTCAATGCTGACCATCTCCAGTGTCTAACATTGAATATCCGGTTTTATTTTAGCCGGTTCAAACTTAACTGCCTAAGGGGTCCTTTTACTAAAATGCGGTAAAAGAGGGTATGTGGTATCATCAGTGCATGTTTTTGACATGTGCCGAGGCCCCCTTTTACCGCAGCGGGTAAAAGGATGTCTTTTTTTTTCTCCAAAAGTAATGGCCATGTGGTAAGTGAACCACTTGCTGCATTGCCATTTCGGGGGGGGGGGGGGGGGCGGGGGAGCACTTTCCACCACCCATAGAAAATATTTTTATAGCACTGAAAATGGCGTGCACTGGGGGTGGGAACTACCGCTGGGCTCCTGCAGTAGACCAATGGTAGTTCCAGATTGCCACGCGCTAACCCTTTAGTAAAAGGACTCCTAAGTGAATATTCAGCGTTGACCGGCTAAGTGTATAGTGGGTAACGGTAGGACTGCTATTTATGTGGTCTGATTTGCTCGCTATACTTAGCTAGCCAGTGCTTGAATATTCATGGATAGCCAGCTATATTGTGCAACAGAGCCGGTTAGCTGCTATGCAAGAAGTAATATTCAACAGAGACAACCGGCTATTTCACACTGAATATTAGCGCTTAGCCAGCTAAGCGCTATTTAACCAGCCAGGAGACGTTTCTGGCCAGTTAAATAACGCTGAATATCGGAGAGATTGTGCATTAGTTGCAAAAATTAATGAAAATTAACTGCAAAGGCTGTGAGGTATCTGTGACCAGGATCTGCTCATGTAGTTACCAGACTGGGCAGACATTCACCTCACCTTAAATGCATTGCTGATAGCTGGTTTTTTTCTGCACTATTAACATTTCACTGAGGGGCTGCTGCTGCTAAAAAGAACTCCCCACCCCTGACAGACCCCATGAAGCCCCACTAACATCAATACCAGAATTCCCCCCCCCCCCCCCGGGCCTCCTCAACAAGCCACAACACCCTCCCACTCACCCCATCCACCCCAAATCCCACTAGCTCTTACTGGGGAGTCCAACTGGCTATTGGGGGTGGGAGTGATCCCCAGATACTCCTGCCCTGTCAATGGCCTGGGTTCAAAATCTCATCTCTGACTCCTGCTATGAATCAAGCTGCCAAATAAGGAGCACCCACCCTTATTTGTCAATTTGACTTCTAGCAGTAATACCACAAGACTACCACTAGGAGCCATCCCTGCCATTTTGAACCAGTGCTGCCAATGAGACAAGAACATCTGTACATCATTCCTGCCCCCACTACCCACCTGGGCTTCCTGGTAAGAGCCAGGGTTCCTTTTCTAAGAACATGTTTTGTTGCTTTTAAAATATCTCCTTTCAGTTTTGCCCACTGATTTTTTTTACACATATCATCACCTAGTTACTGACTCCTTGATGTATTCTCCCATTTTGACAATGTTAGTTTTTCTGACTTCTAAGACCCTCACTTTTGCATGAACCCTCTTAATGGGAATGGGGCTTGATATGCTGCCTTTCTGTACATTCAAAGCAGCTTACATAGTATATACATACCTGGGGCAATGGAGGGTTAAGTGACTTGCCCAGAGTCACAAGGAGCTGCAGTGGGAATCAAACCCAGTGCCCTAGAATCAAAGTCCACTGCACTAACCACTAGGCTACTCCTCCACTCCAATGCTTGGGCCAGTATTGAACTACATTATCTAGTAATCACTGAACGCCAGGTGTTCACCAGGGATAAGCATTCACTGAAATGACATTTCCCATGTTGTTTTATATCATTTTTCCTGAAAAGACAAAAAAAAAAACAACAACACATTTTTTAATGTGTGGTTAATAGAGTGGACTCTTCCACTTTTTGGAATGAATGTGCACTGTTTGTGAATAGTTTGCACTGTTTGTAAAGACGGCACACTCTTTTAGAAAGTGAGCACTCTTTCTTGATAGTGCATGACTGTGTGAACAACTGCGCATGAGCAAACAGTGCGCACTGAGTGTGTACACTTTCACATACAGTGCATAGTCTTTGGAAATAGTGCACAATCATCAAAAAGTGTGCAGTCATTCAGAAGTGTGTACACTTTATCGAGAAGAGTGCACACTCTTAACAATCTTGCTCTGGTAATGAAAAAAATGCCAAACCCCTCCCCCCCCCCCAATGAAAATTCCCATAAATGTTAAGGAAAATAATACAAAATTAAGACTTTTGTGCTGCACACCCTAATGATCACACACTATAACATCAGAAACACTGTCCCCATTCATAACATCAGGTCCAGAATTGCTCCCTCCCACATAGGTTCTGTTACCACTTGCCAAAACAGTTTTCCCTGTAGAAAATCCAGGATTTCCCTACTTCTGGATAACACCAGAGCAGGGACGTACCAATCAACATCCAGCATATTGAAATCACTTGTCATAAGAACAGTGGCAAGTCCAGGTCAGAAGTACCTAACAGAAACCCAAATAGTAGAAACATTTCATGCTACCAATCCCAGGGCAAGCAGTGGCTTCCCCTATGTCCATCTCAATAACAGACTATAGACTTTTCCTCCAGGAACTTGTCCAAAGCTTTTTAAACCCAGATACGCTAACTGCTGTTACCACATTGTCTGACAACAAGTTCCAGAGCTTAACTATTTGTTGAGTGACAAACTACTCCCTCCTATTTGTTTTAAAAGTATTTCCATGTAACTTCATTGAGTCTTTGTACTTTTTGAAAAGGTAAAAAAATCGATTCACTTCTACTCATTCTACACCACTCACAATTTTATAGACTTCAATCATATCTTCCTCTTTCATTATTAATGTCCTCACTTAAATCTCTGCCCATTTCTTCTGCCTGTGAAGGACATTAATATTGGAACCTGCTCTTTTATGTATTACTAATGGACAACAGTATTAAAAAAGTTTGAAATTATGACTCACTAGCAATCACTGCATAAGAAAAAGCATTACACATTGTGAATCGCAGATCAAGAGTAACACACCAACCTGTTGGGAACAGTCACAATACTTTAAGATAAGTGGTATTTTTGATGCTTTTGGATTATCTAATTTTCCCAGAAACCTACATAAGTAATGCCACACTGGGAAAAGACCAAGGGTCCATCGAGCCCAGCATCCTGTCCACGACAGCGGCCAATCCAAGCCAAGGGCACCTGGCAAGCTTCCCAAACGTACAAACATTCTATACATGTTATTCCTGGAATTGTGGATTTTTCCCAAGTCCATTTAGTAGTGGTTTATGGACTTGTCCTTTAGGAAACCGTCTAACCCCTTTTAAACTCTGCCAAGCTAACTGCCTTCACCACATTCTCCGGCAATGAATTCCAGAGTTTAATTATTCGCTGGGTGAAGAAATATTTTCTCCGATTTGTTATAAATTTACTACACTGTAGTTTCATCGCATGCCCCCTAGTCCTAGTATTTTTGGAAAGCGTGAACAGATGCTTCACATCCACCTGTTCCACTCCACTCATTATTTTATATACCTCTATCATGTCTCCCCACAATCGTCTCTTTTCCAAGCTGAAAAGCCCTAGCCTCCTTAGTCTTTCTTCATAGGGAAGTCGTCCCATCCCCGCTATCATTTTAGTCGCCCTTTGCTGCACCTTTTCCAATTCTACTATATCTTTCTTGAGATGCGGCGACCGGAATTGAACATAATACTCAAGGTACGGTCGCACCATGGAGCGATACAACGGCATTAGAACATCCTCACACCTGTTTTCCATACCTTTCCTAATAATACCCAACATTCTATTAGCTTTCCTAGCCACAGCAGCACACTGAGCAGAAGGTTTCAGTGTATTATCGACAACGACACCCAGATCCCTTTCTTGGTCCGTAACACCTAACGCGGAACCTTGCATGACGTAGCTATAATTCAGGTTCTTATTTCCCACATGCATCACCTTGCACTTGCACCTGAACATAAAATATTCATATATTCGGAAGGAAGGGTTGGAGTATGGTGCTATGATGTAGGAATGGTGCTATTACATTCATTGATGACTCTGATCTGTGTAATACATAAAAAAAACTGAGCACTCATCACATTTATAATTTTTATTATTTTAAGTTTTTTGCTTATTTAAAAATTGTTTGGAGGTTTCTGGATTACTTCAGAATTGTTTTAAAATGCCAAGAAGTGCATTTGGGATGCAGAATTTCAAAAGAGATATACCACATAGGAGAGGAGAGATTGGTAAATTTGGCTCAGGAGAGGGACCTTGGGGTGATGGTGTGTGAAGATCTGAAGGTGACGAAACAATGCGAAAAGGTGGTGGCTGTGGCCAGAAGGATGCTAGGCTGCATAGAGAGGGGTATAACCAGTAGAAGAAAGGAGGTGTTGATGCCCTTTGGAGTTGTGGATTTCATTATAAGCAATTGAGACAACAGACAGACATCTTCATCATCAATATTGTTATAAGTTAAATAGAGTGACTGAGTTGTTGTGCTTTTTTCCTTACTTTGCTTGGACTGATACGAAATTTTGGGGTTTACCCAGATGGTTGGTATTTGATACATTAGTGGACTTTTGCTCACAATTATTTTATTTTAATTATATATGTTAATAAAGATTTTTTGGAAAATTTGTATAGATTGTTTGGCCTTTGATTATTTGGATTTTGTATATATTTTGAAGGCTTGATTTATTGTTTTGTTACCCCCCAAATCTTTGCTATAATCTAATGTTATATTACAATAGTTTGTCAGATACTTGTGACCAGGCTTTCCTTCTGTTGAAAACAGGTCACTGGGCTTAGTAGATCTCTGGTCTGACCCAGTATGCTAGTTCTTATGGAATGTCTCCCCAATGAAGAAAGGTTAGGACCATAAAGAATGGCATTTTAGAAAGGAAGTTCAATTCATAATATGGATGTCCAAATCAGTACGTCACATATGGATATCCATTCCTCATGTATTTTAGAACTGGATTTGCCAATATACAACCTGTTCTAAAATATATGAGAAATGGACAACCATGTGCTCATGACATCAGGCATGAACATCTATTTTCCAAACTGAAACTTCAAAATTATGAACAGGGAAAACAAGGGACATGAATGTCTTTGTGGCAGCGTAGGAGCAGCCGTGTTATAAAATGGTCACATAAACATCAATGTGGAGTAGAGGGGGTAGTTTAATGGTTAGAGCAGTGGGCTGAGAATCAAGGGGACCACCACTTCAATGGCCTTCATGCTTGCAGGTTTCTTGTACATTTAGGTACAGTAGATATTGTTCTGTCCCTGGAGGGCTCAAAATTTATTTAAAAAAATAATCACAAAGAACTGAAACAGGATTTCAACCAGGGTCCCCTGGTTCTCATCCCACTGCAGTAACCATTAGACTACTCCTCAACTGTACAGGGAGATCTCTTAAGAAGTTAATTAAGAAAAATTAGTATTATAAATGCCCAAAATCCTGAAGCTATCACATAGGCTGATATCCCTTGCTAGTTTCACATTAGGGGGAGGGAAGGAAACAGCAAACAGTGGGGGATTAAGAAGGTGATTCGATCAGAGCATCTTTTTAAAAAACTGGGCATGTAAAGTACTAGGTCTAAATAACAACATGCATCTTTTTGGACATAGATGTCCCTTCCCCTTCTGAAGTCAGAGTTGGATGTCTATATTTAGGCCCCTCCCTGTCCCATCCAAGTACCTTAGCACCTGCCATTTTACACCCTTTTGTATATAGAGGTTGACTGTGAACCCTGAAGCAGGCAGTTTACCCTGCCAAAACATGGCCAGTGTCTCTTTATAAGTGCTCCAAATAAAGATTATTCTAACTACATTTCCTCTGATGGTTCGCTTTTGGCCAGCCTCTACTGCTTCTTGTTTTTGCTTTGCTTTTTGTAGATGTTTTTTCTGTTTGCTGTGCCACTCAAAACACATCCAGACCATTCCCCCTTGCCATCTGGACATACTGCAGTTATATACTTCCAAATTCTGACTTTATAAAATCAGGATTTGGACATCCATGCAATATGGGTGTCTAATTGCCATTTTCAGACGTACAAAACACAAATAGAGCTTCTAAAACAAGGGCCACAGTTTTAGAAACCCATCACTTATCTCTGGGTGTGAGTAATAAGCAGTGTGTTTTTTCTAGTGAAAAAGGTGCCGGTACTCAAATGCCAGGCCACCCTTCAGGAGTGGGATGATCATTGAGGGACCCACCCCACAATAGCCAGGCCCTCTGCAACCAGTCACAGAATGTATGACAAGGCAGAATTGGTGTGTAGAGCCTGAGCTCCTTCATTAAAACTTGGGGACCATGGGTCAATTTTAGCAGACAATGGAAAAGGTGCCGGTGCTCAGTACCCCCAAGTACCCTTTCAAAGAAAGGCCTGGTATTAAGAGATGGATCCATTCCTTGAGGTCCTACCAGTTATTTATTACCTTCATTGGCCATTGTCAGAGACAGGATGCTGGCCTTTGCTCTGACTCAATATGACACATCTTATGTTCTCGTGATCCTTCATTCACAGCTGGGAGGGATGGGTCCCTGATCTCCCTTCTAATTCAGTTGAGTAATCTCAGTGACCCTCCCTGCATTGAATAGACTAGTTAAGGTGAAAGTAGAGTACAAAAAGCAAAGAAATTCCTAGTTAGTTATGAATGGAGGTTTGTGGCGTCAGATTCCAGCACTGTTTCAACTGAATTGGAAGTTCAAGAGGAGTAGGGGAAAACTTCCAGGTCAAAAAATTGAAAAATCAATCAATCGATAAATAAATAATAAAATTTTAAAACATATGTAAAATAAATACAATGTAAACTAAAATACTAAAGGCGTCTTTTACTAAGGTGCGGTAGCGTTTTTAGTTTACTGTAGTAATTAGCTGGTGTCTCAGTGTTTACCACCAGTTGATTTCTACCACGAGCTAAAAGTACTACTGCAGCTTAATTAAAGGCCCCCTTAGCCAACAAAAAGACCAGAAAAGACTATGGTCTATCTGTAAAGCTGGAAAAACATCCAGCAATGGGTGCACACCCTCTTTTGTTGCTTTAAAAAAATAAATGTTTAGGAGAACATTATCATGATTTCAGGTGGTTGTCAACTTGGAAAGACTTTGAGTCCATCAGGTTACAACTCTGGACAATCCCTTCACCAACAGGGTCACTCTGGCTTGTTTTCAGGACCTCAATGCAGTTTGAGCCCTTGGAAACCCTTGGTGGCTTTACAGTTTACTACAACATATGCCCTTTCTGGTACCTTTCGGTTGTGCTAAGCATTTCTTTTTTGTTGTTTACAGTTCTAACTTCACATTTTTATAGGCACTTCACTTCCCCTGAAGCATGACCATGTTGGAATTTTTTGTAGTATTTCTTAAATGTTTTCCTTTATACATTTTTTTTTATTTTATTGTTTGATTTTTTTTTCTGCTCTTATTAATTTTCTCCTCTACTGGCCTGGACAGAAAGAGCTATCAAGTCAAATGGACAAAACCTGGATTTACAAAGTCCATCTCCTAGTCATTCTCAAAAATGCTGAGAAGAGGAAAAGAGCAATGGAAAGCTCCAGTATGGTGCCAATAACCTGAGCAGTCTGAAAGGAAGCAGACATGATGCAAAAGTCAGCATTAAAGATGAAAGAGCCCACAGAAAACAAAATTAACGGCAAAAGAATATACAGAAGCCAGGTCCTGATTCCTGCTTCCTAACGCACATATCAGAGCTGCATGGATCACTGGCATTCTGTGAATGTTTTATTCTAGAGGATATTAATATGACAATGCTTTTGTACTCAGGGTACTATATTATTTTCATGACTATTTTTATTATAGGATCCCTACAATTAATACATAAAAGTTAATAATCAGTCATATCAATGATAGTAAGGGCCAGTTTTAAACAGGTTGGGGCCCAGTGCAAAAATTAAGGAGGGGCCCCTCCCCCAATCTCCCCACCCACCACTGCTGCCACATATGAAACAACTTTAAATGATTTCTTCACACACAAAACATAGACAGGCCTTCACCAAATACAGAAAAGGGGATCAGGAATTAGAAAAATGGAAATACGAACACCAAAATTGAAACATGGCAAGTACTGCAACACTGAAGAAATAAAAACAGAAATGCACTTCCTTTTTGTATTGAACATAAATGGTAGCATCACTACGGGGGGGGGGGGGCTGTATCCCCCACACTTTGGGCTCAGACCCACCAAAATTAGCCATCACCCTTGCTGTGGCTGGCAGGGATCCCCAAGCTCTGCCAGCTGAAGACTACCTCCTCTAGTCTGGTAGCCAGAGCTCTCCAAGCTCTATAGCTGGTGGTTGTGTCCTCAAGCTGCTGCCACCATTGCTTCCCACCCCACCCCCGCCCCCCATGCATGCTCAGTTAAAACCAAGCCTTCACGGGCATGGGTCAGTAGTGGCAGCAGCAGTTCAGGGACACTGCCACTGGCTGCAGAACTTGGAAGAATTCTGGCTGTTGGAGCAGCAAAGCAAGAGGAAGTCTTCACTTGAAGATCCCTGCCAGCGCAGGTATTTATATTTTGCATTCAGGTGGGGGGGGGGGGGGGGCAGGAGGCAGGGAGAGAATTTGGTGCCCACTCACTAGTTCAACCTTGTTTCCCCCTCAATCAACTAGCTGGCTATGAAAATGAACACAATACAAAGTCACTTGTGATACACAAATCCCAAAGTTAACATATTCCAGTTAATAAATTGAAAATAAAACACTTTTTTCTACCTTTGTTTCTGGACATTTTATTGTTCCATCATGTTGATCCCAGTTTCTCCATCTTCTGTTAATTTTTTTTCCAGCAACTTTTGTCTGTTTGTCTTTTCTTCCCTCTCCTGTCTTGTTCTATTCCTTCTCTACACCTGTCTCTGACATATTGATCCTTCCTTTCTCTGTCTTATCTCCCTTTTTGCTTTTCAGCCTCTCTATCCACTCACACTTCTTTTACACCCTTCTCCTTCTTTTAACTTTTCAGCTACCTAACTTTCCATATTCTTCTCTCATTCCTTAGCTGTCCCATTTCCCATCATTCCTTCCCCAGCCTGCTATTCCCTTCCAACTTTCATGTAATTACTACATTTCTACATCCATAGCCGGTCGGTGGCCCAACTGTTTGGGGAGGCTAAAGGGGGCAGGGTTAGGGGTGGGGGCAGGGGCGGAGCTTAGCTCCATAATTGTCTGACAACACTCAGAAAAAAATAAGTAAAAATAAAATAGTCACAATTAATACCTTGTATTAAATTTAGATATTAGATATGTATCATATGTCAAAGAATAAAGTGGTTGCTCAAAGCATATACTAACCACAATTGCTCAACTGCAAAACACTATGCACAACCATAAATATTACACTGGGCAGACCGTAATACACCAATATACCACCCATATGGAAAATGCAGACCGTAAACAATATGAAACAAGGGATCATAATATCACAATTCTCATGTAGAGCCACAAAACACCCTTTTAGGGTAGATAGTGTTCACAATGAGCTCCTTTTATTAACAACCATGTGTAGATCCTTCAAGAGGTAGTGTGTCATGATTTATGCTGTACACCCTTTCTGATGTTTTGGTGCCACCTCAGTAAGGCCAACCCACAATCTCTCCACTGCAAAACACTATACACAAACTTGTGCAAAAACACACTCATAGCCTTACCAAACCATAACAGCACTAATTCCAAGGACAGGACAAGCTACAACCTTTATGTGTGGAAAGGCAGCACTATAATTACACTGGGCTCTAAAACACGAGAACACAACCTAGTGAAACAAAAACAAAATAAAACAAAAAGGGCTGCAAATACTACACGCTAGCAGAATACTGCATCTTGATCACACATGAAAAACACATGACACAACAGATATGAAGGAAAAATACTGAACTGGAAAGTTACCTCAAGAAGTTGGACTCGGCATGCAGCAATACTAGAAAAATTGAAACTTGCATGCAAAATATCACAGATGTACATTTCCAAAAGCTGACATATTCCAATTAATAAATTCTGAATAAAAAATGTTTTCTACCTTTGCTGTCTGAGCATTTAGTTTTTCTATTAGCTTTGGTCTAAAAGTGCTGCTATGAAGAAAATTGAAATCAGAACAGCTGATGGCACCTCTGGTATGCTGCCAGTGTAGGTGTTTGGAGCAACAGAACCACAATACTAGCAGTCAGGGAGCAGACTCAGTGCTTCCAGTCCATTACCAATGTGGACAAGGCTGTTGGGAGAGACAGACGGCAGCAGGAAAGGTAATGGAGTCAGTTCATCACCTCTGGTGCATCACCAAGAGACAGCAGCAGTAGTTGTCAAGGAGTCAGCTTGGCATATCCAGGTGTTATCAATGATGGGACATATGGATAGAGAGAATGTAGCAGTAGCTGTCAGGGAGTCAGTCAACCTTTTACTTTCCATTCCAACGATGTCGACGTCAATGAAGAAAAAGGCACTACAGGCTCGTCTCCGGCTCCAGCTTCTCCCTTCTCTCTTCACACAGTGCCCCGCCCTCACGATGATGCATTTCCTGTTCCCGCGAGGGTGGGACATTGTGTGAAGAGAGAAGGGAGAAGCTGGAGCCGCAGACGAGCCTGTAGTGCCTTTTTCTTCATTGACGTCGGTGTCGCTGCAACGGAAAGTTAAAGGTTAAAATGCAGGGGGGGGGGCTGTGCCGGTCAGGGAGCCGAGAACGGGAAGGAATGAGGGAGACCTGCCTGCCTGCCTGGCAAAAGTGCTGCATTTGTGAGGGCAGCAGCCAACTAAGTCCACGATTGGGCTGGGGAGGCTTAGAGGCATATTTTCAAAGCACTTTGGGAGGCTAAGTTCCATAGGTTTCTATGGAACTTTGGGAGGCTAAGTGCTTTGAAAATTAGCCTCTTAGTCTCCCCAAGCCTCTTATACGGGGCGCCTATGTCTACATCTGTATTCGCTATCCTCCTCTCACTAATTATCTTGCCATCACTTCTTGGTCTGTCCCACACGGTTCCCCACTATTTCCCCTCCCTTTCCCTCCCTTCCTCCCTCCACTGTTAGAGCCCAATATTTCCTTTCCCTATCCCCCTTCCCCCCATGGCCTAACATCTCCCTGTCCTTTTCTCCACACCCCTATCATCTT
Organism: Microcaecilia unicolor; assembly: GCF_901765095.1. Taxonomy (NCBI): domain Eukaryota; kingdom Metazoa; phylum Chordata; class Amphibia; order Gymnophiona; family Siphonopidae; genus Microcaecilia; species Microcaecilia unicolor. The sequence goes on from NC_044031.1 coordinate 211,550,843, forward strand.
CCTGTCCCATCTCTCTACCCTCCTCCCTGCATCCATGGTCAATCATCTCTCTTCCTCTCTCTCCCCTCCTTGGTCCAACATTGCTCCCTCTCTCTTTCCTGCTGATGCTGTTCCCCTCCCACCCCAGTGGTGTAGCTACATGGGGCCAGGGTGGCCTGGGCCCCTATAGATTTGGCCCTGGACGCCCCTGCCAATGAACCTCTCGACCCCCCTCCCGCCGTCATCTGCCTTTGCTGGCGGGGGACCCCAACCTCCACCAGCCGAGGTCCTCTTCTTCTCGCAAAAGGCTTCCTTCTGTTTCTGACATCCTGCACGTACAACGTGCAGGACGTCAGACTCACAGAACGAAGCCTTGCAGATCAGCTGATCTGCAAGGCTTCGTTCTGTGAGTCTGACATCCTGCACATCAGAAACAGAAGGAAGCCTTTTGCGAGAAGAAGAGGACCTCGGCTGGCGGGGGTTGGGGTCCCCTGCCAGCAAAGGTAGGTGACGGCAGGTTGGCGGCGGGTCGAGAGGGTCGTCGGAAGGGGGGGCAAAGTTGGTGGTGGCGGCGGGGTCAGCAATGGCGGGGCAGGGGGGGTCGGCGGCGCCAGGGGGTTAGGGTTAGGGTTAGGGTTAGGGTTAGGGTTAGGGCAATGTACCAGAATCACTGCCACGAAGACAATCTCCTGTCAACAAGAACAGAATGTAAGGTAGTCAGGGAAGGGAGGGAGACCTCGGATCAGAGTGGCAAGAAGGGGGAAGATATGGCAGACCATGGGGGCCTTCTGGAGCTGTGGGGCCCAGGACAACTGCCCTGTGTGCCCCCCTGTTGCCGGCCCTGGTGCCAGGGCCATTTTTATGCAGAGGGTAAAGAGCCCCTAAAAAAATCACCATGCAGTAAGATTACTCTTACCGTGTGGCCATGTGGGAGGGGGAGCGCTTATCACCATCCATTGAGGTGGTGGTAAGAGCTCCCGCGGTAACCCGGCAGTAACCGGGAAGTGCACAGCGATGCCCAATGGATGCCAGGTTAGCACTGCACTATAAAAATGTTTAAATGGCTCATGCTCAAGGCACAGCTACCACCAGTGGCCATGTTGGGTCACCAATAGTTTCGGGTTAGCATGTAGTAAGGGCCCCTTAACCAGATATCAGTACTGACAATTAACAGTTAGTTTCTAAGTTGAAAGCCGGCTATTTTGGGGGTATTTCTGGGGCAGAATCAGCACTTGGCCAGTTAAGTGCCGAAATTCAGGACTTTACCAGCCAGGCTAACTGCATGAATGGGACCGTATAAAACAGAATCCAATTTTGGGGTGCTAACCCATAACCGCTTAAGTTCCGAATATTGACTTAACCAGTTATGTGTAATCTGGCTCCACATAAACCAGATATTCAGTGCCGAAGCCTGGACATGGCTCAGCATTGAATATCCGTGAATAATGCCGGTGTTAGTCAGCAAAATGATCAACGCTGCTGGCTAAATATTTACTCCAAACGCCTCACTAAAAAATCATCACCAGTGTTAAAATTTTCAAAAAGTATTTTATGGGAAACATAAATCTTCATATTCACAGACAAGTGGAGGGGCATTTTCAATATGACGTCCAAATCCAATTTTGCACATTTTGCAAAACAAAATCCAAAATTTCAGTGCCAAACATGGTCATTTTCAAACCAGAAAACATCTATCTTATTGGTTTGAAAATCACCCTATTTTAAATGTTTAGGGGCCATTTTCAAAGAAAAAACTTCCAAGGGAAAAATGCACAATAACAAGTCATAGGAATGTCTGATGGCCAGCTGTCTTACTAGACTGGCCACAGAGACATCCCAGCAGAGCAGTGGGGCAGCCTATGGGCAGTGCAGTGAACTTCACATAAAAGATCTCAGGTATACACCATAAGCCCCTTATATTGTATGTTGAGACTCCAGGAATAGCAAAAAATGTACTAAACCCAACTGTACACCACTACAATAGCCCTTTGGTCTGCAGGTCTCACCTATATAGGTATTTTGTGTTTTTTGGTGCACTCACACTTTCTACCACAAGTGTAGCAGTTAGCATAGGATATGGACCTGGATCCCTTTCTCTACAGTGTACTTCACCAATCACTAGGCTACTCCAGAGACCTGCTTGCTTTTCTAAGAGGAATGGCCATTATATCTGCAGGTGTCATAGAGCCTGGTATGTACTGTCAATTTTGCCTCTTAGGAGTGACCACTGGGGGATTAAGGGGGAGTCATACTTTTATCCCTCCAGTAGCCATCTGGTCAGTGGGCATCTTTTTGGCACGTAGTCGTTATTGAAACAGGACTAGCCAAAAAGTCCTATTTTATGCTCTGGTCAATTTTACAATGTTCCATTATCACAGAGGGACATCCAAATCATAAGCTTGTCCTAGTCCTGCCCAAAACATGCCTCCAGCACACTCCCTTGAGAATTAGACAAACTGTATTGAAAAAAAGAAGTCTTAAAATAAGTTTCAAAAATAGTGATTTGGATGTTTTTGCAAAAATAATAAAATAAAATAAAATTCATCTGCTGCTTTGTATCATTCTTCGGACGTTTTTCAGTTTCAAAAATGAGCCCCTAAGACGCTACCGTTAAGACGTGTTATTTTTTGAGATGTACTATATCACTACTATTATTATTATTATTTTCAAATGTACAGCACTCGAGTGATAATAAGTGTCATTGTTATATGGAGAACTTTCGGATGTTTGTACGTTTCTCTTGCTAATAAAAAATATTTCAAAAAAAAAAAAGACGTGTTATTTTACCATTAGCTCGGGCTATTTTACTACTACTACTTAACATTTCTAAAGCGCTACTAGGGTTACGCAGCACTGTACAATTTAACATGGAAGGACAGTCCCTGCTCAAGGAGCTTACAATCTAAAAGACAGGTTTACAATCTAAAAGACAAGTGTAGAGTCAATCTGATAGGGCAGATAGATTGGGGGGCATACTATATTTCTTGAAAGGTTAGGTGCCGAAAGCAGCATTGAAGAGGTGAGTTTTAAGCAGAGATTTGAAGATGGGTAGGGAGGGGGCTTGGCGTAGGGGTTGAGGAAGATTGTTCCAAGCATAGGGTGAGGCAAGGCAGAATTAGCAGAGCCTGGAGTTGGCAGTGGTGGAGAAGGGAACTGAAAGGAGGGATTTGTCCTGTGAGCGGAGGTTACGGGCGGGAACATAGGGGGAGATGAGGGTAGAGAGGTAGTGAGGAGCCGCAGACCGGGTGCATTTGTAGGTAAGGAGGAGAATCTTGAATTGTATGCGGTATCTGATCGGAAGCCAGTGAAGCCAGTAAAGCACAGGTTCCATTTTATGCAATGACACCTAGTTACTAATAACCCGATTTAACTGTAATATAAGCCATCTTAACAATAGGCTACATTGGTAACTTCTCCCCTAAAGGTTAACCACACACCACTCCCCTTTACCCTTTCTCATTTAGAAGCATATACAGTAAAAACACACACATACAGTACACCCTCTGACAGGAAAATACAGCGAATCATGGAAGCTGTCATTCTCATTTTATTCTTCTGCCCATGTAAGTAAACATCTCTTGAACACATCACTGTCTGGGACACACATGGCTATTTATTTTTTACAGATTATTTAGAACTGAAACCTGCTTCTTGTTCTTACTTCAAAAACAGCTGTCTTAGGTGACCTTATTCAGTCCAGTCCATCAGTGACCAAAGAGAGTGGCCAAATGGTGATACTTACCTGTGAAATGGAAGAGAGGATAGCCTTTGAGAATACTGTCATCCACTGGTATAGACAGAAGCCTGAAGGAGGGATTCTTGACTGGATCGTGTATTTCCAATCACAGGGAAGTCAAAAAATGGCAGAGCAATTGGATAACAGGTTTTCTATTCGCAAGGAAAGTGGAAAAAAAGCTTGTTTTCTAACGATCACTGATCTCAAAGAAAAAGACAGTGCTACTTATTACTGTGCATACTGGAAATCTCACGGTGTCATAAAACCACAGAGAACCTGCGCAAAAAGAGATGAGAAGAAAGATTAACTGTGCATTGTGTAACACCAGATACATATGATGAAAAACAATTATACATTTTACTTTGGTCAAAGTGTTACCCAAATTAATATAAATATAGTACTATTTTTATAAAATACTTACCCCTCTTACAATTTGTTCAATTTTTCATTTGAAGTAGGTTTCATAAGTTTGGAGGAGAGCAGATGTAGTACCTGGACTGGAAAACTGCAAACCTATTAGTTTGATATCATAGACATACCAGTGAAGGTCAGGATAGCACAAAAGCCTGAAACTTGTGGGTTGCAGGATCTTACAAGCAAGCTTGATTGATTTCTTTAATGAAAAGACTAGAGCACTAGGGGGATGACCTATCTGGATTTCAATAAGACATTAGGCATTGTACCATAAGGAAGACTGCTAAGAAATTTTGCCAGCTTGGGAGCTGGTAGAAAAACATACATTGTGTGAAAGTTGCCTAAGTCACAGATCTCTGACCTTTCTAATGTAAGGAGCATGACCAGTGGGGCTTCCAGATAGATCAGGGCAAGTCCACTTCTCTTGAATGTTTTAATAGTGACACTGTTGAAAGGCTAAATGGAAAAAATGATATGTAAGCTTGCAACAGATTAAACATGTCAGTAAATGATCCAGAGTAATGGGCAGTGGTCTTTTTCTTGGTGCTGGTACTCACATGCCATCCTTAAACCTTCCCGAGCCATTTCGCCAAGCCCCCTCCCTGCCCATCTTCAAGTCTTTGCTTAAAGCCCACCTCTTCAATGCTGCGTTCGGCACCTAACTCTTTCAGGAAATCCAGACTGCCCCTATCAGACTGACTGTTCACGTGTCCTTTAGATTGTAAGCTCTTTGAGCAGGGACTGTCCTTCTATGTTAAATTGTACAGCGCTGCATAACCCTAGTAGCGCTTTAGAAATGTTAAGTAGTAGTAGTAATAGTAGTTTAATAATTTAAAAACACAATATATGTATTATTTTATTTCATTTGTACCCCACACTTTCCCACTCATGGCAGGCTCAATGCGGCGGGTAATGGAGGGTTAAGTGACTTGCCCACAGTCACAAGGAGCTGCCTGTGCAGGGAATCAAACTCAGTTCCTCAGGACCAAAGTCCACCACCCTAACCACTAGGCCACTCCTCCACTCATTTTGTCAGACACGTCAGAATCTAATATAATAAAACGCACCGTGAACGTTCTGTGAAGCCGGAAGCTTGAAGCCGGAAGCCTCTTGAAGCCTGAAGCCTGAAGCCTTGAAGCCTTGAAGCCTGAAGCCTGAAGCCTTGAAGCCATCTGACGTCACTCCCAGGCTGAGGCTGAAGGGGTTCAGCCTGCCGTCTCTGTCCCGCCCTTGCGACAAAACAAACAAATCCGGAAGCGAAACGTCAGGGAAGGAGGCGGCGCTCCCGACGTCTAGCCTTCCCTTCGCTGTGTTCCGCCTTCAAAACAAGGCGGAACACAGCGAAGGGAAAGCTAGACGTCGGGAGCGCCGCCTCCTTCCCTGACGCTTCGCTGCACGAACCGCCACGGAGGTAAAGTTAAAAAGAATAAAAAATAAAAAAAAGGGATGCATGGATGCGAAGGGGGGGGGGCATGGATGTGAGGCATGGATGCGAAGGGGGGGGGGCATGGATGCGAAGGGGGGGGGGAGAAGAGGGCGGGCCAGGCTGGGACATGGGATAGAGCGTAGCATGGATGCGAGGGGGGGGGGATCATGGAAGGGCGAGAGGGGACTTGCTGGAAAAGGATGAATGGAGGCGGCAGGGGACAGAGGAGCATGGATGGGCATGGATTGGGAGGGCAGGACTCAGGGAGAGAGGGAAATTGCTGGATAGGGAAAAATGGAGGGGCCAGGTGACAGATGAGCATGGATGGGCATGGATTGCAAGGGCAGGACTCAGGGAGAGGGGAATTGCTGGATAGGGATGAATGGAGGGGACAGATGGGCATGGATGGAAATGGATTGCAGAGCAGGCCTCAGGCAGAGAGGGGAAATGCTGGAAAGGGAAAAATGGAGGGGCCAGTTGACAGAGGAGCATGGATTGGAAGGGCAGGACTCAGGGAGAGGGGAATTGCTGGAAAGGGATGAATGGAGGGGACAGATGGGCATGGATGGATATGGATTGCAGAGCAGGCCTCAGGCAGAGAGGGGAAATGCTGGATAGGGAAAAATGGAGGGGCCAGGTGACAGATGAGCATGGATTGGAAGGGCAGGACTCAGGGAGAGGGGAATTGCTGGATAGGGATGAATGGAGGGGACAGATGGGCATGGATGGATATGGATTGCAGAGCAGGCCTCAGGCAGAGAGGGAAAATGCTGGATAGGGAAATATGGAGGGGCCAGGTGACAGAGGAGCATGGATGGGCATGGATTGGAAGGGCAGGACTCAGGGAGAGGGGAATTGCTGGATAGGGATGAATGGAGGGGACAGATGGGCATGGATGGATATGGATTGCAGAGCAGGCCTCAGGCAGAGAGGGGAAATGCTGGATAGGGAACAATGGAGGGGCCAGGTGACAGATGAGCATGGATGGGCATGGATTGGAAGGGCATGACTCAGGGAGAGGGGAATTGCTGGATAGGGATGAATGGAGGGGACAGATGGGCATGGATGGATATGGATTGCAGAGCAGGCCTCAGGCAGAGAGGGGAAATGCTGGATAGGGAAAAATGGAGGGGCCAGGTGACAGAGGAGCATGGATGGGCATGGATTGGAAGGGCAGGACTCAGGGAGAGGGGAATTGCTGCATAGGGATGAATGGAGGGGACAGATGGGCATGGATGGATATGGATTGCAGGGCAGGCCTCAGGCAGAGAGGGGAAATGCTGGATAGGGATGAATGGAGGGGGCAGGTGACAGACAAACATGGATGGCCATGGATTGGGAGGGCAGGGCTCAGGGACAGAGGGGAATTGCTGGAAAAGGATGAATGGAGGGGGCAGGGGACAGATGGCCATGGATTGGGAGGGCACGGCTCACACTCTCTCTCTCATATACAATGTCTTTCTGACTCTCACTCTCACACACTCTGTCTCACACTGTATCACATTCACTCTCTATGTGCCACACAGTCACTCACACACTCGCTTGGTCTCATACACTCACTCAAACAGAGAATCTGTGTCTCACACACACTCTCTCTCTCTCGCCCACACACACACACTCTCACTGTGTCTCACATACACACTTGCACACACTCTCATTCTCACACACACACTCTCTCACAAACACACTCACACCCAGACTCACGCTCTCTCTCACACAATCACACTTTCACTCTGACTCTCAGTCACTCTCACAAACACTCTCCCAAACATACACACTCCGAGGAAAACCTTGCTAGCGCCCGTTTCATTTGTGTCAGAAACGGGCCTTTTTTACTAGTAGTTTACATAATAATAATAAAATAAACTGGCAACAGAAAAGAATGCCAGAATAAAATAGGAAAGAACCAGACAACACACTCACCCAACAAAGTGAAAAGAGACAAACAAATAACCCCCACCCCCTCAAACCAAAGCACCCAGAATCCTGCCTCAACAACCATCCTTCCTTGCAGGTCACCCGAGCAGAAGACAATGCTGCTCTCTTAACCCAAAAGAAACCTTTCAAAAAAGTAAGATTTCAATTTCACTTTAAATAATGAATAGGACTGCTCCTCATGAATAGATTGTGGAAGCTGGTTCCATAAAGAAGGAGCAAACCCAAAAAAACCCTCCTGTTCTTGTCACGGAAATTCATGCCTGAGCTGGAGATGGAAGGGCCAGTAAAGCTTTATTTTGGGACCTAAGGGTCCTAGTGGGAACATACGACTACAACAAATTAACCAAGTAGCCAGGATTCCCAATACATAATGCTTTCTGCACCATGGTTAACGCTTTATACATAGGCCCGAATTCCACAGGTAACCAATGTATTTAGCATAAAGAAGAGTCACATATTCCCGCCTTGTCAGCCCATTAAGTAAACAAATATCCACTTCAACTGTTCGTAACCCCTTCAGCATCTGATGGAACACTCCCATTTAGACTATATTAGTATAGTCCAATTTCGAAATAAGAAAAGGATGCAAAAATGTACATAACACCGCTTAATCAAAATACGGGCATTTCACCTATAGATCTCTACACAGAAGCAGTGGCATAGCCAGACAGCCAGTTTTGGGTGGGCCTGAGTCCAAAGTGGGTGGGCACAAAATTTTCACTGCTCCGCCCTCCCTCCACCACCAGGGTTGTCAGATGGGCGGTTTTCCCGCCCAATTGGGCGGTTTTCCGCAACCCACCGCAGGAAAACATTTGCTTGCGGCGGGTTGCGGTTTTTTGGGCTGGTTTTCTTTTTTCGGTGCGGGTTTTGGGCGGTTTTTCGGCCAGCGGGGGGTGGGGCTAATGGCGACAGAAGCGGGGTTTGTGACGTTTTGGGCGGGGTTTGTTGACATATTGGGCGGGGCGATGATGGTGGGGGCGGGACTGATGAAGGCAGGGGCGAGGGTGATGATGGAAGGGGTGGGGTTGATGACGGCAGGGGTGGGGGTGATGACGGAAGGGGCGGGGCTGATGACGTCGGGGGTGGGGTGTGTGCGGTTTTTGGGCGGGTTTTGAGCGGTTTTGTGTGGGAATTTTTTTTTTATATGTCCACCACTATACCCACCACTATACCCATCATTTCTCCCTCCTCTCCACCCCTATGCCTACCATTTCTCCCCCTCCCCACCTATCCCCCCTGTATGCAGCATGTGTCCCTCCCCTCCACCTCATACACAGCCAAGACTTCTCCCTTCCTCACCCCTCCACCCCTTTGCTGCATCTTCCTCACCCACCAACCAAGCCTCATCTTTCCATCTTCCCTCCCCCCTGTGCAGCATCTTTCTTTCCATCTTCCCTTCCCCCTGTGCAGCTGCTGTGTCCCCCCGTCTTCCCTCCCCCATGCGACATCTTCCCCCCCCCATGCAGCTGCAGCATCTCACCCTCCTTGCAGGCCCGCCCAGCAGCAAAGTTCCTGACGGCGATTCCAGTCGCAGCGATTCCCACACGCCGCCTGCCGGCTGCCGCTCAACAATCTCCTTGCGCTACTAAGCGCTAACCCGGAAGTCTCTCCTGCAGAGGAGAGACTTCCGGGTTAGCGCTTAGTAGCGCAAGGAGATTGAGTGGCAGCCGGCAGGCAGCGTGTGGGAATCGCTGCGACTGGAATCGCCGTCAGGAACTTTGCTGCTGGGCGGGCCTGACCCGAAATTGGGTGGGCCCAGGCCCACCCGGGCCCGCCCGTGGCTACACCCCTGCACAGAAGCCATACCCAAATGCATTAGCTAAGTCATAAACAGAACATGACCAAAGCCTCACAAAATACAGAATAAAAACATCATCAAAGGTTTATGGGAGAGAAGAAGAAAGAAGAGAGAAAAGAAAAGAAAAAGAAAGGAAAAAAAGGAGGAGGGAGGGGGATGTATATTGGTTGAGGATATATTCAGCATACAGAATAATTCATACATATAATGCTAAAGGGTTTGCAACATTGCTCATCTTACTGATTGAGGTATGACACTAACACAGACCACTTTTTCTTATTTTTTCTTATATCTGACAAAGCATGGTGTTTTTTTAGCTAGATACATTTCAAATGTGTAAGTTTGGAGCAACAAATTCCACCATTCCTGTTGAGAAGCTAGATGCAGAGTCTTCCAGTGGGAGAAAACTACTTTCAGAGCTAAAGAAAGCATAATATTGACAAGCATAGATTCATCAGAACTTAGCATATTATTAAAACTGTGACCCTTGAACAACAAATATTTATATAGCATTGGGCCAGTAAAATGAAAGATCTCTGTCAAGGTGAGCCATACATTACTCCAAAAGTTTTGAATGTACCTACAGTCAAAAATGAGATGCTTAAGAGTACCCTGCTGCACCTGACACGACCAGCACATGCTGGAGATGTGAGGGTCAATTGTATGTGACCTAAGAGGAGTCCAGAGGGTCCTGTGCGTGAAGAAATAGAGGGATTGTGTTGTCGAAGAGGAGTAAGAGCATTGAAATAGAGAACACCATATTTGCTCCCAACTTTGGTCCGTAATAGATTGCTGGAGATCTTCTTCCCAACATCTACATAGGCCAGTGCATTGAACAGAGGATTTACTTATGAGGAAAGCATAGACATGAGATGCAATATGCCCTGTAGAGTGTAATTTCTTAGCTAATTCGAAGATGTCGGGAGAACAATGCACCATGCAGGAAATCATCTTGCTTTTTTTCAGCATGGTCCTAAGCTATAGCCATTGGAAGAATTGAAAGTCCATTAAACCGAATTCAGTTTGCATGGCAGAAAAAGTTTTCCAGCCATGATTGCCTGAATCAAGAAAGTTGCTAAGATCCCATATCCCTATGCGCTGCCAATGTGACCAGGAAACTTGCTTTTTGTTAATTAAAATTTTAGAATTGTTCCATATTGGCATACGTGTGGTGGATGACCAGGGAATGCCTAATTGTTTATCAAGAGCTAACAACAGTTTATGAGTGATGTTAATAATGGGGTTAGAAGCTATATGCTTAGGGAGATGCATACCTGCTAAGTAGGGATGTACCAATGGGTCAATAATGGACTGTTCTAGTGCCATCCACCTAGACAGAGTGTTAGTAGTATCAAACCAGTCCAAACCTTGATGAATAATAAACGCTTTATGGTATGTTAAAAGATCAGGAAATTTTACCCCGCCCTGTAACTTTGATAATTTTAACTTACCTAAGGAAATTCTAGGCGACTTAAAGTTCCACAGGAAACTAGAGAGCGTTTTTTCCAACCTTTTGTAAAAGGCGCTAGGAAAGAGAAGGGGGATCATGCTTAAGGCATATGTGACCTTAGGTACTATCATCATTTTGATGGTGTCAAGTCTGCCCCACCAAGTTAAATTAAGCAGAGACCAGGACGAAAGAGAAGTTTCAACCTTGTCTATTATTTCGTCTGAATTCATTTTAATAGTGGTGGGGAGGTCCCTATCAAAGAAGACACCTAAACATTTTATGGAGGAAACTACCCATTTAAGGGGGTAAGCTGGGATAGTGAAGGGGGTGCATGCATTGTTTAGAGGCATTAGTTCGGTTTTGTCCCAGTTAATTCTATAGCCAGATAATTTTGAAAAATGGGAAATTAACTTAATTAATGCATCCATGGAGGCCTGGGGCTTGGCAAGAAATAGCATGATGTCATCCGCGTACGCCGAAAGCTTAAACTCATTGCTACCTATGTGGACACCAGCAATCTCATGTGAATTTCAAATAGCTGCCAGGAGGGGTTCCAATGCTAAATTAAATAGCAAAGGCGACACAGGGCAGCCTTGTCTAGTGCCCCTATGCAACAAGAGTGGAGCAGAGAGCTCGTCATTAGCGGTAATACGCGCAGTCGGTGTAGAATACAAGAGGCGCAACATATATATGAAGAAGTCTGGAAAACCAAAATGCTTAAGTACAATGAATAGGTATTTCCACTCCACCCGGTCAAAGGCTCTAGAGAATCAGACAGAATAGGCAGAGCCATAGACCAAGCGGAGTGGATAAGGTGACACAGTAACCTAGTGTTGTCAGCACCATATCTGGGCTTAACAAACCCAGCTTGATCTCTATGTATAAGAGACTGTATGCTGTTGTCCAGTCTGCAACATAATAATTTTGCAAAGATTTTGTAATCTACTTTTAACAATGAAATTGGTCTATAGTTATGCACTGATATGCAGTCTCTGTTGGCTTTAGGGAGCACTACAATGACAGCATCCAAAAAATGTCCGACAAAGGTTAAATTTAGTACATCTTGGTAATAGAGCAACAGGGGTTGCAGAACAAGGGACAGAAATGACTTATAAAATTCAGCTGGGAGACCATCAGGTCCAGGCGTCTTTGATGAAGATAGCATCTTGATTGCAGAGCGTATCTCGTCCTGGGAAATGGGTCAACTGAGCTGGCATGCTTCTTGCTCAGAGAGGCAGGGGAGATCCAGTGAGGAAAGAAAGGCAGAGATTTCAGAATCAGAAGCTACACACTCAGAAGAGTACAACAAGGTATAGAATGATAAATGCTTTCAATATTTGAGAAGATGAAGTCAAGGCCGCACCAGCAGGTGATACAATGGTGGCTATGCGCTGTTTCGTTCTTTTGCCTTTGAGATAAGATGCCAGTAATTTACCAGCTTTGTTTGATCCTGCGTAATACGTGGCGCTCTGTCGAAAGGCGATGGCGTTGGCAGCATCGGATAGAATCAAGTTGTATTGCATTTTAAGGTATCTGAGTTTTTGTAGCGTAGATTTTGATGAGGACGTATATAAAGTCATTTCAAGTTGACTGATTTCTTCTTCAAGCTTAACAGCTTTGGCGTTGTTGGTTTTGCAAAGATGAGACGTGTAGCTATTTACTTCACCTCACAACCAAGACTTGTATGCTTCCCATATTGTTACTTATGATGGCACAGAGTCGTTATTAGCGGCGAAAAATTCAGCTGACCTTTGAGCAATGAGCTGCTGAAAAGTGGAGTCTGGGAGTAAAGAGGAATTAAGCCTCCAAAAAGAACAGTTTGCTTTATCAAGGGACCAATTAAAATCACATGATACAGCTGCATGTTCGGATATTGATATTTCGTGCACCTGTGCAGCATTAAGCATAGGAATCAAGTCTTTGGTGCCGAGTATATAGTCAATTCTTGAGTATGTGTGATGTGGGGCAGAGAAAAATAAATATTCCCTTGAAGTTGGGTATAGTAACCTCCACAAGTCAGACCATCCATTAGACTGCATAAGACTATTTAATACGGACCGTACTTTGAGTTTAGCAGGTCTACAATTAGAGGACCTGTCTAGGGAGGGGTCAATTGGGAAATTAAAGTCACATCCGATAATAGTGTGGCAGTTAAGAGCACTGGGTCCAGCAGCATTGATGCCTTGAAAAAAGCTGAGTTCATCGTCATTCGGAGCATAGACATTAATTAGTATTAGGGGTTTGCCCTCCAGTGTGCCTTCCAGCCGCAACCACCTACCAGCGTTATCATTAGCCTGAGAGATAAGCTGGAAGGGCAAGGACTTTCTGATGAGCGTGATGACACCATTCTTGCGACCAGGAGCCGGGCTAATAAAGCATTGATCAAACCAGTTACCAGCAAGTTTGGAGCCTTCGTGTGCATCCAGGTGAGACTCTTGCAGGAAACAGATATCGGACTTTCTCCTCTTCAGGTATGGCAGGAGCTTCCTATGCTTGATAGGATTGGTAATCCCTTTAAAGTTGAGGGATAGTATACTGTGACAAGGCTACTGCCAGGGTGGCTAGGATGAAGCATTTAGACCCTGAAATACAAGTACCAGAAGCCATTGCAAGGAGGGAGGCAGAGAGTAGTCTGGAGACAAGGGAATGGATTACCAGCTCCAGCAGAGGGAGCCAGGAGGATAGCCAGGCTGAGCCTATAATTTTGACACCCACTAGGGGAGGCAGAGGGAAGAAGCTCAGTTCCCCTGGATAAGCAATCAGTATACCATGTGGCCAAGCTGGAATAGAGAGGGGCCCATGGAGAGGGAAGAAGATGATTGGATGGATTATATAAAAGGAGGGGTAGATCAGGGGGAAAGGAATCCCAGGAGGGGGGAGAAGCCTCTATGGAGTGGGAGAGTTCCAAGGCAGGGATGGCCAGCTCCTGAGGGTTTGGAAGGGTGTTGGAGGTGAGAGAAACCTGCCGCAGAGACGATCTCCTGTCAACAAGAACAGAATGTAAACTTCCAAGGGAAAAATGCACAATAACAAGTCATAGGAATGTCTGATGGCCAGCTGTCTTACTAGACTGGCCACAGATACATCCCAGCAGAGCAGTGGGGCAGCCTAGGGGCAGTGCAGTGAACTTCACATAAAAGGTCCCAGGTATACACCATAAGCCCCTTATATTGTATGTTGAGACTCCAGGAATAGCAAAAAATGTACTAAACCCAACTGTACACCACTACAATAGCCCTTTGGTCTGCAGGTCTCACCTATATAGGTATTTTGTGGTTTTTGGTGCGCTCACACTTTCTACCACAAGTGTAGCAGTTAGCATAGGATATGGGCCTGGATCCCTTTCTCTACAGTGTACTTCACCAATCACTAGGCTACTCCAGAGCCCCGCTTGCTTTTCTAAGAGGAATAACCACTGGGGGATTAAGGGGGAGTCATACTTTTATCCCTCCAGTAGCCATCTGGTCAGTGGGCATCTTTTTTGGCACATAGTCGTTATTGAAACAGGTCTAGTCAAAAAGTCCTATTTTATGCTCTGGTCATTTTTACAATGTTCCATTATCACAGAGGTATAAACATATATGAGGGTGATCTCCTTTTACAATAAATCAAATATCTAGAAAAGACAGGAGATTCTGTATGTGGATAATAGGCGTATCAAAGTTAAGCATTGATAGTTGAACCACTCTCTTATTGTTTGAGGAAAAGGCCTCAAGAAGCCCCCAGCTTTCTATTTTAGCTTCGGGGGCTGGACTGCTACATCACTAGCCAAAAAACCTCGTTATGTGCAACTTTACTCTGTTGCTAGATTACTCTATCACATTAATATAGATTCTATAAGCGTGAAACAACTTAGCTTGTCTGTTGTCTCCTTTATCACAGAGGAACATCCAAATCATAAGCTTGCCCTAGTCCTGCCCAAAACATGCCTCCAGCACACTCCCTTGAGAATTAGACAAACTGTATTGAAAAAAAGAAGTCTTAAAATAAGTTTCAAAAATAGTGATTTGGATGTTTTTGCAAAAATAATAAAATAAAATTCATCTGCTGCTTTGTATCATTCTTTGGACGTTTTTCAGTTTCAAAAATGAGCCCCTAAGACGCTACCATTAAGACGTGTTATTTTACCATTAGCTTGTGCTATTTTAGCACAGGTTCCATTTTATGCACCTAGTTACTAATAACCCAATTTAACAGTAAAATAAGCAATCTTAACAATAGGCTACATTGATAACTTCCCCCCTAAAGGTTAACCACACACCACTCCCCTTTACCCTTTCTCATTTAGAAGCATATACAGTAAAAACACACACATACAGTACACCCTCTGACAGGAAAATACAGCGAATCATGGAAGCTGTCATTCTCATTTTATTCTTCTGCCCATGTAAGTAAACATCTTTTGAACACATCACTGTCTGGGACACACAGGGCTATTTATTTTTTACAGATTATTTAGAACTGAAACCTGCTTCTTGTTCTTACTTCAAAAACAGCTGTCTTAGGTGACCTTATTCAGTCCAGTCCATCAGTGACCAAAGAGAGTGGCCAAATGGTGATGCTGACCTGTGAAATGGAAGTGACGATACTCTTTGAGAATACCGCCATTCACTGGTATAGACAGAAGCCTGAAGGAGGGAGTCTTGACTGGATCATGTATTTCCAATCACAGGGAAGTCAAAAAATGGCAGAGCAATTGGATGACAGGTTTTCTATTCGCAAGGGAAGTGGAAAAAAAGCTTGTTTTCTAACTATCACTGATGTTGAAGAAAAAGACAGTGCTACTTATTACTGTGCCTACTGGAAATCTCACGGTGTCAGAAAACCACAGAGAGCCTGCGCAAAAAGAGATGAGGAGAAAGATTAACTGTGCATTGTGTAACACCAGATACATATGTTGAAAAACAATTATACATTTTACTTTGGCCAAAGTGTTATCCAAATTAATATAAATATGGTACTTTCTTAGAACATGAGTATAAAATACTTATCCCTCTTACAATTCTGTTCAATTTTTCATTTGAAGTAGGTTTCATAAGTTTGGAGGAGAGCAGATGTAGTACCTGCTACATGGGTGAAAATGAAGAGGGACTGGAAAACTGCAAACCTATTAGTTTGATATCATGGACATACCAGTGAAGGTCAGGATAGCACAAAACCCTGAAGCTTGTGGGTTGCAGGATCTTAGGCAATGTGGTTTCATTAGAGAAAGACATTGCCAAGCAAGCTTGATTGATTTCTTTAATGAAAAGACTAGAGCACTAGGGGGATGACCTATCTGGATTTTAATAAGACATTAGGCATTTTACCATAAGGAAGACTGCTAAGAAATCTTGTCAGCTTGGGAGCTGGTAGAAAAACATGCATTGTGTGAAAGTTGCCTAAGTCACAGATCTCTGACCTTTCTAATGTAAGGAGCATGACCAGTGGGGCTTCCAGATAGATCAGGGCAAGTCCACTTTTCTTGAATGTTTTAATAGTGACACTGTTGAAAGGTTAAATGGAAAAAATGATATGTAAACTTGCAACAGAGTAAACATGTCAGTAAATGATCCAGAGTAATGGGCAGTGGTCTTTTTCTTGGTGCTGGTACTCACATGCCATCCTTAATGGGGAGAGTTTAATAATTTAAAAACACAATATATCACCTATTTTGTCAGACAATTCAGAATAGTTTACATAATAATAATAAAATAAACTGACAACAGAAAAGATTGACAGAATAAAATAGGAAAGAACCAGACAACACACTCACCAAACAAAGTGAAAAAAGACAAACAAATAACCCCCACCCCCTCAAACCAAAGCACCTAGAATCCTGCCTCAACAACCATCCTTCCTTGCAGGTCACCCGAGCAGAAGACAATCCTGCTCTCTTAACCCCCCCAAAAAAACGTTAAAAAAAGTAAGATTTCAATTTCACTTTAAATCGATCTACGAAAGAACGAACTTCCGCATATCACTGAAGACCCATCTCTTTAGTAAAGCATACCACAACGATCAACCAATGTGAATATGCACAACTCGCCTATATATGTTTAGAACTGTTTCTCAATTATCTGCTTGTATACTATAACTTTGTTTAATTATCATCATGATGACCAAGACTTTGTAATACTAAATTTTTATTTACTAACATTCTTCCACTACTCATGATGTATTGTAAGCCACTTTGAGCCTGCAAAGTGGTGGGATAAGGTGGGATACAAATGCAATAAATAAATAAATAATGAATAGGACTGCTCCGCATGAATAGATTGTGGAAGCTGGTTCCATAAAGAAGGAGCAAACCCAAAAAAACCCTACTGTTCTTGACGCGGAAATTCATGCCTGAGCTGGAGATGGAAGGGCCAATAAAGTTTTATTTTGGGACCTAAGGGTCCTGGTGGGAACATACGACTGCAACAAATTAACCAAGTAGCAATGATTCCCAATACATAATGCTTTCTGCACCATGGTTAACGCTTTATACATAGGCCTGAATTCCACAGGTAACCAATGGTATTTAGCATAAAGAAGAGTCACATGTTCCCGCCTTGTCAGCCCATTAAGTAAACAAATATCCACATTCAACTGTTTGTAACCCCTTCAGCATCTGACGGAACACTCCCATATAGACTATATTAGTATAGTCCAATTTCGAAATAAGAAAAGGATGCAAAAATGTATGTAACACCACTTAATCAAAATACGGGCATTTCACCTATAGATCCCTACACAGAAGCCATACCCAAATGCATTAGCTAAGTCATAAACAGAACATGACCAAAGACTCACAAAATACAGAATAAAGAACCACATTTTAGAAATGAGCAGATAAAAACATCATCAAAGGTTTATGGGAGAGAAGAAGAAAGAAGACAGAAAGGAAAAAAAAAGAAAGGAAAAAAGGGGGAGGTAGGGGGATGTATATTGATTGAGGATATATTCAGCATACAGAATAATTCATACATCTAATACTAAAGAGTTTGCAACATTGCTCATCTTACTGATTGAGGTATGACACTAACATAGACCATTTTTTCTTATATCTGACAAAGCATGGTGTTTTTTTTAGCTAGATACATTTCAAATGTGTAAGTTTGGAGCAACAAATTCCACCATTCCTGATGAGAAGCTAGATGTAGAGTCTTCCAGTGGGAGAAAACTACTTTCAGAGCTAAAGAAAGCATAATATTGACAAGCATAGATTCATCAGAACTTAGCATATTATTAAAACAGTGACCCTTGAACAACAAATATTTATGTAGCATTGGGCCAGTAAAATGAAAGATCTCTGTCAAGGTGAGCCATACATTACTCCAAAAGTTTTGAATGTATCTACAGTCAAAAATGAGATGCTTAAGAGTACCCTGCTGCACCTGACACGACCAGCACATGCTGGAGATGTGAGGGTCAATTGTATGTGACCTAAGAGGAGTCCAGAGGGTCCTGTGCGTGAAGAAATAGAGGGATTGTGTTGTCGAAGAGGAGTAAGAGCATTGAAATAGAGAACACCATATTTTTGCCCAACTTTGGTCCGTAATAGGTTGCTGGAGATCTTCTTCCCAACATCTACGTAGTGGCCAGTGCATTGAACCGAGGATTTACTTATGAGGAAAGCATAGACGTGAGATGCAATATGCCCTATAGAGTGTAATTTCTTAGCTAATTCGAAGATGTCGGGAGAACAATGCACCATGCGGGAAATCATCTTGCTTTTTTTCAGCATGGTCCTAAACTATAGCCATTGGAAGAATTGAAAGTCCATTAAACCGAATTCAGTTTGCATGGCAGAAAAAGTTTTCCAGCCATGATTGCCCGAATCAAGATTGTTGCTAAGATCCCATATCCCTATGCGCTGCCATTGTGACCAGGAAACTTGCTTTTTGTTAATTAAAAATTTAGAATTGTTCCATATTGGCATACGTGTGGTGGATGACCAGCGAATGCCTAATTGTTTATCAAGAGCTAACAACAGTTTATGAGTGATGTTAATAATGGGGTTAGAAGCTACCGTATTTTTTGGACTATAAGACGCACTTTTTTCCCCCAAAATTTGGGAGGAAAATGGGGGGTGCGTCTTATAGTCCAAAGGTAGCGTTTTTTTTACCTCCGTTCCGTACTTACAGGATTCCGTGTTCCCTGGTGGTCTAGTGACGTCGGGGCAGGAAAGAGCCCCCTCTTTCCTGCCCATCGCGCTGCTCTCCGTGCTTCTCAATGCTTTCCGACGGTCTCGGCGATATTCAAAATGGCCGCCGAGATTCTCGGCGGCCATTTTGAATCTCGCCGAGACCGTCGGAAAGCATTGAGAAGCACGGAGAGCAGCGCGATGGGCAGGAAAGAGGGGGCTCTTTCCTGCCCCGACGTCACTAGACCACCAGGGAACACGGAATCCTGTAAGTACGGGACGGAGGTCCAAAACCCGGACAAGACGCACCGGAGCACCTAGGTTTTAGAGGAGGGAAAGAGGAAAATTTTTTTTTTCCTATTTCCCTCCTCTAAAACCTAGGTGCGTCTTATGGTCCGGTGCGTCTTATAGTCCGAAAAATACGGTATGCTTAGGGAGATGCATACCTGCTAAGTAGGGATGTACCAATGGGTCAATAATGGACTGTTCCAGTGCCATCCACCTAGACAGAGTGTTAGTAGTATCAAACCAGTCCAAACCTTGATGAATAATAAACGCTTTATGGTATGTTAAAAGATCAGGAAATTTTACCCCGCCCTGTAACTTTGATAATTTTAACTTACCTAAGGAAATTCTAGGCGACTTAAAGTTCCACAGGAAACTAGAGAGCGTTTTTTCCAACTTTTTGTAAAAGGCGCTAGGAAAGAGAAGGGGGATCATGCTTAAGGCATATGTGACCTTAGGTACAATCATCATTTTGATGGTGTCAAGTCTGCCCCACCAAGTTAAATTAAGCAGAGACCAGGACGAAAGAGAAGTTTCAACCTTGTCTATTATTTCGTCTGAATTCATTTTAATAGTGGTGGGGAGGTCCCTATCAAAGAAGACACCTAAACATTTTATGGAGGAAACTACCCATTTAAGGGGGTAAGCTGGGATAGTGAAGGGGGTGCATGCATTATTTAGAGGCATTAGTTCGGTTTTGTCCCAGTTAATTCTATAGCCAGATAATTTTGAAAAATGGGAGATTAACTTAATTAATGCATCCACGGAGGCCTGGGGCTTGGCAAGAAATAGCATGATGTCATCCGCATACGCCGAAAGCTTAAACTCATTGCTACCTATGTGGACACCAGCAATCTCATGTGAATTTCAAATAGCTGCCAGGAGGGGTTCCAGTGCTAAATTAAATAGCAAAGGCGACACAGGGCAGCCTTGTCTAGTGCCCCTATGCAACAAGAGTGGAGGAGAGAGCTCGTCATTAGCGGTAATACGCGCAGTCGGTGTAGAATACAAGAGGTGCAACATATGTATGAAGAAGTCTGGAAAACCAAAATGCTTAAGTACAATGAATAGATATTTCCACTCCACCCAGTCAAAGGCTCTAGAGAAACAGACAGAATAGGCTGAGCCATAGACTGAGCGGAGTGGATAAGGTGACACAGAGGGGCATAATGGAAAGATCGTCCAAGTACGAATTAGGACGTTCTTACGAAAACGTCCAAAAATAGACATGTATAATGGGAAAATAGTGTGGGCGTTTTTCGATAATCGATTATCCCTGTAAGAAAACAATCAAATGACGAGCGCATAAGCGTGACTAAATTGGGCGCCCTAACACGGTCGATTATTGCAGGTGCAAACGACCAAATCACGTGGTGTGTAAAATAATGTACATAGGTGTATCGCAAGTACAGTACATGTTGTTCAGGCCATCCAGGTACGGGAAAATATGAGGAACGCGTATATGTGTCAACTACAGACATATCATGCTGCTCCACCCATACTTTCATCATATGTGCCCATCTGAATGTCTGGATCTGCATGCACTGTACACCTACTGAACATGCAGCTATATGCATATTGTGTATATGTGAAAAGGGTCGGGTGGGGTGCGTCATACTCATCTATATAAGGCACGTTCCACACACGTGCAGGCATGTGCACGTCAAAGACGTCTATGCTTACGAGGGCGTCCATGTGCTGATAGGGGCCATATATGGAATGGTCATCCATATATGGAGCTGTGCATGAAACGACGTCCCTCACGCAAGGTCGTCTATATAAGGCACTTCTTTTCCAACACATGGAAAAATGGCACAACGGCGAGAGCCCAATTTTGGCGAACAAGAGAGCTTGCTGCTCGTCAGGCTGTGCCTAAGGCACCGCCATCGCCTTTTTGTACAGCACCACCACCTGCCCCCCAGGCTGCAGGCCATGCGAGCCTGGTCCCGCATCCGGGACAGGCTAGAAAGGTAAGGTTATGGCCCAACCCCCCTCCCCTCCTGTACCTACACATATAACAGCTCCGTCATCAATGTTACCAGCAGTAACTGGAGTGTCCATGCAAGGATCATGAGTAATATAGGAACATGCACAATCACTAATAATTTGTATGTTATTGAAACGACCACCATTCCCACATCCCTACAAGAATGTATTTCGTTAGGTTAGGTATGTGACTATTCTATTAGTGTTATGTGACAATTTCGTTAGTTATGTGAAGGCCACATTTTCCAACCCCTCTTTGCAGCCAGTGGGTTACAACGCATCCGAATAGTGGAAGCATGAGACCAATGAAACCTATACCATACTTTATAACATGGTCATGATAACACATATAAAGTAGTTTAACAAGCATACATTATAATGTATACAAACGGTACTGTCTGGCCTCATGCCCACCTCTCTGGCATCATCTGCATAGGAACCAACTCGGTGGCTGCTGTGGGTGCTTGACTACCCCACCCCCAATATCAAATAAATGCCTTGTATGTATGGAGGGAGGGGTCATCTCCACTGGGGGTTCCACCCCCCAAAATGTTAAAAAGGTGGCTCCTATGATTCAGTACCAATGGAGGTGCCTCCCCCCCCCCAACACTGTAGACCCTCTCTCTCTGGTATGTGAATAGCAAATGAATGTGTGCAGAGGACAAAAAGGACCAACCCCCCTGACCCCTGCTCTACAAACTTATATCTTACAGACGCTTTGGAGTCCACCGGGACCTGGAGTCCCTCAGGAGGCGGTTCCGCCGTGTGAGGCGGGAGAGGCCCGACCTCATCCGGGCGGTGCGAAGGCACCTCAGGGCTCGCCGTAAGTATTCAAAAACAGGACACCTGTACAGATTACTACATACATTTCATGAATAATGCAAATGTGTTGTACAATATCAATTCCCATGTGCCTAATAGCCACCTAGTAAGTAATACCATATCTGTCCCAGATCAAGGATGCAGGTTGCAGGGGTTCTCCCATGAGCGTGCCTGCAACGTCCGACCATCCCCCCGAGATGAATGAGATGATATGCCACACTTTACTATTCCCCTTACTGTGGTGGCTGATTAGTGTGTCCTGGTACAGCTGCCTGAGGCCCTACTTTTACTGCATGTTATGGCCTAACTCACATAAAAGAATTGTGCTCAACACCCTTCCCACTGCCCCCCCCCCCCAATAACTCCTACAACAACTGCCCATCAACCCCTCGTTGCATCTCACAATGCAAACATGCTGGTCAGCAATGAATTTGGTATGGCAACATGTCCTGCGTGGTGTGTGTCAGAGGAGGGTCCAGGGTTCTGTGTCATGTCATCTGATGCAGCTCATTCCCCATGGGCATAGGCTACGCCTTACCACACCCTGCCCCATCCCCTGCCTCACGCCACCCAGCTACTGCACTATGCAAGCCATGTTGTATGCACTGATCTCAATCACACTCCTTTTACATACACAGGGCTCCACCAGCAGGAAGCCGAGCGTGCTGATGAGGAGGGCCACCACCTCCAGGAGGAGGAGGAGGAGCAGGAGCAGGAGGAGGAGGAACAGCAAGAGAAGGGGCACTGGATGAGGAGGAGGAGGAGGAGGAGCAGCCAGGCCAGGAGCCGGGCCACCAGGAGGAGGAGGAGGAGGAGGAGGAGGAGGAGGGGGTCCTCATCATTGATGAGGATGAGGACATACATCAGGACCCCTCCCCACCTGCACCTCCATATGAGGCATCTCCCTCCCCTCAGCCATCTCCATCCCCTGAGGCACCTCCATCGCCTCAGCCAGCGCCATCGCCTGGCCCACCTCCATCTCCTGGGCCATCATCTTCAATGTCCCCTGGCCCACCTCCAGCCTTTGGCCCTGCAACAGTGGTGCGGCTCCTGCAGCAGCTGGTAGATGGCCAGCAGCAGCTTCTAGTTGGCCAGCACCAGCTGCTGCAGGAGGTGAGAGCCCTACGGCAGGGCAATAAGCAGCTCCAGGGCCCACTAAGGGTACTGCTGGGCATGCTCATTGCCCTGCTACAGAGGGCCTTGCTCAGAGGGCGTGGCCGCCCTTAATTTAAATAGGGGGGGGCCTGTTGGGGGTGTGGGGAGTGGGTGGGGGAGGGAAATGTTGGGGGTTCTGTGGGGGGGAGGGAATTGTTGGGGTTGTGTGTGTGGAGGGAGGGAAATGTTGGGGGTTCTGTGGGGGGGAGAGGGAATTGTTGGGGTTGTGTGTGTGGGGGGAAGGAAATGTTGGGGGTTCTGTGGGGGGGGAGAGAATTGTTGGGGTTGTGTGGGGAGTTGTGGGGGGGAGGAGGGCATTGTTGGGGGTTATTTTGTAGGGGTGGGGGGGAAATAAATGTTTCTCTTACAATATAACTATCAGGGTGTGTGTGTGTGTTTGTCTCCCTTGTGCATTACATATCACCAAATGGTGCTGTTGAGTTGAGAGGAAGGAAGCAGCAATATGCATAGCATTAAATGTGCTGTGTGAATGAGAAGGTGATGTATGTCTGAGAATGTTGGCCATACAGACCGCCACCTCTTCATTCCAACCTGCATGGCCATATGTGCAGGGGGGTTGGGCCGGGGAGGCTGGATGGATATTTGTGTTCATTAATAAAAATGGCCAGCCAGCATCTCTCTCTCCCTCCCTCCCTCCCCTCCACCATACTGACCCACAATACAGAGTGCCATCAATAAGAGATTAATAGTGTACCACGTGTGATCTGCCAGGTACACACTTCCACATAACTCCAGGTACCACATACACAGTGTTTGCTGTCTGATGGACACATATCCTTACCCACAAGCCACATTGGTGTGGGGGGGGGGGCCAAGAAGGACCTACAAACAGCTGGCTCATATTTTCACATTGAATACATCAGCTATGGTATATAATGCTGAGGAGCAAAAGGGAAACAATGGGAAACCCAATAGATGGATGGTTACTTCATCACAGTTGCAATGTAATACTTGTGTTAGAGAAGGGCACAAATAAAAATGGTGCTCATTATTTGCAGCTTTGATCACACTTTCTCCAGTAGTTGATCAAGGTGTGTTACATTCAAGTATTCTGGGTTTGTATCAAACTTTGTCCCTGAAGTGACTTGCCTTAGGTGGGATTTGAACCAGCAACCTTAGGATTATAAGGCTGGTGCTCTAACCACTAGGCCACAGCAGCCACCAGGCTTTAGCCACCACCAGTTACTTTGGGTTGGTACCTGTACACACACCCCTCTCCCTCACCACCACGTCATAGGCCTCAGTGGCACTACCTGTAGCCACCTCGATCATTTTGTCCAGGCTACCGATTAAAAACAATGTAATGTGCATGTTCCCTACTACCTATGAAGCAATTTAGGAAGGTGTTCCATAATGTGCTATACACATCCATTGCATTAATCATTCTCCCCTCCCCCCGCCTATGGACCTTGAGAATGGGTGGCCACTTGATAAATGGGGACTGGGGTACACCACATAAACAAGGAAGATGGAACCTACCGGGAACCAATACAGCACCTCCAACAGCTGGCCCACACCACTGAGGACCTGCCAACCCCACAGTACAGTGCAGAGGAACCTGGTGAAAACAGAGCTACCTAACATCTGACTCCAGACTACATACATACAGTGAATGCACACTCCTTGACTATGAGCACAAAAAGAAGAGGTGGCAGACAAATGAGAGCTTACCATGAACGTCTGTTTCAAGACTGTGTAGTGCGCCTTTTATCTTCTGGAACATTAGCTGCACATCTCCCTGATTGAAATGACCCTTACCGAGGGGTGCATGATTTGGGCCGACTGTACTAAATTCTTGGCCCCCACACACTGCCTGCTACAACCAGGCAGAGAGAATGGGAGAAAGGAAGGAAGCATCAGGGGATGTGGAAGACAGGAAACGGAAGGCGTGGTGGCTGAGGGCCAATAATAATTCCCCCCCCCCCCCTAAATACACAGGTGTACCCAAGCATACATTGCTTAACACATACCTTCATATAAGTGAGGGTAAAACCCTGTAAATGATTATTACGAACAACCGGCAAGGTTTCAGTGCAGGAAATGGCAGGTAAATTGGCAATGAAGAAAGGGAAGGCAGGTGGAGACGCCCATACTTATCTACTCATAATCGAAACCATGTGTTCCTAATTGCTATCTGAGCTGGGCACGCTTAGGAATTGTGTGTAAAATGGAACAACAAACGCCCATATCAGAAACGCCTATTCCCCCGTCTCAATGGGCGTTCTTGGCGCCAATATAAACGCCCACTCCGTATTTTCAAAAACCCCATTGGTACAATGCCACCACGCATGCCGCCGACCCGGAAGGGTAATTTTGTTGAAGCAGAGGTGGAGCTCCTGGTCCAAGAAATAGTACAGCGGCACCGGAGTCTGTTTGCTCCCACAGGGCAGAGGCTGGCTGCAACAATAAAGCAGCGCGAATGGGAGGCAGTACGGGACAGCCTGAATGCTGTCTTCCATGCTGGGAGAGACGTGGAGGACTGCAAGAGGAAGTGGCGGAAGCTGAGGAGGGATGTTCGGAGGAAGGCGGGGGCCAATCCCCCAGGCAATGACACTGCCAACCTCACGCCCATGGAGCTGATGGTGCACTCCCTCCTATCCCAGGAGGGCATCCACGGGATTGGCTCCCTGGACACCTCGGGCCAGGCTGAGGACTCAGGTAGGTGTTTCATTATGCAGTTGGGGTATCTGTTGTGCTGCAGTACACTTGTGTTATAGAAGTTGGGGTCAGGGGGAGGGAGGTGAGGAGTGGGGGGCAGGAGGAGGGAGGTGGGGGGGGGAGTATCTCTGGCTGTCTTTATGTATATTAACAGGCCACCTTTATGATGCTGTTGTGACCTGGTAACCCCTGCTCACTAGCTCTCTACCCTTACTCCCTATCCCTACCGTTGTCATTGGGTTTCCTCTTACTTGTCCTGTGTGCCCATATTTATTGAATTGTAAGCTCTATTTGAGTAGTGGTAGTGGTCATGTGTGTTATAGGAGCAAGCAGACAGGGTGGGTGCTGTGTGTGTGTGTGAGCACCCCCAATATTGAGGAAAGATCATGTAGCTGTGCAGGGAGGAGTGTTGGTCACTGGGCTTAGCACCCCCAATACTACTTTCCAGTTGGCTCCTATGGGTGTGTGTAGGTTACCACTGTGGCAGAACTTTGGGGGCCGTCCTTCCCTACTACACCCTCCTATTTTCCCATTAACAAACTGTGCCTAGTTCCTCCTGTGACCTCTGTGCTCTACTGAGTGTGGGCCACATGCATTCAACTGAAGGAGCCTGTAATGGGGGTCATAAAGCAGTTCTATGCAGTTTAGCAAGTCAGTAGTAACACAACACATGCTGCAATGTTGTTCAATGTAACAATTATACAACTAACAGCTTGTCCACAACGTTGTGAGTGGTGTCCTTCTCTTGGCTGCTCATCCACCACCTCTACCCAGCTGCCTGTGGGGCTCTCTCTTTCGCACCCGTGTCAATTCCATTCCTCCTCACCATCTCTTTGCTGGGTCATCAGGTTGGGGGACATGCCAATGTATATGAATGCTGAAAGACAAAAGTGGGTTATTTGCACCAACACTATTCCTCACTCTTGTGCTATACAGGTGATGACTCAGAGGAGGCTGGCCCTAGTGGCCTGCAAGGCCAACGCCCTACACCAGCAGTCCAGCCTCAACCTCCACAGCCTGCAGCACCAGCAGTCCAGCCTCCACCACCTGCACCAGCTGTGCAGCCTCTGCGTCCACCACCACCTGCACCAGCTGTCCAGCCTCTGCCACCACCACCACCACCTGCAGCACCAGCTGTCCAGCCTCTGCCACCACCACCACCACCACCACCTGCAGCACCAGCTGTCCAGCCTCTGCCACCACCACCACCACCACCTGCAGCACCAGCAGAGGCCGCACCTCCAGCACCGGAGGACTTTGGTGAGGAGGAGGAGGGCCCAGCTCCCCGCCAGAGGCCATCCGGCCAAAGGAGGCAACTCCTGCGGCTGGCCACGGAACTACTCCGCCACAACGTGCGCTTGGAGGAGTACCGGCAGCAGAAACTGGAGCTGCAGCGCCAAGCACTGGAAGCACAGCAGCGAGCTCACCAGGAACTCCTCCAGGCGAAACGTGAAGGCCACCAGGAGGTGCTCCAGCAACTGAAACGGCTGGAGCAGAGCATCCAACACCTGCACCCTCAGGGCACCGCGCCTACTCCAGCCCCCGTGCTGCTGGAGCAGCCCCTGCCATCAACATCCTCCTCCACTGACCACCACCAACCACCAGCTAAGAGGTGGGCATTGCGATCCTCAGCCTCCGCACCCACTCCTGCAGCACCCACCAAATCTGCTCCCATTCTGGGTCCTGTGGCCAGACCACTAGAACCAAGAAGGTGGCCCGATTTCCACGGTGCAGCCGAAGCCGCAGGCTGCCGTGGGGATAGGGAGGAGGAGGACACTGGGAGCAGCAGCTCAGAAGAGGGTGAAGAGACTTCCCGTGCAGCACCAGCTGCAAAGGAAGGGTGTGGGAGGGGTAGGAGGGGACGGGGGAAGGGAAGGGGAAAATGATGGGACATGCTGTAGGGTGAGGGTTGGTGGGAGGGGGGTGGGTGTGGGAGGGGGGTGGTGGTGGTGGTGGGGTTGAACACACACATGCACTTAATGTAAAAAATAAATGTTCACTTACTTTCATCTAAAACTTGTTTCAATTAGTCTTTGTCTTGCTCTTACGCCAAGCTGGTAGGCATTGAGCTCTGCTCTGTGGGCTGGGGGTGGAGGGGGCTCCTCTTCCAGCTCATCTGGGGCCTCTTCTGGTGGTGGCTGTGGCTCCTCTGGGAGAGGCTGTCCTCTGCGCTGGGCCAAATTGTGTAACATGCAGCACGCCACAAAGATCTTGGCCACCTTTTCTGGACTGTAGAGCAGCTCTCCTCCAGACCGGTCCAGACAGCGGAAGCGGTTTTTCAATAAACCAAAGGTGCGCTCAATGATCCCCCGGGTGCTGCGATGTCGCCTGTTGTAGGTTTCTTCTGGCCCTGGTTGTGGGTGGATCAGGGGGGTCATGAGCCATGTCCTCTGCGGGTAGCCTCGGTCACCTTTGCAGAAAAGCAGAATGAGATAGATGAGTGTGTATCGCTTGGAGCAGGTACAGGGGGGGCGGGGGGATTTGGATAGTGGGTTGTGGTGGAAGAAGCCAGGGCGGAGGGTTGCCCAGTGGAGGAGGTCTAGTATGGGTGGTACATGCATGTTGCACTTACCTAGTAGCCATCCACCAATGAACTCCCCTCGCTCGAACCTGCGGAAGATGCCCGAGTGCTGTAGGATGTAGGCATCGTGGCTGGAGCCGGGGTACCTGGCACACACGTCTAATATCTCCCCCTGGGCATCACATACAACTTGCATGTTCATAGAATGAAATGCTTTCCTATTTCTGTAGGTGGCTTCGTGTGGCCGGGGGGGTCTGAGGGCTACGTGTGTGCAGTCTATCACACCGATGACCGAGGGGAATCTAGCAAGAGCATAGAAGGCGGCCATGTTGTTGTGCAGGGCCTGGGGGGTGGTGGGGAAAGTGATGTAGTGTGAGGTGTGAGTGATAAAGGCATCCAGGAACTGGGTGAGACAGTGTGAAATAGAAGCCTGGGTGAGGCCTGTGTTAGCAGCTAATACGGATTGAAAACTGCCAGTGGCCAGGACAGAGAGAGCGGAAGTGATTTTGAGGTGGGCAGGGATGGGGTTATTCCTACGTGTCTGGGCCTGAAGGAGGGGTTTCAGCTGCTCACACAGCTGACGAATGGTGGCCCTATCAAACCTGAACCTTGTTAGACACTGCTGGTCAGTGAGTTGTAGGAAGGTGGTGCGGGGCCTAAACACTCGGGGCCGTGAATACCTCCTGCGGTGGGTGGCCTCTTCGTGTAGCATGCATGCCACAAGTGCATTAAGTGCATCCATATCCCCACCACCAGTGCAAGTATTAGGACTAGTAGTCAAACAGCAACACACACAGATCTTTCACTTCCAGCCACCACGCCCTCTGGCCACTCACTCGCCAAACAGTACAGGAACACAGAGACAAACGGAGGTCAGGGAATAGAGTATACACGTGGGAGGAGTGAATGGGGAGGGATAGGGGGAGGGGAAGGGGGCGATGGAGCAAAGGAGTAGGAGTAAGGAACGGTCAAAGGGTAAGACACAAAAAGAGGCAGGGCACACAGACGACCGTCACAGGTACTCAACACGCTCGGCTTTCTCTCTGCAACCACCACTTCAGCTCTTCCACCAACAATATCGCCACTCTCCAACTACACACAATCGCTAATGGGTCTAAAGACGCTTTCCCCCTTGCTCTGGTCACTTTTATTTCGGGTCCATCATATTACGCCCATCTTCCCGCTCAACCAGAGCCATTTCGCTATTCGTTATACGTTGTACCCGTCCACGTCGTATCACCGCCCCTAACACGCCCCCGACATGCCTCTTATTTGGACGTTTTTACGTGAACGTACGAGCGACACGGACGCACTGAAACATTGCTTTCGATTATATGGATTTACTCGTTTTTGTGAGATAAACGTCCATCTCCCGATATAGGTCGGAACTTGGGCGTTTTTCTCGTTCGATTATAAGCAGGACAGTAACCTAGTGTTGTCAGCACCATATCTGGGCTTAACAAACCCAGCTTGATCTCTATGTATAAGAGACTGTATGCTGTTGTCCAGTCTGCAACATAATAATTTTGCAAAGATTTTGTAATCTACGTTTAACAATGAAATTGGTCTATAGTTATGCACTGATGTGCAGTCTCTGTTGGCTTTAGGGAGCACTACAATGACAGCATCCAAAAAATGTCCGACAAAGTTTAAATTTAGTAGATCTTGGTAATAGAGCAACAGGGGTTGCAGAACAAGGGACAGAAATGACTTATAAAATTCAGCTGGGAGACCATCAGGTCCAGGCATCTTTGATGAAGATAGCATCTTGATTGCAGAGCATATCTCATCCTGGGAAATGGGTCAACTGAGCTGGCATGCTTGTTGCTCAGAGAGGCAAGGGAGATCCAGTGAGGAAAGAAAGGCAGAGATTTCAGAATCAGAAGCTACACACTCAGAAGAGTACAACAAGGTATAGAATGATAAATGCTTTCAATATTTGAGAAGATGAAGTCAAGGCCGCACCAGCAGGTGATACAATGGTGGCTATGTGCTGTTTCGTTCTTTTGCCTTTGAGATAAGATGCCAGTAATTTACCAGCTTTGTTTGATCCTGCGTAACACGTGGCGCTCTGTAGAAAGGCGATGGCGTTGGCAGCATCGGATAGAATCAAGTTGTATTGCATTTTAAGGTATCTGAGTTTTTGTAGCGTAGATTTTGATGAGGACGTATATAAAGTCATTTCAAGTTGACGGATTTCTTCTTCAAGCTTAACAGCTTTGGCGTTGTTGGTTTTGTGAAGATGAGACATGTAGCTATCTACTTCACCTCACAACCAAGACTTGTATGCTTCCCATATTGTTACTTATGATGGCACAGAGTCATTATTAGCGGCGAAAAATTCAGCTGACCTTTGAGCAATGAGCTGCTGAAAAGTGGAGTCTGGGAGTAAAGAGGAATTAAGCCTCCAAAAAGAACAGTTTGCTTTATCAAGGGACCAATTAAAATCACATGATACAGCTGCATGGTTGGATATTGATATTTCGTGCACCTGTGCAGCATTAAGCATAGGAATCAAGTCTTTGGTGCTGAGTATATAGTCAATTCTTGAGTATGTGTGATGTGGGGCAGAGAAAAAGGAATATTCCCTTGAAGTTGGGTATAGTAACCTCCACAAGTCAGACCATCCATTAGACTGCATAAGACTATTTAATACGGACCGTACTTTGAGTTTAGCAGGTCTACAATTAGAGGAGCTGTCTAGGGAGGGGTCAATTGGGAAATTAAAGTCACCTCCGATAATAGTGTGGCAGTTAAGAGCACTGGGTCCAGCAGCATTGATGCCTTGAAAAAAGCTGAGTTCATCGTCATTCGGGGCATAGACATTAATTAGCATTAGGGGTTTGCCCTCCAGTGTGCCTTCCAGCCGCA
Source organism: Microcaecilia unicolor (assembly GCF_901765095.1). NCBI lineage: Eukaryota > Metazoa > Chordata > Amphibia > Gymnophiona > Siphonopidae > Microcaecilia > Microcaecilia unicolor. The sequence continues at coordinate 211,582,013 of NC_044031.1, forward strand.
ACCACCTACCAGCGTTATCATTAGCCTGAGAGATAAGCTGGAAGGGCAAGGACTTTCTGATTAGCGTGATGACATCATTCTTGCGACCAGGAGCTGGGCTAATAAAGCATTGATCAAACCAGTTACCAGCAAGTTTGGAGCCTTCGTGTGCATCCAGGTGAGACTCTTGCAGGAAACAGATATCAGACTTTCTCCTCTTCAGGTATAGCAGGAGCTTCCTATGCTTGATAGGATTGGTAATCCCTTTAAAGTTGAGGGATAGTATACTGTGACAAGGCTACTGCCAGGGTGGCTAGGATGAAGCATTTAGACCCTGAAATACAAGTACCAGAAGCCATTGCAAGGAGGGAGGCAGAGAGTAGTCTGGAGACAAGGGAATGGATTACCAGCTCCAGCAGAGGGAGCCAGGAGGATAGCCAGGCTGAGCCTATAATTTTGACACCCACTAGGGGGAGGCAGAGGGAAGAAGCTCAGTTCCCCTGGATACGCAATCAATATACCATGTGGTCAAGCTGGAATAGAGAGGGGCCCATGGAGAGGGAAGAAGATGATTGGATGGATTATATAGAAGGAGGGGTAGATCAGGGGGGAGAGGAATCCCAGGAGGGGGGAGAAGCCTCTATGGAGTGGGAGAGTTCCAAGGCAGGGATGGCCAGCTCCTGAGGGTTTGGAAGGTGTTGGAGGTGAGAGAAACCTGCCGCAGAGATGATGTCCTGTCAACAAGAACAGAAAAAAACTTCCAAGGGAAAAATGCACAATAACAAGTCATAGGAATGTCTGATGGCCAGCTGTCTTACTAGACTGGCCACAGAGACATCCCAGCAGAGCAGTGGGGCAGCCTATGGGCAGTGCAGTGAACTTCACATAAAAGATCTCAGGTATACACCATAAGCCCCTTATATTGTATGTTGAGACTCCAGGAATAGCAAAAAATGTACTGAACCCAACTGTACACCACTACAATAGCCCTTTGGTCTGCAGGTCTCACCTATATAGGTATTTTGTGGTTTTTGGTGTGCTCACACTTTCTACCACAAGTGTAGCAGTTAGCATAGGATATGGGCCTGGATCCCTTTCTCTACAGTGTACTTCACCAATCACTAGGCTACTCCAGAGCCCCGCTTGCTTTTCTAAGAGGAATGGCCATTATATCTGCAGGTGTCATAGAGCCTGGTATGTACTGTCAATTTCACCTCTTAGGAGTGATCCCTGGGGGATTAAGGGGGTATCGGCCTGCTTATCCGACATTGCTGCCTGGATGTCCAACCGCCACCTGAAACTGAACATGTCCAAGACCGAGCTTATCGTCTTTCCACCAAAACCCACTTCTCCTCTTCCTCCACTTTCTATCTCAGTTGATAACACCCTCATCCTCCCCGTCTCATCTGCCCACAACCTCGGAGTCATCTTTGACTCCTCTCTCTCCTTCTCTGCGCATATCCAGCAGATAGCCAAGACCTGTCGCTTCTTCCTCTTTAACATCAGCAAAATTCGCCCTTTCCTCTCTGAACACACCACCCGAACTCTCGTCCACGCTCTCATTACCTCTCGCCTGGACTACTGCAACTTACTCCTCACTGGCCTCCCACTTAGCCATCTATCCCCCCTTCAGTCTGTTCAGAACTCTGCTGCACGTCTCATATTCCGCCAGAACCGATATACTCATATCACCCCTCTCCTCAGGTCACTTCACTGGCTTCCGATCAGATACCGCATTCAATTCAAGCTTCTCCTTCTTACCTACAAATGCACTCAGTCTGCTGCCCCTCACTATCTTTCTACCCTCATCTCCCCTTACGTTCCCGCCCGTAACCTCCGTTCACAGGATAAATCCCTCCTCTCAGTACCCTTCTCCACCACCGCCAACTCCAGGCTCCGCTCATTCTGCCTCACCTCACCCTATGCTTGGAACAACCTTCCTGAACCCTTACGCCAAGCCCCCTCCCTGCCCGTCTTCAAGTCTTTGCTTAAAGCCCACCTCTTCAATGCTGCGTTCGGCACCTAACCCTCACAGTTCAGTGAATCCAGACTGCCCCAATTTGACTGCCCCTATCGGACCGACCGTTCACTTGTCTATTAGATTGTAAGCTCTTTGAGCAGGGACTGTCTCTCTTTGTTAAATTGTACAGCGCTGCGTAACCCTAGTAGCGCTCTAGAAATGTTAAGTAGTAGTAGTAGAGTCATACTTTTATCCCTCCAGTAGCCATCTGGTCAGTGGGCATGTTTTTGGCACATAGTCGTTATTGAAACAGGTCTAGCCAAAAAGTCCTATTTTATGCTCTGGTCATTTTTACAATGTTCCATTATCACAGAGGTATAAACATATATGAGGGTGATCTCCTTTTACAATAAATCAAATATCTAGAAAAGACAGGAGATTCTGTATGTGGGTAATAGGCGTATCAAACTTAAGCATTGATAGTTCAACCACTCTCTTATTGTTTGAGGAAAAGGCCTCAAGAAGCCTCCAGCTTTCTATTTTAGCTTCGGGGGCTGGACTGCTACATCACTAGCCAAAAAACCTCGTTATGTGCAACTTTACTCTGTTGCTAGATTACTCTATCACATTAATATAGATTCTATAAGCGTGAAACAACTTAGCTTGTCTGTTGTCTCCTTTATCACAGAGGAACATCCAAATCATAAGCTTGCCCTAGTCGTGCCCAAAACATGCCTCCAGCACACTCCCTTGTGAATTAGACAAACTGTATTTAAAAAAGAAGTCTTAAAATAAGTTTCAAAAATAGTGATTTGGATGTTTTTGCAAAAATAATAAAATTCATCTGCTGTTTTGTATCATTCTTTGGACGTTTTTCAGTTTAAAAAATGAGCCCCTAAGACGCTACCATTAAGACGTGTTATTTTACCATTAGCTCATGCTATTTTAGCACAAGTTCCATTTTATGCAATGACACCTAGTTACTAATAACCCGATTTAACAGTTAAATAAGCCATCTTAGTAGGCTACATTGATAACTTCCCCCGTAAAGGTTAACCACACACCACTCCCCTTTACCCTTTCTCTTTTAGAAGCATATACAGTAAAAACACACACAAACAGTACACCCTCTGACAGGAAAATACAACGAATCATGGAAGCTGTCATTCTCCTCATTTTATTCTTCTGCCCATGTAAGTAAACATCTTTTCAACACATCACTGTCTGGGACACACATGGCTATTTATTTTTTACAGATTATTTAGAACTGAAACCTGCTTCTTGTTCTTACTTCAAAAACAGCTGTCTTAGGTGACCTTGTTCAGTCCAGTCCATCAGTGACCAAAGAGAGTGGGCAAATGGTGATGCTGACCTGTGAAATGGAAGCGAGGATAGCCTTTGAGAATACCGCCATTCACTGGTATAGACAGAAGCCTGAAGGAGGGAGTCTTGACTGGATCGTGTATTTCCAATCACAGGGAAGTCAAAAAATGGCAGAGCAATTGGATGACAGGTTTTCTATTCGCAAGGGAAGTGGAAAAAAAGCTTGTTTTCTAACTATCACTGATGTTGAAGAAAAAGACAGTGCTACTTATTACTGTGCATACTGGAAATCTCACGGTGTCAGAAAACCACAGAGAGCCTGCGCAAAAAGAGATGAGAAGAAAGATTAACTGTGCATTGTGTAACACCAGATACATATGTTGAAAAACAATTATACATTTTACTTTGGCCAAAGTGTTATCCAAATTAATATAAATATGGTACTATCTTAGAACATGAGTATAAAATACTTATCCCTCTTACAATTCTGTTCAATTTTTCATTTGAAGTAGGTTTCATAAGTTTGGAGGAGAGCAGATGTTGTACCTGGACTGGAAAACTTTAAACCTACTAGTTTGATATCATGGACATACCAGTGAAGGTCAGGATAGCACAAAACCCTGAAGCTTGTGGGTTGCAGGATCTTAGGCAATATGGTTTCATTAGAGAAAGACATTGCCAAGCAAGCTTGATTGATTTCTTTAATGAAAAGACTAGAGCACTAGGGGGATGACCTATCTGAATTTCAATAAAACATTAGGCATGGTACCATAAGGAAGACTGCTAAGAAATCTTGTCAGCTTGGGAGCTGGTAGAAAAACATACATTGTGTGAAAGTTGGCTAAGTCACAGATCTCTGACCTTTCTAATGTAAGGAGCATGACCAGTGGGGCTTCCAGATAGATCAGGGCAAGTCCAATTTTCTTGAATGTTTTAATAGTGACACTGTTGAAAGGCTAAATGGAAAAGATGATAAGTAAACTTGCAACAGAGTAAACATTTCAGTAAATGTTCCAGAGTAATGGGCAGTGGTCTTTTTCTTGGTGCTGGTACTCACATGCCATCCTTAATGGGGAGAGTTTAATTAAAAAAAAACACAATATAGCACCCATTTTGTCAGACAAGTCAGAATAGTTTACATAATAATAATAATAATAATAATAATAATAATAAACTGGCAACAGAGAAGAATGCCAGAATAAAATAGGAAAGAACCAAACACAGTCACCCAACAATCCCAGTGAAAAGAGACAAACAAATAACCCCCATCCCTTCAAACCAAAGTACCCACAATCCTGCCTCAACAACCATCCTTCCTTGCAAGTCACCCGAGCAGAAGACAATCCCGCTCTCGTACTTTAAATAATGAATAGGACTGCTCCGCATGAATAGATTGTGGAAGCTGGTTCCATAAAGAAGGAGCAAACCCAAAAAAACCCTCCTTGTCCCGGAAATTCATGCCTGAGCTGGAGATGGAAGGGCCAATAAAGCTTTATTTTGGGACCTAAGGGTCCTAGTGGGAACATACGACTGCAACAAATTAACCACGTAGCCAGGATTCCCAATACATAATGCTTTCTGCACCATGGTTAACGCTTTATACATAGGCCCGAATTCCACAGGTAACCAATGTATTTAGCATAAAGAAGAGTCACATATTCCCGCCTTGTCAGCCCATTAAGTAAAACAAATATCCACATTCAACTGTTTGTAACCCCTTCAGCATCTGACGGAACACTCCCATATAGACTATATTAGTGTAGTCCAATTTCGAAATAAGAAAAGGATGCAAAAATGTATGTAACACTGCTTCATCAAAATATGGGCATTTCACCTATAGATCCCTACACTGAAGCCATACCCAAATGCATTAGCTAAGTCATAAACAGAACATGACCAAAGCCTCACAAAATACAGAATTAAGAACCACATTTTATATATGAGCAGTTAAAAACTGAATGGAGACTAAAAAACAAACAAACAAAAAAACAGATGCATGCAACCCCGGATTCTATATATGGAGCCCAAAATTGGGTGCTGACCCATGATGTGTTCTCAATTAAATTGGTTAATGAGCCAATTAGTGCCAATAATTGGGTGTTAATTGGCACCAATTTACATTACATTTCTGTCTTATATCCCACTAACACCTCAGTTCTAAGCAGGCCACAAAGGTCAAGAGGCCAGGACAATCTGGGAATTACATAAACCCACATCAAATACCATAAACCAGAAATTACTAAACTTCCCATTTCTTAAATAAACATGTTTTAATCTTCCTTCTAAACATAAGATACTATTGAGGAAATACATACAATTTACCACAATCCCTCCAAAGTCTTGCAGCTTGAATAGCCAATGAGTTCTCAAAAACTATTAATTGCTTCTTTCCCTTAGCTAAGGGAAAGGCAAACAACATAATTTTGCGTACTCTTCTAAGTCTCGAAATAGACAAAAAATAATCTGAAATCAAACTTTGCAAAACTTTAAACAAAATCAAGCATGTTTAAAAATAATCCTGGCTTTATTGGCAACTAGTGTAACTTAACATACAATGAGGATATACTATCGTACTTGGAACGCCCAAAAATCAGATGGACCTCTGTATTCTGCACTGTTTCTAATCTTTTAAAAAGGTTTCTACGTACAACCTGAATATATTGAATTACAATAGTCGAAGTAAGACAATATAAGGGCATGAGTTAATTGCTCAAATTGACATGTGAAAATATTTCCAAATAGTACGTGATTTTCTCATCATAAAGAAACACTTCTTAACTAGTGAATTAATCTGCAATGCCATTGAAACAGCACCAGGGGTGTAGCCAGACAACAGATTTTGGGTGGGCAAGGGCAAGAAGTGGGTGGGCACCAAGTGTTCTCCCCCCCCCCCCCCCCCCACCACCACCAAAAAAATATCTCAGCTGGAGGGAAAACGCTTCTTTCCACCTTGGCAGTCTACAGCAGGCATGCACTGAAAACTGAGCATGCGCAGGTGCCGGTATCGTGGAGAGTAGCATTTTCATTACCTTCAGAAGGAAGTCTTCAGCTGGCAGAGCTTGAGATCCCCACCAGCTACCGCTAAATGTGTGCTACTGTTGGGTGCACCTGAGCCCTAAGTGGGTGGGCCCCGGCCCACCCAGGCCCACCTGTGACTACGCCACTGAACTGCACTGTCAAACTGAACACCCACATTTTTTATAGTTTTAGAGGTGATAAAATTACAGGAATTAACAGTGATAATTTGAATTTGTGCACATCTTACTACACACTATTCTACAACAATGTGCACACATATCACGTAGCATGAAATGCAAAAGAGGGAGAATCCATAGGAGGTACACAGGCAGGTCAGGGGCGTTCCTAAAATTTGCATGTAGTGTTATAGAATACTGGGCATGTGCTCCCAAATTGGGCGCCGGAATTTACACCTGATTTTTCAGCAGGTGTGAGTTCTGGCGTACAAATCTGGGCACTGAAATTGGCACTCAGTGGTATTCCATATTGGACGCTCATCTTTCGGTACCCACTATAGATTAGCATTGAGTGCTGATATTTTTCAGCGTTGATATTTGAGCACTATTTACTGAATGCAGCCCGCAGAGTAGCATCAGAACAGAAATACATTTCCTCCTGTACTGTGCAGAATATAAAGACAGAAAGATGCTGCGCATTCAGCTTCCCAGAGTTAATGCATTTGAATTAGGAAAGCAAAAAGAAAACAGTTACTTTTCTACCTCTGTTGTCTGGACATTTTGGGTTCAAACTTCCCTCTCCATCCCCTCTCACCCCCCAGCAACAATGATGAGAGACATTCACCCTACATATATAAAAGAATGATGAGGCTTTGTGGCCCCAACATAACACCTCCTGTCCAGTCCAGTGTTTATTAACCACTGTACCAATGGTAGATTTAGGGCATGGCAAATCAGGTGATTCGCAAGGCCTTACACATTACAATATCCCACAGTTTTGTAAATCAATACATTTTTTTCAGTTACTTCCGCATTTGCATTTTAACACAACTTTCATCTAATTCCCCAAAAGAATATTGAAAAAATTCATCAATTTTTTGACTCATTACATATGATATGGCCACCAGCTGCTACTATGTATGAAAAAGGTCATCAGCTGGATGCAATTAGTTTTATCATTCATCCAATCAGATTAAAATTCAAAGTAATTATTGGCTTCCAGTGCCTTGGTCAGATCAATTTTTTGGTAGGAATTATATAACTCTAAATAAGAAAGATAGCCACAAGCAGGTAATTTCTTCTAGAGGAACTCTTAGATTATGCTGCTGTTTGGGAAAAAGTAGGAAGAATATGGTTGGATAAATCATCCTCCACAAATAGCCCGATTCAGGACTGGAATAGTAACATAGTAGATGATGGCAGAAAAAGACCTGCACGTCCATCCAGTCTGCCCAACAAGATGAACTCATGTGTATACCTTACCTTGATTTGTACCTGTCTTTTTCAGGGCACAGACCGTATAAGTCTGCCCAGCACTATTCCCCGCCTCCCAACCACCAACCCCTCTTCCCCCCACCGGCTCCGCCACCCAATTTCAGCTAAGCTTCTGAGGAGATTCCTCCAAATGGTATACCAAGGATCTTTCAGATTGTAAAAGAGAATGCAGAAAACTAGAAAGACAGTGGAGAAAAACTAAATTAGAAGAGCACAGACAAAATTCGAGGAAAGATATTAATAAGTATAAATTTATGACAGTTCAGAGTAGGAAGAACTATTATTGCATCTTGATTAATAAGAACTCACTAGATAGTAAGAAATTATTTTCAGTGGTAAATTATTTAACTAGGGTTGAAAACTTAGGGGATCCTTTTACCAAAAGGCAGTAGAAGGTGACCCGGGGTGGCGTTGGTGTGCAGGATTGCCATGCGCTGAGGCCACCTTTTACCGCTGTTGGTAAAAGGTACTTTTTGTTAAAGGGCCAATAAATGGCCATGCGCTAACGATACACATTATCATGCAGCTATTTGCTAGGGGAGTCCTTATCACCTCCTATTTAGGAGGTGGTGAGGGCTCTGAGACTAACCCACTGTCACTGACTCGATTGCTAGAAAGGGGTCCTGAGTCGAGTCGAAGACCCAGAGGCCCCAACCAGTGGTAGACAGGTCACCTGTACAGAGCAGGAGTACCTGAAACAGCCTAACCAACAGCGGGCTTCGGAGGAGCTGCGACAGGAACAACCTGAAACACTGGAGCAGTCTTATCCCAAGATGGGCTTCAGCTGGGCTGAGACAGGAACAAACCGAAGCACTGGAGCAGCCTTATCCCAAGACGGGCTTCAGCTGGGCTAAGACGAGAATAAACCAAAGCACTGGAGCAGCCTTATCCCAAGACAGGCTTCAGCTGGCTGGGACAGGAACAGACTGAACTACTGGAGCAACAAGGCAAAAACCAGCTGAAGTTCAGGCACCACAGAGAACAGCAACTTACAGGGAAGAGAGGAAGTTGTGAAGGCAGGGAAATGTTGAACCCGTAGGTTTAAATCTCCCTCCCCTGCTGACATCATCTGGGCATTTTGCCTGGCCCACAGAAGAACGTGCCCAAAATGCGCACCTGCCTGAGGCCTCTGCTGCTGAGGGTTTGGGGAACGAAAAGCCCCCACCACCACAAGGACCGCGACTGTCAGCATCCAGTTTGGAGCAGCTGCACGGCTGAATCTCAGCCCCCTCCAGTGCGGTAAGTGCAGTGGTCATCATGACATCCAGCGGTAACTGGGCAGCACCATCGGATATGCCTCCAGTTCTACAAAATACAAAAAGGTTTCTAGCACCGGAAGCCGTAACTACTACCGGGCTCCTGAGCAAGGCCAGCGGTAGGGTTGATTTCCCATGCGCAAACCCAGATAGTAAAAGGGCCCCTTATTTACAGATAAGGAACATTATTTCCAAGCCCTAAGGAACTGGTTAACCATTTTAAATTTAAGATTTAAATCTTAGGAAGCTTGTAAATTATAAAGTACCTTCCATTGATTTAATTACCAATTCAGCACCATAAGTTCTTAGAGAAGAGAACATTTCTCTGGTAAGTGATATTATCTTGCTCTGTGCTTAGTAACGTAAAGATTGGGTTTAAAAGATGAATTGTAGGATATTGATAAACACAACTAGAATGTTAAAAAAAAGAAGCAAACTTTATTAGCTAGTCTCCACACCCTTTCCCCCCATAGTTTTAAAACTTGAATTTTCTGCCATAGCGTTAACAGATAGACTCTAGAAGGAACAGCAGGGCCTAGTTCAGTCCTCATTCCCACCCACCCACCTCAGCTCCCACCCACTCCTAGCTCAACTCTTCATTTATAGTTAATTAATCTAATTAGGACAAGAGGAGAGTTTTCATTAGAGTTTTAATTACATTTAATTAGTTCCTGAAAAGCAAACACTAAATAAAAATGACATATTACACCTTATAATCTTAAGGTTCTTTATATTCATCTGATATCCCTAATACCTTAAAAAGTTTTAATTAAACAACTCCATAATACTAAGATGCAGACAGAAGTCCAGCAGCGAGAGGGGTGCTATCCAGACTTTTGAATTGATTTTTGGAAGAGTATACATCACGGGCGTTAGAGGATGTTTAGGATTCAAGAAATTAAATCCACAAGGATCTACAGAGACCCCCTGGCAGACCGATTCTTTCCTCTCAAGGTTCCCTGTTTGACCCTCTGGCAGTCTTCGTTGACTTTTTTTTTATATACCTTTTGTGTTGGACATCCCCCACATACATAAAGGACGCCACGCATTTTTTACAGCTTTTGTCTGATTTTGTATTTCTATTGGGAGGGCGTCTTTTGATGGCTACTCTAGATATTAAAGCCCTGTACACGTCCATACCTTGGGATCAGGCTTTGGTAGCTGTTTTGAAAGCTCTCAAGTCTCGTCCCAGGCGCCTCAAGAAGTCCCGTCTGATTTTCTGTTACGCCTTACCAAGCTGGCCCTTACTGAGAAATTTTTTCTGTTTTCAGGCACTTTCTTTTTACAGTGCTCTGGTGTAGCCATGGGCACCACTTTTGCCCCGTCTATTGCAAATTTATTCATGGACGATTTTGAACAACATTGGCTACCCATTTCTCCTTATCAACCTAAGGTGGTCTTTTGGCAGCGTTACATAGATGACATCTTCCTTCTTTGGTTGAGTACTGTAGCTGACTTGGGTGCTTTTGTGGATTGGCTCAACACCTGCAATCCTGCGATACAATTCATCATGTCTTGCTCTTTTGATGACATCCACTTTTTAGATGTCCAGATTCATCAAAGCGATGGGGTGTTTGTCACCAAGGTCTACAAAAAATCTACCGACTGCAACACTTTACTATCATATAACAGCTGCCACCCCCGTTCTTTACACAAGAGCCTGCCTTTTTCGCAGTTCCTATGTTTTCGTCAGATCTGTATATCTATAGAGGACTTTAAAGCTCTGTCACGATTGTGACTGTGACCCCTCTTTTGACTCACCTTTTCTGCTGGTCAGCTCATGAGCTGGCTTCTATCTGCATTGTTGTGTTTGAAATTGTGTTCCAAGCCTCACTTTGGTGTTCAGAGTGTAGGGTTCTACTTCATGTGTGTTTCAAGCCTCATTTTGGGTTCTGTGTATTTCCTGTCTCTGTCCTGTTATAAGGAAGTGGTGCTCTTTCATTCAGGACCTTTGCAATGCCAAAGGTCCCCAGGTTAGTCCGTGTGCAGCAGCACTTCTGCCTTGCTCTAGTTTGTGTGCTTGTGGGCACTTCTGTTTAGATTTCTTGCCTTGTTCTATTCTGTGTGCCTTTGGGCACTCCTGTGTCTTGTTTTCTTAATTGTGGTGCCTGTGTGCACTTCTGCCTTTAGCCTTAGTTCTGTTGTTTGTTTGTCTGTTTGTTTGTTTTGTGTCCTGCCGAGTCTGCCTTGCTTGTTCTAGTCCCCTCTACTTTAGCTTCAGCCATAGTTCTGTTGTTTGTCTGTGTGGCTCAGCTTTGTGTCCTGCCTAGTCTGCCTTGCTTGTTCTAGTCCCCTCTCCCTTAGCTTCACCCATAGTTCTGTTGTTTGTCTGTGTGGGTCAGCTTTGTATCCTGCTTGTGTCTTCCCTGATTGTCTTCAGCTCCAGTCCCCTTCCTGCTTGTCTCTGCTCTGTTTTGCTTTTAGCTTCTGTTCCAGCCAAGCTTGTTTGTAAATCCTGAATCCTGCCTGTTTCTGCCAAGCTTGTTTGTAAATCCTGAATCCTGCCTGAGTATCCTGAATCCTGTTTCTGCCAAGCTTGTTTGTAAATCCTGAATCCTGCCTGAGTATCCTGAATTCTGTTTCTGCCAAGCTTGTTTGGAAATCCTGAATCCTACCTGAGTATCCTGAATCCTCTTCCAGCCAAGCCAAGTCCGTTCCAGCATTTGGTTCTAGTCCAGCCAAGCCAAGTCTGTTCCAACATTTGGTTCCAGTCCAGCCAAGCCAAGTGCATCCTGAATCCTGTCCAGTCCTGCTTGGGGGGTTTTGCCTCCTGCTGCCGCTCGACAACAGTAGGCCAAGGGCGCAGTTGTTCCAGAGTTCGTGCCTGTTTGTTCAAAGCCTGGGATCGTGACAAGCTCATTCTCAGACCCTTTTTCAAGATTTACTCAAGAGAGGTTATCCATTTAAAGTCCTCAAGTCAGCATATCGCAGAGCCCATTACATTAACCATGACCTTTTTCTGCCTAGATGAACTACTGGTGAAGAAAATAAGATAGTGTGTGTGATGTGCCACACCGCGGGAGGTGAACGGATAGCGAGTATATTGCAGAAGCACTGGGACATCATGAGGTCACACTCTGTCTTCCAGAATCAGGAATTGATGATTGCATTTTCTAGAGGTAGGAACATGAAGGAAATTATCAGTTTGTCGGAATTACCTCCTGTGTTGGATGCTTTGTCTGAACCTGCTAAGATTGGCCATTACAGATGTGGCCATTGTACTTGTACCATCACTATGCAGGGTGAAGTGTTCACAAACCACACTGACCAGAGATGTTACCGTTCTACCTGTTACACTGATTGCAAATCATCACACGTTGTGTATGTGCTACAGTGTCTGTGCCCAAAACTGTATGTTGGAAAGACGATCAGATCCCTGAACATTCGGATGAACGAACACAGACGCAGCATCGTTCACCAGAGGGTGGTAGAGCCTTTGGTGTCCCATTGCCAGCTACTCCTACACACGCTGGACCACTTTGTCATTAGAGTGATTGACCGTGTGGTTCCCCGACTACAGGGGGGGGGGGGGGTGATTTGGACACTTTGTATTTTTCATTTTTCATTGTATTTTTGTTGTTCATTTTCGGTAATTGTTTTCACTTTTTCTCCACATGCTGCTCGTTCTTTTAGTGCCTTATGCTTTACATTGTTTCAGTCTTGTATTTAGATTGACACAGGAGCTGCTTGTTTTTATGATCAACTGTGGCCATTTTGATTGGCTGTCAGTTATGCACCAGTGGGCGTCCGGAGTAAAATAGACGCCATTTTCTCAGGCACTTCATGCAGCAGCAGAGCCTTGAGTCTTTAGAGAGGCAGACTTTTTGAGTACGCGTTGCATGGGTTTTTCTCAGTATGGGTGGCATGGTATGTGAGCTACACGTGTGTGGACTTATGCTTAGTCAATCACTTTTCATTTTTTGTTGGCGTTGCAGGTTCTTCTACAGAATTACTGCAGCAGCGATCGTCAGCCAGGATTTTGACGTCCTTATCCCTTGAAGAAGACCCACGGCGAAATGGGTCCGTCGGGTGCGGATGCCTGCCTAAGACGCTGCATGTTGTTTTGCCTAGCCACCTAAGTTGCTTTTTTTCTTTTTTAAGAGCTTGCAGCTATGTTATTTAAGCATACTTAAGCAAATTTTAAAATAACAAAAATTAGTACTGCTGTCAAATTCACACATAGGTTGGATCGGGGGGTTTTCAGATCAATGATAAAGAGTTTGTACCGTGACGTCCAAGTTTGGAATAATTCCAGCAATTTTGCTGTGTGTCACGTTTTTCTGAGGTCTTTTCCCCTGTTTTTAAATTTTTTTCTTGTTGAACCTATATTGTTAATAGGCTCGTTTATGGACTATTGTAAAAATTGAACATGCAAATATTATTTATAGAAAACTAAAGAATTATAAAGATACTACTAACCTCAACTCACACCTCTGTTTCCCAGCATTACATATCAAGCCTATATTATACAAACTGAACCAGCAAAATATAAATCAGCACTTATAAACAGCAAATCAATACAAACAAATGGCTCCACTTACAAAGCGGCAGTAGTGATTCCCGACGCGGCAAATGTGACAAAGTCCATTCATTTCCTATAGGCTTTGTCAATATATATATATATATATATATATAAACATATATATGAAGAAATATCAAATATCATTTATCATTTGTAGAAAGCTCACCACATTGAGTCCAACTGGTTTCACTGTGTGTAATTTATAGATCCATCTTTGTTCACACTACCAAAGAACCTTTAAAATGCCCCTCTAGTTATTGGAAGAGGAGCATGTTCAATTCAAACTCTCAGTTGATCAAAACAATGACCACAACTGACACAATGGTCCACCATTGGGGCTGAATTTTTCCAAGAAGTGAAACAGTACAAGGTTCAATTATCTTTATCTTAAAGATTCTAAAAGTATGTCCTACATATTCAATTCAATTCAAATCAGGTCTTATATACAGCTAATATCCCCTGTTTAGAGTTCAGTGTGGTTTTATCATCTGTGGGACAGATGTTGGTACAATATTATAAGTAGGACATTGGGTATCTACATTCTTGTTGGTTATATGTGGTTTGTATTGTTAGTGAGATGGGTGAATACAATCTTGTTGGTTACATTCAATGTAATTGGGTTTCTGTGCTTGACCAGAGGCGAAAGATATGAATATAATGGACCCAAAGTGTCAAATAAGGTGTCCGTCTTGAAGAGTATATCCATTTCTTTTTTTTTTTTAAGTGTTTTTTATTGAGAAGAGAAACACACCATACAGATAGGTAATTCACAAATTACCAAAAGTACCAGCATCAGAATGAACTTCCATTCTACAGATGCAGATAAATGTCATACAGTGGTAAGCATCTCTGGCTGATATCCAACCCAACGTTATCACAGTGCTTTTAGCCACCGCACCACAACTACAAGCCAGGTATTAATCGGGCTATTTCTTTTTGTTTTAACCCCCCCCCCCCCCTCCTGCTTGTCCAACCCCCCCCCCTGCCCATCTCCTCCCCTCCTCCCTACCCATACCCACCCCTAAGAACTAGTACTGATTCACTGGGGTTATGTCACTGTTATGTTGGGACTTCTCCATCATTTGTGAGAGCCAGACCTAGTAGCCACTTATATGTTCAGTACCCGCCAGTTCTTCCATAATCCTATGTAGATGGTATCCTTCCGACCCTGCATATCCTTGTCCGGTTCCCCCTGCTCCCACTCCGCCATCTGTGTCATACTCGCCTGCCATTTGGCCGGGGGGGGGCGATGATGTGTCAATCCAGTGCTGTAAAATGACCCTCTTAGCTAGCACTAGAGCCAATAGGACAAATTAACATTGCTGTATCGACAACCCCTGGTCTACAAGGTCGACATCCAAGCCCAGTATCAGTATATCCATTTCTCTTCAAAATTCTCCATAAACAGATTCACCACAGATGCGGCAAAAGTTGCACCCATTGCTGTCCCAAATATTTGTTTTTAAGAGCTATGTCATCAGTTGAACCAAAAAGTCTATAGGAACTAGATGGGGACGAGGACATTCATGGGCTAATTTTGCTGCTTCAACAGCTTCCTATTGTGGTATGCTCATGTATAAAGAGCATACATTGAGAATTACCAGCCACTGAATGGAAGCCAGATCTCTCTCTTGTTCCAAAAGATTTAGAAAATGAGTAGTATCCTTAACATACATTTTACCTTATGGCACCAAAGGTCTATAAAAAAAAGTCATCCCCAGTGTTAAAACTTATAAAAAGCATTTTTCATCTCTCAGTAAAACCACATGTCTTCTATTCAGTGTTTCGAAATGTGAGCCGCACACCACGCCCATTCACCCCTCCTTATTCACATGCACATTTTCATACAAACGCACACACATAGATGCCTTCACTGGGACAAAATCCTGTGTGCAGTCATGATGGACTCAAGACCCACAATCATGGAAAATGCCTTTATTGTCCTGCTTTTCTGCTCATGTAAGTAAACTCTTTTTAAACAATATACAACTAATAAAAGAGATATGGCTATTTATTTTCATAGATTATTTAAAACTAAAAGATTTTCTGGTTTTGCTTTGAAAACAGCTGTCTTAGGTGATCTTATTCAATCCAGTCCATCAGTCACCAGAAAGACCAGCAAAAGTGCAATGCTCACTTGTGAAATGAAGGGGACATCCATTGAGAATATCATCATCCACTGGTATAGACAGAAGCCTGAAGGAGGGGGTCTTGAGTGGATCCTGTATTTCCAATCACCAGAAATTCAGAAAATAGCAAAGCAATTTGATGACAGGTTTTCTGCTCAGAAAGAACAGAGTAAAAGCACTTCTTTTCTGACAATAATTAATCTTAAAGAAACAGACAGTGCTACTTACTACTGTGCATATTGGAAAGGCCCCACAGTGATAAAAAGCCACAAAGAGCCAGCTCAAAAAAGATGAGGGGAAAGATTAGCCATGCATGGAGCAGTTTATGCCCTGAGATAAAGAATATCCAAATAAACCAAATATAGTACCATCTAAGGCTCTATTTTTTCTTAAAACATTGTCAGGGGCATTTTCGAAAGATTAGGGCGCCCATCTTCTGACACAAATCGGAAGATGGGCATCCTTCTCTCAGGGTCACCCAAATCAGCATAATCAAAAGCCGATTTTGGGTGTCCCCAACTACTTCCCATTGTGGGGACGACCAAAGTTCCCGGGGGCGTGTTGGAGGTGTAGCGAAGGTGGGACTGGGGCGTGCCTAACACATGGGTGTCCTCGAGCGATAATGGAAAAAAGAAGGGCGTCCCTGACAAGCACTTGGACGACTTTACTTGGTCCATTTTTTTTTTACGACCAAGCCTCAAAAAGGTGACCGAACTGACCAGATGTGGTCACTAACCCCCTCCCACCCTGAAAAAAACAACTTTAAAAACTTTTTTTGCCAGCCTGAAATGTCATACTCAGGTCCATCGCAGTGTGTGTCAGCGGAGGCATAGCAAAGGCATGGATGTCCTTCTTTCAAACATTTTGGACGTCCTGAACTGCCCCCCCCCCCCCACAGGGACGGCCAAATTTCAAGGGAGTGGAGTGGCGTGGAGTGAAGTGGAGGAGTGGCCTAGTGGTTAGAGCACTGGTCTTGTAATCCAGAGGTGGCTGGCTCAAATCCCACTGCTGCTACTTGTGATCCAAAATCCAAATAAATAAAGGGGGTGTCGGAGGCATAGCAAAGGCATGGACATCCTTCTCACAGAAACATCTGCATTTTGGACATCACAGGCTTCCACCACCTTCTGAAAAAAAACACAGAGAAAAACTCTAATTAGTGTCTATTTGGGTGATTTATATTCATAGTGAGATTTAGTGTTGTGGGTATTTGGATCTGTATTGTGTTAAATTGTGTTACCCTCCCTTCTGTTTTTTAAACACAGACTTTTCTCCCATTTCTTTAGAATTTTTGAAATATTCTGGGAGTTTTTCTCTTTGGTTTTTTTTTTTTTTCGGAAGGTGGTGGAAGCCTGTGATGGTAATATTTACAGTGGAGCATAAAAGTCAGGCTCACTGTTACACTGAGGCTATTTTTTAAAATGTAATATATTTTATCCTTCAGATCTGAATCCCCAGTGTGACACTATATTGGAGTGATGTGTTTGATAGTTTCTTTCTTACTCACAGTAGGTCATGAATTTTTAGACCTTCAGGTGTCCTTCACAGGAATATTAACCAGCGCTCCCCTCACCGAAACGGCCCACAAATCGGCCCCAGAGTCCCCTGATTATTATTTTTTTTTCTATCCTTCTTCCCCTTCCTTTCCCTAGAACCCTCCAGCCCACCAGGTAAGTATAAAATTTTTTATTATTCTTCTCTTTTAACCCCTTGTTACAGTAGGACCACAGAAAACAAATGCTAATGGGAATGGATGTGTGGTAGACCAGGTCCGGTTCTAGAAAACTGTGTTTGCGAGGAGTTAGCTAAACTAAAAATAAACAAACAGATGGGGCCTGATGGGATACATGCGAGAGTACTGGAGTCTGGAGTGGTCCTGGAGGACTGGAGAAGGGCAAATGTGGTACCTTTGCATAAGAGCAGAAGTAAGGAGGAGGATGGAAATTACACCTTCAGTGGTGAATAAACTAATTGAAACGCTTCTGAAGCAGAAGATTCTGAGGTTTCAAGAATCAAATGGACTGCAGTACCTGAGGCAGCATGGTTTCACTAGAGGCAGGACTTGTCAGACAAATCTGATTTTTTCACTGGGTGACCAAACAGTTGGATATAGGAGGGGTGCTAGATGGTGAACTTGGATTATAGCAAAGCCTTTGACATGGTTCCACATAGGCAACTGATAAGTAAGCTGAGTGCCCTCGGTATGGACCCTAAAGTGACTGACTGGGTTAAAAACTGGTTAAGTGGAAGGAGACAGAGTGTAATGGTAAATGGAGTTTGCTAAGAGGAAAAGGATGTTAACAGTGGTGAACTGCAGGGATCTGTCCTTGAGCTGGCTTTTTAAAATATCTTTGTGAGTGATATGGTGCAAGGACTGTCTGGTAAGGTTTCTATCTTTGAGGATGATACCAAACTCTATTAGGGTAGACACCCCAGATGGTGTAGATAGTATGAGGAGGGATCTAGCGAAGCTTGAAGAATGGTCCAGGAATTGGCAATTAAGATTTAATGCTAAAAAATGCAGGGTAATGCACTTGGGCTACAAAAATCCAAGAGAATGATATACTACAGGGGGTGAAGTACTCCTGTGTACAAAAGAAGAGCAGGACTTGGAGGTGATCATATCTGATGATTTTAAGGTGGCCAAACAGGTAGAAAAGGTGACAATCAAAACCAGAAAAATGCTCGGGTGTATAGAAAAAAGGAATGGCCAGCAGGAAAAAGAAGGTGATAGTGTCCTTGTATAAGTCTCTAAGACTCCATTTAGAATACTGTATGCAGTTCTGGAGACTTAACCTACAGAAAGATATAAACAGGATGGAGTCAGTCCAGAAGGCAGCTACAAAATTGGTCAGTGGTCTCTGACATAAAGCATATGGGGACAGACTTATAGACCTCAATATGTATACTCTAGAAGAATGGTGGGAGAAAGGGGACATGATTAAGACTTCTAAATATCTCTGCGGCATTAATGTACAGGAGCTAAGCCATTTTCAAATGAAGGAAAACTCTGGAATGAGAGGGCATAGGATGGTTATGGGTTCAAGAGTAATCTAAAAAAAATACTTTTTCATGGAAAGGCTGATGGATACATGGAATAGCCTCCCAGTGGAGGCGGTGGAGACAAGGACTATGTCTGAATTTAAGAAAGCATGGGATAGGCACGTGGGACCTCTTAGGGAGAGGTGGAGATAGTGGATGCTGAGGATGGGCAGACTGGATGAACCATTTGGCTCTTTTCTGCTGTCATGTTGCTATGTTTCTAAAAGTGCTCCTTTAGAATACGAACCTCTTTTTCTATGACTAGTCAGATTTTAATTATCTTTTCAAGTCAGGTTATTTTAATTCCAGAAAACTCAAAACTTATTGTTGAATGAACCCTTCTAAACAAAGCACATCCATCATTATAACATTTATGTGATTCTCTAAGAAAATGTGGGACTCTTTTTTTTTCTCTTCTTCTCACCAGTAGGAGTTAGAACACCATTCCATGAAATGATACAATTAGTGAGGGTCGCTTCCCAGTGATGAACATACTCAGGAACGCAACTAGGATATTAGGTGTCATCGGCAAATCTTCAGCCTTGCACCTCCTCCAATTAACTTTGAGGCCCCATGTCCTCTCAACAATTATTATCACCCCAATACAACCCTTCTCAGAATGATCCTGATAAATGGGTTATTTGAAACTACCCGCTTTCCCTGCAGGTAAAAGTACTTTTTGTTATTTTCTTCAGCTCATGTGGATATGAGGACCTATTTTTCTTGGACTTCAGCTTCTCTCTGCCACCCCCAGCAACCACTGCTCTAGGCAAGTGCCTAGTCCTGTCTAACGGGTGGGCCAGCCCTGATCATACTATTCTGTGGGTTTCCTGTCCGATGTACAGACTATTACTACTTAGTAAAGACAGTGAACAATTTATCTCAGCCCCAGATGTTCAGCGGAAGCAGAGCTGTTATAAAATGTGATCTCAGAGTTCTCAGTAATCAGGAAGTTGGGCTGAGGGGAGGGAAAAATAAAAGTAGTCAAGGAACATAAAATTATACAGTACAGCAGCAAGGCTTTACATCAGTTTTGTTTCTGATTTCCTTCACAGCTACAATTGCCCTATCTGGAGGTGTCATGATTCTCTCTTTAATTTGGGTCACAGTTTTTTTAGCAGGTAAGACACAATTTATTCTTCCAAATATTTTATTTGCCCTACCTTTGCTAGTTGGTGCTAACTCCAGTTTGTCTGCCATCGCAGGTCACTGTAGCGGCTTTCGCTTGGTCCAGTCTACTATATCCATAACAAGGCGTGAGGGAAGCACTGCTCGCATTGAATGCAGGATGGAAGACGGTGAAATGACAAAATCAGTTATCCACTGGTATCGCAGTCAGGAAGGGAAAGCCCTGGAATGGATTTTGTATTATCAAACAGGAACACAGCAACGGACTGATGACAAATTCAATCAAAAGTTTTCTGCCGTGAAAAATAAAGGCTCTTGCACTCTGACTATTGCAGACCCTTCAGTGCACGAGTCAGCTGTCTATTACTGTGCTAGCTGGGAGACACACTGCTTCAGACCTATCACGGCTCCTGTTAAAACTGCTCAAGCGGAGGCAACAAAGCGCTGGAAGTGAGGCAGCTCCGTACAAGGGATTCAGCCCTCGATTCTCAAGCCGGTGCATTGGGTCATGCAATGCTACTTTAAAAGAATCTTAGCAGGTACAGTAATATAAATTCATACTACAATTCATGATGGGGACAAAGAATGATATTTTTTAGGAGGAGCTAAAAGTATAAGACTTGAACTGCCCAATATTTAAAACCATTTAACCGGCCAGGAACAGCTCCCAGATAGTTAAGTGGCACTTAACCGGCTACCCTGCAATATTCAGCAGGAGATCGCCAGTTATCTCCCGCTGAATATTTCAGGTTAGCACTTAATGCAATATAACCAGCTATCCGCTAATATCCAGCGCATTGCCAGCTAAATTTGGCGGTCAAATTCAGCCACCTAAATAGTAGGCCTATCTTTGGCCAACTTCAACTTAACTGGCCAGTGCTGAATTTTGGCTTGGCTGGTTAAATTGAAACCAACCAGAAAACACCTGGATATTCAATGCTGGTCACCAGCATTGAATATCCAGGCTCAGCATCAACTGTGGGGGTCAGCCCAGCTAGCTCACTCAGTCTGAATACTGCTATGTATTTATTTAGATTTTGCTCACATCTTTTTCAGTAGTAGCTCAAGGTGAGTTACATTCAGGTACTCTGAATATTTCTCTGTCCCAGGAGGGCTCACAGTCTAAGTTTGTACCTGAAGCAATGGAGGGTTAAGTGACTTGCCCAAGATCACAAGGAGCAGCACTGGGATTTGAACCAGCCACCTGTGGATTACAAGACTGGTGTTCTAACCACTTGGCCACTTCTCCACTCTATGTAGCTTTGATCATATTTTATAGCATTGTTCATGTATATGGGTTCTCAACCCAGTCCTTAGGACACACCCAGACAGTCAGGGTTTTGGGACACCCACAGTGAATATGCATGAGATAGATTTGCATACAATGGAGGTAGTGGATGCGGATTTATCTCCTGTGGATATGCTGAAAACATGATTGGCAAATTGAATGAAAAATCTTGTTTTGAAACAATGAGGTTTGTTGTACAAGATTGTCCCAATGGTACGGTTTTGTTAAATTTTCTCTCAGTTTAGAATGTACAGTACAATTCTATAAAGAATGCACAGACAGTTACATGCCAATTACATATATATGTTATTAAAATAATAGCTTGTATATATGTGTGTGTGCGCACATGCACGCTTATTCTGCCTATGCATTTTGTAACCCTACGTTTCCAAGTTTATTAACGACGTGTTAACCCACCCATAAACAAGGTTATCGGAGCAGCTTACAATCTAATTACAGGGTAGAAGTAGGAAGGCTAGACAGGACAGTTTGATAGGAGAGTAAGGGGTCAACACTTGAGAGGGGGGGGGAGCTGTGCCATCCAGGCCAACCTCTAGCAGTCAAATAAGAAAAGAGGAATCTGTATCAGGTGTATGCGTCATTGAATAAGGTCAGTTTTGAAATGTTGCGGTGATGATTGTAATCTGAGGTGCTGCCTAAGCATTCTGCAAATACGCATATATCTTATATAGTGCACAGTTTACAGGTAGATGAACACAGGGATGAAGTCGGGGTGGAGAATGGTAGAACTGACATTTATGCATGTAGCTATGCGCATATCTCTGACACTTAGGAGCATAATTATCAACATAGGTTACCGTTAAGACATGTCATTTTATTGTTAACCCCAGTAATTGCATAAAATGGGACCTCTGATAAAATAGCAGGAGACAGTGGCAAAATAACACATCTTAATAGCAGCCCCCGCTAATAACCATGGAGGTCTTTTACAAAGCTGCACTAGCTTTTTTACCTCACCAGCCATAGATCTGATGTAAATGTTCACACCTAGATACAGGTCATACACATGTAACATTCTATAAGAAAAATCCACTTCAAGAGGACACACTTAAAGTTTTGACAGCACCAAAATGGGGGCAAATTGAACAATAGACAATCCCAGAAGAGCCAAGCATCTAATGTTTTCGTTCCAAAGCTTATAAGTGCAACAATTTTCTATATGCTCTAAATTGGACCTCAGTGGCGACTCGTTTCATAAGAGACAGAATATCTCGTAGCTCGCCTTGCCTCTTCCCTGGTCCAATACCCAGTTTTAATTTATTTAATTATCTATTGCATGAATTTCTTAAAGATTTTAGCAAACAAACAGCTTTGATTGCAGTCATAAGCAGTGGGACCACTGCAATCAAAGCTAAGTTCATTTGCCAAAATCTTTAAGAAATTCATGCAATAGATAATTAAATAAATTAAAACTGGGTATTGGATTAAAAATTTGGACCAGTGAAGAGGCAAGGCGAGCTAAGAGATATTTTGGGCTCTTATGAAATGAGTCGCCACTGAGGTCCAATTTAGAACATATAGAAAATTGTTGCACTTATAAGCTTTAGATCGAAAACATTAGACGCTTGGCTCTTCTGGGATTCTCTAATATTCTATAAGATATGCATGTGTGTGCTCTACCCAACTTACACAACATCGAAGATATGCGCATACTTACAAAATAGAGCATAACCAGATTATTGTTATATAAATGTGTATGTGCTCACATACCTGCATGAATGACCAAATTAGCAGCATTTATGTGTGAACCTGTGGCCTAATGTTAGGCGGCTCCTTACAGAATTACTTCCTAACTGCTCAGCCCACTTCAGTAAACAGGCCCCTTAGATTTAGAAAGTCCTACTCTTCCTAGTCACAAAAAGCTTACATGATATGTTATGCTCACCAGTTTGAGTCTCCTGGGGAATTCCACGGGAAAATGATTTAGGATGTGGTTGGTAGTAGCTGCAGTATACAGTGTGTGCCAATACGTGAATAACAGTGAAAAGTTTGCCATTGGAGAAATTGATGGCTTTACACAACTGACATGGGTTACAGTGTTGTGGTGGTCAAAAAAGGAACAAGATGCTGGAATTATTAGGGACGGGATGCAAAATAAGACCAAGAATACTATAATGCCTCTGTATCGCTCCATGGTGCAACTTCACCTTGAGTATTGCATGCCATTCCGGTCGCTGTATCTCAAAAAAGATATAGCGGAATTAGAAAAGGTTCAAAGAAGAGCAACCAAAATGATAAAGGGGATGAAACTCCTCCCATATGAGGAAACGCTAAAGAGGTTAGGGCTCTGGGTGGTGTAGAACAGTGGCATAGCTAGAGGGGGGCTTGGGGGTCTGGGCCCCCCACTTTTGGCTCAGGCTTCCTCCAAACCTGCAGCACCCCTTTAAATGGCTGGTGGGGATGTCATTTATACACTATATAAATGGTTCTCCCAGAGGCTAAAATGAGGAGCAGTTGTGGGAAAAAGCAAGATAAAATTAAATAACGGAGAATCAAAGTTTTAAATGAAATGCATTATATAATTAAAGTCGATTGATGTAAAATTCTATGGGGCCCCTTTACTAAGCTGTGCTAAAAAGAGGCCTGTGGTATCAGTAGCTCAGGGCGTTCCTGCACGCTGAGGCCACTTTTAATGCGGCTGTAAAATGGGCACAATTTCTGTTTCCCCATTGATAGCCACTTGCTAATTTTCCAATTTGTGCATGGCCATTAATGCGTGTTGTCGATGATGGGTGATTTCTAGAATTATAAATGGTAAATACCTATAGATGAATAATCATGAGTCTTTCCTAGGTTTAATCCCCTTCTCCCCTCCCCTTTCAGAAACATTCAAATTTTGGTCAAGGTTCAGCTTCTTCTCTTCTGGACTGGAGCAGCACCTTCCACACTAACTTTAATTCTCATTGTGTGTCCTAATTTAGTTTCCCATGCCCTTGTATGTTTACTATGTAAAATGAATATTTGTAGACTCCACACTGTACAAGTGCACAGTTGTTTATAAACAAGAAACACATTTTTGATGTATCTTTAAAATATAGAAGTCACTGGTGCTTGAAAGAGATTCTATAAATCGTGACTTAAGTTGTGCACACAAATACAATCATATTCTGAATTTGCGTGCACAACTTAATCAGTTCCGGTCCAAGGCAAAATGTCACCTGAGGTGGAGCTAAGTTGCCACCCCCCCCCCCCCTCCCCAGGCTGAGATGCAGCTCCCCATCCCATGCTGAGATGCCTCCCCTTCCCAGGCCTGAGCCTCTGACAAAACAGGAAGTTACATCAGAAAGGCAGACACAGTAAAGGGAAGAGGCGGGTGCCGGCGGCAGGGCAGCGTATGGGAATCTCTGCCACTGTCAGGTTTGGAACGAGACAAAACAGGTAAACGCTGTGAACGAGGTGGAGGAAGTCCTCAAACAGTGGGGAGATGCCACTCCCTGATTAGTGCCGCCTGAGGCCCCCACTTCAGGTGACCTAATGGTCAGACCACCCCTGAGTTAACAAGCCAATCAGCGCTGATAATTGGATGTTAACAAGCAATTATTGACAATAATTGGCTTTAATTACAATTTATGCATATAACTATCTAAGCAAAGTCTGTAACGTGATACATGCAAATTCTAAGTTGCATAGTCAGTGGCGTAGGAAGGGGGGTGGTGGGGCGGTCCACCCCGGGTGCACGCCACTGGGGGGGGGTGTCGGCTCCGCTGGTTCCCTGCTCTCTCTGCCCCGGAACAGGTTACTTCCTCTTCCGGGGCAGAGAGAGCAGGGAACCAGTGGAGCCGACGCAGCTCCCAGTGACGACGTGCACTCGGGGCGGAGCGCCAGTGGTAAGAATGCGCTCCAAGAGGGGGGGTACGTTTCCCCTGAGGGGGGGTGCGCCGTGCTGCACCCAGGGGGGTGCGCAGTGGCGACCCACCCCGGGTGTCAGCCGCCCTCACTACGCCACTGTGCATAGTTGAAAAAGGGGCATCGCCATGGGCGTGGATTGGATGGGTCATGGGCATTTATACAATCTATGCATGTTGTTATAGAATACACTTGCTCTGGAGAAGATTCTATATATGGTGTCTAAAAAATCTGCGCTAAAATCAGTTTCGACTGAATGTATTCTATAATCAGCGCCGATTATAGAATACACTTAGTTCATATTTTAGCGCCTAAATCTATGTGTATCCATTTACACAACAAAAACTTGGTGTAAATCCCTGCACGTAGATTTAGCACACTTGGCCAAATTCTGTAACTAGGCACATAAATTTTGGAACATCCATGAAACACCCATTTCCCCACCTATAACCATGCCCTTTTATGCCTGCGTGCTTTAGAAGTTCACTGCACATCATTACAGAATACACTTAGCGAGTTGTGCACTTAAATTCTAATCAGTGCCAATTAATGGTCATTATTGCTTGTTAAGTGCTATTATCAGTGCTCATTAACATGTTAAGGGCTCCTTAAAATCACTTGGCGGTTACCGCCAGGTTAGTGCGTGAGCTCTTACTGCTGCGGTAAGGGCTCCCCCCAAAATGGCCATGTGGCAAGTGTTTTACTTGCCACCCGGTCATTTCCTGAAGGAAAGCGAGACTGGTCCTTTTACCAACTGCGGTAAAAGGGGGCCTTAGCAGGCGTGTAAAACACACACCAACGCAGGCCCCCTTTTGCTGCAGCTTGGTAAAAGGGGGTCTAAGCTTGTTAAGTTGCATGCATTGCTATAGAATCCGCACCAATTTTGGTGCAGATCTCTAGGTGCACTATATAGAATCCGTGGATCTGCGCCTAATGTAGGTGGCGGCATTTATACAAAGTTTTACTTGATGTAACTGCCCGCGACTAAATTTAGTCATCATGGATGGGCGCTCGGCATATTTTGTAAACTGTGCAGAAATTTAGGCCTATTCTAAAAAGTATGGCTAAGTTTAGGCGTACTTTATAGAATACAAGCCGTTGAGCCCATTAAAACGGTCAAGAAAGTGGTCGGAGAACCGCCGGGTACAGCAGAGCCCCCGCCCAGGAAAGCCGCCCTGGGGGATGGTGGCAGAGGAAAGCGCCCAGGTCACAGCAGCAGCGGCGGCGGCGGCAGCAGCAGCTCATTGAATCCGTCAGAGTGCGCCTCGGAGCTGCTGTCGGACGATCCCGCCCAGTGCTTGCCGGTCACCCGTAGCTCTGTTCCTGCCTCCTCTAACAACATCGGAACTCGGAAGAGATGTGTGACGTGCCGCACATGCGCAGAACAGCGCATGTGCGGCATGTCGGTCACTCTTCATTTATATAGTAGGATGCCTAAGCATATTTTTTTTCGGCACCGATTTTTTAGGGGTGATATATAGAATCTAACCCTAAAGAGAAAGATGTAAAAAGGGTAGAGGTACAGGAGGGGAATATGTTTCTATTCACTTGTTTAAAGATTTTGTAAGTTGATAACCTTTGAAGCACTGTACTGAAGAGTCACAGTACACATTGGGAAATGTGTTCTTTGTACGGTTTTATATAAAATTTAAAAAAAAATGGAGAGTAGAGATCCAGCATAGTTTTACATGGGTGAGAAATGAAACAACACTGAGTGGCATTTTAGACAGGACATCCAATTCAGAATATGGACATTCATGTCAGAATGTCACATACTGATGTCTATCTTGCATGTATTTTACAAACTTGAATGTCTATATGGCAGCATAGGAGCGTCCATCCAGTGGTGTTCCTAAGTTGGCTGCCACCCGGGGTGCATCGCCTCTGTGCCCCCCAGATGCATCACCCCCCCCCCCCCCCCCAAGTGCATTGCTCTTACCTCATGAGGGTTCAGGGAGCAGCCAAGCAGCTGTCGGCTCCACCAGTTCCCTGCCCCAAAACAGGAAGTAACATCAGAGGGAACAGGGAACTGGCAGAACCAAAAGCCATGCAGCTGCTCCCTGAACCCCCTTGCAGTATGCACCCAGGGTGGATCACCCCCACCGCCCCACCCTTGGCACTCCACTGCGTCCATCTTATAAAATGGCCACACAGACAGAGAGGTAGCCTAATGTTTAGAGCAGTGAGAGTCAGATGATCCAAGTTCAAATCCTACTTTAGCAGTTTGGGCATTCATATTTAGACCTGTAACCTGGATGTGACTAGTACCAGGTCTGAATGCCCGTCTTTTTGGACATGGATGTCCCTTTCCCTTCTCTGATTGGAGTTGAATGTACGCATTTTGGACCCTCCCTGGTCCCACCTAAAACACACCCAGACCACGCCCCCTTGCCTTATGGATATACTGCAGTTTTAGATGTCCATATCCCGCCTTTGAAAAATTGGGATTTGAATGTCCATGCAATTTGGACATCTAAATGTCATGTTCAGATGTCCAAAACAAGAGCAGAACTTAAAACACGTAAGCTCTTCACTCCACAAAATAGATGTAGATTATATCCTAAAGAATGAATGTTAGCAAATCTGTTCAAGAAGTTGTAGGCAATCAGAAAAAGTACATCCTCGATCACTATGCAACTGTGTAAATGATGCCAGTATGTTGACCTAAATTGCTTAAAGCAAACTATTTTCCAATGCAAATTATATGAAAAATGCATTAATTGTAGAGCTGTAAATAATAAACACAGTTGGGAGGGCAGGTTGTGACCCATATCCCTTTAGCCATACATTATTCATCTGATTCCTACCATTACATCAACAACCCACAATCACAATGGGTATGAAGATATTTAAAGGTCAAAGATAAAGCTGCACAGCTTTGCACAGATACAACCCAGCAGGAATAGCCCATTATCACTGTACATACTCCTGTCATTTCTGCAGGTGCTGAGGCCACAGATCTGTGATTACAGCTACTGCTTTGTACTAGCTGGCTGCAAAGCACAATGAACATGATCCCAGCCCCCCCCCCCCCCCCCCCCCCCCCCAGCTGCTGCATCCTCATTACTATCTGATACCTAAATAAAGCACATGGTTAGTGTATCTGCTCCCTCAGTCAAGAGAACAGAGTGAAACATCTTATTCGATTTCCTTCTGCTGCCAAATTTGACTATGTTGGGATCCTTGACAATGACAATAGTCTGCCTGACTGTTGGTGAGTTCTGGGCTTCATCTGTGCTGCAGAGGCTACCTGAAGGAATGGGCGGGACAAATTGTTTGTTCTTTTGGCCGCTGTCGGAGACAGGGTGCTGGGCTCGATGGACCCTTGGTCTGTCCCGGCATGGC
Organism: Microcaecilia unicolor; assembly: GCF_901765095.1. Lineage (NCBI taxonomy): Eukaryota > Metazoa > Chordata > Amphibia > Gymnophiona > Siphonopidae > Microcaecilia > Microcaecilia unicolor. The sequence goes on from NC_044031.1 coordinate 211,610,321, forward strand.
GATGCTTATGTGATCTCCAACTTTCTCTCAGTACTGTGTTTCTCTCTTGTAGTGGGCCAAGCAGCTGTAGTGCTGAAGCAGCAGATCTCCATCACCAGAGGCCTCGGCAAAACAGCGATGCTGAGCTGCAGCATTGAGGGCGTCACCCAGGACACTTTGGTAATACACTGGTACCGAACTGGAGCTGGGGTCCTCTCACGCCTTCTCTACTCCTCCTCCCTACCTAAATCTGCAGTGCTGGAGCATGGCCTGTCTCGGGAGAAATTCGCTGCCGAGCACAAAGATGGTATCTTCTCCCTGATCGTGAGTCAACTGCTGGAGGAGGACACTGGCTACTATTACTGTGCCTGCTGGGACAACACACACAGTGTTCTGAGGTCACCTGCACCTAGAGCAAGAACCAAAAGACTATATAGGAAGTGCAAGGGAGAGAGAGGGCAAGAAAGAATGCTTGTGTGCGTACATTTTATTTATTTATTTGTTGCATCTGTATCCCACATTTTCCCACCTATTTGCAGGCTCAATGTGGCTTACAATGTTCCGTCATGGCAATCGCCATTCCAGAGTAAAAAGATACAGTTGCTATTGCTTAAAGAACATGTCTGACATAATAGAATTAAGCAATTAAGTATAGAAAGATTATGTTTGAAATATCAGGTAAACGGTGATGTGTTACAGTTCCTATGATGGATCATTGTGGTATGCTTTGTTGAAGAGATAAGTCTTCAGTGATTTCCAAAAGTTGATTAGGTCGCACATTGTTTTCACGACAAGTGCAACACCGTGTGTCTCTCTTTGTATGTCTGTACATCTGACTTATGTGAGTCTGTGCTTGGGGATGGGGGGGAAGGTCTATGTGTGTTTTTTTACTTCAGGCTGCACAAGCATTGCACTAAAGGCTCGACTCAAATCTATGGAGAAAGATAGATTTTGTACTAATTTAAAAATGATGAAGGTCATTTTAGAAGATTTGAACAGCGTTTGCACTTATAAATTGTGGGTTTACACTTGTATTTATGTTATTTTTATTTTTTTTTTAATTCTTGTATACCACTTGCCCATTTCAAAGAAATGATAGAAGCAGTGTACAGCAAACAATAGAGTTACAATAAAAATACTCTTTTATCCCTTCCTCATCCTACCCAACTCTCAAAACCCCAGCACATGAAAATCCACTTCTTGTATGTCCACAACACACACAGTTTTCAAAGATGCATTTTGTAGGTGTGGTTTGAGTGGGCCTGAGAAGTATAAATGTATTTTCTATTTTCAAAGGAAATACACATCTACTTCATAAAATGTAGATGTCTGTACTTACACCTTCTCTGAGGCATGCCTAAGTGTCAGCTAAGTGCTTTTTAAGACCTGAGGTTTGGAGAAGTGATATGGGGCAATTGTGCTAATCTTTCTGGCATTTATAAAAAACACTACACCAAAATTACTTAGGATAAATCAAACCAACCATTTATACATAAAGCCACCACTATAGCTTAATTATTTAAATTGTGCTCAGTCCATATCCATTACACCCATAGCATTCCTAGGGAAGGCATGTGGTAGTGTTTAGATGGAACCATCATGGCACAATTTGTGTTCCACCTCCACAAAGTGTATGCGCACACACCTGCTACTGCTAGTTATAATGCAGCTTGCAATTACTGATATTTCAAACCCATATAGTGCAGATCACACTAAATCAGCTACACGATCTAAGCATATACTTAATAGTTCTTATTGTACCTCAAATACTAATAGCTGCAGACATGTTTTAAATCTCAATTCTGAGTAATACTCACTTCTAATACACATACAATTTGCTATAACTACTAAATTTTCACATACCACAAACATCAACATCACTGATAGAAAAACACATGATCAGTGAGCAAAAATATATAATGTGTTCGATCCTCTCACAGCCTTTCCCTGGGTCAGATGTGGCTCTCGGGTGCACTGCAGGGTCACATCAGCATTGCATTGTGGTGGGTGTAGGGTATTGGGCTCCATGATTTCACTAGCTTGTGTTACAGTCTCACGATGTTGGTAATTGGTAGGCTCTTCTCCCATGGTGATTTTCCCCCTGCCTACTGGGTCAGAGTGTGCCCTGTTTTGTTTCCAGTAGTCCACGAGGTAGTGGCCATTTTTGTAAGTCCATTTTAGATCCCTTTCGTGTGTTAGCCACGTTACAGAACTTAGTTCTTACCTTGAATGTTGCTGAAAGAGGGCATTGTACACCATTCTGCCAGCTCTGAGCTACTGCTAATCTTAGTACCAGGGAGACTCGTTGCCAGTAGGGTACAACCTCTGATCTGCAGTTAACTGTGTGTAAACGCGGTTATTGGAAAAAAAGGACGTTTTCAGTGAGATTAGTCTTACGGTGTGAACTGCTGTGCAAAGGTTATACAGCAGCAACAAGTCCTGTCCCTAGAGCAGTTTTAGTGGGTAATGCAGTGCACTTCAGGCAGGCGGACCCAGGCCCATCCCCCCCTACCTGTACCACTTGTGGTGGTAAATGGGAGCCCTCTAACCCCCCCCCAAAACCCACTTTACCCACATGTAGGTGCCCCCCTTCACCATTAAGTGCTATGGTAATGGTGTTGAGTTGTGGGGAGTGGGTTTTGGGGGGGATTTGGGGGTCTCAGCACCCAAGGTAAAGGAGCTATGCACCTGGGAGGTAATTTAATGTTTTTTCCTATGTTTTAAAAGTGCCCCCTAGGGTGCCCGGTTGGTGTCCTGGCATGTGAGGGGGACCAGTGCACTACGAATCCTGGCCCCTCCCACGACCCAAAGCCTTGGAGTTGGTCGTTTTTGAGCTGGGATGCTTCGGTTTCGATTATCGCTGAAAAACGAAAACGCCCAGCTCAAACAAATGCCCACATCTCAAAAACACCCACATCCAATGCATTTGCCTGGCACAAATCGTATTTGCGAAACTAAAGATAAATATCCATCTTTTTCAAAAATACGATTTGCCCCACCCCTTCATGGACCCATTCTCGGAGATGGACGTTCTTACACATGGGCGTTTGCATTCGATTATGCCCTCCACTTGTCTGAGAAAGGACGAGGGAAGTCACCAGATTTGGTCTCAAAATCTCATAAGCTACACATTGCACATAAAAACAGGCCCTGAAATGTGAAAATGCAGTTCCTCTAAACCAACAAACTGCTGTGTTCAGCAAGCCTTTTACCCAGATCTGGATGTCCTTTTCCCTACCTCAATGGCTATGCAAAATCAAACTTTATATATACTTGTTCATTAGCTTCGAACTTAATGGGCTCCTCTTTTTCAAATGAGTCTGCAAAGCATGTACAGTAACAGCTATGTATTCATTATACTTAACTGTATAATTATTGTTAATCCAATAAAAACAATATCAAAACCTCCAAAATTTTCTACTTACTCAGATTAATTTGGCAGCAAACATTCAAGTTCATTATGTTAATTACGGTTGGGTGGTGATGGGATGGGGGGGGGAGAAGGGAGAGATGAAGAATGCAGAAATGTCAGCAGCCTATTTCTCCTATTTTCATTATAAGAACATAAGAATAGCCATACTGGGTGTCATGACCCAGGGTGAGCCCTTGGGCCGCAGCCGAGTTGATGCTATCTAGCCAAGCCGAGAGCTAGCTAGGCCCTGACTGGTGGTAGACAAGACACCTGGGCAAGGCTGGAGCTTGTAGACAGGGCTGGAGATGGAACACAGGCAGGAGCTTGGAAGACTGGGCTGGAGCAAGGCAGAAAGCAAGGCAGGAACACAGGGCAGAGCTAGAGCAAGACACAGGCAGGAACAGGAGACAAATTGGAACAAGGCTGCAACATACACTAAACCTAGTGTACCTGAATGCAACTCACCTTACATTACTACTGAAAAAGGTGTGAGCAAAATCTAAATAAATATATGACTCTAGGAGACCTGTTGCAAAGGCACTGGCTGGGAGACAGGAACTTCATTAAATACTACCAAACAGGACGTGATGACATCAGCCAGCGCTCTCTTGCAGAGCCATAAGGGAAGTGCTGGGTTTTCAGGAAGTAAACATATCCATCTTAGCACAGAATGCTGCTGGAGACCACAGAGAACAGGTGAGGGGCGTGAAAGTGAATATCCCCTTCCTGAAGCCCCCTCCCCAGACCCATGAGTTTGGCTTTGAGGTAATAAAGATGTTGACAATGTCTTATAAGTGCAGGGGCGTGAACACTGATGGTAGATTCCATGTATTATCTTCCTTATCCTTCTGACATCTAGAATATCCTGAGTATCCTGTAGACTTGAAGTTGCATGTCCCATGCAAGGTCCACTTCCTAGAACCGCTTGGGGTCCGGAGTTCTCTCAAGGGGTGCAGTGATCTGGGAGACAGCAAGAATCTTTGCAGGGCCTATGTTGGGTCAGGATTCGAAAATGGAAGCGTTGCCCTGGGGTGAATCCAACATGAGCAGGGTTAGCTGAGGTTGAACAGATGTTAAGCAAGACTGAGAATAGGTGGGACCCCAGGCTAGAATGTCACCAGAGTTCCAGTCGATATGAGTGTAATCCCCTATTATATGGGGATTTCTGAGAGGGAAGGTCCCCTGGGGGTCACTGGGAGGCAGGAACGTAGCCAGACCTTGCCAGGAGGGGGGTCCAGAGCCTGAGGTGGGGGAACACTGTTTAGCTGCCCCCTCCCCCCGAGCCACCGCCGCCGCCATATTGGATCCCCCTGCCGGCCTGCCGACGATCCCCTTGAACCCCCCCTCCCACCACCAACCCTCCCCCGCCGTCGCCGCCCACCCCGCCGCTGCATCAGATACCTTGTTTGCTGGCGGGGGTCCCCGAACCCCGCCAGCCGAAGAGAGTCTTCTTCAGCGCCAGAGTAGTGCCTTCATTCAACTAAGTTCCTGGTGTGAGCAGCTGTTTCTGACACCTTACGTCCTGCACCGTGCATGTAGCCCTGTGTCTTTCATGTGTCTTGAAGCAGAAAGACCAGCTTCTGGAAGACTGGCAAAGCAATACAAATCCACAACGGAAACGAAAACGGGCGGGAAAAGCTGAGGAGGTAGAAGATGCTCTTCTTTGGTGATTTTCTCGAGTCAGGAGCAGACCGTTTCCTGTCAGTGGTCCACTGCTTATGGAGAAAGCTAATCAGCTAGCTGAAAGTCTTGGACTAACTGAATTCAATGCCACTGTTGGATGATTGGAAAGATGGAAGGAGAGGAACAACATAAAATTCAAGAAACAGCATGGTGAAAAACAAGACGCTGATGACTTTGGTGCTCTGAAGCACATTGATGGACACGAGGAAGAGCCAAGCTTTGCAGTGGGTTTGCACATTCCCGAGAAATATCAGACTGCCATTCATCTGGGTAAGACTGTGCAGTTTCTGCTACATTGCGAAGATAGTTGTACAAATGGTGATGAGGCTAATTCAAATATTTCAGCTTCCGACTCAATGTTAGATGTCTTATGTGCTGCAAAAGTATGGATGTGTGATAGGACTTTTAAAGTTGTTCCTTTGATATTCTGTCATTTATTTGCTATTCATGCAGTTTGTGGTGGTGAAGTTTATCCCTGCATTTATGCAATCCTGCCTGATAAAACTCAGTCAACCTATTTGCACCTGTTTGCTGTTTTAAAGACCTTTCACTGTTGTTTAGCTCCAGAAACTTGTATTATGGATTTCAAGCTTGCTTCAAAAGCAGCCTTTGAGGATGAATTCCCGGATGTCAATATTCAGGGATTTTTTTTTTCATCTGACTCAGCCCATATGGAAGAATGTGCAATGTAATGGATTGCATTCAACACTATGCAATTAGTATAATGATTCAGCACACACACATTGATAGTCGATTGAGCTAAAAATTCTTATAAAAAAGTTAATCAGGTGTACTGATGAGGAGGTGTGTGCCGATTATATTGCTAGTAAATGAGATTAGCAAGTGGCACCGCTGAGGTCACCAGAGATTCTTTAATCTATATGTAAGATTCACTATTGATCATTCTGGCTGAATCATTATACTAATTGCATAGTATTGGATGCAATGCTATTGATAGAGTGGGAATTGATATATATGATATTCGATGTTCCCATATCAAGAATAGTTTGCCATTGACTAGTGACACAATGTAATGGATTGACAGCAGAACATAGAGAGAATGAAGATGTTTGCTGCATGGTAAAAGTCATTGTGTTGCCTGGCATTTTTACATGTCCAAGAAGCACCCGAAGCTTTTTTTTTGTTTGTTTGTTTTACTTTTTATTTAGTGAAATTATCAATGTAAATCCAAGACTTATATTCTTGTAACAGAAAAAGACATTTTAACAAGGTAATCAAAACAAGGAAAATCAAAATATGAAAGTGCCAAACCCCTGCGAGAAAAGCTACATTGGCTCCCACTCAAAGAACGCATCACGTTCAAAATATATACCCTAGTCCACAAAATCATTCATGGCGATGCCCCAGCTTACATGTCAGACCTGATTGACCTACCACCCAGGAATGCTAAAGAATCATCTCGCACATTCCTTAATCTTCACTTCCCCAGTTGTAAGGGTCTAAAATACAAACTAACGTACGCATCAACCTTTTCCTATGTGAGTACACAACTCTGGAACGTGCTGCTGCGTAACCTAAAAACGATCAATGAACTGGCCAACTTCCGCAAATTACTGAAGACCCATCTCTTTGACAGGACATACCACAAGGATCAACACATGTGAACTCCCCCACATGTATATTGAAATGTCTCACAATGTTTTCTTATTATATTAATATCATGTACTATCATTATCATGTAACCCCAAATCCTTCTGTAATACCAAATGCCTATTCTCTTCTTATGTCCAATATTCATGATGTATTGTAAGCCACATTGAGCCTGCAAAGAGTTGGGAAAATGTGGGATACAAATGCAATAAATAAATAAATGTGTTTGAAAAATAACACAGGAAATAATTAATCTGTCTTCCACCATTAAACCAGGACAAGGCTAATATCAGGAATAATATATTTGAAAGGAAAAAGAAAGAGATAAGTTCATCCAAAACTAATTATGGAGTAGAAGTAGAACCACCCAGAGGTGGACAGGAGACAACAGCAGGTGACTTACAATCCAAAAAGTTTTTTAGTTGTCCAGAATCATAAAAAATATATTTAACAGAATTATACTTAATGACGCATTTACATGGGTAGTTTAACCAAAAGAGGGCACCCAACTGTAATACACATGGCCTCAGGACCAAAAATTGCTGACGATGTTTCTGGGTTACCCTTGCAACATCAGGAAAAGCCTGGACTTTACAACCTAAAAAAGTAGAATCACGATGGCGGAAGAAAAGCCTTAAAACCCAATCATGATCTGGGTCTAATACAAAGGACACAATTAAAGTTGCACGTTTAACTTCAGTCACATCCGCTTCAATGACCTCAATCAAATTTAATAAATCATATGAGACATCTAAGTTAGTAACTGCATCTGCTGGTTGATCCATTTCTTTCTTTGAAAAGGTGAAATAAAACATATCTTAGATATTGGTAGATAAGAATTTTCTGGAATTTTCAAAATTTCCACCAAATATTTCTTAAAGGTAATCAACGGAGCTTCAGCAGAAACTTTAGGAAAATTTATAAAACATAAAATTCTTACATCTTGAGATATTATCCAAATTCTCTATCTTGTGGTGTAGCTGAATATTATCTTTTATTAATAAGCTAGTAAAAAAGGCCCATTTCTGACAGAAATGAAACGGGCGCTAGCAAGGTTTTCCTCGGAGTGTGTATGTTTGAGAGAGAGTGTGTGTGAGAGATGGAGTCTGTGTGTCAGAGAGAGAATGAGAGAGAGACAGAGTGTGTGTGTGTTTGTGTGAGAGGGAGAGAGTGTGTGAGAGACAGAGTGTCTGTGTGTGTGAGACTGTGTGTGTGTGACAGAGAGATAGAGTGTGATAGACAGAGAGTGTGTCAGAGAGAGTGTATGTGAGAGACAGTGAGTGTGTGCTCCCCCTCTCGCAGGGCCCCCCTCCCCAACCCCACCTCTCTAGTCTCAGGACCCCCTCCCCACCTCCCTCTCCTCTGCCCCCCTCTCCAGCCATCCATGTCCAGCGACCCTACTCTTCCCCTGCCCCCCTGCAGCCACCCATGTCCAGCGACCCTCCCCTCCCCCTGCCCCCCCTGCAGCCACCCATGTCCAACGACCCTCCTCTCCCCCCCCCCGCGCATCAAACCCCCTCGCCACCCGCAGCTGCCACTGGTAACGCTGTCTGGCCTCTGCTGCTTCTCCTGTTGAGCAGCACCAGCCGCTACAAAAAGAAAAAAAGCAATAAATGTTTTTAAACATCAAGAGCGGCACCGCAGACAGCCATCAGGCATTGGCTGTCGGCTCTACAGCCACTCTTCCTCTCGCCTCTCACGTCGCTGCGCTCCTCCGGGGTCTTACTCTAGGGCCAGTGACGTGGAGGCGAGAGGAGGAGCGGCTGCAGAGCCGACAGCCAATGCCTGATGGCTGTCTGCGGTGCCGCGCTTGATGTTTAAAAACATTTATGGCTTTTTTTCTTTTTGTAGCTGCCGCTGCTGCTCAACAGGAGAAGCAGCAGAGGCCAGACAGTGTTACCAGTGGCAGCTGCGGGTGGCGAGGGGATTGGTGTGCTTGGGGGGGGGGGGTGTTGATGTGCTTTCCGGGGGGGGGTTGATGTGTTTTGGGGGAGGGGGTGTTTGATGTGCAGGAGGGAGCTAGGGTGATGCGCCGAGGGGGTAAAACATTTATGGCTTTTTTTCTTTTTGTAGCGGCCGCTGCTGCTCAACAGGAGAAGCAGCAGCAGCCAGACAGCGTTACCAGTGGCAGCTATGGGTGGCGAGGGGGTTGATGTGCTTGGGGGGGTGTTGATGTGTTTCGGGGGGAGGGGGTGTTGATGTGCTGGGGGGGCTTGGGTGATGCGCCAAGGGGGTGTTTGAGCGGCATACTCACAGCTGATTCCCAGGCAGGGGGAGGAGTAGGGAAACACATGGAGCAAGTTGCTCCGCGTGTTTCCCTACTCCTCCCCCTGCCTGGGAATCAGCTGTGAGTGACGTTAGCCTGGCTACGGAGCCTAGCTCAGCAACTCCAGGAGCCACGGGCACAGGCAGCTTCTTTAGAACATTGGTGGTGAGAATTATATAGGATCATGCTATTCATTACTCCTAGCTTCCAAAGTCTCCACTCTTTTTTCAACAACAGTAGCTTTCTGTTCCAATGTAGAGACCCGAGTATAATCCTTTGAAAATTGTTTGGAAACCATTAAGAGTTTTTGAGATAAGGACTGTTCCATCCCAGCCATTGCATCTCAGGAAGTATTCAGTGTAATGTCCTCAGGCTTTTGTGGAAAAGAAGACTTTCTGAATTCTGTCTGTAGACGTGAACACTCTCCCTCTTTAGTCACAGTTGCTTCCAAATCCCCTCCAGGACTATCACCTCCAGTTTTCCGGGCTGTCACTATTTCAACAGCCCATGCCGATGCCTCACTTGGGCCAGACAGCCCTGCCAGGCAGACAGACCTGCCAGGCAGCCCTCGGCTATCGCTAAAGATTCCAGGAGCTGCTGCTGCTCAAAGCCCACAGACATCGGCATTGGAGGCGAACTCTTCTCTTCCGGGCTAAAGGTAACATTAGCCTCAAGCAGGGGGGGCAGTTCCCCTCTCAATACTCCCACCGCAGGCAAGGCAAGCGCTCTAGAGAACATAGATGGAACGGTGAATCAATCTTTCGGGCCCAGAATGGGGGCTGCAGGCGTAGCTGAGAAAATTTGCTGCACCATTTGCTCAATGTTTAAAGGGAGGACAGGTTTTTGTATCCACTAGAGCTCAAGAGCAGCAAAAGTGAAAAGTTGATTCCACTTTAGAGCAGATTTTCCCCTTTCATATAGATATTTTAGGTAGCCCAGGAAAGAGTAGGAAGGCAGGAAAACAGAAGAAGGGGACACAGCAGAGGAGGAGGCAAGCCATGGAAGGGTTGAAGGAGGAAGGAGCGTTCCCCAGCGATCCTCAGGATCTCCTAGAATGGTTTCCTTCCTTTCCTAGGGAACAGGAATCTGATCCCACCTTACAGTACTCCTGGGAGCGAGCGCGGGAGAAAGGCGGGGGTGGTACCCTCACTTTGTGATAGAGTGGGGGTTGTTATTTTGGGTGGCTCCACAAATAGAGGAGGATGAGGGGAAAAAGCAGTTGGTTATTCCAAGGGGGTTTAGGAGTTTAGTATTGCAATTAGCACATGATCATCCCCTTGGGGGGGGCATAAGGCAGCAAGAATACTCTCAGGCAGGTGTTACAAAGGTTTTATGGTCTGGTGTTTATAAAGACATGGAGAATTATTGCAACACCTGTGCACTTTGTCAGAAAGTGGCAGAGAGAGGATCGGATCAGTTGCCCTTATGTCCCCTGCCTAGGGTGGGAGTACCTGTGGGACGCTTGGCAATGGATATCATAGGGCCCATTACAAAATCCAGGAGAGGGTTTTCCTATATTTTGGTGGTTATTGATATGGCCACACGATTCCCATGGGCAGTTCCCTTACGCAGTGTGTCGGCAAAGGTTATTGCCTCCTAGCTAATTCATATCTTCTGTGAGGTAGGATCTCCTAGAGAGGTACTCACAGATAGGGGTTCAAATTTCAGGTCTCATACTGTAGCCCAGGTCTGGAAGGCTTTTGGGATTCATCACATCTGTACCGTGGCTTATCATCCTCAGTCCAATGACTTGGTCGAGCGATTTAACAAAACCCTAAAAACACTTCTCCGAAGAGGTCTAGGGGCTGGGGTGGAGGAATGGGATAGGTTGTTACCCTTTGCCTTGTATGTTTGCAGGAAGAATGTTCAGGCTTCCCTGGGAGTTTCCCCTTTTGAGTTGATGTATGGTCGGGCTCAAAGAGAAGTACTCGATATCTTAAGGGAGAACTGGGTTCCTCCGGAGGAAAATGACCATAATGTAGTCTCTTATCTGATTGATTTGAAAAGCTGACTGCATCGGTTGTGGGGCTACGCTAGGGATAAGCTGGGGGAGAGTCAAAGGTACCAAAAATCCTATTATGATCGGGAAGCAAAGGAACGGGAATTTAAGGAGGAGGATAGAGTTATAATTATGATAGCCGATGCTCAACATAAATTTGGAAGTAGGTGGAGGGGTCCGGCGGTAGTAACGAGAAGATTAGGGTCATTCACCTATGAGGTGGAGAATGATAGAGGCAAGAAGCAAACCTATTATATAAATGTTTTAAAACCCTGGTTGGCGAGGAAGGTCTTATTAGCGGGAGGTGGGGGAGAGCAAGAGGAGGATTTAGGTCCTCAAATTTCAGAAATCTTCAGGGTAGTACAGCCCCAGATTGCAGTAGTTCTGGATGGGGAGCAGCAAAGGGAGCTAGAGGGCCTGCTTTCCGAATTTCGGGATGTGCTCACTCCCTGTCCGGGGGAAACTCATTTAATTCTTCATGAGATTGTTTCTGAACCCGGTAGGGTAGTAAAACAACGGCCATATAGGCTGTCTCCCCAAAAAAAGCAGCAGTAAATCATTAAACAGGTGAAGGAAATGTTGGCTTATGGAGTTATCAAGGAGTCATGTAGCCCTTGGTCGAGTCCAGTGGTGTTGGTGCCAAAGTCTGATGGTACCTGGCGATTTTGTATTGACTTCCGCCAGGTTAATGCCCTTTCGACTCCTGATGCCTATCCAATGCCACGCATAGAGGAATTATTGGATAGATTGGGAGGAGCGTGTTATTTATCTACACTGGACTTGATCAAGGGATATTGGCAGATTCCATTATCAGCCGAGGCCAAGCCTAAGACTGCTTTTAGTACACCTCTAGGGCTCTTTCAGTTTAAAAGGATGCCCTTTGGCCTTAATTCAGCAGCTGCATCCTGTCAACGCTTACTGGACAGGGTGTTGCGCCCTCATCAGGGCTATGCGGCAGCATATTTAGATGATGTCATCATTCATAGTGGTGATTGGAAGTCTCACCTGATCAGGCAAGTGTTGGGGGCCTTCAGAGATGCGGGTCTTACTCTAAATCCCAAGAAGTGCCATTTTGCACAACAGGAGATTCAATACTTGGGTTATAGGGTGGGGAATGGCCACGTAAAACCCTTACTGGATAAGGTGGAGAGTATTAGGGAATTTCCCTGCCCAGTTACAAAAAAAGGGTTACATAGTTTTCTGGGTTTGATTGGCTACTATCGCTGATTCATACCTCATTTCACTTCCCTGGTCAAACCATTGACAAATATGTTAAAAGGGAACAGGCCCAATCGGTTGGAGTGGGGGGAAGAGGAGAGGGAAGCTTTTAAGGGTTTAAGGGTAGCTTTCTGTGAGGAACCCTTGTTGAAGGCAGTAGATTTCCAGACGCCATTTACCCTACAGACGGATGCTTCGGGAGTAGGGTTGGGGGCAGTACTCTCTCAGGTTCACTTCGGTCGTTGACAGATAATAGACTTGTAATTCCTTCTCCATCTAAAGCTAGATGGGAATCAACGCGGACATCGGCATTTTTCTTTCTAGCTCCGTCTCTTTGAAATTGTCTTCCTAAAGAACTTAGGCTTGAGGATTCTTATACTCATTTAAAAACATATCTTTTTCGAGAGTCAGTTGAAACAGACATTTAAAATAGAAATAAAGGATAAACTAAGAAAAAAATTCATTAGCTTTGTGTTTTTACTAATGTTTTTATTGCTACAGTCTGTGAAATCTGCATGTGTGTTGTCTTTTTGTAGTGCTTTCCTATCACAAATGGATTTCAGAGTATGTTTATCTACTGTTTTAATATTATTTTAATGTTATTTTATAAACCATTCTGATTTACCTTTGTAATAAGTGACGGTCTAGTAAATGAATAAACGATAAGCGATATTTGAGCCGAAAATTGCTCCCTCATGAGAAAGGGTATGCTACCATTGAGAGAGAGTGTCTGGCCATTAAATGGGCTATCCAAATGTGCCAGTATTATCTGGAGGGGCGCCCCTTTAAGCTTATTACTGACCATGCGCCTCTGAAATGGTTGATGCAGATGAAAAACAGCAATGCCCTTCTTATGCGGTGGTATTTGTCTTTGCAACCTTTTTAGTTTCAGGTGGAGCACAGAGCGGGGAAGTTATTAGGAAATGCTGATATACTATCCAGAATAGGTAGTCTGGAATAGGAGAGGGCTTTGCAGCAGCGGTCTGGAAGTTACTTAAGTGGGGGGGGGGGGTGTATGTAAGCAGGGTTCTAGGAAAAGGCAGGAGGGAAAGGAAAGAGCCAGGAGGAGAGGAGCTAAGGTTCTAAGAACAGGAAACTACAAGGACCAGAATTCTCTGGGGGTGAGAGGACGCCCTTTAGTGGGTAGAGATCGAATGGGGTACTCTAGACAGGGGTAGAACTACAGAACCCAGCACCGCTTGCAGGGTAGGAGGTAACACAGGAAGCGGAACTACACTCCCCAGGAGGCCATAGGGCCAAGAGAGGATGAAATGGAGGATAATCAAGGGGAGGAGGAACACCTGGAAGAGAGGGTGGGAAATGATTCTATGGAGTGGGAGGAGTTTGCACCAGGGGCGTAGCCAGACACCCAATTTTGGGTGGGCCTGGGCCCAAGATGAGTGGGCAGAAGAACCTCGCCCCGTCCCAAAGGTGATTTGGTCTCTCCTCTCGCCTGCATGCCATATGGTCTCTCAAACATCCCCCTCTCCCGTATACTTTTTAAATAGCATATTTTCACCAGCAGTGAGCAGCAACTAATACACAATGCTCATGTTGGCCCCACAGCCTTCCTTCTGATGCAACTTCCTGTTTCCACCTAGGCAGAAATACATCAGAGGGAAGGCTGTGGGGCCAGTGCGAGCAGTATCTATGTCACTGCTCACTACAGGCAAAGATCTGCTACTGACAAGGTATGCAGGAGGGACACTTATTGGGAGTTTTCGGCTGGTGGGGCTTGGGGATCCCTGCCAGCCACATCATAGGTATGCTGCTACTGGGTGGGCCTGAACCCAAAGTGGGTGGGCCCGGGCCCACCCAAGCCCACCCTTGGCTACGCCACTGGTTTGCACAAAGGGGAGAGGGAGAGATGGAGGAAGGAGGTGAGGAGCAGATGGAAGTTTCTGTTCTAGAAGCAGGAGAGGGCTTATGCCTAAAAGACAAAGAGGAGTGATTGCATGGGGAAATGCTGGACTTTGGCATCAGGAAGAGACTGCTAAACCAAGACTGGTATTATTATCGATACCTCTAAGGCAGGTCAGTCTGAACTGTGGGTGGTTGTCAGAGAGTTATTGGCTGACAAAGAGGGTGGTGAAGTTCAACCCGGTCTCTTGATTGGACTTAAAAGAGAGAGTGGTAAAAGACTGAACCTGATATCTGTAGGACTGAGGATTCTACTGGTTTATGGGATATTGAGGGCTAACTTAGGGGGGGGGGGTGAAGAACTGTATGCTAAAGCAGGGACTTTGAACTGAAACTTTAATAAAGGATCTTGGGGACAGTGTTTTAAACTGAACTATCCCAATGACTCAGGCTTCGGGGACTGTGAGGCTTAAAGGTAGCCCGAGGCAAAAGAGGAAGTAATGGACTTTTTCTATATTTACCCTTACTGAGGAAGAAAAGCGCAGCCAGAATAGTTTGTTTTGAAGTATGCTATAACTGCTCCCAGGAACTTTGGACTAACCATCAGGACCAGGTCGGCTGGTTTCCCAGGAGGCAGATACCGAAGGTGATATCGGTATGGCAAGGTTGGCAAACAGCACAGACTGGTGTGGAATTCGAGACAGATGGCTGTTCAAACAGCACGGACAGGGACAGATCCAGTAGCGGACAGCACAGACGGAAGCGGCTGGCGGATGCGTGCTGATAAGACATACCAAGAACTAATAATCTTGAATGCTGGCATTGTGCCTTCCAAATGCAGATTATCATCATCCATCCTTTTTTAAATTTCTGCGTGCACGTCAACAAAAATAAGGACTGCAGTTTGCCTTGTATTCCAGAGTTTCTGGTGCTCAGGGAGACAACCAAAGGTCAAAGAAATATAAAAATGTGAATTCACAGATTATTAATATAATTCAAGAGTATTGTAAGAATAATATTGATCAAAAAACCTTTCTGTCTAGTTTTGCTTACAAAATCAATTTGAATGTTTAAAGTAAACAGCATCTACTTCTTTTTAAGCCATGGTTTAATATTAATATTTCTTTTTTTAATGTTTAAGTACTTTTTTAGCATTGCTTTGTATGCACTTGTGTGCTTTCGGTGAAAGCATCAATAAGCTTTTCATGGATTTTATATTGTGTCTTGTCCCATCTCCATCTGTGGTTTACTTTAATGTGTCACTCGCTTTAAAAATACACTTCTATAAGTGACGCGCTATAAAGAGTCATGTGGCTATATGTCACGCTTGACAAAATGATGCTGGTCAAAGTGTCGCTTGAGGAAGTGTCGCTTGCTCATCTGTCATACAATCCGCCTGGCTTCCTGAATATGTCATTATGTGCCAGATAGGGTTTTGCATTCCCAGGGAAAGGGGCTGCTGTCAGTTCCGAGAGTTGGTGTTAGGAGGAAGGCATATCATCTGGATAGGGCTTTTTCAGTTCAGGTTCTAATACTATGGGATGCCCTCCCTAGTGCCCTGAGGCATTTGAGGAGAGGAATGAAAACTCTTTTGTTTATATGAGCTTTTGTGGAGATACTATTTTGGGAGGATGAGTGGTGAGTGTTCATTGGGTATAGGCAATTGAAGTAATTTTGTAGTATGGTTCAAAGATGTGGTCTATAAGGTCAAATAAATAAATATAGGTCGAGTTTCAAGTTTATTAGAGTTTGATATACCAACCTTTAGGCAGCCAGCAAAAATGTTTTATAATAGTTAAAATAAATAGTTTAGAAAAAAATAAATGTGAATAAATCAATATGGGAAAAAAAATAAGAAAAGGGAAGAGCAAAGAAAGACAAAGGAGAATCACATCAAGCTCCCACTGCATGCCAAGTCTCCATTATGTAATTTAGGATGAATAGCAAACTGAGAAAAAATATGTCTTGAAGCATGGGGTAGCCATACCTCGAGGAGGGAGGGGGCCAGAGCCCAAGGAGGGGTGTCACATTTGGTCACCGCCCTGCCGCTGCCCCCCTCTACTGCCACCCCCCACCAGTGCCTTGCCGCCCCCTCCATCGCCCACTGCCACCACAAATACCTTGGCTGGCGGGGGTCCTCAACCTTCACCAGCTGAAGACTTCGTCCAGCGATGGTTTCCGGCGTCACCGCATTGCCTACCCTGCTCTCTCTTCCCCTCACATCCGGCATGCTCCTTTTAGTAAAACTAGCATGCTCAATTTCACTAAAAGGTCTGTGCCTGACGTGAGGGAAAGAGAGAGCAGGGCAGGCAATGCGGCGCCGCCGCCACAGACCAGCGCTGGACAAAGTCTTCAGCTGGCAGTGGTTGGGGACCCCCGCCAGCCAACCAGGGGCCCAAAGCAAATTTGGGGGGCCCAGGCCCCCATGGCCCCACCTAGCTATGCCACTGATTGAGAGCTGTCAAATTTAGATCAGGATGGCTCCAAGCGTGGTGATACTGTCAAATTGTTCCATAAGAAGGGGGTTGTGAAACTAAAGATACATTGTTCAATATTCTGCCAGTGGCGGTCAGCAGTATTTTAAATGTTCACCACCTCTGATATTCAATGCCAGGCTGTGTCTGAACATTGGCATTGAATATCAGTGTCTGACCAGATTTGATCAGGCCACCAGCTGTCACTTGGGTCCCAGCCAATATTCATGAGAATCCTAGCTGAATATTGGCTGGGACAGGTTATAAGGGTTTGGAGGGTTTGAGGTGGAGGGTGGAGAGTGGTCCAAGATTGTGACAAGGGGTGGGGGTAGGGAACTGCACTGTCCACTGATGTGGGTCCAAGACAATATTCAGCCAGGACCCACATAAGTGTCTCATGAATGTGGGTCCTGGCTGAATATTGTCTTGGACCCACATCAGTGGACAGTGCAGTTCCCTACCCCCACACCTTGTCACAATCTTGGACCACTCTCCACCTTCCACCTCAAACCCTCCAAACCCTTATAACCTGTGAGACTGCATTAATATTTTTACACCATCTTCCACTCCCAATCCCTTAACTCTTTATAATCTATGTGACTGCATTAATATTTTACACCACTCTCCACCCCCAACCCCCACACCTTATAATCGGTGTGATTGCATTAATATTTTTACACCACCCTCCACCCTGGGCCCCAACCCCCAACACCTTATAATCTGTGTGAGACTGCATTAATATTTTTACATTCCCCTTTTAAGTTCCCTTTCTAACTCTCTTTACCAATTTAACTTCAACTCTCATAACCTGGTGCTTTTCTGGTGCTATTTATACTGTAGGAACTGGCCTCTGCCCGGCTCACTTTGGAAATGGATTTGAATAGTGCATGTCTTGTTATTCTAACACTCAATGATGCTCTTTTTCAGTGCTAAAATATCGTTAGTGTTGGATTATGTGCAAGTTCATAGGGTGATAAAACAGACTAAAAATAAACAAAAGTGTTTTAGAAACCATGTTTATCAGCAAACATCTAAGAAGCAGTACTATGCTGATCAATAGATGTTATATGAGTAAAAAAAAATTCTCCACATTTCTTGGGGGATAAAGGCTAAATTTATTTCAGAATTTTCATATCTGAACCAGGGAGTGAACGTTTGGAATGCACTACCTTTGAGTATTTGGCAAATTAAGATATATTTAGCCTTTAGGAAGGCTCTTAAACTTATTTTTATAAAGAAGAATGTTTGCAAGATTGTTTGTAAATGGTATGCAATTTGTTAGTCTTTATATAAAAGTGAAGAAATACTGTATTTCTCCTACAGGGTAGGTTAAACATTGATGTAATCCACTTAGAATCCTCTTGGAATTTAGCAGAATACAAGAATTGTATAATATAACACAACAAGAATGCAGCCTGGCTAGTGTTAAACCAGACTTGAAGCACTACAGTAGAACCTGAGGCATGCTGCTAAAGCAACTCCGGATGTTCATTCTAGCAAATGATGCAAAGCAAATGAACTCAGAGGCTTCCAGCATTCTCCTTGGGCCTATCAATGTTATTTGCGACTCAGATAGAAAGGTCTTATTTCATGAAAACCCACAAGCATCCTGTTTAATTAATCAGGCTATATCATCTTTTCCTCCTTACTATCAAAACAGGAAACCACCCATCTGCAGTTCAGGAAACGAACAGTTTAAATAAGTTATATATATATATATATATGGCACCATCTTATTTAACTGCTGAGTTGAAGGCACTAAGAGCTCCTTTTACTAAGCTGTGCTAGTGGAGGAGTGGACTTTGGTCATGGGGAACTGAGGAACTGAGCTTGATTCCCACTTCAGGCACAGGCAGCTCCTTGTGACTCTGGGCAAGTCACTTAACCCTCCATTGCCCCATGTAAGCCGCATTGAGCCTGCCATGAATGGGAAAGCGCGGGGTACAAATGTAACAAACGTAACTTGCATCTCATGAAGCTTAAAATGGTGCACCACAATAACTGCTGAATAACTGCACGCTAATCCGGGCACTAAAAATGTATTGTAAATTTTTGTGGAGGGGTAGTGTCAGAGGGCAGAGAGAGGGCATTTCTGCAATAATCATTTAGCACATCCGAATTACTGTGCACAAACTGGCTAGCAAGGAATACTGCGTTAGTCCTTAGCGCTTACCAAATAGGTGTTGGTAAGTGCTCACACAGTAATTTTTGGTAATGGCTGTGCACTAATGACAACATTATTGCATGTCAACTATTATAATGGGTTGAGAACCTTACTCTACATTTAAAAGATGAGTACATACATTTTATAAATGAAATTGAACTTGAAAAATTATAATACAGTGGCATAAAAGGTTGAGTGGTTATAATTGAAATATGTAAAAAAGAATTTACACCTATGTGACTGGCAACGATGTGGGGGCATAAGACTAACGATACTGACAAGCGGCACTACTGAGGTCTGAGGTGAAGTTTAATGTTTATGGAAACATTATAATAGTTGAGATCTGATGGTACATGTTTCCAATGTTTTTTGCCGATATTGTTGGAAACATTATCGCATGGTCATTAATACAAAAAAATGGAAAACTGTCCATTTTAGTGCCACAGTAAAAATGGCCTTAGTACACAGCAGAAAAACCATGCAAGGGCACACTAAGGCCAATTTTTGATGCAACTTAGTAAAAGGACTTCTAAAGAGCCTTTTTACTAAAGCTTAGTCTGTGCTAATGGACAATAGCATGCACTAAGTGCCACATGGACCATAGGTATATAATATGACACACAGGACCTGATATTCAGACCACGGGAGTTAACCTGGCTAACTCCCACAGTCGGCGCTAAGCCCAATGCCAAGCCGTTTCTGGTGACCGGCATTGAATATCCGGTTTATTTTTGGCTGGTTCCAACTTAACCAGCCAAGCCAATATTTAGAGCTGGCGGTTAAGTTCAAACTGGCCAAAGATATACCAGCTATTCATATGGCCACATTTGGCCACTTAACAGGCACTGAATATTCCCGGCTAGCTGGTTATATAGTGCGTTATTCCCAGCTAGCCGCTGACTGGGGATATTCAGTAGGAGATAACCTGTTGTCTTCTGCTGAGTATCAGTGGATAGCTGGCTTACCCTTATTTGTTCTGTCTGTTTACCTGTCTTATCTAGATTGTAAGCTCTTTGAGCAGGGACTGTAATTTGTGTATGGTGTACAGCGCTGCGTATGCCTTGTAGCGCTGTAGAAATGATAAATAGTAGTAGTAGTAAGTGCCATTTAACCAGCCAGGTGCCATTCCTGGCCAGTCATTTTCAGCAGCACTAACCAGTTAGGTGCCACTTAAAATGATCAGTTAGCCCCAAACAAGCGATTTAACCAGCCAGGAGCCATTTCTAGTCCAATAAATTGCTTTGAAGATCGACCTCTAAGCTTCTAGTGTCCCATAGTATAAGATTCTAATGTTAGTGTTCAAGATCCACTACTCTGGCATCCTCTTGCACTGTCTTTCTATCCTATTCCACTCATCTACGAGAACATTGTGCTCCGCCCAACAAAATTTATTAGTGGTATCATCTTTTTACTGGATACATTTAGACACAGTCCAGAATTCAATGATTCCAGTAGTCATAAGGGAGCCAGAGAGGGTGCACATGTTCCAATGTTCAAGGACAGCAGAAAGGCACTGCAGCTGTCCAGAGCTCCAGAGAGTAGGCCAGTGACAGCCATTAGCTGTGGTCTGAAGTCTATGAGTGCTTTCTGGGATCCGTGGGACCACTGAGAGTGTGGCCCCAGTAACCTAGAAATCACTGGGGATACTTTTGAGAGCAGGAGACTCACCCAGAAACGGTTGGGACCCAGTCAGTGGGAGGAGGGTGCTAGAGTAGAGCACAAGCGGCAGGCAAAGGACCTGAGCTGTGCTGGGGATAGACTCTCTAAGTGGCAGCGGCGTAACCCCAGGTGGGTGGCTAGGCGTTCTGTAACAGACAGGTATGAGAGAGGTGGGTCCACCACCCCCCCCCCTCCCCCCCATTTGGGGCAATTCCATAATTGAGCACAACAAATTGGGCGCTTAGTTGCAGAGTATTGAGCATGAATTCTATAAAGTCATCTGGATGCCCGGATTCCATTATAAAATTCTAGCATAAGTCAGCATTATGTGCCTACATTTAGACACATCCACTTGCATGAAGTTATAGAATTCACTTTTAAGTGATTTCTCCAAGGTTACAAGGAGCCACAGTGGGATATTAACCAAGCTTCCTGGTCCCCAGCCTGATATTCTACCATTAGGCTACTCTTCCACAGTGACTGGAGGCTAATGTGAGAAGGTGTGAGCAAATCCAAATACATGAAAGAAAGCAGTGAAAGGGCTGCAATATTTATCACAAAAAACTGTAAGTGCACACTGTTTATGATGCTGTACATTAGGAGGCAAGGTGTGTGGAAATGTTATTGGAGCTCAAAACATTCATGTATTTCCCCTCCCCTTGTGCACTGCCTCATATACAGGATGACAGTATCTCCCTATGTCAGTCACAGCTTCAGCATGCAGCCACACTCCCTATTTCTGCTGGCTTCAGTTTGGACTTGTAAGTTTGGGGATCGGGAGATAGTTTGGAGGATCCTCATAATAACTTTAAAAAGATGAGCTCAAATTCCTCCATGTTTTCTCAGAGGGTGGTGTTTCTTTCTTTTCTTCAGGTGTCTGTGAATCAGTAACCTTAAATCAGTCTCCGCTCTCTATCACCAAGGCGGATGCTTCTGGAAAAACTGCTTACATGGACTGCATAGTACAGGGTTGCTCGTATGTTCACTGGTACAAACAGAAAGAAGGCAAAGGCCTGAAGAGGATTCTGTATGTGGCAACAGGTACCAGCAATCCTCAGTATGATGAAGGCTTCAACAAAAACAAACTTCAGGTTGACAAGAAAAATTCCCTAATAATGTACTCTGTAACTAGCAGCGATGAGGCCACATATTATTGTGCCTGTTGGGATGATCACAGTGACAAAAAGTCAATAAGCCATCTGCAGAAAATCTCTCCCACACTTAGAAACCTATTTTTTCAAGTGTTCACTATGTGATGAAACCACTGATGAAACCACCAGCAGTTATTCCTCTCCCCTAAACCCAGCTGGGGAAATCCTCAATTGTTTGTTTCATTTAAAAATTAGCAGAAGATATAAAAAGATACATTAGGTTTCAAACACAAAGAATTTATGTTCAGTATATCAGACAGTAGAAGGAAATACCATGTTAGTCTGCCAACAAATTATATATACTAGCCGTTAAGCCCATTAAAACGGGCGAGTATTGGTATGTTCTATTTTGATGTCTAACTCCCTCCCTCCCAGCTCCAAGGCCCCATTCCCTCCCCCCTCCCCTCCCACCTGCAAGGCCCCCCGCCCTCCCTCCTTCCCTGCCAGCTCCAAAGCCCTCTGTCCCTCCCTCCCAGCTCCAAGGCCCCCCTCCGTCCCTTCCTCCCACCCAGCCAGCTCCAAGGCTCTCCTCCGTCCATCCCTCCCAGTTCCAAGGCCCCCTCCTTCTGACCTCCCATGTCCAGCATCCTCCCTCCTTCCCTGCCAGCTCCAAGGCCCTCTGTCCCTCCCTGCCAGCTCCAAGGCCCCCTCCCCTCCCCCTCCCCTCCCAGCTCAAGTTACAAGGCCCCTCCTCCCTCCCAGCTCTAAGGTCCCCCTCTGTCCCTCCCTCCCAGCCAGCTCCAAGGCTCCCCTCCGTCCATCCCTCCCAGCTCCATGGCCCCCTTCCTGAGACCTCCCATGTCCAGCATTTCTCCTGCCCTCCCCTCCCTCCCTCCTCCCCCCCCCCCCCCCCCGAGGTCGCCACCGCCCCCCCCTCCACCCGGGCCAGGCCCTCTCCTCTCCATTAAACGTACAGCGCCTCACCTCCGAAACCATAGCAGGCAGATCGCCTCTCGTCGGCCTTCCTTCCCTGCCTGTGTCCCACCCTCATGTGACGTAACGTCGGTGAGGGCGGGACACAGGCAGGGAAGGAAGGCCAACAGGAGCTGATCTGCCTGCTGCGGTTTCGACGCTGTAAGTTCAATGGAGAAGAGAGGGCCCGGTCCGGGTGGAGGGGGGCCGGCGGCGGCGACCCCGGGGGGGAACAGTAGCGACCTCGGTGGTTCCCTCCCTCCCCTTCCGTGTGGTGCACTCCTCAGCGCAGTTTCCCTCTCTGTTCTGTCATCACGTCTTGACGCGGGGGCGGGACAGAGAGGGAAGTCTCTACTGCGCATTTGCAGGTGAATCGGTCACTTGCCATTTATATGTTTGATTTCAACAAAACCTTTATATGACTAGCAAGTTGAAAAATTTGGGGCTTGTAGGAAGTAATTTTATAAAGGATTTTATGCATTTATATGTCAGTATTTGTGTGTTAAACGTCTCATGGTGAAATTTGGTGTTCTTGTAGATGTGTTCAGGGAAGAAGTCTGAGTGGAGCACAGGTGGTGTCATAATGTACTTGTGTAATTTATCAATTATGTGCATGTAAGCATACTCTACACACACATTTATGACCTCTCCTGAGCCATAAATGTCAACGAACTTTTATTTAAATCAGTTTGTATGGTTTTTCAGTCTATTTATGGCCTCCTTTCTTCCCTAATAACTAATTTAGGGCCCTGTTTACTAAGCAGCATTATAGGCGCATTAACGTTTTTAACGCGCGTTAACCATGTACGTGCCTACAATATCCTTATAGGCGCTTAAATGGTTAGCGTGCGTGCTGTCGACACGCTAAAAACACTAACGCACCTTAGTAAAGGTCACAGTTGTGGCCGTGCCCTTATGTTCAGACCTACTGTTTCTCTATATCTAGCTCTGTGACCTTTTCAGCCTGCCTTTTTTCCTGTTGTTGTTCTTCCTCTAAGCCAAGCCTCGCTTTGGTGTCCCTGAAGCCAAGCCTCGCTTTGGTCTCCCTGCTTCTGCTTCATTTCCTACTAGTGACATCATCCGCCTACTCCTTTATAAGGACCCAGGGAGCTTTCCTGTGTTGCCTTTGCAACAAGTCTATTTTCCTTTTTCTTGTTGTACTGTTTGATTCTGAGGGAACTGTTCTTCTTGTTAATCTGTGTCTCTGGGCACAGCCCTGAGCCCTGTGTGTGTGGATTTGGTTTGAATATGTATGGATAACTTCCCTTTGTTAGGTTTGCTCTCAAGCAAAGCCCTCTTCTGTTTCTCAGTGTGGGTTGTTCTGCTTCAAGTGCCAAGATGCTCATAGGAATATAATGGGCATCTAGGCGTTTACCACCAGCTGCTTTCCACCACAAGCTAAAAATGCTACCATGGCTTAGTAAAAGACCCTCTAAGTAAAGCATGTGCAAAGAGTATGGACAAAATCAGCATCCATAAGGCAACTTATTAAAATGGACCAGCCACAACAAATTCTGTGATATGCTCACCATTAGGGATCTCACTCATTAATTCCTCTAAATAGTCACCCAAAGGAAGATCCCATTCACCTTCCTTACTGACAAAAATCACCGAGTCTTTGTCATGGTAAAGACAGCATTCTTGTAAAATGTCAAGAGCTTTGAACAGCTCTATCGGGGCATGCGCTGTTGTAAAAGAGGCTATGAAGATGTTAGTGTTATCCCGCGGTGCACAAAGTTCCTTCGTTCGTTTCCAGGTGAAGCAAGCTGCTTCATCATCTACAAGATCGCAAGATGACATGGTATATTCAGAGGGAAATAGGTACATATACAGCTCATTAGGGTCTCTCACGATGCTTGTGGTAGGTAACAAAACAAATGAAATCACGAACTACCATCCAGTAGCATCTATTCTGTTGTCAGTCAAACGGATGGAAAGCATGGAAGCCAAACAACTTACAGATTATATAAACAAATTCTCAATATTAAATGAATCACAGTCAGGTTTTCGCCCCCTGCACAGCACAGAAACAGTACTACTCACTCTCCTAGTCAAATTCAAGCAGGAAATAGCAATAGGCAAAACATCCTCCTCCTCCAATTCGACATGTCTAGTGCATTCGACATGGTAAACCATAATATATTCATAAGATTACTAGATAAGTTCGGGATTGGTGGAAACATACTTAGCTGGATCAAGATTTTCCTAACCACAAGAACATATCAAGTAAAATCAAACTCAAACATATCATCACCGTGGAAAGCAGACTGTGGAGTACCGCAAGGATCGCCGTTATCACCGATCCTATTCAACTTAAAGATGACCCCACTTGCCAAATCCTTATCCAACCAAGGCCTTAACCCTTTCATCTATGCAGACGATGTCACAATATTCATTCTTTACAAATCTAAACTGACAGAAATCACCAACAAAATCAAGATCAGCTTGAACATCATGGACATTGGGCAAATGCATTTCAACCAAAACTAAACAAAGAAAAAACACACTGTCTCATCCTCTCATCCCTACACAGCGCGGATAACCCCACAATTATCAATACCCCAGATTATACCCTCCCTATCTCAGACAGCCTGAAAATCCTCGGCGTTACAATGGACCGCAACTTAACACTAGAGAACCAACGTAATGGACATAACACAACTCTTCCGTTGTACAATTCCCTAGTGTGGCTGTGCCACATGAATTTAATCTTACCACAGCATCAACTTGTATTTGTTTACACCGGAGTCTGTAACGCCTCTCCGGTACTATGTAAGCCACATTGAGCCTACATATAAGTGGGAAAATGTGGGATATAAATGTAACAAATAAATAAATAAATAGATTTCACACATTTTTACGCTGTTTGCAACTTTGGCTATTTTAAAAAATGTGTTTTCAATACACAATGACTTGTAAACTGCAGAGCCAGCTCACTCACTACCCCACCTCTCAACTTTTCAGGAAACAAGCAGTAAAATTTTGAATCAAAAACTGTTTATCATGCACGACCCTTTGAATTTTTTAAGTACAATAGATTCGATGAGCCACCAGACCTTGTGTCTATCTCCTTTTTTGCTGGATAGATATTTTAGTTTGTTCATTCGATCGCACCCTTGGATTGTAATTCATAACTACCTCTTTTAAAACTGCAAAAAAAATTTTCACTATTGCATAAAATTATATACACTGTATTATACTCTAAAAGAAAGCTTGATTCCTTTTACACAAGTGTGTAGTTCTCAATATGTTTGTATCTGTTTCAGACTTTGAGACATGTTTATAACCATTTGTATTATACTCGAAAGAAAACATTATTCCTTTTACAAAAAGTGTGTAGTTATCAATATGTTCAGGGGTTTTCAACCCAGTCCTTGGGGCACACCCAGCCAGGGGGAAACCCGTATTATCGAAACAAGATGGGCATCCATCTTTCGTTTCAATAATACGGTCGGGGACGCCCAAATCTTGACATTTAGGTCATCCCTAGAGATGGTTGTCTTTAGCCTTGGTCATTTCTGATTTTCGGCGATAATGGAAACTAAGGACACCCATCTCAGAAACGACCAAATGCAAGCCCTTTGGTCATGGGAGGAGCCAGCTTTCGTAGTGCACTGGTCCCCCTGACATGCCAGGACACCAACCGGGCACCCTAGGGGGCACTGCAGTGGACTTCAGAAATTGCTCCCAGATACATAGCTCCCATACCTTGTGTGCTGAGCCCCCCAAACCCTCCCTCAATCCCACTACCCACCACTGTACACCACTACCATAGCCTTAGAGGTGAAGGGGGGCACCTAGATGTGGGTACAGTGGGTTTGTGGTGGGTTTTGGAGGGCTCAAGTTTACCACCACAAGTGTAACAGGTAGGGGGGATGGGCCTGGGTCTGCCTGCCTGAAGTACACTGCACCCACTAAAACTGCTCGAGAGACGTGCATACTTCTGTCATGGAGCAGGGTATGATATTTGAGGTTGGCATAGAGGCTGACAACAAATATTTCAAAAAAAGATTTTTGAGGGTGGGAGGTGGTTAGTGACCACTGGGGGAGTAAGGGGAGGTCATCCCCAATTCCCTCTGGCAGTCATCTGGTCAGTTCGGTCACCTTTTTGTGGCTTTGTCATAAGAAAAAGAGGACCAAGTAAAGTCGTCCAAGTGCTCGTCAGGGAAGTCCTTTTTTTTCAATTATGGGTCGAGGATGCCCATGTGTTAGGCACGCCCAAGACCTGCCTTCGCTATGCTTCCAACACGCCCCCGGGAACTTTGGTCGTCCCCATGACGGAAAGCAGTTGAGGACACCCAAAATCGGCATTCGATTATGCCAATTTGGGTGACCCAGGGAGAAGGACGCCCATCTCCCGATTTGTGTTGAATGATGGGCGTCCTTCTCTTTCAAAAATAAGCCTGAATGTGTACAAAAGTGTAGATCATGGTCTGTGCAGGCTACAGTCGTTGAACAGAAGAACAGATAAAAAGGCAGTATTAATCGATGTACTATTGCTATTTTTAAAATCAAAACTATGAGTGGGAAAAGCCTGTATCCTGTATAGAGATAAAATTATGAAAATAACAGAGAGGGTTGTGGAAGTAGACGTAGAAGAAATACCAAGGGGTGGGGTGGTGACGCAAAGGAATTATATAGACTCATTCCAATACATTACACTCATTTCCGTGTGTATGGCCATGTTCAGATTCATGCGTAGTTTTGCCATCAGCTCACGATTATCATCGGCAGACCAAAAGATATTCAACTATTAGTATCCATCGGCTGATGTACATGAGGGACGAAGAACACATACAAATCAGACACACTCTAAGGGGTGGGAAAATGCAGATGGGTGACTACTTTCACTTAACCAGCCAAGCCAATATTTAGAGCTGGCGGTTAAGTTCAAACTGGCCAAAGATATACCAGCTATTCACATGGCCACATTTGGCCACTTAACAGGCACTGAATATTCGCGGCTAGCTTGTTATATAGTGTGTTATTCCCAGCTAGCCGCTATCTGCTGACTGAGGATATTCAGTAGGAGATAGCCTGCTGTCTTCTGCTGAGTATCAGTGAATACCTGGCTAAGTGCCATTTAACCAGCCAGGTGCCATTCCTGGCCGGTCATTTTCAGCAGCACTAACCAGTTAGGTGCCACTTAAAATTATCAGTTAGCCCCAAACAAGCGATTTAACCAGCCAGGAGCCATTTCTAGTCCAATAAATTGCTTTGAAGATCAACCTCTAAGCTTCTAGTGTCCCATAGTATAAGATTCTAATGTTAGTGTTCAAGATCCACTACTCTGGCATCCTCTTGCACTGTCTTTCTATCCTATTCCAAACTCATCTACGAGAACATTGTGCTCCGCCCAACAAAATTTATTAGTGGTATCATCTTTTTACTGGATACATTTAGACACAGTCCAGAATTCAATGATTCCAGTAGTCATAAGGGAGCCAGAGAGGGTGCACATGTTCCAATGTTCAAGGACAGCAGAAAGGCACTGCAGCTGTCCAGAGCTCCAGAGAGTAGGCCAGTGACAGCCATTAGCTGTGGTCTGAAGTCTATGAGTGCTTTCTGGGATCCGTGGGACCACTGAGAGTGTGGCCCCAGTAACCTAGAAATCACTGGGGATACTTTTGAGAGCAGAAGACTCACCCAGAAACAGTTGGGACCCGGTGGGAGGAGGGTGCTAGAGTAGAGCACAAGCGGCAGGCGAAGGACCTGAGCTGGGCTGGGAATAGACTCTCTAAGTGGCCGCGGGGTAACCCGAGGCGGGTGGCTAGGCGTTTTGTAACAGATGGGTATGAGAGAGGTGGGTCCATCCCCCCCCCCCCCCCCCCCCCCCCCCCCCCATTTGGGGCAATTCCATAATTGAGCACAACAAATTTGGCGCTTAGGTGCAATTGAGCATGAATTCTATAAAGACATCTGGGTGCACAGATTCCATTATAAAATTCTAGCATAAATCAGCATTATGCACCTACATTTAGACACTTCCACTGGTATGAAGTTATAGAATTCACTTTTAAGTGATTTCTCCAAGGTCACAAGGAGCCACAGTGGGATTTTAACCAAGCTTCTTGGTTCCCAGCTTGATATTCTACCATTAGGCTACTCTTCCACAGTGAATGTGAGTAGGTGTGAGCAAATCCAAATACATGAAAGAAAGCAGTGAAAGGGCTGCAATATTTATCACAAAAAACTGTAAGTGCACACTGTTTATGATGCTGTACATTAGGAGGCAAGGTGTGTGGAAATGTTATTGGAGCTCAAAACATTCATGTATTTCCCCTCCCCTTGTACACTGCCTCATATACAGGATGACAGTATCTCCCTATGTCAGTCACAGCTTCAGCATGCAGCCACACTCCCTATTTCTGCTGGCTTCAGTTTGGACTTGTAAGTTTGGGGATCGGGAGATAGTTTGGAGGATCCTCATAATAACTTTAAAATGATGAGCTCAAATTCCTCCATGTTTTTTCTCAGAGGGTGGTGTTTCTTTCTTTTCTTCAGGTGTCTGTGAATCAGTAACCTTAAATCAGTCTCCGCTCTCTATCACCAAGGCGGATGCTTCTGGAAAAACTGCTTACCTGGACTGCCTAGTACAGGGTTGCTCGTATGTTCACTGGTACGAACAGAAAGAAGGCAAAGGCCTGAAGAGGATTCTGTATGTGGCGACAGGTACCAGCAATCCTCAGTATGATGAAGGCTTCATCAAAAACAAATTTCAGGTTGACAAGAAAAATTCCCTAATAATGTCCTCTGTAAATAGCAACGATGAGGCCACATATTATTGTGCCTGTTGGGATGATCACAGTGACAAAATGTCAATAAGCCATATGCAGAAAATCTCTCCCACACTTAGAAACCTATTTTTTCAAGTGTTCACTATGTGATGAAACCACTGATGAAACCACCAGCAGTTATTCCACTCCCCTAAACCCAGCTGGGGAAATCCTCAATTGTTTGTTTCATTTAAAAATTAGCAGAAGATCCAGCGATTTCGGGGCGGAGGGAGGAGGATGAAGCCACTACGGAAGGCGTGTTGGACCAAACCTCAGAAGGCGCTAACTCCCCCCCGAACGCTGAGGATATTTCTTTGGAGGGGAATCCTCCGGCGGAGATTGATCTACAGATGATATGGAAGATATTACAAGGTTTAACCCAGACAGTAACAAAATCTGCTCGAGAGACTTCTCTTTTAGTAAGTAAAATTGATTCTTTAACTAATTCCTTTGAAAAAACTAAGCAAGAATCGTTCTTACAAACTGAAGCACTTCAGCAGGAAGTTAAATCTTTAAAATCTGTGACTGAATCTTTAGTAGCAGACAAAATGGTAACCCACAAGAAAATTGAACACTTTGAGAACTTTAACAGAAGATTGAATCTTAGAATATTGAATTTTCCCTGGATTAAGGAAATGAGCCCTACTGAAATGTTTAAGAAATATTTAAAAGAAATTTTGTTATATCCAGATTCAGCTATTCCTCCTTTAAATAGGATATATTACCTTTTAATTCCTCAACAAGCTGAACCTGGTGACAAGAGTAAATCAACTGAAATGGGGAATATAATCTCGGATCCTCATGCACAATTGGATATTTCAGCAATATTAGATTCATCTTTATCCGAAATTGAACAGCGAAGGACTCTTTTGATATCTTTTGTTTTTGAACAGGATTTGAATGCTGTGTTGAAGTTATATTTTAAAAATGCTTTAAAAACTTTTTGTGGTCAAAGACTGTGGATATACCCGGATGTTTGTAAGACAACACAAGATAGGAGAAAATTGTTTCTTTCATATAGAGAAGAGACCCGAGCTCTGGGTGCAACATATTTGCTTGCTTACCCATGTAAATGTTTGGTGAAATATATGGGAGTAAAATATATATTTTTTGAACCGGAACATCTTAAAGCATTTTTGGCGATGAAAAAATTAACCATAGCACCTGTAGAGTAATTGATGTTATCAGATTATCAATAGTAGTAAGTTCAAGATAGGCCGGCCAGGCTATAAACGATATTCTTTTTATTTCCTCTTGAGATCTCCTATAATTTAATTCACGTTCCCCTGGAAGTCATAGTTGTGGTTTAATTAATTGTATAGCCTGCTCTTATTTGGCGAATTTGTGTATCTGCAAATTATTATTAATGTTTTGTTTAGATTAAGGATCAGGTATACAATGTATTTCCAATTACATGTTAATATGTAAAAAATTTTGAAACTTAAATAAATAAATAAATAAAAAATTAGCAGAAGATATAAAAAGATGCATTAGGTTTCAAACACAAAGAATTTATGTTCGGTATATCAGACAGTAGAAGGAAATACCATGTTAGGCTGCCAACAAATTATATATACTAGCCGTTAAGCCCATTAAAACGGGCGAGTATTGGTATGTTCTATTTTGATGTCTAACTCCCTCCCTCCCAGCTCCAAGGCCCCATTCTCTCCCCTCTCCCCTCCCACCTGCAAGGCCCCCTGCCCTCCCTCCTTCCCTGCCAGCTCCAAGGCCCTCTGTCCCTCCCTCCCAGCCAACGTAATGGACATAACACAACTCTTCCGTTGTATGATTCCCTAGTGTGGCTGTACCACATGAACTTTATCTTACCACAACATCACTTTGTATTTGTTTACACCGGAGTCTGTAATGCCTCTCTGGTACTATGTAAGCAACATTAGGCCTACAAATAGGTGGGAAAATGTGGGATATAAATGTAACAAATAAATAAATAAATAGATTTCACACATTTTTACGCTGTTTGCAACTTTGGCTATTTTAAAAAATGTGTTTTCAATACACAATGACTTGTTAACTGCAGAGTCAGCTCACTCACTACCCCACCTCTCAGCTTTTCAGGAAACAAGCAGTAAAATTTAGAATCAAAAACTGTTTATCATGCACGACCCTTTGAATTTTTTAAGTACAGTACATGAGATTCGATGAGCCACCAGACCTTGTGTCTATCTCCTTTTTTGCTGGATAGATATTTTAGTTTGTTCATTCGATCGCACCCTTGGATTGTAATTCATAACTACCTCTTTTAAACTGCAAAAAAAATTTTCACTATTGCATAAAATTATATACACTGTATTATACTCTAAAAGAAAGCTTGATTCCTTTTACACAAGTGTGTAGTTCTCAATATGTTTGTATCTGTTTCAGACTTTGAGACATGTTTATAACCATTTGTATTATACTCGAAAGAAAACATTATTCCTTTTACAAAAAGTGTGTAGTTATCAATATGTTCAGGGGTTTTCAACCCAGTCCTTGGGGCACACCCAGCCAGGGGGAAACCCGTATTATCGAAACAAGATGGGCGTCCATCTTTCGTTTCAATAATACGGTTGGGGACGCCCAAATCTTGACATTTAGCTCATCCCTAGAGATGATTGTCCTTAGCCATGGTCGTTTCTGATTTTCGGCGATAATGGAAACTAAGGACGCCCATCTCAGAAACGACCAAATGCAAGCCCTTTGGTCATGGGAGGAGCCAGCTTTCGTAGTGTACTGGTCCCCCTGACATGCCAGGACACCAACCGGGCACCCTAGGGGGCACTGCAGTGGACTTCAGAAATTGCTCCCAGGTACATAGCTCCCATACCTTGTGTGCTGAGCCCCCCAAACCCTCCCCCAATCCCACTAC
Organism: Microcaecilia unicolor; assembly: GCF_901765095.1. Lineage (NCBI taxonomy): Eukaryota > Metazoa > Chordata > Amphibia > Gymnophiona > Siphonopidae > Microcaecilia > Microcaecilia unicolor. The sequence continues at coordinate 211,642,351 of NC_044031.1, forward strand.
CCACCACTGTACACCACTACCATAGCCTTAGAGGTGAAGGGGGGCACCTAGATGTGGGTACAGTGGGTTTGTGGTGGGTTTTGGAGGGCTCACATTTACCACCACAAGTGTAACAGGTAGGGGGGATGGGCCTGGGTCCACCTGCCTGAAGTACACTGCACCCACTAAAACTGCTCGAGAGACCTGCATACTGCTGTCATGGAGCAAGGTATGATATTTGAGGTTGGCATAGAGGCTGACAACAAATATTTCAAAAACATTTTTTGAGGGTGGGAGGGGGTTAGTGACCACTGGGGGAGTAAGGGGAGGTCATCCCCAATTCCCTCTGGCAGTCATCTGGTCAGTTCGGGCACCTTTTTGTGGCTTTGTCATAAGAAAAAGAGGACCAAGTAAAGTCGTCCAAGTGCTCATCCAAGTGCTCGTCAGGGAAGCCCTTTTTTTCGATTATGGGTCGAGGACGCCCATGTGTTAGGCACGCCCAAGACCTGCCTTCGCTACACCTCCAACACGCCCCCGGGAACTTTGGTCGTCCCCATGACGGAAAGCAGTTGAGGACACCCAAAATCGGCTTTCGATTATGCCAATTTGGGCGACCCAGGGAGAAGGACGCCCATCTCCCGATTTGTGTTGAATGATGGGCGTCCTTCTCTTTCAAAAATAAGCCTGAATGTGTACAAAAGTGTAGATCATGGTCTGTGCAGGCTACAGTCGTTGAACAGAAGAACATATAAAAAGGCAGTATTAATCGATGTACTATTGCTATTTTTAAAATCAAAACTATGAGTGGGAAAAGCCTGTAAGCTGTATAGAGAGAAAATTATGAAAATAACAGAGAGGGTTGTGGAATTAGACGTAGAAGAAATACCAAGGGGTGGGGTGGTGACTCAAAGGAATTATATAGACTCATTCCAATACATTACACTCATTTTCGTGTGTATGGCCATGTTCAGATTCATGTGTTTAAAACTGAGAAGCATAGTTTTGCCATCAGCTCACGATTATCATCAGCAGACCAAAAGACATTCAACTATTAGTATCCATCGGCTGATGTACATCAGGTACGAAGAACACATACAAATCAGACACACTCTAAGGGGTGGGAAAATGCAGATGGGTGACTACTTTCACTTAACCAGCCAAGCCAATATTTAGAGCTGGCGGTTAAGTTCAAACAGGCCAAAGATATACCAGCTATTCACATGGCCACATTTGGCCACTTAACAGGCACTGAATATTCCCGGCTAGCTGGTTATATAGTGCGTTATTCCCAGCTAGCCGCTATCTGCTGACTGAGGATATTCAGTAGGAGATAGCCTGCTGTCTTCTGCTGAGTATCAGTGGATACCTGGCTAAGTGCCATTTAACCAGCCAGGTGCCATTCCTGGCCGGTCATTTTCAGCAGCACTAACCAGTTAGGTGCCACTTTAAATTATCAGTTAGCCCCAAACAAGCGATTTAACCAGCCAGGAGCCATTTCTAGTCCAATAAATTGCTTTGAAGATCGACCTCTAAGCTTCTAGTGTCCCATAGTATAAGATTCTAATGTTAGTGTTCAAGATCCACTACTCTGGCATCCTCTTGCACTGTCTTTCTATCCTATTCCACTCATCTACGAGAACATTGTGCTCCGCCCAACAAAATTTATTAGTGGTATCATCTTTTTACTGGATACATTTAGACACAGTCCAGCGTTCAATGATTCCAGTAGTCATAAGGGAGCCAGAGAGGGTGCACATGTTCCAATGTTCAAGGACAGCAGAAAGGCACTGCAGCTGTCCAGAGCTCCAGAGAGTAGGCCAGTGACAGCCATTAGCTGTGGTCTGAAGTCTATGAGTGCTTTCTGGGATCCGTGGGACCACTGAGAGTGTGGCCCCAGTAACCTAGAAATCACTGGGGATACTTTTGAGAGCAGGAGACTCACCCAGAAACGGTTGGGACCCAGTCAGTGGGAGGAGGGTGCTAGAGTAGAGCACAAGTGGCAGGCGAAGGACCTGAGCTGTGCTGGGGATAGACTCTCTAAGTGGCCGCGGCGTAACCCCAGGCGGGTGGCTAGGCGTTTTGTAACAGACGTGTATGAGAGAGGTGGGTCCACCCGTCCACCCCCCCCCCCCCCCCCCCCATTTGGGGCAATTCCATAATTGAGCACAACAAATTTGGCGCTTAGTTGCAGAGTATTGAGCATGAATTCTATAAAGACATCTGGGTGCACAGATTCCATTATCAAATTCTAGCAAAAATCAGCATTATGCACCAAATTTAGACACTTCCACTTGTATGAAGTTATAGAATTCACTTTTAAGTAATTTGTCCAAGGTCACAAGGAGCCACAGTGGGATATTAACCAAGCTTCCTGGTCCCCAGCCTGATATTCTACCATTAGGCTACTCTTCCACAGTGACTGGAGGCTAATGTGAGAAGGTGTGAGCAAATCCAAATACATGAAAAAAAGCAGTGAAAGGGCTGCAATATTTATCACAAAAAAATGTAAGTGCACACTGTTTATGATGCTGTACATTAGGAGGCAAGTTGTGTGGAAATGTTATTGGAGCTCAAAACATTCATATATTTCCCCTCCCCTTGTGCACTGCCTCATATACAGGATGACAGTATCTCCCTATGTCAGTCACAGCTTCAGCATGCAGCCACACTCCCTATTTCTGCTGGCTTCAGTTTGGACTTGTAAGTTTGGGGATCGGGAGATAGTTTGGAGGATCCTCATAATAACTTTAAAAAGATGAGCTCAAATTCCTCCATGTTTTCTCAGAGGGTGGTGTTTCTTTCTTTTCTTCAGGTGTCTGTGAATCAGTAACCTTAAATCAGTCTCCGCTCTCTATCACCAAGGCGGATGCTTCTGGAAAAACTGCTTACATGGACTGCATAGTGCAGGGTTGCCAGCATGTTCACTGGTACCAACAGAAAGAAGGCAAAGGCCTGAAGTGGATTCTGTATGTGGCGACAGGTACCAGCAATCCTCAGTATGATGAAGGCTTCAACAAAAACAAATTTCAGGTTGACAAGAAAAATTCCCTAATAATGTACTCTGTAACTAGCAACGATGAGGCCACATATTATTGTGCCTGTTGGGATGATCACAGTGACAAAATGTCAATAAGCTATCTGCAGAAAATCTCTCCCACACTTAGAAACCTATTTTTTCAAGTGTTCACTATGTGATGAAACCACTGATGAAACCACCAGCAGTTATTCCTCTCCCCTAAACCCAGCTGGGGAAATCCTCAATTGTTTGTTTCATTTAAAAATTAGCAGAAGATATAAAAAGATGCATTAGGTTTCAAACACAAAGAATTTATGTTCGGTATATCAGACAGTAGAAGGAAATACCATGTTAGGCTGCCAACAAATTGTATATATTTTTCAACAAAACCTTTATGTGACTAGCAAATGCAAAAATTTGGGGCTTGTAGGAAGTAATTTTATAACGGATTTTATGCATTTGTATGTCAGTATTTGTGTGTTAAATGTCTCATGGTGAAATTTGGTGTTCTTGTAGATGTGTTCAGGGAAGAAGTCTGAGTGGAGCACAGGTGGTGTCATAATGTACTTGTGTAATTTATCAATTATGTGCATGGAAGCATACTCTACACACACATTTATGACCTCTCCTGAGCCATAAATGTAAACGAAATTTTATTTAAATCAGTTTGTATGGTTTTTCAGTCTATTTATGGCCTCTTTTTTTCCCTAGTAATTATTATTTATTATTTATTGCATTTGTACCCCACATTATCCCACCTTTTTGAAGGCTCAATGTGGCTTACAGAATGTTGTTATGATGCAGTCATTACATGATCTTAAATACATAAGCTGAAAGTAGATGAATTAGATGCAAGGTGCTAGAAAGGTGTTGTGAGAGGCGTTTTTGATGCACCTGAGTGATTTGAGGAGTGATTTATTAAGAATGTCTTTCATAGGCTTTGTTGGAGTGGTGTGTCTTCAAAGATTTGCGAAAGCTGGTTAGATTGTCCATATTTTTCAGGGCCATGGGTAATGCGTTCCAGATCTGTGTGCTTTTATACGCAAAAGTAGTGACGTATGATTGTTTACTAATTTAGGGTCCTATTTCCTAAGCAGCGTTATAGGAGCATTAACGTTTTTAACGCACGTTAACCATGTACGTGCCTGCAATATCCCTATAGCCGCTTAAATGGTTAGCATGCGTGCTAAGTGTAGACAAGGTAAAAACACTAACGCACCTTAGTAAATGTCACGGTTGTGGCCGTGCCCTTATGTTCAGACCTACTGTTTCTCTGTATCTAGCTCTGTGACCTCTTCAGTCTGCCTTTTTCATGTTGTTGTTCTTCCTCTCAGTGGCGTACCAAGGGGGGGGCAGTGGGGGCGGTCCGCCCCGGGTGCACGCTGCTGGGGGGGTGCCACGCGCTGGTCAGCGTCGTTCGTTTCCATGCTCCCTCTGCCTCGGAACAGGAAGTAATCTATTCCGGGGCAGAGGGAGCATGGAAACGAACGAAGCTGACCGGCGCGTGGCACCCCCCCAGCGGTGTGCACCCGGGGGTGAGGGGGTTCTTTCGCCGGGGTGGGGGGGTGTCCTTTTGCCAGGGTGGGGGTTGCGCTGCACGGGGGGAGGCGCTGCACCCGGAGGGCGGGGCGCATCGGCGATCCGCCCCTGGTGTCAGCGCCCCTAGGAACACCACTGCTTCCTCTAAGCCAAGCCTCGCTTTGGTCTCCCTGCTTCTGTTTCATTTCCTACTAGTGACATCATCAGCCTACTCCTTTATAAGGACCCAGGGAGCTTTCCTACGTTGCCTTTGCAACAAGTCTATTTTCCTTTTTCTTGTTGTACTGTTGTTTGATTCTGAGGGAACTGTTCTTCTTGTTAGTCTGTGTCTCTGGGCACAGCGTGAGCCCTGTGTGTGTGGTTTTGGTTTGAATCTGTACGGATAACTTCCTTTAGGTTTGCTCTCAAGCAAAGCCCTCTTCTGTTTCTCAGTGTGGGCTGTTCTGCTTAAAGCCCTCTTCTGTTTCTCTGTGTGTGTTGTTCTGCTTTAAACCTGTATGGATTACTAGCCTGTTAACTTTGCTTCCAAGCAAAGTCCTGTTTTCTTTCCTTGTGTGTGGTTTCCCTTGTTACCTTTCACTGTTCAGAGAGCCGGTTGTTGCCAGCCCAGCAACAACTTTGATTACTTTGATTACTTTGCTTCCACAGCTTAGCTGCTTTCCTTGATTACCTTGCTCCCATGCCGCTGGGTTGCACTCTCTCTGCCTGCCTTTCCTTTCCTGGCTGTGTTCTGGTAAGAATATTGTTTGTTTTTCTCTCTGTTTGCTTTAAACCTTTGACTTCAGTGTAAGCCCTGCTTCTTTCTGATGTGTTTTAGAAGCAGCCCTTCCCTTTAGCCTGCTTTAACTCTTTGCTGTGTTTGTCTCCTGATTCATGTGAGCATTGCTCCTTATCTGATCTATGTATGTAAAGGCAGCTTTCCTTGTTTGCTTACTTTTCCCTTTGTCTCTAGTGTCTGCTTTTTGACTCTATGGCACAGCCTTGTGTATTCTTATGAGTGGATTCCCCTTACCCTTGAGTGCTGTATGTTACAGCCTAGAGTGTTCCTATGGGTGGATTCCCTTTACCCTTGAGTGTTGTATGGTACAGCCTAGAGTGTTCCTATGAGTGGATTCCCTTTAAACCTGGGTGCTGTATGGTACAGCCTAGAGTGTATTCCTATAGTTGGCTCCCCTTAACCCTTGAGTGCTGTGTGGTCAGCCTTGAGTATTTTTTAGAGTGGCTTCCCTTTTCCCTTGAATGCTATGTGGCACAGCCTAGTGTATTCCTATGAGTGGCTTCCCTTTTTTCCTTGAGTACCTAGTGGCACACCCTTGAGTATTCCTTTGAGTGGCTTCCCTTTTTCCTGAGTGCTGTATAGTACAGCTTAGTGTTCTCATGAGTGGCTTCCATTATCCTTGAGTTCTGTTTGGCATAGTTATGAGTGTTCCTCTGTGTGGTCTTGTCTTGAGTTTTCCCTATGTGCTTTCTGTTTGAGTTCTCTCTGTGAGGTTTCTGGTTGTGTTTGAGTGGGTTGCTTTTTCATTTAGCTATGACTACTAGCACTGCCTTGAGCGGTCTCTCTGTATGGCACAAGTGGGCCATTCTTCTGTTTAGGTGTGTCTACTAGCACAGTCCTGTGCATCCTCTCTGTTTGTTTCTGTTTGAATGGGTGGTTCTTCTATTTGCTGTGACTACTAGCTCAGCCTTGAGCGCCTCTCTGTGTGGCATGAGTGGACAGCTCTTCCATTTAGCTGGGACTACTAGCTCAGCCTTGAGCTACCTCTCTGTGTGATTTCTATTTGACTTGGTTAAGATTATTCGTTTATAGCTGTGGATCTAGCACAGCCCTGAGTGTCCTCTCTGTTTGGTTCTGTTTGTGCTTGAGTGGGTGGTTCTTCTGTTTAGCTGGGACTACTAGCCCAGCCCTGTGCTGCCTCTCTGTGCGATGTTTGTTTGACTTGGGTAGGACTTTTGATTTATAACTGTGGTTCTAAGCCCAGTCCTGTGCTGCCTTCCTGTGTGGTTTTCTTATCTTTTAATTGTGGTTACTACCATGTGAGTCTAAGTGGGGTTGTCTTTTCACCTTCAGTTTCTTTGTGCCTGTGTGTAGGGTCTTTTGACCTCTTGTTTGTGGCTCTGTTTAGTGCAGTGTGTGCACTGCTTGAGTAGTACTTGCTCAAGAGATTCCGTTCTGTTTCTTTTCCCTTCCCTCTGGTATGATTTGGTTCCAATTCGGCCGTGAGGCCCATACGCTTGGACTCTGTACAAGTGGGTTCCAGTTCGGCTGTGAGGCCCATCTGAGTGGTCTATCTCCCTTTTCTGGTGGTGCTTATTGCTTCTCTGGAGTGTGCTGTCTATTTGCCATGTCTGGTATCCTGTGTGTATTCAGTGCCTGGTTCGCCTCTGGTCTGCGCCTTCCCAGAGGACTTGTCTGCTGCAGCCTGGCTGCAACCCAAGTGCTCACCATCCCGGGTTCCGTGACAGTTAACAGGGCCCATAGGGGTCCTTTTACTAAGCTGTGTAAGCGTCTATGTGTGCCCAATGCACGCCAAAATGAGTTACTGCCTGACTACTGCGTGGTGGGAAGGAGGAACTCGAATTACAGCTATGTTATGCAAGGTTCCGCTTTAGGAGTTACGGACCAAGAAAGGGATCTGGGAGTCATCGTGGATAGGACGTTGAAATCTTCAGCTCAATGTGCTGCGGCGGCTAAGAAGGCGAACAGAATGTTGAGTATTATTAGAAAAGGGATGGAAAACAAACATGAGGATGTTATAATGCCATTATATCGCTCCATGGTGCGACCGTACCTGGAGTATTGTGCTCAGTTCTGGTCGCCTCATCTCAAAAAAGATATAAAGGAATTGGAGAAGATGTAGAGAAGGGCAACAAAAATGATAAAACGAATGGGACGACTACCCTATGAGGAGAGGTTAAGACGGTTAGGACTCTTTAGCCTGGAGAAAAGGCGGCTGAGGGGTGATATGATAGAGGTGTACAAAATAATGAGTGGGGTAGAGAGGACTGATATGAAGCGTTTGTTTACACTTTCTAACAATAATAGAACCAGGGGACACAAGATTAAATTAGAATGTGGTAGGTTTAAAACAAATCGGAGAAAGTTTTTCTTTACTCAGCGGGTAGTTAGACTCTGGAACTCATTGCTGGAGAAGGTAGTGACAGCAGCTGGCCTTGCTGAGTTTAAAGGGGGTTTGGATAGATTCCTGAAGGAAAAGTCCATTGATTGTTATTAAATTTTGGGGTTTTGCCAGGTTCTTGGGGCCTGGATTGGCTGCTGTCGGAGACAGAGTGCTAGGCTTGATGGACCTTTGGTCTTTTCCCAGCGTGGCAGTGGCAGTGCGTATGTGCTTATGTGCTAATTTCATGTTTGGCGTGCCTCCGATACGCGCATCTGAAAAATACTTTTTATTTTCGGGCACATGTAACAGAAGCATGCCAAGTGGCATTTGGTGCACATAGGTCATTACCACCTGGTTACCACATGAGTCTTTACCGCTAGGTCAATAGCTGGCGGTAAGGTCTCAGACTCAAAATGGGTGAGCGGCAATTTTGATTTTGCCACACATCCATTTTCAGCAGAAAAAAGGGCATTTTTTACAGGTGCGCTGAAAAACGATTCTGCGCATAACCAAAACCCACGCCTACACTACCGCAGGCCATTTTTCAACGCACCTTTGTAAAAGGACCCCTTAGTTTGTTATCCAATGGGTAGGTTTTCATCACGGTTATATTGCGGTCTGTGGCTCTGAAGGGATTTCAGTTTCTTAAAATATCTTTGATCAGCTTCTCTGGTTTTATGATTCTTTATTGGAAGTCTCTTCCCACTAACATTAGAACTTATACTAATTACTTATTTTTTTGTTTGTTTAATGTTGACTATTTTGATTATTTTTATTGGATTAATGGGTTATATCTGATTGTATATTTATATGTTGCAAACCGTACTGGACTCTTATTGGAGGAGTGTTGCGATATATAAAAAATGTAATAGATTAGATTAGCGATCTCAGTCTAGGTGCTCTTTCTGCAGGATTTCTGCTAGTATTTCCTAGACTCATAAGTGTCTATACATCTTTATAAACTAAGCTGCAAGTGGTTACTTCACTTCATACCTAGAAGACTTTTTTTTTTATAAAATGTTTCTCCACATGTTCCTTCTCTAGCTGAAACAAATATTCTATACAATTAGATTGGATTTTTTTTGAATTACTGTATCCTCAAGCTTCATGATATTAGTATTTGCAAATATTCATGGTCATAGTCCTGCAGTCTAGTTTTTGCATTGCCCTTAGTACTGTGATTGTCACCATCAGAGGGTTCTGTTTTTTTAGAATCAAAAGGCAGTGTGCTCGCCATTAACGACAGCATAACCGTCGTGAAAGTAGTCACCCACCTGCATTTCTCCACCCCTTAGAGCGTGCCTGATTTGAATGTGTTCTTTGTCCTCAGTGTACATCAGCCGATGGATACTAATAGTTGAATATCTTTTGGTCTGCTGATGATAATCGTGAGCTGATGGCAAAACTATGCTTCTCGGTTTTAAACACATGAATCTGAATATGGCCATACACACGGAAGTGAGTGTAATGTATTGGAATGACTCTATACAATTCCTTTGAGTCACCACCCCACCCCTTGGTATTTCTTCTACGTCTACCTCCAGAACCCTCTCTGTTATTTTCATAATTTTCTCTCTATACAACATACAGGCTTTTCCACCTCATAGTTTTGATTTTTTTTAAATAGCAATGGTACATCGATTAATACTGCCTTTTTATATGTTTTTATTCAATGACTGTAGCCTGCACAGACTGTGATCTACACTTTTGTACGCGTTGTCTCTGTACAACATGCCCTAAAGTCTGAAACAGATACAAACATATTGAGAAATACACACTTTTGTAAAAGGAATCAAGTTTTCTTTTTGAGTATAATACAGTGTATCTAATTTTATGAAACAATCAAAAATAAATTTTTGTAGTCTAAAGGAGATAGCTATGGATTACGATCCAAGGGTGCCACCGAATGAACAAACTAAAATATCCATCCAGCTAAAAAGGTGATAGAAACAAGGCTTGGTGGCTCATTGAATCTCATGTACTTAAAAAAATTCAAAGGGTCATGTATGATAAACGCTTTTTGATTCAAATTTTACAGCTTGCTTGCTGAAAAGCTGAGAGGAGGAGGAGTGAGTGAGCTGGCTCTGCAGTTTACAAGTCAGCATGTATTGAAAAGACTTTTTTTAGAACAGCCAGTTGCAAACAGGGTATAAATGTGTGAAATCTATCTACTACAAGCATCATGAGAGACCCTAACAAGTTGTATATGTACCTGTTTTCCCCCAAATACACCATGTTGTCTTGCGATCTTATAAACTATGAAGCAGCTTGCATAACCTGGAAGCGCACAAAGGAAATTTGTGCACTGCAGGGTAACACTAACATCTTCATAGCCTCTATTACAACAACGCATGCCCGGATAGAGCTGTACAAGGTTCTTGACGCTTTATAAGAATGCTGTCTTTATCAAGACACAGACTCAGTGATTTTTGTAAGGAAGGTGAATGGGATCCTCCTTTGGGTGACTATTTAGGTAAATTAACAAGTGAGATCCCTAAGGGTGAGCATATCACAGAATTTGTCCTTATGGCTATTGATTACGTCCATACTCTTTGCATATGCTTAACTGTTTTTAAACATTGTATGCTTCCTAAATGAAAATATCTTCAGTTCAAAAAAGAACTGAAGACCTACCTTTTCAAGAAATGGTTAATTATACAAATCAGGAGTGCTCTATACTGCTTTGCAACTGTAATGAATCACTGTAATTCTGCCTGTTAACTAGAAGACACTTTGAACCGAAACCTGTTTTTGGCTAATAATGGGATACAAGATCAAATAAATAAATACTGTTAGGGGCTAAGCAATCCCCTGTATAAAGCATTTTCCATAGTTTTGTCACGTGTGCTGTACTTAACTTTTAAAAAAAAACTTGTATGATTCTTAGGGTAACACTGCTATAGCAAAATGAAGCATTTTTAAAAAGGGGGGGAAATGTGTATTCTAGAAGCCACAGTCAGGGATAAAGCTCTGTATGGGGTTTTCTCATTCACTGTCATATCTCATAGGACTGGCTGCAGAAACCAGCTCTACAAAGAGCTTTCCCTGGGAAAAAAGGGAGGGGGTGTCGAGGTAGTGCTTGTGGATTATCTCACATAAAACAGGACATCGCTAAAAAAAAAAAAAAAGATGGCTTTCCTAAATACTACATTGTAGGTTTGTTTTAAATATTCAACATATCTTTTTCTTTTTTCTTTTCAAACTGGGCTACAGAAAACCAACTCTTGCAGACACAGCTCATGGTCTTCTGCCTTTTTTTTCTTTTCAGTCTGGCTGAAGAAAAACCAGCTCTTGCAGACTCAGCTCACAGGCTTCTGCTTGTGTGAAAGGATCTGAAAACCTAATGAGCAGACCCCCTATGGTTTCTTGTGTATGTCAATCTTAAAACAGCTTAGCTTTTGTCTATATGTGTCCTTTAAAGCATAGAGGAGAAGGAGGATGATGGGTCAATCCTTTTGTTTTAAAACCCAAAATGACTGTCAATCAGCAGTCAGTCTGTCTTTCTTAAATACTGATGGACCTGATTCATTCCAGCTTAAAAAATAAGCACAAGAAAAATAAAAAAGAAAATAAATGCTTATTTTCTTTCCTGTAAGAAAAAAGGTTAAGCTGAGCACATTGCTCCACAGCTGTAGGGGGTGGTGTCCAGGTTTTTTGACGTCACTTCCCATCACCTCACCCCATCTAAGATGGCAACCAGTGCTAGAAAAAAGAAGTGATGTAGTGCATCCAATGTTGGCCAGTATCTTGGAAAAGGGGAGTGGCTATGACAGGATGTCCTGTGATATCACCAAAATGGGTGGGGTTTAGGGCATGGTTAAGAAAACATGGGTGGGGTTTGGGGTGGGGCTATGTAAATAAGATGGGGTTAGGGGTGGAGTTATGCAAAAGGAGCAGGGTTATGATGTCACATCTGAAGATGTCATCAAAGGGGGTGCAGTGCAGGCAGGTATTGGTTGGGTGTGGGTGGGGCTTAGAATATAAGTGGGTGGGGCTTATGCATATCCTCACCTGATTGGCTGTCAAGACCAGAAGTGGGTATGGCCACCTGTAAAATATTCAAATAAGCTAAGACAAATGCTGGTGAGATACACTACTCCCATGGATAGGAGAGAAAGGAAAGGGGGACATGCTGCTCATGGATGTTTGCTATTTCAGGTACATTAGCAGACAGCTTGTGAGGGAATCCATGGGATCATTAGATCACAAAGAACAAAAGGGGTGCTCAGGAAAGCAAGGCCATTGCAGAGAGATTGAATGAATACTTTGCTTCTGTCTTTACAGAAAAAGATGTAAGAGATCTACCTGTACCAGAAATGGTTTTCAAGGGTGATGATGCAGAGGAACTGAAAGAAATCTCACTGAACCTGGAAGATGTACTGAGCCAAATCAACAAATTAAAGAGTAGTGAATCATCTGGCTGGATGACATGCACCTAAGGGTACTGAAAGAACTCAAACATGAAATTGCTAATCTGCTAATGATCTGTAACCTGTCGTTCAAATCGTCCATAGTACCTGAAGATTGGAGGGTGGCCAATGTAATACCGTTTTTCAGAAAGAGCTCCAGGGGCGATATGGGAAATTACAAACCAGTAAGCCTGACATCAGTGCTGGGCAAAATAGTGGAAACTATTATAAAGAATAAAATTAAGGAACACATAGAGAAAGTCAGTTTAATGGGACAGATAGAGTCAGCATGGGTTCACCCAAGGGAAGCCACCAATTTGCTTCATTTTTTTGAAGGTGTGAATAAACATGTTGATAAAGGTGAGCCAGTTTTAGTAGTGTATCTAGAATTTAAGAAAGCTTTTGACAAAGTTCCTCATGAGAGACTTCTGAGAAAATTAAAGAGTCATGGGATAGGAGGCAATGTTCTGTTGTGGATCAGGAATTGGTTATTGGACAGAAAACAAAAGGTAGGTTTAAATGGCCGTTGTTCTCAGTGGAGGAGGGTGAATAGTGGAGTGCCACAGGGATCTGTACTGGGACAGGTGCTATTTAACATATTTATAAATGATCTGGAATTCGGTTTGACAAATGAGATGATTAAATTTGCAAATGACACAAAACTATTCAAAGTTGTTAAAACACATGCAGATTATGAAAAATTGCAGGAAGACCTTAGGAAATTAGAAGACTGGGCATCCAAATGGCAGATGAAATTTAATGTGGACAAATGCAAAGTGATTGGGAGAATAATCCGAATCATAATTACATGATGCTAGGGTCCACCATGGGGGGGGGGTCAGCACCCAAGAAATTCATCTAGATTTCATTGTAGACAATACGCTGCAATTTTCTGCCCAGTGTGCTGCAGCAGACAATAAAGGAAACAGGATGCTAGGAAGTATTAGGAAACGGATGGTAAATAAAACCAAGAATACTATAATGTCTTTGTATTGCTCCATGGTGCAACCTCACCTTGAGTATTGCATTCAGTTCTGGTGCTGTATCTCAAAACTGATATAGCAGAATTAGAAAAGGTTCAAAGAACAGCAACCAAAATGACAAAAAGGGATGAAACTCCTCTCATATGAGGAAAGGCTAAGGATGTTAGGGCTCTTCAGGTTGGAAAAGAGAGGGATGAGGAGAGGAATGATTGAGGTCTACAAAATCCTGAATGGTGTAGAATGAGTAGAAATGAATCAGTTTTTTACTCTTCAGTGAGTACAAAGACTAGGGGATACTCAAGGAAGTTACATAGAAATACTTTCAAAATAAACAGGAGGAAATATTTTTCACTCAATGAATAGTTAAGTTCTGGAACTCATTGCTGAAGAATGTGGTAACAGCAGTTAGCATATCTGGTTTAACAAAAGGTTTGGACAAGTTTCTGAAGGAAAAGTCCATAGTCTGCTTTTGAGATAGACATGGGGAAGCCACTGCTTGCTCCAGGATTGGTAGCATGGAATGTTGCTACTAACTGGGTTTCTGCCAGGTACTTGTGACTTGAATTGGCCACTGTTGAAATGACCAATTCAAGATGCTGGGCTAGATGGACCATTAGTCTAACCCAATATGGGAAGAGGGGTTGGTGGTTCGGAGGTGAGAATAGGGGAGGGCAGACTTGTATGGTCTGTGCCAGAGCCGGTGATGGGAGGCGAGACAGGTGGTTCGGAGGCGGGAAAAACTGCTGGGAGAGACAGGTGCAAATCAAGGTAAGGTATACACATGAGTTTGTCTTGGGCAGACTGGATGGACCATGCAGGTCTTTTTCTGCCGTCATCTACTATGTTACTATGTTACTATTATGGAAATCCAATGAGGCAGTGCCAGGAATAAAGGCTTGTATTTTCTGTTTATTATAACTACAATAAAAGATTGTTTTTTGGAAAATGCTGAGAACTGTGGTTATTTTTGGGAAATATGAGGAAAAGTCCATAAACTGCTATTAAAGTAGACATGGGAACATGATTACTTATTCAATGCAGAGATTGCCAAAACCATACTACTTGTGCACTATAAAAATTCTAAATGAATTTACTGCTAAGAGTTCACACTATTGCTACTATGTAAAAGGAAGAAAAAGACCTAAGAAACCATACAAGTAGACTCTGAAAAGTCAGTGCTTAATCAGTTTCACTGTCATTCATTGACCTAGCAATCACAAAGGATCACAAAAGGGAAACACAGAAAAGAATATCAGGTAAGGTTGAGAGAAACAGAGAGAGAGAAATCAGGAAGGCAAAAACACGGGCAGAAGGAAAGATGACCAAAGATGTAAAATGAGATAAAAAGACTTTTCCTCAGGTATGTCTAATCTAATCTAATCTGCTGTTTGTATACCACACAAATCTCAGCTGGAGGTTCAAGGCAGTTTACATAAGAGGGTCAGTTCAAGACTGGGAAAAATGGGGAAAGGAAGAAGTAGAGGGAGGGGAGAGGTAGTTCTAGGTAGTCAGTTCCGTGGGTAGGGGGGAAAAAGGCAGAAGAACTTAATTGAATAGTAGGATCTTCATCTTTTTGTGTAGCCCCAAATAGTTTGATTCTAATCAGATTGTGGTTGGTAAAGAGTTCCATTCCGCAGTGGCTCGGTAGGAGAATATAGAGTTAATCTGCCATTTGTATTTAGAGTTCTTGACAGCCGAGTTCTTCAGGAAAGTGTTGTCTCAAAGTTTGGCAGTTATACAAACAGTGAGAAAATAGTTGAGTCAGTAGTTCTGGGGTATGCCCATACAGTACTTGGAACATTATGCAGATGGCTTTAAAGGTAATGTGGGCACAGATGCGGAGCCAGTGTAGTTCTTTCAGGTGGCCAGAGTCACTTTCAAATTTCCTTGCTCTGAAAATTAATCGCGCTGCTGTGTTTTGTATGAGTTGGAGTTTAGGTAGTTGTTTGTTGTTTAGTCCAATGTACAAGGAGTTGCATTAGTCCAGGTTGGATATGACTAGTGCTTGAACCAGCACGGAAAAATGCGATCTTTGAAAATATGGTCTTATCAGCCTCAGTTGTCGCATGTGAAAGGATTTTTTCCAGACTAGATTTAGCTGGGCATCGAAGGATAGTGAAGAGTCTAGGATGATTCCTAGGACTTTTGATTCTTTGTCTACTGTAGGGTTTATGACATTGCATAGGGTAATCTTGGAAGAAATGCCTATCTGGGAGAGAGAGAACCATAGTACTTTTGTCTTGGTCTGATTCAGTTGGAGCATATGTTCCATGGCCCAGTTGTGGATTTTGCGCATAGTGTTGTGGATTCTGTCAACAGTTTCCTTTAGTGTGGATCCTACAGGGATCAGCATTAGAATGTCATCCGCATAAGAGAGGATGTGCTCGTCTTCGTTTAGGTGGATGCTGGAAAGGGAGGCCATGAATAAGTTAAATAGCAGTGGAGACAGGGGGGAACCCTGAGGCACCCCACTTGTAGTTTCCCAGCTTTTGGATAGCATTCCATTTTTCCAAACTGTGGAAGAGCAATTTAGCAGAAAGTTTCAGAACTTATTCAGTACTGAACTAGTAATTCCCAGGTCACTAAGTTTGGATAGCAACCACCCATGGTCTATGGAGTCGAATGCTGCTGAGATGTCATATTGAAGTAGGATGGTCTGTTCTCATTTGGCAAGATGATCTCTAACTGTGCCAGTAAGGATTTGGTGCTGAGTTGAGGTCTGAATCCGAATTGTGTGGGGTGATAGCAGGAATGCTTTGTGATGTGTTTGCAAAGTTTTTGGTAGATGAGTCTCCATAGCTTAGTTAGCAGGGGGATCCTAGCTATGGGTCTAAAGTTGGATGCAAGGGTTAAGTCTGAGTTGGGAGCTTTGGGAATGGGAGTAAGGGCAATGCGGACCATCTCCTTTTGGAATATACCAATAGCTAGTAGGTTGTTTAGAAATATCATGAGCCACGAGAGTATTGGTGTAAGTGGGTTGGCAAATAAGGTAAATGGACAGGTATCTAGGATGCAGCATTGGGATGAAAGTTTGGGGAGTAGAGCTTGAAGGTCGGTGGCAGCATTGGGTTTGAAGGAGTCCCATAACAGGTCTACTGGAATACTAGCAGTCAGCTGTAGCTCATAAGGAGGAGTATTGTCTATTTCTTGTGTTTTTTTGGTAGTAAAGTTTTGCCGGATCTTCTGGATTTTTGTGTAGAAGTAGTCCGCCAGTTCTTGCGCATTTGGTTGGGCCTTGATTGAAGGTTTGTCTGGATTCAGAGAAGAGACAAGATTGTTTACCAATGAGAAGAGCTTCTTTGGAGCCGGTGGTTCTGAGCCGATTAGTGAGGAATAGTATTTTTTTTTTGCCTCGGCGCAGTGAAATTTGTAGGATCGATAAGATTCTTTCCATCTGGATTTAGTGGAAGAGTTGCGTGTTTTCCTCCATGCTCTTTCTAAGTTTCTGCAGGATCATTTTAGGTCTTTTAGGAGGTCGGTGTACGGGGCTTGGGTTTAGTAGTTCTAACCCTTTGGAGTTTCTCAGCAGCAACAGTGTTCAGGCATTCTTCGGTGACTGAGTCCCATTCTGCTTTCATTGCTTGGAAGTGGTTCAGTTGTATGTGGATTTTCTCTTTGACTAGGTCCCAGAACTTGGTGTTGTCAATTTTTCCTCTCGTTTTTATGAAGGGTCTGTCATGTTTAGTATTGTTTGGAGTCATATAGATGTGAAGAGTGAAGTACATAAGTACATAAGTAATGCCACACTGGGAAAAGACCAAGGGTCCATCGAGCCCAGCATCCCATCCACGACAGCGGCCAATCCAAGCCAAGGGCACCTGCAAAGCTTACCAAACGTACAAACATTCTATACATGTTATTCCCAGAATTGTGGATTTTTCCCAAGTCCATTTAGTAGCAGTTTATGGACTTGTCCTTTAGGAAACCGTCTAACCCCTTTTTAAACTCTGCCAAGCTAACCCCCTTCACCACGTTCTCCGGCTACGAATTCCAGAGTTTAATTACGCGTTGGGGGAAGAAAACTTTTCTCCGATTTGTTTTAAATTTACTACACTATAGTTTCATCGCATGCCCCCTAGTCCTAGTATTTTTGGAAAGCGTGAACAGACGCTTCACATCCACCTGTTCCACTCCACTCATTATTTTATATACCTCTATCATGTCTCCCCTCAGCCATCTCTTCTCCAAGCTGAAAAGCCCTAGCCTCCTTAGTCTTTCTTCATAGGGAAGTTGTCCCATCCCCGCTATCATTTTAGTCGCCCTTCGCTGCACCTTTTCCAATTCCACCATATCTTTCTTGAGATGTGGCGAGCAGAATTGAATACAATACTCAAGGTGCATGTATGACCGGGATAGGTTGGTTAAAGGTATTCTCTAATCCTACCGTCAAACCGACTAAACTCACCAGAAGTAGCAGGAGACCAAGGGGCTTATTTTCGAACGCTAGAAGC
Source organism: Microcaecilia unicolor (assembly GCF_901765095.1). Taxonomy (NCBI): domain Eukaryota; kingdom Metazoa; phylum Chordata; class Amphibia; order Gymnophiona; family Siphonopidae; genus Microcaecilia; species Microcaecilia unicolor. Next base: position 211,659,850 of record NC_044031.1, read on the forward strand.
GCACAAAAAGTGACACAAACGGCACATGAACGTTCCCATGGACGAAAGACACCCAAAGCCAATAATCGAAAGGGGGCCATAAGGACACGCCTAATGGAAAAACACCCATCTACGGCCGGCGACATAGGGGGCGTGTCATGGGCATGTTATGGGCGGTGTTACGCGTTGGGCGTCCGTACCGTATTACGGCTTGCGAAATGGTTTCGTATGTGCCAGAACATGGGCGTTCCTCGGTAGACCTCATATAAAAGCGACCAGCGGAAGGGGGAAATTGTCTATAGACCAAGTAGCGAGTTTGTGTAGTTGGAGAGTGGTGAGATATTTGTTGAGAGAGAAAGCTGAATCGTTGTTTGGAGAGAAAGCGGAGAACCTGTTACCTTTGCGTGTGTGCCCTAGTCCGAACCTCTTTACCCTCACCTGCCTCTTTTGTGTTTTACCCTATCATCCTTCCCTACCCCTTCTAGCCCCCAAACTCCTTCCCCTCACCCTATCCCTCTCCATTCACTGTTCCCACGTGCATACGTCATTCCCTTACCTGTTTGGAGTCTCTGTATGTCCAGTGTACTGCTGCAGCGTGTGTTTGGCAGTGAGTGGCTAGAGGGTGTGGTCGGAGAGTGCTTGCAAGTGCAATGTGGTTGTGGTGGTGGGAGTGAGCTTATAGGCAATGGACGCACTAAATGCACTGGCGATGCACATGGTGGAGGAAGAGATGCCCCCCCCCCCCCCCCGTAGGAGATACTCACGCCCCAGGGTGTTCAGACCTCGCACCACTTTCCTTGACCTCACTGACCTCCAGTGTATCACTAGGTACAGGTTTGATAAGGCAGCCATTCAGCACCTGTGTGACCAGCTCCAACCACTCCTGCAGGCCCGGACCCATAGGAACAACCCCATCCCTGTGCACCTAAAAGTCACTGTCGCTCTCTCTGTTCTGGCCACTGGGAGTTTCCAGTCTGTGCTTGCTGTCAACACGGGGCTCACCCAGGCTTCCATTTCCAACTGCCTTACCCACTTCCTTGATGCCTTCCTTACCCACACCTCTGACTACATCACCTTCCCCACCACCCCCCAAGGCCCTGCACAACAACATGGCTGCCTTCTATGCTGTAGCTAGATTCCCCTCGGTCATAGGTGTGATTGATTGCACACGTCGCACTCAGACCTCCAGTGCATGGCATGTACACCTGAACAACCTTTCATGGGCCAAGTTTCTACAACGTATATGGATACAGATAAATACATCTCACTTCACAACTTGAATAAAACACCAACAAATTCAATCTGAAAGATCTCACTTTGATTGTTCAGCTGAGCAGTTAAACAGAATCCACAGCAGGCCTCATGACTATATACAGATGAAATACTTCCCTTAGGGGTCCTTTTACTAAGCTGCAGTAAAAGGACCCCTGTGGTGGTGTCAGTGCACGGCAAACCCACATGCTGAGGCACCCTTTTACCGCAGCGGATAAAAGGATGGGTGTTTTTTTTTAATGGAAATGGCCGTGCAGTAAGTTAAGCACTTGCCGCATGGTCATTTACTGGGGGAGCCCTTACTGCCTCCTATTTAGGGGGCAGTAAGAGCTCTCGCACTAACCTGGCAATAACCAGGTTAGTAACATTTTTTTAAGTACTGGGAATGGCATGCAGCACACACCAGTGCTACCGATGGGCTCCTGTGGTAGGACCAATTTGCCATGCACCATTGCCATAGTAACCCTATCATGCCTTAGTAAAAGGGCCTCTTAATAATTTGTCCGTTAGCTATTTTTTCTGCAAACAGTATGTTACCACATTACAGAGATATCTTTGGAGATAAAAATGTTGTCAGCACAGTCTTAATACTTCCACGTAGTAGTACAGTGGTGTGTTTGGTCATATGCAAACTGGTACTATCCTGATTGAATCAGGGGACCATCTCTTCTAGTCTGGGCAGGTTAATTTATTTTGTTTTTTAAGCATTAAACAGCATCACAGAGAAAGTCACTGTTTTTTTAAGAGCTTTGGTCTTGATAGAACTTTTGCCCAGCAATACAAAGAAAACTGATACAGTTCTGAGTTTGCTCCTTGAAGATATTTGGTAACAAAGACCAAAGAACTAAGTGGCCCTTTTACTAAGCTGTATTAAGCATTAATGATCGCCCAGTGCAATTTAAATGGTGTACCGTGGGACACGAGCAGGCATCCTGCATTAAGTGACAAATGTATATGCTAACTGTGCGCTAAAAAGGTTTAAAAACTTTGTTTGAGGGGGTGTATCTGGGGGCAGAGAGTGGGCGTTCCTGTGCTAATCAATTAAAGCAGCTACATTACAGGGCACTAACTGGTTTGTGCAGGAATACAAACGTGAGACCATATCACCTACAAAATAGGTGTTGGTAAGTGCTTGTGCAGTAATTTTTTTAATAACAGTGCACTAAAGTCAACATTAACGCATAGTCAATAATACAAAAGTATGGAAAAATTGTCCATTTTACTGTTGCGGAGAAAATGGCTTTAGCACGTGGAAACAACCCATGTAAGGGCACACTAAGGCCAATTTTTGCTGCAGCTTAGTAAACAGACCCCTAAGTAATTAACAATTTCCCTCTGTCAGAGGAGCTCTTTATATGTAGATCACTTGGGTTTAGGGATCAGCAAATTTTCCAGACTTTCTGAAAAACCATCAACATTGAAAACAAAATTCTTCAGAACTTTCTGTAAGCTGTGTGTTCTCTCATGGACTTGGAAGTTCTTCTCTCTCAGGGCTGTTCAGTGTCAGGCTTAACATTACAATGATCAGAAGCTGCAGTTGAAAGAAAGCCATGAAAGAGCCACAATATTTATCCAAAGAGCTAAGGGCACATTACTTATAATGCTATAGGTTACTATCTAGAGACCTAGCATGTGGAAATGTTATTGGAGCTCAAAACATTCACGTATTTCCCCTCCCCTTGTACACTGCCTCTTATACGGTCTGACAGTATCTCCCTATGTTGGTCGTAGCTTCAGACAGCAGTCAGCATGCAGCCACACTCCCTCGTTCTGCTGGCTTCACTTTGGACTTGTAAGGTTTTATTTGGTTGAGGGGAGGAGAATGCTTAGGGATCCTCAAATATCTTTAAAATGATGAGATCAAATTCTTCTGTGTTTTTTCATAAATGTAATGTTTCATTCTTTCATTCCTTCAGGTGGCTATGGAGCATTAACCTTAATACAGCCTCAAATCTCTATCACCACGCGTGAAAAAGCTGGAACTACAACCACTTACATTGACTGCATAGTGCAGGATTGCACACATGTTCATTGGTATCAGCAGAAAGCAGGTGAAGGTCCAAAGAGGATTCTGTATGTGCAGACAGGATCACAGTCCAGTCCACCTATGCATGATGAAGGCTTTAACAAGGTCAAGTTTCAGATTTACAAGAAAGATAACTCCTATTCCCTAACAGTGTACTCCACAAGCAGCAAGGACAAGGCCACATATTATTGTGCCTGTTGGCATTCTCACAGTGACAGAAAATCAATAAGCCAACTGCACAAATTCTCTCCCATTCTTAGAAATGTAATTTTTGAAGCTGTGCTGTGAAACCACACAGATGAGACCAAGCTGTTATTCCTCTACCCCAGGGGTTCTCAGACCACTCGTCAAGACACACTCAACAGTCTGATTTCAGGATATCCACAATAAATATGCATGAGGTAGATCTGGCAGTGCATACAAATCTCTCACATGTGTATTGATTGTGGATATCTTGAAAACCCAGCTAGCTGGGGATGTCTTGAAGACTAGGTTCAGAAAGCCTCCACTACCCAAACCTCAACCATGGAACTTCCTGATTATTATTATTATTTATTTTTTTAATTTGGTTATTTCAATAATTATCTGAAGACACACAAAGATTATCAATCTTTCAAAATAGAAAAAGAATACTAAGTTAGGATACAAATACATTTAAACAAAACCTTTATAAAGCCAACAAATGCTTCATTGTGCAAGAATTTGGGACTTATAGGGGTACTTCTATTAAGGCGCGCAAACAGATTTAGTGTGCAATAATGATTAGCGTGTGCAAAATGATAAGACGCCCATTATATTTCTATAAGCATCTTATCATTTAACATGCACTAATTGTTAGCATGCGCTAAATCTGTTAGTACACCTTAATAAAAGGACCCCTTAATGTCCCTTCTATAACCTGAGCAAGTATTCACAAAAGTTTGTATTCTGCAGTGTTCATTAACCTTATAAAAATACCCTCTCTATCTAATGATCAGATTAACTTTTTTTAATAATTTTATTTTCAAGCTTTGTGATATTATTATTTGAATATATTCACTGTCATGTTTATTAGCATCATAATTATAAAAAATATATTATCTTAATAAAAAGCCTTGAGAAACCCGTTTAGGAACCATGAGGTGAAGGAATGGTTTGCAGGATGCTTCATGTAGGTCAAGAGCTAATGCAAAAAGCTGAACATCCCTATAAAGGTTTCATTTTATTTACTATAATGCCAGTATGGCTAAAAGTCGATCACAGTGGTTAACAACATATAAAAGTAAAATTATGAAATTCTCAACACATCTATGTACTATAAACCCTCTTACACACATGAAAATTAAAACAGATTGAGCCATGATGAGTACCAACATTAGACCCTCTGAACTTGCTTAAGGAAAAAACATGTTGAAGTGAGACATGAGCAACAGCAGAGTTTCAGGCAAGGATCTTAGGACTGAAATTCATAGTGTGGAAGCCGCGCGTTATTTGAAAAACAGGGAGAGAGGAGGTGAGCCATATTTGAGCCTTCTAGAAGGTTTCCCACAATATCAGTGACATAAATGTGTTATCAAACTCTTGACCCCACAGCTGACTACATTCATGGTTCTACCATTAAAAAAAAAAATCACTGATCTGCCTGAGACAAAAGACCTCGCATTCATCCCAGCCATTAATTTCTGGGGAGACCAATAACTGGGGGGGGGGGGGGAAACAATTGATGATATAAGAATGAAATAAGCAGTTGGAACATTTCACCTACGTAAAGCAAACAATAATAATATGACCATTTCCAGGCATTTTTAGGATTGGCACTCGCAACCTCTCATTCCTCCATATCAAGTGAGGGCTGGACACATCATAGTGAAGGCCCAAAGCCCTGAGTCAGGCCAATTTAATTGATGCAGTGCAGCTACCGGCAGCAAAGGAGAAAAGTCAGAGGGACTGCAAGAGGGAGGGAGAGGGACATTCTCTGGAACCAGGAAGGCACAGGGGCTGGGAGGGAAGGAAAGGGGAGAGATGCTAGAACCAGGATGAAGGATGAAAGAAAGGTGCTGGACCCAGGGAGAGTGATGCAAGCAGGCGGGAGAAGCGGGGATAAGTGGGCAATGAAAAACAGGTGCCGGCACAAAATAAGCCCTTATACAATATGCAAAGCACAGTTTTAAGTTTTGAAAAATCAGCTTCCAATTCAGAGACTTACAGAAATGAGTTCATAGATATTAACTATTTGTACTTGATCAATGTCTTATATTTTTATGGTCTTTCACCTGGCTTGGAATGCAGTTCCAGCATCAAGTCCTAACTGAAAATAATGGGCCACAGAGCAACAATTTATGGTTTGTATTCTGAGAAGTCCTCAGCAGCCATTTTCCAGGAAAGAGAAGATTTCTTTTTACAAGCTGTACTTTTTGCTTTCAACACACCAACTACTTATAGTTTTCTGCTTAACAGTGAGTAAATTTCAGGCGTTCAGCTTGTTCATTTAGGCTGTTTTTGAAACCAGTTTTCAGCAGTGGCATAGAAAGATAGGGAAGAAAATGAGTAAATTAAATTAAAATGATAGCTTCTGTAAAGGGATTGAAAGTGGTTTAAAAAAAAAAAAAAGACCCATGGTCTGGGAGGCTTACCTGAACCCTGGGAGGATGGCTGTGGTCCCAAGTCTCTTTGGGCCATTGTTGGCCCAGTATTCTGTTTCATTGGTGGTCCAGTTTTGAGGGATAGGGAGTCCCTGATGCTGGGCTGGTCTAGCTCAGTCCAGGGGCTGGCCCGGGCCACTTCTTGCTTTGATGGGATCCATCATGGATCCGGGAAGGCTCCAGAGGGGGTCCAGTGCTGAAAGCAGCAAAAATGCTGCAGGTGTGACAAAGCACGCTGCTGTGAATGAGAAAGAACTAAGACAGACCGGCAGAAAAATGGCCAATTTAGGGCCTAGTCTGCCAGAGCTCCTGCGCATCCATGGTGGATCACACATGCAAATTTGTGCAGTAAACAGCTCTGGTAGGTTTAAAAGACGCTGGGCCCTAAAATTTTAATGCTCCCAGCGAGCTGCCACTGGAGATTATGGACAGTCACCGGCAGCAAGTGGAGCTGGTCCGGAGGTTATCTGGAGGTGGGGGCAGCCTAGAAGACCCCAGGAGAGGCAGGTAAGAGGTCACCTGGCCTTGGATTATATTTAAATTTTTATGAACCATTTTTAAAGGTTTATTTTTTGGGCTCCAGGGAACTGTTTTTAAAAATTATTTTTCATGATCTAGGGGTCTAAAGTCCCTTAGAGGTTAAGTGTTAAAAATTCTTGAAAAACAGTTTAAGTGGTTATGATTGCCACTTAGGTGTGGAGGGTCTAGTATTGCTTAGAACATGGATTTTTAAAATCTGGCAGTTGCGTCTGCAAGTGTAAAATTATTTTAACCCTATCTGAAAGTTTAGAGAGGTTCTGTTGAATTTTAGGGTTAGTTTTTAAAGTGAAAATTTGTAACATGATAATGGAAAGTGGTTTTTAAATTTTGAAAAAACATGGTCTGAATTGAAATGGTCTGACACAGACGTCTGGGTTATTTCTTTTGAAATTTTGTGTAATTTTCACTATGTTTTACAAAGAAATGTATTTTTCCCATTGAAGTCAATAGGAAAAAATGGTTTTAAAGATGGAGATTTCCATAAGGTTCCATGAGTGGATAAAAAGAAAAACATTCTATGCGCTAGCGCCTGATTGGCTCAGGAGGGTCAGGTGGTCCCAGCCGAGTTTCCATCACCTAGGCAGCACCAGTTGAAACTGATGCCAGAGGAGCCCTGGACTTGAGTGAGTGTGGAAGCACATTTGTGGAGCTCTGAGGTCTGAGAGCATTGGAAAAATGTAAAAGTGCTGGAGAGAAAGACAAATATGTATTTAAAAGTTTGAATGGCTGGGTCTAAGTGAATAGGCTAAACTTGGAAGGAAAACAGTTCCTTTAAAAAGAACTGCTAGCTGATTTAAATTTATTAAGGCTCTGCTTTAAGCTGGGCTCAGGTCTAGTATGACAGGCAGGAAAAGAAAATGTTCTAAACTGAAGGTAACCTGCCAGAGTGAGATTGCTCTGTGTGTCGGTGACCTAAGATGGCTCTCCTATCCTAGGGAGCCTGTTTAGAAAAAAATAATCTGACTGAACTGTTGGATGAAAGTTTGGAAGAGTCTGTGTTGAGAGAAAAGTGCTTGCTTGGAGCAGAAAGTGAGGGTTTTATACAGTGCTTTTTTGTAGCTAAAAAGGTACCACTACTCATTATGGGCGGGGTCACCATCTATGGCTCCGCCCATATTGTAGCCACATCCCTTATACCAGCCATGGCACATATAAACAGGTATCATTGAAAATACTATACCAGTATAGGAGAAAAAATAACGTGATTTTTTTTCATGATAAATAATTTCTGTAAGCTGTTACAGCTCCAGTATACCCAGTGCAAAATAAGACAGCAGGTATAAATTCTCAAATTGGACATCTTCCAAACACTAAAATGAAAATAAAATTATTTTTTCTACCTTTGTTGTATGGTGACTGTTTTTCTGATGATGTTGGTGCCAGTCTCTGATTCTGCTGCTCTCGATCCGTTTCCAGGGCTTCCTTTCCATTTATTTCTTTACTTTCCTCCTTTCTTCTTCACTTCTTGCCCTACATCCATAGGTAAAAACTGGGTCCTCCTCGGACTTGACTGGAGGAACTATAGAGTGGATCCAGCTTTTGCCTATTTTATCCATCCATGTGCAGTTTTTCTCCTCTTTTCCCTTTCCCTCATCTCGTCAGTGTGCATCTCCTTCCTCTTTCCATCCATGTCCAGCCTTTCTCCTGTCTCCTCCCCACCATCCATGTTCATCTCACTTTCTCTCTCTTCCCTCCCCTTCATCCATGTCCAGCATTTCAACTCTCCCCTAAATCCATGTGCATCTCCTCCTTTGTCTTCCCTCCCCTCCATCCATGTCCAGCATTTCTCCTCTCCCCCTCCACTCTATCCATGTGCATCTACTTCCTCTGTCTTCCCTCCCCTCCACAGGGCTCCCCACTATCACCTACCCTCTTCAACATGATGTTGATCCCTCTGGCAACGGCTCTTTCTAAACTGGGACTTAACCCGTTTATCTATACAGATGATATCACTGTCTTCATCCCTTTTGAGAAAGACCTAACTGAAATTACCTGTAGGATTCAGCAATGCTTTAACACCATGCTCAACTGGGCCAATTCTTTTCGATTTAAACTCAACGCAGAGAAAACACACTGTTTGATCCTCAACTCTCCCTATAACAAACTCAGGCCTCCTACATTAATTACTCCTGCGCTCGTTCTGCCTATCTCGGCATCCCTAAAAATCTTGGAAGTCCTGGTTAACAGATCTTTGACATTGGAGCAGCATGTGAACTCTACAGTCAAGCAAATGTTATACTCTCTTTGGAGGCTTCAGCGTATCAAACCTTACTTCCCTTGAAACGTATTCCACAATCTAGTCCAGTCCCTGGTAATTAGCCGTCTTGATTACTGCAACAGTATCTACGGGGGATGCACAAACATGCTCCTAAAAAAATTGCAAACTGCTCAGAATACAGCAGCTCGACTCATCTTTGGCAAGTCGAGATTTGAAAGTTCGAGACCACTACGTGAGCGGATGCATTGGCTTCCTGTGAAGGACCGCATCGCGTTCAAGATCTGTTCATTGGTGCACAAAATCATCTATGGAGAAGCCCCTTCCTATATGGACACTCTCATTAACCTGCCGCCCAGGAATTCCCGAAGGTCGGCCCGCTCGTACCTCAATCTCCACTACCCGGCTCCTTGTGGCCTCAAATATAAGACCATCTATGGTTCCTCTTTCCCTTATCTCAGCACTCAATTGTGGAACGAGTTGCCTCAAGAGGTCAAATTCACTCCAGATCACCCGACCTGCAACTCAAGACCTTCCTTTTTGGCAGAGCATACGCTGCGAGCCCTTCTGGTGCCACGCTCTTTTAACCCACTGCTTTCTCTGTGACAACTTATCACCTCCCATCTCTTCCTTTTCCTCCTCAGTTATTTCTTTCTCCCTCTTGTGACCTTGCATTTTGTACTATTGTTTGCTTGTTAACTATTGTACGCCACATTGAGCCTGCCCTTGGGCGGGAATACTGTGGGATATAAATGTCATGAATAAATAAATAATGCACTTTTCATGTTTTTAATATGCAGCTATAATTTGTAATCTCACAGCATAGACTGGGTTTTTAAGATATGTTTTTAATTGACTTATTTATTGAAACATCTTTGTGCAATAAAATGTTTTAAGTATCTTACATTATTATCTTTTTCTTGTGAATTCCCTATGTGGTGTTGATTCAAAGGGAAACCCAGAAATGGTGACACAAATTCATTTAAAAGTTGCAATACCATCTCACACCATTAGGGTGTCCAAAAGTGGTGTCAGAGACAGGATTTCTTGCCAGTCCGCCATCTAAAGCAAGAATCCTACTTTGTTAAAACTCTCTGTGTGTAAATTGTGCATTGAATAAGATTCCGAGCTGGAGAGAATAGTGCAAGAATCTTATTTGCAAGAGAAATTTAAGAGGTGGGAAAATGTGGGATACAAATGCAACAAATAAAAATTTGGAATCAAACTTAATAAAAAAAAAAGTCCTGCCTCGAGCTTCTTTGTAACAATCTGTAAGTCTCTGGTCTTGGTAACTCATCATCGTGTCAAAGATGGAACAGCTAGAGTAAAGAAAAGAGATCAACACTCTGAGAAATCTGTATCTCGGATTTTTATGAGGTCTGGGGAGAATCCAAGATGGTGGCGTGACAGACTGGCTGTTAGGAGTGCTCGTGTGTTGTTCTCTTTACTGCCAAATAATATTCTTTTACTTGGTTCTGAGAATGCCGAAGAGGAAGGGAAAGCTAAAGGAACTTCCCCTCTTGAAGGCAGAAACTCCTCTTACTCAGCAGAGCTCCATAACAGCCTTTGTTACATCTTCCCCAATATCGGGCGTTTCTGCTTCCGGAACTGGGAAGAGTCTGGAATTGGAGAGCGTTTTGTCGCTCAGTCAAGCAGGGCCAGCAACCCCTCCTGTCCCGCAACCTTACTGCAGTCTCTCTGCCGATTCTTCACCCAGGCTGAAATGAGGTGTAAGAATTGAAGGGGAAGCATACTGCAGATTCAGAAGAGCTGGGGAAGATTGCTGCTGTTGGTTCAACTTCACAGCCTTTTGCGGAGGGGACCCAGTGTCTCTTGGATATGGCATCAGTGTGCTACAGATGGAATTGCCCTCTGTGCTTCTGCACTTCAGCCATTAGTGAGACCACAAGAGATATCACTGGAATCAATATGGACAGCCCTTGAAACCTTGCATAAGGTTTGTACTTCTTTTGTTTCAGTTTCCTTAAACAATGCTGTGCAAATTAGAGAAGCGAAAAATTGTGTTGAAACTATTGCCAATAGTCTAGCTTGGAGGCTGAGGTGACTAAATTACAGGAGACTCAAGCTCAGTTTGCAGGAGATAGACTTTTGCTTCATCGAAAGGTGGTAAATTTGGAAAATTCAATGAGAAATTTATTTTCCTTATTCAAGATTTATGTTTCAACACTTTTATTAAGATCCAACTGACACAGTGCAAACATTACACCATTCACAAGAAATATAAACATAGGCTTGCAGTAAGTTCACACCCTCCAATACTATTCCATATTCTATGGGATTTTTTTACATGTATAGAACACTCAAGAGTAATTCAATGTAAATTTATGTTTTAGGTGTCATCCCCTTTTTCCCTATCCCCCTCCCCCCACCCCCTCCCAAGAATCCATCCCCCACCCACATAGGGATCTGTTCCACAGATTTTTAAAGGAGAACTTTAAGTATTCGGAGAATTCTCTTCCACCTGTTCAAAAACTTTATTATATATTGACTACTCCATCAAAGTTAGAGAAATAACAGGAAAAGCAACCTTTACAAGATGTATCATTGGACAGTCTGGATGTTTCTACATTGATTGAACCGACGGTGGAGGAAATTAAAACTAGAGCTACACTCCTAGTTTCTTTTGTATTCTTACAAGATATAGAAGCTTTACTGAGGTTATACTTTCAAAAAACTCAACCTACCTTTCTAGGAGGAAAAGTTCAGATTTTCACCGATGTTCCTAAATGGACTCAAGAAAGGAGGAAGACGTTTATAGGAATGAGACAAGAAGTGCTATCATTAAAAGCTCGCTTTCAGCTCCATTTTCCCTGTAAATGTATTCTTACAGATAAGAAATATGTTTTCTTTGAACCTCTCCAATTACGTAGCTTTTTGAATTTACAGGGTAACTTGGGCTACATTCCAGTTGTTCAGCTGACCAAGATTTATTTAAGGGAAAACCATCTGTCTTTCTTTATTTTTTTAAATCCAACTTCCCTTGGAATACTATCATGGATCCCCATATTTGTGGGACTACTTAGCCAAGTTTTTCTTTTGTGCTTTTGTAAACTAGTTCTTTCTGATATTTTTCTTTTATATCTTGGTATTTTTTCTTTCAAAGATGTATTTTGTCTTTGTAAACTTAATTGTATAAATAAAAAATAAAAAAATAAAAGAAATCTGTATCTTGAGCAAGCCACAGTGATAGAGAGAGAGAAAGAAAGAGAGAAAGAGAATGACAGCAAGAATCCTGCAGACTTGCTCATGCTATTATTGAAACATTCAGTGAAATGCCTCAACAGCAGCTTTCCCAACAGACGTTACAGCAAGTCCCAGCCTTGTATATTCCGAAAGACAAGCGTATCCCTGACTTCACTGGACATCAGTTAAAGCCTGGGGATCTGTCCACTGAAGAGTGGCTGGAAAAGGTGAAGTCAGCACTGAAGGTATTAAGTGTCCCACTGGAGGACATTGGGATGTGGTAATAGATCATATGAAGGGATCCACCTATTTGATAGTGAAGTTGTATCAACCACAGGTCAAGAGTGAGGTGGAAGAGTTGTTCTACTGACTAAAAAAAAGAATTTGGGGACATGGTCTGGCTGAACGTATAAAAGAATGAATTTTACGCTAGGAAACAGCTGCCAGATGAGACAGTGCGAACCTTTGTTGCTGTCTGTGTGCAAACATGACGAAGAGGTAACCAATGTTAAGGAGGTTTTACGGGAACAGTTAATAATCGGGCTGAAGGACAATAACCTTTTACATAGGGATGTGTTTTATGAAACTTTCTCTGTTTCCAAAGGGGCCGTGGCTGCTGCTGGATTTGAGGCTGAGGGTGGACCAGATAAGTACAGAATGCTGGACAATGGACCTTTGGTCTGCCCAGTGTGGCAATACTTATGTACTTATCTGGTCCACCCTCAGCCTCAAATCCAGCAGCAACCACATCCCTATGTAAAAGGGTAAATGCCCTTTTTTCATAAGACTAGTAATAGGGAAGAGGTGGAAAATCATAGGCTAAGTGGTAAAGTAATGGGGACTCTTCTAAAGGAAGGTATATCAAGTATCTGGAATCCAAGGGGATACAGAATCCGAGGTGCCATGGTTTAACAAGAGAAAAATCACATCAAACAAACTAGATTAGTTTCTTTGACTTGGGTGACCAGCAAATTAGATCAGGAGCATGCACTGGATGTGGTGAACTTGGCTTTCAACAACATTTTGATACTCTTCTGTATAGTAGGTTTCTATATAAAGTGATCAGGCTGTGGTTAGATCCCAAAGTAGTGGACTGGATTAGAAACTGATCCACATTTGCAGATTGTGAAACATCAAATTGCTAATGTGATTACTATCTTTTGATGCATCAAATTTTTCCACTAGCATTGATGCTACAGTTTCAAGACATCAGAGCTCACACCATGTTAAAGAAGGCTGCAAGGAAGCAGGCATACCTTTCATGAATTTTGGGCAGCTGGCCAGAAGTTATACCTAGGGCAGGGCTTCTTAACACAGTCCTTAGGAGTTAGGACACAACTGGGCAGGTTTTCAGGATATCCACAATGAATGTGCATGAGATAAATTTGCATGTACAGCCTTCATTCTATGCAAATCTTTCTCATGTATATTCATTGTGGGTATCCTAAAAACCTGACTGTCTAGGTGTTTCCTGAAGACTGGTTTGAGAACCCCTATTCTCAGATGTAATGTTAGCGGAATCCAATGTGGAGAGGTAATTAGGAAACTGAAAACTTAGTGCAGAAAGGCAGACAGCTAGCAGAGAGAAGCAGGGGCTAAGATACCACAAGAGAGAAAAGCACCATCAGCCTCTGAGCTAGATAGCCTGAATTCAGATATGTTTCAGATTTATTACAATGTTAATATACCACCCAAGAGTGGAGGCCTTTGGGGCTGTTTACATAGGATAATATAAAAATATTAAAATCAATAGAGATAGGGATGGGAAGAGAAAGGGGAAAGAGTAGTGTTAAGAAGGGCAGTTTCCATTTACAAAGCCAATCAGCATTTAAGGATTTTAAAAAATGTTCCAGTACACAGAAGTAGTGCTTGCAATATGACTGCATGTCTTAATATGGACTGAAGCTTAAACCCTCATGTATTTGCCTAGAATGCCTTGATGACATAATAAAAAAATGGAAAATCATTTGTGTGTAAATACAAATACAACCCATATCTATGGTTTCACACCTAATCTTTAGAAAGGGGGAGCACGGCCTGCTCACCAAACCAAAAAGCTTACTGAGAGACACAGCCCATTACAGAGGCCTTACAAACATGCTCCACTGAGTAGTGGACAGCTAGCCATTGTTCTAAAAATATGGTATGTTTTTTGGACTGGCCTATTCAAAGTAACTAAGAAAGAATTGTAGCCAGGCAGGTGGTTGGATGTCATGTTAATGCAAAGTTTTTATGTATGAGTGTAAGTGAGGTTACAGTTGCACATTTCCCCAAGAAGCATATATCTGTGTTAATTTATGAAAGTTGCATTTCTTCTTTAATCATCTCTAATATCAAGTTAAACCATCAAACCAGAAAGAAGCATTTGTCCAGCTTTCCAAGTCAATATTAGCAGTAACTACAGCTTTCCAGGTGATTGGAGTGTTTCCTCATTTGGACAACTAGAAAAAAAAAGGAAGAAACATTAGAAACTGTGTATTAAAATTTTCTTATGTTTTAAATGTAGCATTCATGAATGTACCATGATATACACTTACAAATCATGCAGTCTCAGAATGTGCCCTGAAATAACAGCCAGAGAGGATGTGAACTGTTGCTTGAAGTTCCCATCGTGCCCCTTGGTTTGCAGAACAGCCATTGAACTTTTTTTCTGAACTGACAGGGTTAGACTTTGATGTTACTATGATATATATTGCAGAGAGACAAACTTTGAGCACAAATGAATTGCATTTACCTATGGAGAAAGGTGAATAAACAAACTGTAGGTGACATCTATTGAAAAAAACAACACATTTGTGACCAGCGTAGGAGGGCCATGCCTCTTTCATCGGTTCTTTCTCTACTAAACAGGTTCTACTACAAGCTTAGGAATTATGGTAGGAATTATGTTGTCCTGGGAACTGGAACAGGCTTGGAAAAAAAAATCAACAAGAAATCTGCATGCAATGATTAGCAGTGAAAGCATCTTGGGGACAACTACAGCTGGCCGTGAATTAAGATGTGTATGGCACAATGAATTATGTTGACACTGATATAGGAATTCAACTCGCACCTAACTTCTTGTATGAGGAAAACTCATTGTGATACTTCAGACTACTGGATCAAGCATTTTGGAGAAGGAACAAAACTATTAGTGTCTAGTAAGTAACTTTCTTCTTTATATTATCACGAATAAACTGCACTACTGTTTTCTTCCAGAACAAAGAGAGTTGAATGGATTTTTCTACTTTGGTGTTTACAACTTTCTCGGTTACAGACTTCATTCAGGGGGAACATACATAGCTTAAAATATTAGTAGCAATAGTTTAATTTGGAATCTTGGAAAGCATCTTGAGCACTAGTAACAGAAGAATACACTGTCTAAAACTTTTTTCATATTTTAGTAGTGCACAAAACCGTGTAAACTCTTAATAAACTTATGGGGATCCCTGCAGCTATTTATCAGTTTTCTAAAGTGCCAATTCTTTATGCTCAGGTTCTGTGAGGTGGAGCTGGGGACTAAGTTTTATTGACTAAAAAGGTGAATTGTGGCACAATAAGTTCAGCTGCATACAAAATAGCAATATTAAAATGAGTGTTCATAAAACACTAAAATGTCAGTAAAATAGAGAGAGAAAGAGAGAGAGAAAATCCTGATGGTGGCTAAGAGAAATATTCCAGACCCAGGAAGTATTACAATATTACAATATCTTGCAATGCTTATGAAACAAAACACATCTACAGTGTCTTAAGAAACCTCTCTCAATCAGGTGCAGTTTATAGTTTTTTCAGGTAGATTACCCCTGCCTGATATATTAAAGTCATTGATTAAAGACTGAAAATGCAATATTCTGACACATAGCCACATGTAAATAGCAGCATTTTGAAATCACTAGATATTCAATGTACATGTGGGTGTGCCATGCAAGTTTTCTAAAATGACCTCCACAGTCTACTGAAGGTCCAGCACAATCACAAATTGAGGCAATTTGCACTTGTTAGTAAAACCTATTCTAACACGAATATGGAGGACTTATTTGTATCTGGTTTTGAGTTAGATTTAAAGATATTATCACGTCTGCTAAAATATCCACTAGCATTTGCTGTCTTGTGCTGATGTTGGATTCAAAAGGCTATTTTAGTTCAGTTTTGTGCCACATGATTGTACTTATGTGATTTAGATCGCTGCGATCAAGGGTCCTAGACTTAGTGGAACGGAAAGGTTCACAAATAAATATAAGGGCAGCCTACAATTGAGGGGAAATTTGATGATTTTAGCTTGGAGAACTCATATCTCTGCCTGCAATCCCTGCCAACTGCAAGTAAAGCAGTCTGGATAGCAATGATCATTTAAACTAGCAACATGGGGATTGCAAGGAACGACAAAGCTTTTGGAGCCACCACAAAATGTATTGCTGCACATGTTTTAATTTGAAATGCTTCATCAGTAGACATAGATCAATGTAACGTAAGTTATTTTTGTCTCATTCTGTGGCTTTCATAGGGGCCCTTTTACAAAGGCACGGTAGGGCTACCACGCAGGTAGTGCATACTTAAGGGTCCTTTTACCAAGCTGTGAGAAAAAGAGCCCTGCACTAGTGGTGTGGGGGGGGGGGACATTTTTCTCGCACGCAAGGGCCATTTTTTCCACAGCCGGTAAAAACCGAAAATAAATGGCCACATGGTGAGAGAACTCTTACCAGGTGGCCATGCGGGGGAGGGGGTGGAGTCCTTACCACCACCCATTGAAGTGGTGATAAGGGCTCCCGCACTAACCCGGCAGTAACCAAGCAGAACGCGGCAATGCCCGATTACCACCAGGTTATCGCCGCCCAAGTCATTTCTGGGGGGGGGGGTTCTTTTTCCCATTGGGCAATGGGCTGGCAGTAGTCCCAGAAGAGTGAGCAGTAAGCCCACGTTGGGCTTTCCGCCACTGTGTAAAAGGGCCCCTTAATCAGCCCTACCACTGGGGTAGTGCGGGAGCCCGGCAGTAGTTCTGAAGTTGGCGCATGCAGCTTCCTGCAGTTGAAAATAATTTTCTATTTTCCACCATGGGGGTGTTGATTACCACTGGGTTAGCGTGTGAGCCCTTACTGCCTTCTAAATAGGCACACTTGGCATTGCGCAACTTTCTCTGTCTTCACTATCCCAGCAGTAGGAAAGTCAGATACAAACATGTGTTTGCTTCGTCTTTCCCATTTACCAGTGCCAAGACTTGGAACGAACTGCCGAAGCAATTAAAAGGGATATTAGACCATCAGTTATTTAAGAAGTTCTTAAAGACATTCCAATTTATGAAAGCCTATTCGTTAGCGAGTCCCACCATTTGACTCTCCCGTTGTGGTTTGAACTGGGACTTTTACCTAATTGCTCTTGTTGAACAGTTTTTCCTTCCCATGTCTTTTCTGTGAATTCTACCTAACTCTGCCATCCTATGTTTCTACCTTTCATTTATTGTAACTTTTCTTGAGCTACTGTACGCCACATTGTGCCTGCGCTTGTGGGAAAATGTGGGATAAAAATGCACTAAAATAAATAAATAAATAGCCATGGGCTAATTTTAATATTAACACATGGCCATTTACTGCCTCATTTTAAAAAGGCCTTTTTCCCGCCATGGTAAGAAGTGGCCCGGCGTGCACCAATTTCATGCGCCAAAACTAGCACGGACCACTTATTACCATGACTCAGTAAAAGGGCCCCAAAGTTTCTATCATAACGCAAGAGCTACTTGACCTTTTGGTTTTTCCTTAGCTACAAACCTAAGAGTGTGTGGGGGAAGGAACCTTTATATGTAAAGTTCTTCTCACATTTACTAAAATCAAATTTCCGCCATTTTAGAGGCCAGCAGCTTTCATCGAGTTGATACTGTAGAAATTCGCTGCCATTTCAAGACTAGTTGTTTCATATTTTCTGTCCTTGTGCACCCATGCAACCAAAGGCTCTCAAATATACACGAAAGCAATAAAAAGGGGAGCATCCTATGCTAATTATTCTAAAGCATCAGACCACAGCAGGAAAGATTTGGCAATGACCCTAAGCTTGTTGTTGCAAGTGAATCCTTTCATCTATAGAAGGACTTCAGAAATGTACAATGTAGTAATCCAAGATTTAGAGACGCTATAGAATAATTAACAGGGATTTTACAGGAAAGTCCTCTAAGATTTTGCTTAATTTATCCTCTATGTGTATCCGATATTTTGATTTGCCAGAGAGTTGATCTGGCTTGGAAGGAACGCGGTATATCTTTAATTCCATATAGTAGTTTTTGTAAAAGATCCCAACACTGTGGGACTGGCGTGAAATATTTTGGTACTGGAACCAAACTCATGGTAACAAGTAAGTTCTTAAATTATAATCAAATCTTCACCTATACTACTAACAATAAGGGGGTTAGTAACTGCCAACATAATAAATCTAGTGTTCTTTCTGTTTGAGCAAAAATAAACATTGCAGCTTACAGCTTCTCTGTCCGTTGCATTTCATCTCTAGCACTGCAGAAATAGCGCTTTTAAACTACTGTTTTTCTCTATGGCGTTTCCCCTTATTACATGGAAAACATGGCTCCAGTGTTGAACACATGCCAAAATAGCATTTTGATGAGGTTGTATTTGGAAAATAAGGGTCCTTCGCTGATATTCTCCAGGTCAGTTATTTCTTTATGGTATTCTCCTTTGCCATTGCTTGGCTCACTGGAAAGACTGCAGGAAAAGTATCTCTTCAAACAAAACATAGACACCATAAGGTCATAAGTATTGCCATACTGGGAAAGACCAAAGGTCCATCAAGCCCAGCATCCTGTTTCCAACAGTGGCCAATCCATATCACAAATACCTGGCAAGATCCCAAAAAGTACAAAACATTTTATACTGCTTATCTTAGAAATAGTGGATTTTCCCCAAGTCCATTCAATAACGGTCTATGGACTTTTCTTTTAGGAAGCCGTTCAAACCTTTTTTAAACTCTGCTAAGCTAACCGCCTTTACCACATTCTCTGGCAATGAATTCCAGAGTTTAATTACACATTGAGTGAAGAAATGTTTTCTCTGATTCGTTTTAAATTTACTACATTGTAGTTTCATTGCATGCCCCCTAGTCCTAGTAATTTTGGAAAGCGTGAACAGACGCTTCACATCTACCCGTTCAACTCCACTCATTATTTTATAGACCTCTATCATATCTCCCCTCAGCCGCCTTTTCTCCAAGCTGAAAAGCCCTAGCTGCTTTAGCCTTTCCTCATAGGGAAGTCATCCCATCCCCTTTATCATTTTCATCGCCCTTCTCTGCACCTTTTCTAATTCCACTATATCTTTTTTGAGATGTGGCGACCAGAATTGAACACAATATTCGAGGTGTGGTCGCACCATGGAGCGATACAAAAGCATTATAACATCCTCATTTTTGTTTTCCATTCCTTTCCTAATAATACCTAAGAAACCAAATAGAATGTTAGGTATTATTAGGAAAGGAAAGGTGTTATCAGATGTGGAGTCAATAAGGCTCCTGTGAGTGATACAGAAGCAGAGTTTGTGTCAGACACTGTAGCACTGTGTTCAGTCTGGGAGAAGATATTTGGAAGTGGGACCAAGCTCTTCGTTACTAGTAAGTTAGCTTTCCAGCTGCTAGAAATACTGATTAGTTAGCAATCCCAAAAGGATTAAGTTACATACCTTTCCTATTTTTTTTAAACACTTAATCATAACCTTATAAAATTCACAGTATGGATCGTGAATTTTAATAACTTATGCGAACGTTATTAATGGAAAAATGACCAATTGCTCTTGGATGTGCTGTTTTAATTAGGATTTGTATGTGAAGAGATACTCTGAAATATAACTTTGCAGTGATACACCGAAAATAGTACAGCCGGGTTATTAAATTTTCTGTGTATGCCTTAGATTTTACTAGCAAGATGTTGGAGAAACCGTTTTATAAAATAATCTTTCCTTAAGAGGGCAATTTTCAAATTAAAATGTCAATAAACCATCAGGGCACATCTGTTGATTAGTCCCAGCGGGGTGTTTTATGTAAAAAATTAAGAAATGTATTTACAGTGATAAAATTTAGAACGAGGGTGGCAGGTTACCATTAATTTCCCCTTGGTCTGTTCTTTAAAATATTTCTGAGTTGCTTAATATACGCTTCCTATCTATGCACCTAATTTTTCTCAAAGTGTTAGTCATACACAGTATCACAGTAATTTGTGTGATAAGCACTATCTCCTGAAATGTCCCCCCCCCCCCCCCCCCCCCCCCCCCGCACCCTTCACGAAAAGTTAAAAGAAAGTTGTGTTGGGGTACTTTCAAACGGGATACAAAGTAAATGATGGCCGATGGGCTGTGTAGGACAGCTAAGTGGGGTTTTTTTGTAAAGGGCTCAGGTAGTGTGAGCTACATCTGGTGTCTATTTTAAAGTATTTGGCTCTGGCACAAAGCTCTTTGTTACAGGTAAGTTGTGTTACAATAATTATGTTATTAGGAAAGATAGCATGGTAAGGCGCTAGGTGAGAATAAAAAGGAGGGCGACCCCCTCTCAAAAACTGGAGAGAACTAGCCCTGAATATCGGTGTAAACTTTTTGTATTTCCTATTTCAACTAAGCTTGCTTTTCTGAAATAGGCTGAGAAAACTGTAAGACTGTTTTAGATTCTTTACACATTGAAAAATTACACAAATATTTTGTAATTCTTATCTTTTCATTACGTTGGATTGTTTAATATTTTTTAGGGCTGCATTGATTAAAAATTGTAATCCGATTAAAGGTATGTTATTGATTTATTTATTTATTTATCTCTCTCCCCCGCCCCCCCCCCCCCCCCCCACTGCAGCTCCTTGTGACGCTGAGCAATGGAGAAGTAACTTGCCCAGAGTCACAAGGAGCTGAAGTTGGAGGGGGGGGACAACATACCCCCAATCGCGATTAAAGTTTGTATCGAAATGCAGCTGTAATTTCAACCAAAATCCCGCTTCCATCTTTCCTGAACTGCTATATCAGGTCTACATTTTGGTCAGTCAGACTAGGCAAGAAAATATGCCAGGCACTGTACTCCCAGTAGAAAAATAGGAATATAAGGTGATGCCTTTTTTTTTTTTGTCTTTTTAAAAATTGGACTGACTGCTGTTTGATTAGCTTTCAGAAGCTTATCAATAGAAATCAAACAAAATAAAACATGGAAAAGAAAAAAAGATGATACCTTTTTTATTGGACATAACTTAATACATTTCTTGATTAGCTTTCGAAGGTTGCCCTTCTTCCTTCGAAAGCTAATCAAGAAATGTATTAAGTTATGTCCAATAAAAAAGGTATCATCTTATTTTCTTTTCCATGTTTTATTTTGTTTGATTTCTATTGATAACCTTAAGAGTGGACTAACACGGCTACCACACTCCTCTACTTTCAGAAGCTAAAACCCCTTTCTTCAGGTCAAGACTATACCTTAATTTCTGTTTTCTCAAGTGAACTAAGTAGAAAGCACTCTACTTACTGCCTGTAACCTCAATGCCGAGTTAGAACTAATTTCCTGTTCTGATGCGGTACCACTCACACCAAGCAGCGTATTCGTTTGCAAAATAGCATTAGCAACTGCAGAAATAAGTAGCAGTATTTCTTATTAAGTGTAATAGAATAAGGGAGAATAAGGACAGTACTTTACTGGAATATTATACATTGGAAAAAGTTTATAGTGCAGACTAAATAATTAAGACTATATAGCTCATCGGGTTTTTTTCCCCATTATTATTAGTTAACTTACTGTTTGTTTTTTTAATCAAAAGAAGAGATGTGTATACAGCTAGATTTTGGTTGATTCACATGTTTCTCTCTTGGGTTCGGAGAAAATGCATACAGACTCCCCAGGAAAGATGCTTTCGGTGAAACACGTCCTCTGCTGTTTTTGAGATCCCTTTGCCACTGCGGAGTGAGGAGAGAATTTTTGGTGCTGGAACCAACCATATAGTCATTGGTGTGTTCCTCCACGTTTTCACCTGTGTTTTGCATTGGGAAACAATGACCAAATAAAGCTTAATGGCGACATTTAGTCGCCTTTTAATTATCGAAGTATCATGTGCATTCGGGTCCCAGTCGGGCGAACCGCAATGAGAGAAATACACAATAGTTCAGAGCTATGTGGCAAAATAATTCCCTTATTACATATATTTGTCATAATCGGGTGAAAAACAGCACTATATGCCACAGAAAACTCTGTTGTAGCGAATCTTGATATCAAGCAAAATGATAAAGGGAACAGCTGTCTGTCGCAAAACATAAAATGAACCATGCAGTTCTGCAATTATCGGTAACTAAAACACTTATCTTGCTGTTTTGTTTTGTTTTTCTTTTATCATACGGCAGCTCTGTACATCATAAACTGTGTAAAATAAATTACAGTCTCAAGAAACTTGCATCTGTCCCTGAAAGTTAAAAGAAAGGCGTGTTGAGGTAGTTTCAAACAGCACAGAAGCTAACTTGATAGCGCCGATTGGTAACTTTTTGTATTGAGCTCAAGCATGGTGTATAAATCGTATACCTTTAAAATATTTGGCTCTGGAACTAAACTCTTTGTTACAGGTAAGTTCTGTTATAGAAGGGAAGGCGAACTAAAAATAAAATTAAGGACAGAGAGCTAGTCCTAAGCATGGACTAAATTCCAGTCTCCATGAGTAGAGAGGTGTGGTAACCGTGTCAGTCCACTTTTAAAGGTAATCAATAGAAATAAAACAAAATAAAACATGGAAAAGAAAATAAAATGATACCTTTTTTAGTGGACAATAAAAAAAGGTATCATCTTATTTTCTTTTCCATGTTTTATTTTGTTTTATTTCTATCGATCTCCACCAGAAATCCTATTCTACCTTTCTCCAGTGCTGTAATGTAGTTTTTGTATGAATCAGTCGAATTTTTTTCTACTCGGCGTAATCACTTCTATAGAGAGTGCATCTCATTTGTCACTGGTCACACAGCACCAGGCTATGCCCGGAATGAAAAAGCGCATACTGTAATGACAAAATTAAAAAAAAAAATTTTCAAAAAAACCGAAAGCAATAAGCAACAAATATTGATTTAAGTTGAATTAATAGTTAATTCAACTTAACTTAAATCAATATTTATAACCCACCTTTTCCAGCCATTATCAATGCAAGTTACTTCATAATAAAATTAGCTACATTAATTACGCTGAGCAGAAGATGGGGGGGGGGGGTTTGCAGTTGAGAGGGAATTGGCTTCTGAGCAGGGTGATTATTTAGTTATTTTTTTTATTTGCTGCATTTGTACCCCACATTTTCCCACCTATTTGCAGGCTCAATGTGGGTTACATTATATTGCAAAAGGTATAATCATAAATAGAGTAAGGGTTTGTTCTAATTTGACATATTACTGTGTAAGAAATTAGGTAAATAGGTCAGTAGAATGATTTATATAACACAAAATAAAACAGGTAAGATATAATGACCAATAGTGATAGTATGATTAACATAATCAAATTAGAAGGGATCAGTATTAGTTGGTTTAGGTATAGACTGGAATCAAGTCATTAAGGAGGATTCTTATTGTAAGTCACGGTATAACAAAAGGCTTTTATGGTGAACCGAAGAAGGTTATCTATTTAGTTAACCTGCTTTATCTTTTGTCCAAAGCGGGAGTACAGAAGATTAGCAGAAGTCAAAACACTAGAACGCGAATGAAGTAACAATAAAGCCGGGTTTTGTAAAACTATTTGCAAATGAGGGGCACTGTGGGCGCTATTTGTGCTGGTGTCTGTGCCGGTACTAACTGCTTTTGCGTGAGTCATTTAATTAGAGCTGGAGCAGTTCTAAAAATGTTTCTGATCCGAGGAAGAGGCATTTTAACTCCTCAAAGTCAAAGAGTGCTTAAAATGGGCCAGCAGACAATTGTAGTACAATTGGTACATTAGCCTGCATAACGTGATAAAGTCGCTTGCAAAGTGCAATGACAGAACGCAAAACGCGTAGGAAAATCTGCCAGAGCCTCTGAGTAACAAACAGGATCAGTTACAGTAATTCCCCCCCCCCCCCCCCCCCCAGGTTATGAGTATCCAGAGAAGACAAGAGTTGAGTAGTCTATTGCCCATAAAATCTCCTGCAATAACTTGTTAAGAACATAAGCCTTAACACAATACAAAACGTTTTTTTGGGAACTACCACTTAACTATTCTTCAAATTACATATTGAGGGGCATAATCGAACAGAAACGCCTATCTCCATGGGCGTTAATCTCCGAGAACGGGTCCGTGAAGGGGCGGAGTGAACCGTATTTTCAAAAAAAAATAGACGCCCATGTTTTATTCGCCAAGGTGTGAGCTGGGCGTTTTTGCTTTTCAGCGATAATGGAAAATGAAATCGCCCAGCTCAAAAACGAATAAATGCAAGGCATTTGTTCGTGGGAGGGGCCAGGATTCATAGTGCACTGGTCCCCCTCACATGCCAGGACACCAACCGGGCACCCTAGGGGGCACTTTTACAAAAATAAAAAAAAGGTAAAAGAGCTCCTAGGTGCATAGCACCCTTCCCTTGGGTGTTGAGCCCCCCAAATCCCCCTCAAAACCCACTGCCCACAAGTCTACACCATTACTATAGCCCTAAGAGGTGAAGGGGGGCACCTACATGTGGGTACAGTGGGTTTGGGGGGTTGGACGACTAGTAGCATTAAGCAGCACAATTGTAACAGGTAGGGGGGGATGGGCCTGGGTCCACCTGCCTGACGTCCACTGCACCCCCTAACAACTGCTCCAGGGACCTGCATACTGCTGCTTCGGAGGAGGGTATGACATTTGAGGGTGAAAGTAAAAAGTTGTGAAACATCATTTTTTTGTGGTGGGAGGGGGTTAGTGACCACTGGGGGAGTCAGGGGAGGTCATCCCCGACTCCCTCTGGGGGTCATCTGGTCATTTAGGGCACTTTTTGGGGCCTTATTCGTGAAAAAACAGGGTCCAGGAAAAGTGCCCTAAATTCTAGCTACAAACGCATCCATTATCGGCGAAAGGCGCCCATCTCTGTTCGGGTGATAACCACGCCCCAGTTCCGCCTTCACCACGCCTCCGACACGCCCCCGTCAACTTTGTCCGCATCCGCGACGGAGTGCAGTTGAAAGCGTCCAAAGTTCGGCTTTCCATTATACCGCTTTATTTGTTTTTGTGAGAAAAACGCCCATTTCCCGATTTAGGTCGGAACTTGGGCGTTTTTCTCGTTCGATTATAAGCTGGATTATATCCTCCAAAAAAGAATAGACTTATACAAACTTGTTTATTACAAACTTAGATAATCCATATTTTCAATTTCAATATAAACCCCCATATAACATTGATAGTTTCCAGAGATATTATTTATCCTATCCCTATACATACACTTCCTAAACTCCTGTACAAACAATATAAATGTTTGTATGTGACTTCTTAAGTTTTCAGAGGAAGATCTTAAACACTTCTGATCAAACCAAACTCTCTGGAAACTCTCTTGAAGTTTAGGAAGTGCATGTACAGTGATAGGATAAGTAACATCTCTGGAAGATACCAATGTTATATTTATTTATTTATTTATTTATTTATAGCATTTATACCCCGCTCTTTCCCGCTCTATAGCAGATTCAGTGCGGCTTACAATGTATTGGTATAAGGTATCACAGAGATAATACAATGTATGGGTACAAGGCATCACAGAGGCAACATAATGTGTGGGTAAAAGTATCACAGAGATAACACAATTGTATAAAGAGGGATAAGAGGAAGAGATGTGGGGGGAAGGATTGAGATATAGTTAATGTAGTTGGTGGATATGTTCTTAATTTAAGTTGGGCCGTTTGGATAGGCTTGTTTGAAGAGCTATGTTTTCAGAAGCTTTCGGAAGGGTAGATGTTCGTTGGTTGTATGGATGTATCTTGGTATGGCTTTCCAGAGTTGGCTGCCTAGAACGGAGAAGTTGGATGTGTAGTAGGTTTTGTATTTGAGACCTTTGCAACTTGGAAGGTGAAGATTGAGATAAGTACGAGAAGATATGGACCTGTTCCTGGCTGGAAGGTCAATTAAATTGGTCATGTAACTTGGAGATTCTCCGTGGAGTATCTTGTAGATCAAAGTGTTGACTTTGAAGTTTATTCGTTCCTTGATAGGGAGCCAATGGAGTTTTTCACGGAGTGGTGTTGCACTTTCGAATCGTGATTTACCAAAAATAAGTCTGGCTGCCGTGCTTTGGGCAGTTTGGAGTTTTTTTAGGATTTGGGCATTTTATATTGAAATTTAAGTATGCATTATCTAAGTTTGTAATAAACACGTTTGTATAAATCTATTCTTTTTTGGAGGATATAATAAGAACATAAGCCTTGCCATACTGGGACAGACCGAAAGTCCATTAAGCCCAGTAGCCTCAGAAGTACCTGCCAAGATCCCAAAACAGTAAGAGATTTTGTGCTGCTTATCCAAGAAATAAGCAGTGGATTTTTCACAAGTCCATTTTAACAATGGCTTACAGACTTTTCTTTTAGGAAAAATTAGCCAAACCTTTTTTTTAAACCCTGCTAAGCTAACTGCTTTTACCATATTCTCTGGCAAAAAATTCCAGAGTTTAATTCCACCTTGAGTGAAGAAATATTTTCTCCTGTTTGTTTTCAATTTACCACTTAGTAGCTTCATTGCGTGTCCCCTAGTTCTAGTATTTTTGGAAAAAGCAAACAAGTGATTCACGTCTTACCCTTCCACTCCACTCAGTATTTTATAGACCTCTATCATATCTCCCCTCAGCCGTCTTTTCTCCAAGCTGAAGAGCCCTAGCCATTTTAGCCTTTCCTCATAGGCAAGTCGTCCTATCCCCTTTATCATTTTCATGGCCCTTCTTTGCACATTTCTAATTCTGATAATTCTGTTCTGTAGGACCTGATAAATCCCATGGGTTCTTTAGCTACTTATCTCGTTTTTGCCCATACCTTGTTTATAGAAGTACTAAACCACATTGCTTGGATTTCAGAAAGATTTACATTTTGGAAGGACTATATATAAATTATATTACCAACCACCACAATGGCAAGTGAGAATCACAGAAAAAAAGGTATTAATTTTGGAAAACATTATCTTCCCTGAGGCTTAGCCTGGAACATTTCACAAATTAACTGGGGGATGCGATGAAACTACAGTGTAGTAAATTTAAAACAAATCGGAGAAAATATTTCTTCAACCAATGCATAAATAAACTCTGGAATTCGTTGCCAGAGAACGTGGTGAAGGCGGTTAGCTTGGCAGAGTTTAAAAAGGGGTTAGACGGTTTCCTAAAGGACAAGTCCATAAACCGCTACTAAATGGACTTGTGGAAAAATCCACAATTCCGGGAATAACATGTACAGAATGTTTGTACGTTTGGGAAGCTTGCCAGGTGCCCTTGGCCTGGATTGGCCGCTGTCGTGGACAGGATGCTGGGCTCGATGGACCCTTGGTCTTTTCCCAGTGTGGCATTACTTATGTACTTATGAATTCTGATGGCAAGGATTAGGTCTCCTGTCCTACTGTAAATGTGATAGTAATACCTGAAGAGGTAATAAGGTGGACGCTGGAATACCGTTAATCGAGGTGGAAATGTATTACCATGTCCTCATTTTTTAAATAATTATTTTATGATAAACTAGTCCCTACAAACAGTGGAAATGAGTGCCAAATTATTCATTTCTGTACCATAAGCATTTCACCGTCCCTATCCTAAACTATATAGTGTTTGGTTATTACTTACTAGGTTTTTATACTCAAATGTCTTTGCAAAAGAAATACAAAGCTAAACGATGTGGCTACATTTTCAGATGACAAAGTATAGGACACTGTTGTGTTACAGCAAAGTGCACGGACTGTAATGCATGTCACACACAATATAATTTAAATCCTAGGTATATGCTAGGGATTCAACTGATTACTCTCATCCTAAAATGCATATTTTTGCTGAAATGTGCAGAATATGATCTGTATGCAAAACAATGCATAAGAGCTTTTTTTTTTCCAAATATTTTTTAATACTTAGATAATGGGAGGAAAATGAGGTTTGTACGATTGCCACTTGATAAAGGACACAACAAATCTAGGAAACAAATTTGGTGCCTGAAAAAAGTTGGTACCACAGGTCAAGGCTAGTATTTTTTTCCCCTTTCCCAGCATTTGAAATGCAAATGCCTACGACTGACAGATCTTGACAGTGAGTGAGCACTGCAGGTTCTTCTGGAATGGCTTGAAAACTGATTTCATAGCAAGATACATTCCATCTTGATAGCGAGGAGATGGAGTTCAAACAGAAGATACTTCTGGCAAAGGGACCCTTTTACCAAGCCATGGTAGATCTACCGCACAGGTAGCACATGCCAAATTGATCCTACGGCTGAGGTAGCCCAGGTGCCCGGCAATAGCTCCGAAGTTGGAGTACGCAGTTTTCTGCAGTAGAACATAATTTTATATTTTCTACTGCGGGACCATCCAGCAGTAATCGGCAGCAGGGCCACATTGTGCTACCTGATTACCGTACAAATAGTAGGTGAGCCCTTACCACCTTCTAAATAGGTGGCAGTAAGGGCTCAGGCAGTAAATAGCCACATACCACTTTTTATATTAGCGCATTGCCATTTACTGCCCTGTTTTTTTAAAAAAAGCCTTTTTCCTGTCATGGTAAAAAAAATGGCCCAGCGCGTGCCAATTTCACACATCAAAACTAGCACAGGCCACTTTTTATCATGGCTTAGTAAGGGGTCCCAAAGTTAATGATTATTTTTCTGTACCTGTGAAAATGTGCTATTATAATTAGATCCAATTTCTAAGAAGTTCTTTTTGTTAAACTGCAGTAGAAAAAAAAAGTGGCCTCAGTGTGCCCCTTACATGGATTTTTCCTATGCACTAAATGCCGACTTTCTATTTTTTGTATTAAATAGCCTTGTGCTAATGTGGACATTTAAAAAATGTACCGAGTGAGCACTTACCACAGTTACTGCACACTAATGTAGATGCACTGGCTGTTTAACGCAGGAATGCCCACTCTCTGCCCCCAACATGCCCCTTCAAAAATAAACTTTTTTATTATTGTGCAGTTAGAGCATGCACATTTGGCAGTTATCACAGGATGCCTAAGCGTGTCCCAAGGTACGCCATTTTAAACTGTGCTAGGCCATTTTAAACTGTGCTAGGCACACATTAGCACCTAATGCAACTTACTGAAAAAAGGTCCCTGAGTGACTGAGGTTGGCAGCCAGGGAGGAAATCAACTTGCTTGCAAGATACTGAAATGTGGGCTGCCGGGTCAGTGCCTGCATTGTACCTCATGAAAAGTTATACAAATAGCTGGTGTAATAGCCAAACATATAATTATCCTACATTTCAGTACATAAGTATTGCCATACTGGGAAAGACCAAAGGTCCATCGAGCCCAGCATCCTGTTTCCAACAGTGACCAATCCAGGTCACAAATACCCGGCAAGATCCCAAAAATGTACAAAACATTTTATACTGCTTATCCCAGAAATAGTGGATTTTCCCCAAGTCCATTTAATAACGGTCTATGGACTTTTCCTTTAAGAAGCCATCCAAGCCTTTTTTAAACTCTGCTAAGCTAACCGCCTTTACCACATTCTCTGGCAACGAATTCCAGAGTTTAATTACATGTTGAAAAATATAGAATCATTAATTAAATAAAGCAACAATCGCAAGTTGTTCCATAACCTCCTGCACATTTAGGGCCCTGTTTACTAAGGTGAGCTAGCATTTTTAACACATGCTAAAAATTAGTGCATACTAACCATGTAGACGCCCATAGGAATATTATGGGCATCTGCATGGTTAGTGCGCACTAAAAATGCTAACATGCTTCTAACGTGACTTAGTAAAAAGGACCCTTAGGCACATTTTGAAGATCCATAAAAGATGCCAAACCATTCCACAAGAACCTGCAGTGCTCACTCACTGTAAAGAATTACTAGTCATAGGTTTTTGCATTTAAAAAAAAACACACCACTAGCAGAGAAAAAAATATTAATCTTGACTTGTGTACCAGCTTTACTTAGATACAAAATTTTTGGGAAAAAAATTTGGCTTCTAAGTAAAGCTGGTACACAAGTAGGAGCCAGTATTACCCAGGAACTGGCCCCAGAACTGGGAGCACCTGTATTAGGGATGGGGTGGTGTTGGGGTGGTTGAAGAGCAAGGAATAATAAGGTATTATCTTTTAAAAATAATTCAAGGATGGAGATTGGAGGGATGGCAGGGAAGGTTGGGAGTGAAGGGATGGGCAGTACAGCAGGTATTGGAATTCTGGGAGGAATCATTTCATTTGCCTTCGTGTTCGCCAGTGTGAGCTGCTCCTGCCATTTTCGTGCTCCATCTCACCCCCCCCCCCCCCTTGGTGACACATTGTGTTTTCTGTGTTTGGATTGGGGGGGGCAATTCACAGAGGTCGGAATGAAGAGCCACAGTTGGGTGGGGCACCAGAGCTAATGGTGCTGTAATGGGACCACACATCTTGTTCCCATCATATATCTGCTCTTGGTCCCTCAGTTGTATGCTAAGCCATATTGTAGAAAATCTTTTAGCTTCATATCTATGTTAGTTGAGGGGCCCTTTTACAGAGCGATGGGAAGCCCAAAGCGGGCTTACTGCTCACTCTTCCAGGTCTACTGTCGGTCCAACGCAGCCGCGAGTGGTAGTCCCACTCGAAGTGCATGGACTTGCACAGCGGTAATTGGGCATCATCGTGCGCTGCCCGGTTACTGCCAGGTTACCATGTGAGCCCTTATCGCCACCTCAACGGGTAAGGGCTCCCTGTTGCATGGCCATGCGGTAAATGGCCATGTGTGCCTGGGGTCTTTTTACCTACTGCGATAAAAAGGGCCCTGGCGCATGAGAAAAACGGCCCCAGCTGCTAGTGCAGGTCCCTCTTTTCCGCAGCTTGGTAAAAGGACCCCTGAATGTTCTAATGCATGCGTCTTACGTGTATCATTAGTATTTTGTTTTTTGTTTTTCGAACGTTGGAACTTTTTAATGCTTGCAAATTGATTGCATGCATAGTTCTTGCTGCTTTCTGGGTGCTGCTGTGTGTTTGAGTTTGCTTGACTGACATTTCAGCCATATTGCTGTGGCCTTCTTCAGGTTGATGATGTGTGGTACTTCCATGTGTTGGTTTTATGTTGTGGTTCTTGATCCGGATTGATAAACATCTGTCCAATCATATCTAAAATCTAGAAGGCAGAAAAAGGTTTTGGTCTCTGTCCAATCAATTTAAATTCTTGAAAGCAGAACAAGTCATTGGTCTGTAATCAATTTTGAAATCTTGAAGGCAGGAAAAGTCATAGAGCTTGGTTGAAGGTTAAGGGGTCCTTTTACTAAGATGCAGGGAAAATGGCCCTGTGGTAGCGGCGGGAGCCTTTTTTTTTATTACTTTTCAATTTTACAAACAAATATATGTTTGTAAGGACAGAGAAGTCAATATGTATCATTAGTATTATACTAACATAGTATCATATCACTTGTATTTGAATTCCAGTGCTGTTAAATGTGTATATTTTTTATACTGTTTCACGGTAGTTTCTTTTATTAGGTTTCAATTTACTTTTTTCAAGTTTACCTCATATTGTATTTAGTTTATTCTTGGTTATTTTACTATTGTTATGCTATTAACATTGTAAGTTTTATGTTAAACTGTACCTGCCGTATATCGCCTTGTGTGAACCTCTTCATAAAGGTGGTTAATAAATCCCAATAAATAAATAAATAAAATTATGATACTGCCCATAAATGGGGGGCCGGGTGAAGTTACAGTTTTGGCAATGGTATGAGGCTTGGTAGGCACCAAACCACAAAGGGTGCTTTGCAGCTTGTAGCATGATATGGATGACTGTTAGGGGATTCTTTAATCCACACAGTGTGATACCGGGTAGATGGGAATTCATAGGGCTGCCTGGCTATTAATATGGTGAGTGGCCATTTTAGCTCGATGACTATTTGTTAGTCAATTGGCTTGGTTTTGTTTGTTTCTAAATAAAGCTGAGGCCAACTTTAAAACTTATCCTGTTTCCTATGTTGTTTATGGCAAGGTGTGGCGGGGGGGGGGGGGGGGGGGGGGGGGGGGAGGCTGTGCAGAAAGGATGGGTGTTAGTTATCTCAGTTACAGGTGTCAGTTGTACAAACTTTCTAGCCAGCCAAGAGCAATTCTACCCAGTTTTCTGATAACACCAGAAGAACACCATTTTCGCCCATTATACACACTGCATTTCAAAGTAACGACCCCTTTTATTTTTCTATGTAACAAATAAATGGTTTGGTGTATGCCCACACTAGCCCACTTCTCAAGTCTCTCCACTGGCTCCCTGTCCACTTCCGTATACAGTTCAAACTTCTCTTACTGACCTTTAAATGCATCCACTCTATGACCCCTCGTTACCTCGCCTCTCTCATTTCTCCCTACATTCCTCCCCTTGAACTCCGCTCTCTGAGCAAGTCTCTCTTGTCGTCCCCCTTCTCCTCCACCTCTAACTCCAGACTTCGTTCCTTTTATCTTGCTGCACCTTATGCCTGGAACTGTCTTCCCGAGCCCATACGTCTAGCTCCATCTCTATCTGTTTTTAAATCTATGCTGAAGGCTCACCTTTTCACTGCTGCCTTTGGCTCCTAGCCGCTACTCATTTACCCTCCTCCCCCCTGTTCCTCTTTACCCTGTAATTCCCTTGCCCATATTGTCTGTCTGTTTTACCTAGATTGTAAGCTCTTTGAGCAGGGACTGTCTCTCTATGTCAAATATTCAGCGCTGCGTGCGTCTGGTAGCACTATATAAATGCTATTAGTAGTAGTAGTAGTAGTGTATAATAACCAAATGTGGTTCACAAATAGGCCCATGATAGAGCTATAAAATGATCATATAGGGGGTCTTTTACTAAGTGCTCACTAGCGTTTTTAGCACACGCTAATGATGTTGCTAATATTTAGCGAATGCTAAAAATGCTAGCATGCCTTAGTAAAAGAGGCCCATAATAAATATGTAGCATGATAAATATTTTTTACAAAGCATGTCTTAATTATGATGTCATAATTTACAATTGTTCAACATGGGTTTCTCACTAGAAGCTAAGAACATAACGTTTCTGACACAAACGAAATGTTATGAAGCGAAAAAGTTCCTTCCAATGTTTCCTGAAAAACAATGGTCACTTGGTGGGCTGAAGAAACTTATTCGCAAATTTGAGCATAATATTCTTAGCACTCACTTTTATTGTTTTCATTTGTTCACATGACATTTCAAAGTACTTTTATTATGTGAAGTTTATAAATAATATTTATCATGTTACATATTGGTTGTGCGATCGTTTTGAAATACACAAAACAAGCATCTATCTATATCAATCTTTAAAATGTGCCTAAATATACAGAAGATTATGAAAGAACTTGTAATTGATTATTTATTTATTTATTTACTTAAATATTTAGTGTTTGACAGTAATGAATCCAGTTACTCTGCAGTTAAACAATTCAGTGCCAACTGCATAGATGTGAATAGTGTATCTTTTATTCACCCACTGTTTCAGTTTACAGTGGACTGGCATATTTATTTATTTACTTATTTAATAAGCTTATAACCCACATATATCTAGGACTCTAGTCAGCTTATAACAATACATATGTAATTCATAAAACAAATCTCAAAGGGCCCCTTTTTCCAAGCTGTGGTAAAAGGAGTCCTGCAGTAGCGTCAGTGCATGGATTTGCCATGCATCAACGTCCCCTTTAACCGCAGCGGGTAAAAAGGCTAATTTTTTAAAAGGAAATGGCCATGTGGCCATTTCCCAGGGGAGCCCTTACCGCCACCTATTTAGAAGGTGATAAGAGCTCCCACATTAACCCAGCAGTAACTGGGCAGCGGGTGGGGGCTGCTCGATTACCACCAGGTAAAAGGTTATTTTTCAGTTCCAGAAATGGGAGCAGGCACTACTACCGAACTTCTGCAGTAGCCCAGCAGTAGTGCTAGATTGGCGTGTGACAAAGAGGGGCATAATCGAAAGGGACGCCCAAGTTTTGCTGAAGACATCCTCGCAAAATGTCCCAGTGGAGGTGTAGGGAAACCCGTATTATCGAAACAAGATGGGCGTCGATCTTTCGTTTTGATAATACAGTCCGGGACTCCCAAATCTTGAAATTTAGGTCTCCTTAGAGATGGTTGTCCGTAGACTAGGTCGTTTCTGATTTTCGGCGATAATGGAAGCCAAGGACGCCCATCTCAGAAACAACCAAATGCAAGCCCTTTGGTCATGGGAGGAGCCAGCATTCATAATGCACTGGTCCCGCTGACATGCCAGGACACCAACCGGGCACCCTAGGGGGCACTGCAGTGGACTTCATAAATTGCTCCCAGGTACATAGCTCCCTTACTTTTGTGTGCTGAGCCCCCTAAAGCCCATTACCCACAACTGTACACAACTACCATAGCCCTTACGGATGAAGGGGGGCACCTAAATGTGGGTACAGTGGGTTTGTGGTGGGTTTTGGAGGGCTCACATTTACCACCACAAGTGTAACAGGAGGGGGGATGGGTCTGGGTCTGCCTGCCTGAAGTGCACTGCACCCACTAAAACTGATCCAGGGACCTGCCTACTGCTGTGCAGTTGGGGACGTCCAAAATCAGCTTTCGATTATACCGATTTAGATGACCCTGTGAGAAGGACGCCCATCTTCCGATTTGTGTCGAAAGATGGGCATCCTTCTCTTTCGAAAATAAGCCTGAAAGCATCCCAAAATCTAAAAATATCAAGATCTCTAAATTCAGTTGCAATACAACTCAACTGATTTTAATTAAATAGATGCAAAATGCACCAGTTGCACACAGGGCTAGATTAACAACATATTGGGAACTAAGCATAAGCACATTTGTGGATTCCCATTTGCTACCCAACTCCCCCCCCCCCCCTCCCATTTTAATTTGTGGGCTTTAAACTCTCCTTCCCCAGATTTCCTCTCTTGAATTAGCTTGGAGAAAACTGCAGAGAGTGGTTCTGGGAATTGCTATATCTTCCAGAATTTACCATTCTCGGCTAAGAATCTTGGCAGGTGGGTTCGTTTTTGATTCTGGCACATACAGATATGTCTAGTTTGCAAATGAATTAATCCTGCCCTGGGTGTGGGGGTGCTGCACAAATATAGAAGTTCTCACATTTGGCATTTCTGATTTTTGCAACAGCTCTCAGAGGGAAGTCTGAAAGCACTGGACAATTAGAGACTTTTAGATTATTTCTGGTTTCTGTGGTTTAATTCTTTTTATTAATAGTATAATATATAATTTACTGCTACAGATCTTTCCAGCATACAGCACAGATATCAATCAATGTTATAGTTTAATTCTACAATAGTTAACATACAGAACAGTTATGTGTTTGAAGTCTGCTGCCATATCCTTCCTGTCTCAATTAGATTCGGTATCAGGTCATTCTAATTTTGTCAGTGTATCTAGAGCTTGTCACCACAAACATATACATTTCCCTCACTCTCCTCTTTATCTTGAAGCAGAAATAATTTTAACTTACTATGCATGTCACAGATATGATTTCTTTAAACATTAATGCGACTAAGATAACATACATATTTGAACTTGCTACTTCCTGATACTTTGATCCTATTGTACAGTATGATTATAGTATAGAGGGAGAAATACATCTGTGCATGAAAGAGGGGGACTGGGGATGATCATATCTGAAGGGTGCATAAGTAAAGGACTGGCCAGCAGGAAAAAGGAAGTAATAGTGCCTCTGTATACATCTTTAGTGAAACCTCATTCAGGGGCCCTTTTACAGAGCATCAGTAAGCCCAATGCAGGCTTACCACACACTAACTCGATAGTTCCGCCTCGAGTGTGTGCTATTTCTGGTGCACCATAACAACATTTTTTTTATAGTGCGGCACTAACCCATCAGTTATTGAGCATTGCTGAGCACTGCCTAGTTACTGCCAGGGGTTACCGGAGGAGCCCTTACTACCACCTCAGTGGGTGGCTTTAAGTGTTTCCCTTGCCTTAAAAACCCCCGTTTAACTTTTTTTATATATATATTTTTTGTTTCTGATTATTGAATTTGTTCTTGCTTCATCTCAAATTATTATCACAGTCTTTTAAGTCAAAGTTTCTATGCACAAATACACTTATCTTTCGGCTTTATACTCCAGCTTGCTAGATGATTCCAACGGTCCCGTTTCGGTAATCTTCCTCAGGGAACCATACAGCAAAACATCTGTTATTGGCTAATGCTTCATGCTGCAGATGTCTGTTTAAGAATTCTCCAGCATGAAGCATTAGCCAATAACAGATGTTTTGCTGTATGGTTCCCTGAGGAAGATTACCGAAACGGGACCGTTGGAATCATCTAGCAAGCTGGAGTATAAAGCCGAAAGATAAGTGTATTTGTGCATAGAAACTTCTCTGAAAAGACTATGATAATAATTTGAGACGAAGCAAGAATAAATTCAATAATCAGAAACAAAAAAAAAATATATATATATATATATATATATAAAAAGTTACACGGGGGTTTTTAAGTTGATGATGACTTTTTTTGTGTACGTGCAACTAATAGCATTGAATTGTTGCCGTAACAGTTGAGACTTTTTCCCTCATAGACACTACGATACTGCTTGTTTTTGTTCTTTCAGAGTATCATTATTATTTATTTATTTATTTATTTATTTATTGCATTTGTATCCCACATTTTCCCACCTATTTGCGGGCTCAGTGTGGCTTACAATACATTGTGAATAATCGAGATACAATTGGTCACAGTACATTTATGGGTACGTTGTGAAGAGTTATAGGAAGACAAATCAAAGTCAATGATATCTGGGAGTAGAACAATAGAATGTAGCATAGGGGACATGATAGGGCAGTAGAACAGTGAGTGGCACCGATCTGTGTGTGGTATTATGTTTAATTGTTTCCCCCACATGGCCATGTGGTAAATGTAATCATACTGCATGGTCATTTTTTTAAGGGCTTTTACCCACTGCAGTAAAAAGGGCCCTGGCACGCAGGAAAAATGGCCCCTGCCACTAGCGCAGGGCCATTATTCCTGCAGCTTGGTAAAAGGACCACACAGTGCATTAAACCATGCATTAACAGCTAATACAGCTTAGTGAAATGGTCCTTTAGTATCATTCTAATCACTCCTGACATTCCCTGCCATCCCTCCCTAATTTGGTCCCAAGATATGCTGTTTTCATGCAAGTCTAATACAATGAATGTAGATGTCTGTCTTATTTAAACACTTTCAGCATTTATTAGAATCTGTTTGCTTTAAATATACATCTTTGCTCTGTGCTTTATTTTAAATTTTATCTGTCTCGGTTGTACATTTTTCATCAGCTTCCTAAATTTCAGTAAAACCTTTTCTAGAGTTCGGGTTGAAATTTTACAATCTACATCAATGAATATAGTTCACAGTAGTTTACAGCAAGATTCTAGAACACAATAGTCTAGGAAGTTACAAAATATAAATACAAAATAATATTTAAACCTTAAAGCAGTATCACATAATAATGATAATAATAATAATGATAAAAAGTAACTATAATCAAATTATTTCTTTGTCACATAAATCTGCAACAATAGTATCTTCAGACCTTTCTTAAACATAGTACAGTTAATAATATTTCTGAGATTATCTGGTAAGAATTTCTACAATTTAGCAGCTTGAAAAGCAAATAAACAATTAAAAAGCTTCTTTGAGGTAATACCTTTAAGACTCGGAAGATCAAATAATGCCAATTTCTAAAACTTATATAAATAACTCACCAATGTATAATGCACAAGAGTGATCATATATAATGGAACTTGTCCAAATGTAATTTTCCATAGCAAACAGCCCAACTTAAAAAATATTCTCGCCTCAACAGTCAACCAATGAGCCCTAATAAAGTAGGAAGTAATTTTGTTTTATGTAGAGAGAATATTAGATGTAAAGCCACATTTTGAACTGTTTTAATTTTTCTTAATAGATATTTTGGTAAACCTAAGTTGATTCACGTTATAATAGTTGAGTTTGCTAAGAATCAATGCCTGCATCATTAATTTGAAACAAATCTACAGATATTTACGAACTGCTCTTAGTTTTCTCATCATTCAAGAGCACTCCTTACTATGGAAGTTATTTGATGCCCCATGGATAATTTATTATCCAGTATAACACCGAAACGTTTTATGGATTTATCAAGCACAAAACAATTCCCATCAATCAGCAGATCTGATTTTAATTCATTATTCTGTTGTGCCCCCCCCCCCCTACTAATAAGAATTTAGTTTTTTCCTTATTCAATTTCAAATGGTGAGATGACATCCAGTTGGTAATAGTAAAAAAGCAAAGAGAGACAGTATCAATTAGGGTCTGAAAAGTGGTGGTAACTGGGAAGATTAAAGTTATGTCATCAGCATACATAAAGGTTTCGAAAATACTGATTTGATTTTTGTGAGAAAAACATCCAAATACTGCTTTATGCCGCTTTTTAGACACTTTTCTCTTTCAAAAATGTGCTCCTTCGTGTCTCATTAGAGCTATGCTATGTTTTCCAATATCTGTCGGACTTGGGGGGGGGGGGTATCACTGTCGGACAGTGATACCCCCGAGTCCGACAGATAAGATAAGTGTAAAAGTTGACACGTTTTCTGTATAAACTATAGTTTAATTAGCCTATAAAAGAATAAATCGGGCCAATGAAGAGGTTGATGTCACTATCGGTCGCCACATAAAGCCTGTAAGGGTGGTGGACGACACACATCATTGAGGCAATCCATAAAAACATATAAATGCTATAAGAAAATATTGACTACTGAAGATTTGTAGAACAATATTTAAGTATATATGTGGTGAAGAAATTGTGGACTGGATTGCTTGATTGTTGAATATAGTTTGACCAGTCCAACTATTAATTGAATCGGCCAATTATTGAGTGTTGTCCTGGATTCTATATAGCATGACCAAAATTGCATGCACAAATCCGGTCATATTCTGGATTTGCACATGCAATTTAATTACTTAACAAGCCAATCAGCGCTGATAATTGTCACTTAACAAGCAATTACTGACACTGACAATAATTTGAATTTATGCGTACTACTTGCTAAGCGTATTCTGTAATGTGATGAGCATAAATTCTAATATGTGCTGCCAAAAAAGGGGCATGGCCATGGACATGGAACGGGCGGGTCATGGACGTTCCAAAAATTTACGCACAGGGTTATGGAATACACCTGCTCTGCGCCTAACTTAGGTGCTGGTATTTATACTAAGTTTTACTTCGCCTAAATGAGCACACCTAGAGCTAGGCACAGGCATGGCCGCTAGGCATATTCTATAAACCACGCCTAAATCTGGATGTGGTTTATAGAATACACCTAGGCAGAAATTTTTTAGCGCTGATTTTTCAGGCGCCATATATAGAATCTAGCCTTTAGCCCCCAAATTTGTGCATACTGTTATGGAATAAGGACAGTTGCGTGTGCAAATTGATATAATAATTGTCTGTTAATGGACTTAACAGCCAATTACTGGCTATAATTGGAGTTAATTGACACCATGTTGTAGTTGCATGCCCAACTGCCCTTAGTTGCTATTCTCTAAACTGTGCATGCTACTTCAAAGGCTCACATCTGCAAAGAGGACATTGAAGTGGGTGGGTCAGGGGCATGCCCAGGATTAGCACACACAGTTTATAGAACACATGTGTGTACGTGCACATCTGGCACATTTCAGCGCCCACATTTACAACAGCCTTTGAGCTGGTGGGGTACCGCAATGTGCACATATATATATACAGATGTAGTCGCTTTTCTTTAATGCCAATTACGCATGTAATTGCTGTTAATGAATTGGAGAGCTGAGTACTTGGGTTTCTGGGCACCTACGTTTGGGTACCCTTTATTATTATTTTTTTGTTACATTTGTACCCCACGCTTTCCAACTCATGGCAGGCTCAATGCGGCTTACATGGGGCAATGGAGGGTTAAGTGACTTGCCCAGAGTCACAAGGAATTGCCTGTACCTGAAGTGGGAATTGAACTCAGTGCCTCAGTTCCCTAGGACCAAAGTCCACCACCCTAACCACTAGGCCACTCCTCCACTACAGAATCTTCCCATTAAGTCAATATGTGTGTTCTCTGGTGCGTGCATATAATTGTACATGTAATGATACCACAGGACACTCGTCCTATTTTCTAATGTTTGGGAGGGAAGCCAGGCTGCCTGTTGACTTGTGTTTTGGAGCTGTAGCAGATGGTTACTTGCCTCATACATTTACCAGGCATGTACAAAAGTTGAAAGAACAGTGAGGAAAGGCTTCCAGGTTAGCTGCAGAGTCTGTATATAAGTTAGGGAAGAGGAATAAACATAGGTATGACTTAAGTGT
This sequence comes from Microcaecilia unicolor, assembly GCF_901765095.1. Classification (NCBI taxonomy): domain Eukaryota; kingdom Metazoa; phylum Chordata; class Amphibia; order Gymnophiona; family Siphonopidae; genus Microcaecilia; species Microcaecilia unicolor. The sequence continues at coordinate 211,700,069 of NC_044031.1, forward strand.
ACAACAAACCAATCTAGATAAAGGTGACAGTGTTACTGGAGAATTGAGGAATATCTGGAAAGCCCAAGCTTGCCAATAGATGGAGATCTACCTCATAGATCATCGAGGAAAAAACTAGAAAAACTTGCCAATGTATCGCATATGACCAGAATGGGGAGAAGGGTCTGTAAAATCAGTGCACAGAAACCATTTACTACACTGGGGGGGAGAAGAGGGTAATCCCACCCGCTAATGCTTTTCTTCCCCAGGTAGAAGCACCGAGCACCACAGTGAGTGAGGGACCGACAAAGACTACCTTCGGGAGGCTCCAGCCAAGTCAGACCCCCAAATCCAGGTGCACCTGGTAAAGGGGTGTTACAGATATATGAACGATATGATAAACACTGGTGTTGAGAAAACATAGATCATCATAAGAGATGCCTTCTAAAATCTGTGAGGCTGTCTGCTTCCTACTTTCTGCAGAAACAGCTGAACTGAATAATCATATTGTTACTTTTGCAAAATACTATTGAAGTTTACAGTTAACATGTTCCCTTTGCTATCATGTTTGGGCTGATGTCCATAGTTTCTTTTAGACTTGTTAAATGACCTCTAAAAAAGTTAATTACCATCAGGGCTTTTTTTTGAGGGGGTACTTGGGGGTACTGAGTACCGGCACCTTTTCCATTGTCTGCTAAAATTGACCCAAGGACCCCAAGTTTTAATGAAAGAGCTCAGGCTCTATACATCAATTCTGCCTTGCCATAGATTCTGTGACTGATTGCAGGAGGCCTGACTATTGTGGGGTGGGTCCCTCAGTAATCACCCCACCCCTGAAGGGTGGCCTGGCATTTGAGTACCAGCACCTTTTTTGCTAGAAAAAACATGCTGATTACCATGGATATAATGGAGTATTCCACACTAATCAACATATCTGTGCTGTTCTATTTGTAATTTTAATGCTATGCTGTTTGTAGGCATTATCCATATAAATAATATGGGAAAATCTCCTTTGCTGGAAGACAGTGAAACTATCAAACTTCAAAAAGACTCACAGCTCAACAAAATCTTTCACATATCTCCACAGTGTTTAAGAATAAATCAGAGAATATCATTAAAGTAACCAAATACTGCTCATATTGAAGTTTGCAGCTGCCAGGGTCTAGAAAGGTCACTGTCATTAATCTCCACATGATATAATCAATGCACTACATATTTGTACTTGTAACATACTTCAACATGAGGTCCTCAAATATGTACTTATCTTAAGACAAGAATGCCAGTGATCTTTTTAGACCCTAGAAGCCTGCAAACTTCAATATGTGCACTATCTGGTTACTTTAATGATATTCTCCAATTTATTCTTAAACATAGTAAATGACGGCAGATAAAGACCTGTATGGTCCATCCAGTCTGCCCAACAAGATAAACTCATTTTACATGGTATGTGATACTTTATATGTATACCCGAGTTTGATTTGTCCCTGCCTTTCTCAGGGCACAGACCGTAGAAGTCTGCCCAGTACTGTTCTTGTACTAAGTTCTGAAGCTAACGTCAAAGCCCCTTAAAATTTACACTCCAGCCCATCCCTATCTATTCAGTCACGATCAGGGCATAGACCGTAGAAGTCTGCCCAGCTCCCGTTTTGTTTCTCAATTACCGGTGTCGCCACCCAATCTCCGCTAAGATTCCATGGAACCATTCCTTCCAAACAGGATTCCTTTGTGTTTACCCCACGGATGTTTGAATTCTATTACCGTTTTCATCTTCACCACCTCCCGCGGGAGGGCATTCCACATATCCACCACCATTGAGCTTGAAGGCTTTTTGATGTTTGTAGGCACAACAATTCAGCTTCCTTGCATGAACCTGGAGGGCATTGCATTATGCTTTCTTCAACATTTACCCTGGGTTCTATATATGGCACCCAAATTAATTTGTTAACAAGCTGCTAACAACCAATTATTGATGTTAATTGGCACCCATTAAAATCTGCATGCTCATATGGCTGTACACTATTCTATAAGGCAAGGCACCCAACTCCCATAGTGTGTATCCCACAAGGAGGCATGGCCTTGGGAAGGGCAGGGGCATGTCAGGGTTGTTCCAAAAAGTTAAACGTGTAGTTATAGAATATAGCCTCAGCATGCCCAACTTGGATGCCAGCATTTACACCAGGTTTCAGCAGGTGTAAGTCTTGTGTCTTAAGGTTTAGGTCCAGAAATCGTTGCTAAGCATGATTCCATAAAGGGCATGCACCCTTTATAGAATTGCACTTAATACCAATTTTTTTCCGGTTCCAAATTTTGAATGCCATTTATCGAACTCTCTCCTTAGTGTGGATTGGTTTGTAACCCATTTCTTTTTTTCTGCTGAATCAGGTAAAAGTACGAAGAAGCCCACAGCAAAGATCTTGCCCCCTTCTCCTACAGAGATTGAGATTCACAAGGAAGGGACATTTCTATGTAATCTGAAGGGGTTTTTCCCAAATGTTATTAAGGTGGAATGGGCAGAGGAAGGCCGGAATACTCATAGCCAGCTGAATGCAGTGACTGGAGAGATCAGTCAAGACGATGAGGCTGGTACTAGTTATTCAATCAACAGCTGGCTGACTGTGAGTGAGAATGACGTACTAAAAAAGCGCTATGTGTGTCAGTACTGGCATGAGGACATCTCACAGAGCAAGAACTACATGGATAAAATCATAACAAGACAACCTGAGACAGGTACTCTTATAATTTGTCTTCTTATTGTGTATATGTGTGGTGTGTGTGAATACATATCTCTATCTATCTATTAATACTAGGTCAATATTGAAAAAGCATTTAGAAATGTGGGGGGGGGGGGCAGTTCTATGAAACATGCACTACCATTTATACCTGCATTGTAGGCAAAAATGTTTAGAATTGCTATTCTGCATATACTCACTTACATAGTAACATAGTAGATGACAGCAGAAAAAGATCTGCACGGTCCATCCAGTCTGCCCAACAAGAAAAACTCATATGTGCTACTTTTTGTGTATACCCTACCTTGATTTGTACCTGTCCTCTTCAGGGCATAGACCGTATAAGTCTGCCCAGCACTATCCCCGCCTCCCAACCACCAGCCCCGCCTCCCACCACCGGCTCTGGCACAGACCGTATAAGTCTGCCCAGCACTAACCCCGCCTCCCAACCACCAGTCCCGCCTCCCACCACCGGCTCTGGCACTTAACTTTGTATGCCCTCCCTTGCATTTGCAAGAGAGGGTGCACAAAGGGGCAGAGCATGGATGGGACATAGGCATGTTATTACAGAATAGGGTGACCGCCACACTTAGGTACACACAATTACCCCACCTTTATGGCTGGCACAGGTGTGCATAAATTATTAATTGCAGCTCTAGCTGTTGCCAAAAAATAAAGGGAGGGACACATACACACACAGGAGGTAAGTTGATAAAGAATTTTTCATACATAAAGCATTTTTATACATATAAAAGCATATTAATAAAATTATCCCAGAGTACAAGAAGACATGCACTTTTATGCAACCCATGTGTAGGCATGTTCTGAGGCTGAGTGTGAGCAGAACACAGGAGGAATCATTATTTATTTATATACTGCCTGCAAGCCATTGAACCAACGTACATTTAGGTACAGTATGTATTTTTCTGTCCCTGGAGGGTTCATAATCTAAGGGCTCCTTTTACTAAGGTGCACTATTGGATTTAACATGTGCTATCGATTAACACATGCTAAATGCTAACAAGAAATTATGTCTTACCTGATAATTTTCTTTCCTTTAGTCACAGCAGATGAATCCAGAGACTTGTGGGTTTCACCAGCAGGTGGAGATAGAGGGTGCTGAATTGCACCCTGTAGTTGTGATCAGCAGGTGGATATAGAGGGTGCTGAATTGCACCTCCTTATAGGATGGAATGCTCCTTGGACAGCCAGTATTTCTCATGACAAAGCAGAAGAAAACAGAAGTAAAACAGTAACATTTCTCCTTCCTCACAAAGCAACATAAGACACCAAAACGTCCAAGATGAAAAACAAGGACAACCATACCTGTAAAGTAGAAACATAGTTCAACTGAAAGAAATAACCGAAAATAACCCCTGACAACAACAAAGGGTGGGACCCTGGATTCATTTGCTGCGATTAAAGAAAAGAAAATTATCAGGTAAGACATAATTTCTCGTTCCTTAGCGTCAGCAGCAGTTGAATCCAGAGACTTGTGGGATGTACCAAAGCAGTCCTGAATTAGGGTGGGAATCTAAAGCATCCACGGATAGCACTACCAGGCCAACAGAAGCCAACGACTGAGCCAAGGTAAACAAAAGGTAATGCCTGCAGAAAGTATGTAAGGAATACAAACCATCTATGTTTTTCCAATACCCAGGAAAAACATAGATGGACTTATGTCCCAAAGATTGCAGCCGGTCGGCCTGAAAACGCCTGGCAACTGACCAGATAAGCTTATTGCGAGTATATTAATGGATGTGGAAGCCTTCTTGAGCCAGTGAGCTAGCCTGGTTGCGGAAGCCGCAGCCCACGCCGAGATGCTAAGGAAGGCAAAAACCAAAGACCTGACCAACGGATCTCGTTGAACACTGTTCAGTCGTGGAAAAGCACACAGTGAACAGCCAACTAGCTGGAATTAAAGGTAAAAGAGATGAAAGATCGAAACTCCCGAGGATATGGGAGAAAGAATCGTAACTGCACACTAGTAGGGAAATCCAGGGAATCTTTACAAGTCTAAGACCTGGATTCCGAACTCCTGTTTGGGTTAATCCCCGGAGCTGTGATTAAAACTAGAGTGCCCTGGCCAATATCACCTGGTATTGACAAAAAAAAGGGTGAGGTGCCCCAAACAGAAAGAACCCATACTCAGAAAGGCATTATGCCTTGGTTGAACAAGAGGTAACCTCAAAAAGTTAAGGCCACCCCAAACACCAGCTTACCCGAAGCAGTGAGCTGAACCAACTACTGTACTATGGTGAACAAGCTACCCGGAGGGGCAAGGCTAGGAAATGACAGGCATGACTGCCAAAGACATCGATTCAGGGTACGTCTGAATCCAGACCCATATGAAACGTGCCAAATATGGGCGATCTGAGTCCACTTCTGACCGTTCAGAAAAATGTGGACTGTTGGACTTCTGGAAGAAACTGAAAACTGCTGCACCCAGCAGAGTCCCGGCACAGGAGCTGCTGAGATCTATCTCCCAAGACAGAGAGAACCTCCAAAACATACGAGGGAAGACATGCTGAAACTATCAGCCATAGTTGAGTGACTCGGAGGATCCAAGAAAGACAGAACAACCAGGAACTCTGAAAGTGCCTGACATAGCACCAGGTACTAGCAAGAATGACCAGGATAGCTGACATAACACCCATAGTATGAATATATGCTAAGGCCCAAGGACTAGGAAGCGAAGACAAACTGGGTATGAATCTGTGTTGATGATCCACAAGAAGAAAAACCTTCTCCAGACTATGGCAAGTATTACCCCACTATTCCCCCAAACTGGGGTGAGGAAGAGCTGATTCTTGGAGAAAGTGTATAGGAGCCGCTGAGGACTGAAGAAGGGAAGCCATAGTGGATGAACTTGCACACCAGCGTGACAGAACAGCCGTAAAGCAGGTACTCGCAAAATATAGATAATAGCCTTCCCAGCATACCAGGACAGAAAACTCCTGTGATAATGTGAAATGGACTTAGAACAGCCCGAGTCCACGAGAGTCAGGCCAGGGCAAAATCTCCCCCTTGCAGGCTGTAAGCAATACAAACTGTACAGGTCCCAATAAGAAAGGAGAACTCTACAAAACTCCATGGATAGGAGGAAGGAATTCTCTTCCAGGGAACCACCAAAGGACTAACATCCTGTGCCCCCTTGTCACCAGGGGCAGGCGCAAATGTGGCACCAAGAACAAATGGCCACCAGGCAGGTAGAACTGCCTAAGGGGTCAGCTGGGGAGTGCAGGGTGAGACCTAAAAACATTCTGCTGAGGAATGGAAGAGGGACAGCTTGCTACCCCGCTGAATCCTGATTCCCATCAGACTGAGACAATGGAGCCACTGTGCAAGCCCCGTGAGGGGTGCCCCACTACTTTGGAGCTCGAGGAGAGACCCGAGATCCCTTCCTCTAGTGGCATGGAAGGCCATGGTAGAAAAGAAGCCTGAAGCAGGATCCTGCTGGGCAGCATGCCCAGTGGCATTCTTAGTAGAAGTGGAAACCCTGAAAGAAAAAATTGGCTGTCCTGTAATACCTGGTCCCACAACACCAAAGAAGGGACCACGGCGTAAACCACCTTATGCAACCTGTTCTCCTAGAAACACAGAGGCCTGGATACCATAGGGTGACAAACCTCATCTCAGAATTTTCACTGAACCAAAAATGTCCCCTGAAAATGAAGCTTGTCAAAGATTACCTAGGCAGAGGACAGTTGCAGAAGTTTCTAAGACCAAGCTGACTGCATACTGAGAGTGGCAAGAAGATATTTATTTATTTATTTATTTATTTATTTAGTTAGTTAGTTAGTTAGTTAGTTAGTTATTAGGATTTAATTACTGTCTTTTTGAAGGAATTCACTCAAAGAGGTGTACAGTAAGAATAGATCAAACATGAGCAATAGGCAATTACAGCAGTAAAAATATTCAAATAACAATACAAAGTATGGCATAGTATACTACTTACAATGTCAACACAAAATGTAATAGAACATTATAATTGATAGTGAAGGGTAAAGCAAAGATGGAACATATAGATAGGTAAGAGAGTAAGAAGAGTTAGAAAGTAAGGTGACTGATTTAAAGAAAGTTGCACATGAGGTCAGAGAGATAGTTAAATATTATCTCAGTTACCTGTAGCAGGTATTCTCCGAGGACAGCAGGCTTCATATTCTCACAATCCTGTCTACCTCCCCCTGAGGACAAGCAGACTTGCATATTCTCACAAGTGGGGAATCCCTAGCACCCAGGCTCACCCAAAACAACAAACATTGGTTAATTGGACTTTGCAACAGTGAGGACTAATACTAAGATGCAGGCAGCAGTCCAGCAGTGAGATGGGGCCATCCAGTCTTTTGCAGTGAGGCCCTCATGATCAAAAGCAAACTCCAGTGCTAGAGGCTGTTAACGCCATACTAGCGCCGGAGTTTGCTGCCAACCCATGATCAGAGCCCTCGAGCGCCTGAAACAACACACTCGAGGGCTCTTAGCGCAAGTAGCATGCAAATGCATGCTAAACAGGGCTACTAGCGCAATTAGCTTGCAAATGCATGCTAATCAGCGCTTAACGCATTCATCCCCAATGATCAGCGTCCAGCGCACCAAAGATTGGGTTGCTGGCCGCGGCAAAATCAACGCCAGCTCCGAGCTGGCGTTAGACTTTGCGGATCATTGGGGAGAAATGGTGAGCCCTGTCCAGCATGCAGTTGCATGCTGGCAGGCCCCCGTTCTCCCCCCAAAGCAAACGCAAACAGGGGGCTGGAGGTCCGGTGGACCTCCGGTCCCCATGACGATCCCACCACCCCCCATGTTCAGGGAGTGCTGGAGATCCGGAGATTCCATTACATGGTCTGTAGCCCCGCCCAGCGCATCCCAGGATGCAATGGGCGGGGCTGGGCGCCGCCATTTTGAAGCGGCGTCGACTGGAAGAGGAGGGAGGCAGGCATGCTGCGTCCCTCCTCCAACGAAAGGTAGGGGGGCCGGGAGGGGGGGTGTCACCACGGACCACCAGGTAGTCAAAGGACAACGCTGGGGGGGAGAATCTTTGGCCGGAGGCGGCCACTCAAGGATTTCTGGGGGTTTGGGGGGCTGGTGACCCACCGGACCTCCAGCCCCCCCCCATTGCTGGGTGGGAGGGTGGGAGAGCCTTTGGCCGGAGGCGGCCACTTCACCATTTCTGGGGGTTTGGGGGGGCTGGAGACCCACCGGATCTCCAGCCCTCCCTGAACATGGAGGGGGTGGGATTGTTGGGGGGACCGGAGGTCCACCGGACCTCCAGCCCCCCCCCCCCCCCCCCCCCGTCGCTGGGTGGGAGGGTGGGAGAGGGTTTGGCCGGCGGCGGCCACAACATTTTCTGGGGGTTTGGGGGTGGGCTGGAGACACACCGGAGCTCCAGCCCTCGTTGTTCGGGCCTCAGCAAGCTGTTTGACAGGTTTGGGCTTTTGACAGCCCAGACTTGTCAAACAAGTGCGGGAGGATTGTGCTGAGCGCATGCTCGGGCGCAATTCTCCCGCACTTCAACATGATAATCAAAGATAATAGCGCTGCTTAGATTTGCATGCATTATCTTTGATCATCGATGCAGAAAAGCCCTGCGCTGTCCCGGCGCTATTTTTAGGGCGCTGTTTGGAACAGCGTGGGGCTTTGGATCATGAGGGCCTGTGTGTCACATGTTTTATTATCTCCCAGTTGGTGAGAAGTCATATGTGTGTACTCAGTGCAAAGAGCTCCTAGCACTCAGGGAATGGGTCCAACCTCTATAGACTAGAATAGCAGACTGGGAGGAGCTGAGGCAGGCAGACAGTGAAATTTATAGAGGAGGTCTACAGGGACATAGTAGAGAAGTCCCACCTCTAGTCTGGCAATCCTGGAGAAGCAAGAAGTGATCCTGTAGCCAGGACCTGCCCTCCAGGGGCTACAATATCCTTTTGCAGACATGCCAAGTCTCCCATATTCAGCAGGAGACTCCTGCTTTGGGGGATCATCTCCTGCAGTCCCGCCAAAGCGGGAAAGTCTCCTGCTGAGACATGGAATCATTTTTTCTCACACTGCCACCATCGCTGCTGCTTCTCCCCCCCCCCCCACCCCAAAAAAAAGCAAGCACAGGGCCCCCGGAACTGGAAGGTGATATCAGTGGGGGCAAAGGACCAGCAGAGCTGACAGCGCATGCCTGGAGGCTGCTGCTGCAGCCCAGCACTTGTTTTTGTTTTGTTTTTTTGTCACGGTCACTGCCAAAGAGGTTGGATGAAAACAGGAGACGGAATGAAGTCAAAAAGTTGAAGCCAATGGGTTAGTCTCTGTTTTCTTTTCCCACTCAAACCAAAGCAAGTAAACCTATATGAACTGCTGCATCCATGTTGTCATTCTTTATTGTTGGTAGCATTATTTATTTAATCTCACGTGTTCAGCATACAGATGTACAAAGAGGAAGTATAACAGAATAACGTTTCATAGGTAGAGTAGTAATTTGTTGTTAATCATAATCAGTGTGTCATTTGGAGGGACTGGTTATAGGGACACCCTAGCACTGTTATATTTGTGCAGATTTTTTTTTTTATCAAGGTAGAGGGCCTCTAAAACAGATATCGTGTTGTGAGAATCAGGTGCTCAACATTCAGAGTTTCTATTTATTTATTTATGTCATTTATACCCCACATTAAACATGAATTAGGTTGAAACCTGAGAGCATTTAACATCTTTTTTTCCTATGGCTACATCAAAAGAAAAAGATGGCATGAGGTAGAGTGGGTGGAGTCAAGGCAGAGTGGGCAGTGCTGGGGTATGTACTAAAATCTCCCCCTTGAAAATCAGGACCCCTTGGCAGCTCTGATCTTGATGTGTCTCCAGGGGCTTCTGCCCAGGAGGGAAGGGTTAGGACAGCCATTTTAGTTGGAGATTTGATCATTAGGCATGTAGATAGCTGAGTGGCTGGTGAAAGTGAAGATTCGTTGGTCACTTCCCTGCCTGGTTTAAAGATGACGGACCTTGCACATCAGCTAGATAAGATTTTAGACAGTCATGGGGAGGAAACTGCTGTCTTGGTATATGTGGGTACCACTGTCATAGGAAAATGTGGGAGAGAGGTTCTGGAAGCAAAATTTAGGCTCTCAGGTAGAAAGCTCAAATCCAGAACCTCCAAAGTAGCATTTTCAGAAGTGCTCCATATTCCACATGCAGGACCCAAGAGACATGCAGAGCTCCAAAGTCTCAATGCATGGATGAGGTGATGGTGCAGGGAGAAGGGTTTTAGATTTGTTAGGAACTGGGCAATATTCTGGGGAAGGGGGAGCATATTCTAGGAAGATGGGTTCCATCTTAACCAGGGTGGAACCAGGCTGCTGGCTTCAACATTTAAACAGGAGATAGAGCAGCTTTTAAACTAGAAACTGGAGGAAGGCTGACAGTCGCTCAAAATTGCATGGTTCAGAATAAGGTATCTTTGAATAATCTCACCAAAACTGGGAAGATAGGGATCTCAATACTTAGGTTGCAATAAAGGCCATAGTACACATGCAGGCTTATTTTCGAAAGAGAAGGGCACCCATCTTTCGACACAAATCGGGAGATGGGCGTCCTTCTCTCAGGGTCGCCCAAATCGGCATAATCGAAAGCCGATTTTGGGCGTCCCCAACTGTTTCCCATCGCGGGGACGACCAAAGTTCCCGGGGGCGTGTCGGAGGCGTAGTGAAGATGGGACTGGAGCGTGCCTAACAGATGGGCGTCCTCAAGCGATAATAGAAAAAAGAAGGGTGTCCCTGATGAGCACTTGGCCGACTTTACTTGGTCCATTTTTTCTTACGACCAAGCCTCAAAAAGGTGCCCAAACTGACCAGATGACCACCGGAGGGAATCGGGGATGACCTCCTCTGACTCCCCCATTGGTGACTAACCCCTTCCCACCCTGAAAAAAAAAACAACTTTAAAAACTTTTTTTGCCAGCCTCAAATATCATACTCAGGTCCATCGCAGCAGTATACAGGTCCCTGGGGGGGGGGGGGGGGGGGGGGAGGTGTGTGTGTGTGTCAGCGGAGGCATAGCGAAGGCATGGATGCCCTTCTTTCAAACATTTTGGACTTCCTGAACTGCTCCCCCCCACAGGGACGGCCAAATTTCAAGAGAGTGGAGTAGAGTGGAGTGGAGGAGTGGCCTAGTGGTTAGAGCACTGGTCTTGTAATCCAGAGGTTTGCAATCCACTTTAAATCCCACTGCTGCTGATCCAAAATCCAAATAAATAAATAAATAAAGGGGGCATCAGAGGCATAGCAAAGGCATGGACATCCTTCTCACAGAAACATCCATATTTTGGACATCCTCAACTGCCGATCAAACACTTGGACATCCCTGACAAGCACTTGGATTTTTTCACCTGGACTTGTGTATTTTTAAGGTTGTAGATGGCAATTTATTTAAGGTTGTAGACGGCTATTATACACGCAGCTTGTCTGCGTATATGAAGCCATCTTTGGCATGCGCAGAGCAGCCACGCATAACACTTGGCTGCTCTGCACTGGCTTCCCCTCCTTAGGAAGGAAATCGTGTGCAAATGAGCTAACAGCGAGCAGCTCATTTGCATGCAATTTCCTTTATGCATGCCTGTTCCTTTCCGAATCGCTAAGGGAGCGGTAAGGGAAGGGCTTTTTCCATTCAGTTAGTGCATCAGTTAGTCCACTGCAGTGCCCCCTAGGGTGCCCGGTTGGTGTCCTGGCATGTCAGGGGGACCAGTGCACTACGAATGCTGGCTCCTCCCATGACCAAATGAGTTGGATTTTGTCGTTTTAGAGATGGGCGTCCTCGGTTTCCATTATCGCCGAAAACTGGGGATGACCATCTCTAAGGTCGACCATCTCAATGCTTATGTTGACCATCTCTAAGGTCAACCTAAATGTTGAAGTTTGGGCATCCCCGACCGTTATTATCGAAACAAAAGATGGACGCCCATCTTGTTTCGATATTACGGGTTTCCCCGCCCCTTTGCAGGGACATCCTGCGAGGACGCCCTCAGGAAAACTTGGGCACCCCGTTCGATTATGCCCCCTCCATGAGTCTCTAAAAAAAGAACAGATAGAGTATAAAGATTGCAAATGATCACTCGCACACACTTGTCTTTCACTGCCAGCGCTGGCACCTGCGTACAAGAGCTCTGCTTACAACAAAACTCTTGTGTGCATGCAACAGGCACATTTTCCCCCTCTTACAGTGTGCAAAAAATTTGTATGGCATTAGTTTCCAGCATTAGAGGGCTATTTTCCAGCATTATTCCTGCGCTGTTTGCTAATAGCACTGGAGTTCTGAGCATCGGCCCATGGGTTGAAAATCATTGGGTTAACCTGGTAAGGCATGTTAATAAATCTAGGCATTAGAATCAGTGGGCTGTAATTCACAATGAGGAGTGAGCCAGAAAAAATGTGTAGGTAAGCTGTTTTTTTGCCAGCAAGACCTAGATTTCTTAACCCTGGTTTAAAGTATAGTTACCCACACATCTAATTTTCAAATATTTTTCCAGTTGCAGATATTGAGAGAGATGTCTGTCCAGATGATTTTGGCAACAGCAACAGTACTGACATATCTGAGGGTAAATATTCTATTTGCAGTTCCTATAGTTTTTTGATTGTTTGTTTGTTTGTTTGTTTGTTTTAAAATCTTTTAGTCTAACGCAATTGTTTGCCTCGTGGCAAATGTGTTAGCCTTTTCCAGCAACTGCTTGAATGATTATTTGCTACGATAACATATATTTAATGAAATAATTAAAATGACTAGTAAGGGGAACAGTAAAAAAAATCTTACAGAGGTAAGCGTGTTTATCGAAAAATGTGATTTAATCATTTAACACCCTCTTTTTAGTAGGGTAAAAGAGGTAGGGGAAAACAGAGTTATAGGTGGTGATCCCATTTCTGGGATGTGGAGAGGGAAAAAATGTGCTTGGACTTTTTTTTCCTGATTTTAGGGGGGGGGGGGTCAGTTCATTTCACACATTCATGCTAGAACATTTAAGCATGTGCAAATTAACTTTAAGTGCATTAATTTGTGCTCCTTACATTGATTTTACACATACAAATTTTTAAGGCAAGTTAACAAAGCAAATGCATGCTAGAGAATGTGCATCCTTACCTTCTGGTGTGTATTTTGGACCCGCTTCCACGTGGGTGCAAAATGCAAATGTACCCTTAGAATGCAAGCTGCCTGAATTTTCAAACTAGTCTGCAATGATTTCCCCTTGAAAGTTTCCTTGCAAGTCTCTGCAGCAGTGGAAACTTTCTCAAAGGAAACGACAATAATAGTTATTACGACCAAGATCAACCAGCTATTGAAATGTGAGGATACTGTGTTTTCTAATCTAATTTTTGTCAAATATGTTTGGTGTTCTGGTTTTCATGATTTTGTGCATGAATATTCCTGAGCTATACATAAGAAAAGCCATACTGGATGACCAATGTCCATCAAGCCCAGCATCTTGTCTCTGAGAGCAGCCAATCCAGATTACAAGTACATGGATCCCTAAAAGTAGATCTATTTCTCATAGCTCATTTCCCAGAATGAACAGTGTCTCTTCCAAATAGAGGCTGACCGAATTTCGGTTTCAGATTCTGCACCAAAACTGGCCTGAAATCTGGGTTTGGGTTTCAACCGAAAATGCCAGTGCATTTTTGGCTGCAACTGAAACTCTCCATCCCACCTAACCACCCATAGGTCTTCCCCATGCCTATCTGAAGAAGTCCTTGTGGTCCAGTAGCCTCTTTGGGGGCAGGAACGAACCCCACTTCTTCTTGCCTGGTGCCTCTGCTCAGTAGAAATGGCTGTTGAGACTGCCGTGTGAGGTCCCAGCAGCCATTTTGAGATTGGAACTAGCACTGGCAGGAACAAGTCTCCTACCCATGCTGGTTCCAATTTCAAAATGGCTGCCAGGACCTCCCGTGACAGTCTTGGCTCATTACCCACCAGCGACAAGGTAGGCTCATGAGGGGACCACTGCCGGGAGGATGGAGGGCTCAGGAGGGTGCTTTTCTGGTCATATGGAAGAAGAGAGTAGGTACTGGTGGGGGGGGGGGGGGGCAGTTTGGTTTTGGTATCAGTTTCTGCTAAAACTAAAAGGCCAATTTCGGTTGCAGATTCATTTTCAATAGGAACCGAAGATCCTGGTTTTTGGTCAAGCTCTACTTCCAAATCTACCTGGCTAATAATTTTTAATGGACTTTTCCTTTTGAAATTTGTCCATATCTCTTTTGAATCTATTTAGCCACATTCACAACATCCTCTGGCAACAGAGTCCACAGATTAATTATGTGTTACATGAAAAAATACTTTCTATGGTTTGTTTTCAATCTGGTGACCATTGGTTTTATGGACTGTCCTTTATTTTTGTGTTTGAAAGGTTAAAACAGCTGTTCCCTATTTAACTTTCCATATGACTCATGATTTTATAAACTTGTATCACAATTCCTCAGTCATATTTTCTCCATTCCAAAGATCCTTAACTTGTTTAGCCTCACTTCGTAAGGGAGAGTTTTATCCCCTATATCATTTTTGTCAGGTACAGTCACACCATGGATTTATATAGAGGCATAATGATATTCTTTCTTAGTTTTGTTCTTCATTGCTTTTCAAATAATCCGTGATGTTCAGTCTGTTTTTTTCAGCAGCTATTGTGCACGGGGCTAAAAAATTGCAATGTATTGCCCACAGTGTTTCCCAAGATATTTTTCTGGCTGGTGACTCCTAACTCAGAATCCAGCAGTTTGTACATGTAGGTGGGAATATTTGTCCCTAAGTGCATGACTTTGCAATCTATATTCAGATTAATCTTCTATTTAGATACCTGATCTCATAGAAGGGAATTTTTAAAAAAACGTCTAACTCTAAAAAATAATTCCTGCTTATAATGTCCAACAAAAAAATGTCCATCTCACAAACATAATCAAACAGGAAAAACGTCCAGATTTCCTGTTCGATTATGGCATGAGATGGACAATTTTGCACTGAAAATATCCAAAATGAATAACCATTTCCCAAAGTGAAACGTCCAACATTTGAACAACAACAAAAAAAAAACAGGGACATGAACGCCTTGTCTGGCATCATTTTCAGAAATATGGCCTTACAGATGCCCTTGCAGAAGAGAGGAGTAGCCTAATGGTTAGTGCAGTGGACTGTAAATCAAGGGACACAGGTTTAAACCCTACTATAACTCTTTTCTTTTTTGTAAATATGATCCTTCCAGGACCTGAAAAATACCTACTGTACCTGAATGTATACCGCTTCAATAGCTTTCAGGCTTGCATGTGTCATATGTATTTAGGTACAGTAAGTATTTTTCTGTTTCTGAAAGGCTTAGAATTATAATTAAAAAAAAAAGTTAAAGTGGGACTTAAACCTGGGTCCCTTGGTTCACAACCCACTGCACTAATCACTAGGCTATTCCTCTGACCCGCTTGCTGGTTGCTTTAGGATGGCTATAATACCTGCAGCTAACCTAAAGCCTGGTTTTACTTTTCAGTTTTGAAGGAAGGGGAGGGGGACAGCAACCCCTGGGAGGTTAAGGAAGAGTCATGCCTTAATCCCTCCAGTGGTCAGCTGCTCAATTAGAGCAACGTTTTGTAACTTGGACATCAGTGAAGCAGGTCACTGGGAGCTGCGTTGGCTCCGCTGGTTCCTTGCTCTCTCTGCCCTGGAACAGGAAGTAACCTGTTCCGGGGCAGAGGGAGCAGGGAACCAGTGGAGCCCCCCCCACACACCCGGGGCGGACCACCCCACCGCCCCCCCTTCCTACACCACTGCCCTGTTCAGTATGCATTTGCATGCTTACAGGCCCCCCACTCCCCATGAACACAAGGACTTGTTGGTCCAGTGGGAATCCTACTGACCACCCAACCCCACCGGCTAGCCTGGTGGTCTCTTGCTCCCCCCAGCCCCCACAAAACCCCAAACCCAAGGAATAAGCACTCCCTCCTCCTGCGACCGCTGCCTCAAAATGGTGGTACCCTGCTTTGCCTGCTGCATCCTGGCATATGGTGGGCAGGGCTTTAGTACCATATAAGGACATGGAGGAGTATCCTAATAGCCTAGTGGTTAGAGCACCAGTCCTGACATCCAAGGGTGCCCCGTTCCAATCCCACTGCTGCTTCTTGTGACCTTCAGCAAGTCACTTAATCCTCTGTTGCCTCAGGTACAAAATTAAATTGTGAGCCCTCCAGGGACAGGGAAATACCTAATGTACCTGCATGTAATTCACCTTGAGCTACTACTGAAAAAGTTGTGTGAAAAAAAAAATCCAAATTAAAAAAACTCTACCAGGGATCTGAAATGAAAATATTCATACATTTTTCACTAACTACCTTGAACGGAAGTGAGTATCTGTGACAATTTGCTTCCAGACTGGATCAAAATCATCTGAATTGGGTCAATATGGACAATGCAATAAAACAGAGGTTCTGAACCCTGGCATGTATTCATGCCTTGGCATATATTCATGCTGATTGGTTTTTAGCTACCCACAAAGAACTAGCATGACTGAGACTTGCATGCATTGCCCTCACTGTATGCAAATTTATCTTTATATTCATTATAGATATCCTGAAAATCCAACTAGCTGGGTGTGTAGTAAGGACTAGGTATAGAACCCTGGAGTAACGAATACCCAGGGTGAGATATAATAATGTGGCTTGATTTATGAAGAATCTCAAGAAGAGGTGTTGGTTGATGTGCCACTGAATATTTTTATTAATACAAGTGTGTCTTGGGTTTCAAAAGATCGGGAGACACTGCTCTAGACTGCCACTTTTTTTTACTCTAATTTGTTACACACAGCACTTATGGAATTTTGTACTGTTTCAGGCTAAAAGCTGAAATTTTATAATTATATATCTTTGGGCAATTTTTAAGTAGCTTGTGTAGTTGTAAAGTACTTTTAATTTGTGGATGTTTAGAGAACTGAGAAAGTATCGTACCTGCGTTGTTCTTTGAGGATTAGCAACTGCAAAATATGTACACTTCAGGAGCAATTTTATAACTGCGTGCTATAACTTAGGCACCAAATTATGCAGGCTGTGAGCCTATTCTTTAAGAGTGCTTACGTATGCTAAGTGCTCTTATAGAACATTAGCATAAGTCAGCCTCAGCGCTGCTAAGTATAGGACCTGCTGGAGAGAGAGCAGCCTTCAGAGCTGCCTCTGCCACAACTCGCTACTGTGTTTGGAGGATGGTGGGGAGCATAGGAGGCAACTTTTCAAAATTATTGGGGGTGCTAAACCCAGTGGAAATAACCCTTCCCTGGACACATAGAAGGAATTTTCTCAATATTGGGGGTGGTCAAGCACCTACAGAGTCGGCTTCTATGGAGGAGGGGTATGGTGATAGGCAGATGCCAGACTCAGGAGGGATGGGAGGAGGGGGTAATGCCAGACCCAAATGCAGGGGGGGGGGGACAGGGAGGAGGGCTCCAATTTCATATGGCTTTTATCACTGGGCTGCTCTGAGCATTTTGTTGGGTTCCCTCAATGGTAACTGCACCCCTGCACACAAACCCAAACAAACAAAAATCTTTTGCTTTAATATGAAGTGGCTGAGCCACTTAACTCTAAGATTTCAGATGTAATTATTTCTGGATGTAAAACAGTTATTTTGCATAGCAGAGCAGAGCAGAGCAGTAAAACTCTGCATTTTGATAGTTCTCAGAACTTTCAACTGAAGTAGATTTGAAGTGTTTCTCATTCTCTAATGGGCCGATGATCAGAAGCAAACGCAGGCACTAGAGACATGCATTTGCTACCGCCCCATGGTCAGAGACCCCCCCCTCCCCAGCGTGTGAAACAACGCACTCGTGGGCTCTGAACGCAACTAGCATGCAAATGCATGCTAAACAGGGCTCTTACCTAGTTCCAGCGTCTGTCCCTTTTCTCCCGCCCTCTCCCTTCTTGCGATCCGTTACTTTATTCCCTTGTTGCTAGTAGCGGCACTGCTTCAGTTGAATCAGACTGTCTTGGGGCTTCGGGCCTTCACTGTAATGGGACCCACCCTCACTGAAGCAAAAAGTTGCATCAGTGAGGACAGGATGTGTTACAGGGAAGGCTCAAAGCCCCCAGGCAAGCTGATTCACCTGAAGCAGTGCCAGTACCAGCAGCAAGAGGAAAAAGTGACAGGGACAGCAGGGAGGGAGGGAGGACAGACAATGAAACTGGAAAGTGGGGGGAAAGAAAGGGGAGAGATACTGGAAGCGAGGTGGAGGGGGAAAGAGAGGTGCTGGTCTGGACACAGGGAGAGTGATGCAGGCACCTGGAGCAGCCCGGTGAAAGTTAGGGATTTGCGGCTGGGGAGACCAAAGTCACCTCCTCTCAATGCATGAGAGGAGGGGGCTTTGGCATGTGAGATGAAGTTGGGGGCCCATTACGTGTGACTTGGTATGTCTGCAGTAGTGTTGGCTTGTATTGTACCATTTAGGTCTTCTAAAGATTCATATGTCTGACAAAACATTCAAACCCCCTCCCTAATTGTTTGTACTTATTATCCCTACCTGCTCCTACCACTGTTGCATGTCAGTAAGAAACCAGAAGTTTACAAAAATTAAGAGGAAAATAATTTTACATATTATCATTTGTTACATATTCAGTGCAGTAGATACACATATTCTCTGCATTAATTGTTTTGTAATGCTTTTCCTCCTAGGTACAGGTGTGGTGCTTAATTTCATCCAAAAAGCAGCATACATCACTTACATTCTCCTACTCCTGAAAAGCATCTGCTACACTTCCATCCTCATCTTCATCTGTAAAATGAAGGCTAGAGCAGCATCCCAGGACAAGACCCTGGCATCATGAGTACTCTCTGGGATTCAGCTTGAAGCTGATCTGCTGAACATTACTTGCTTGTCCACAAAACTTCTATTCTTAGCACTTTAATGTAGTTTGTTGCAACAAGCAAAGACATTTCTTGTTATTACATTTGAAAAGTATATGTAATGTAATGTAATGCTTATACCCCACACTTTCCTACTCAATAGCAGGTTCAATGCGGCTTACATAGTATATCAGGAAACAAAGTAGCACAGGGTGGATACAGCTATAATATAATGAGTAAAGAGGTGGTCAATTAGGTAAGGATAGGTAAGATGGGCAAAAAAGGAGGAGGGGAAAAGTAGGGGAACAAGGAGGAGGGTGTATAATGGAATAGTGTATTGTTAATTATGGGAGAGTGTATAGGGAGGGGTAGGAAGAGGGATGTGATAGAAAGGGTTAAATAGGGAGCATATTCTAGGTTCAGTCTTATATTCAAATCCAGGGAGTACACTTGTACTCAAAGTTTAAGTCAAGTCATTTGTGTAGGCTTGTTTGAAGAGGTAAGTTTTTAGCAGCTTCTGGAAAGGTAGATGGTCATTGACTGCTTGAATGGATCTTGGTAAGGTATTCCATAGTTGGCTCCCTAAGACAGAGAAGTATAGATTTACCACCTGGGAATTTAAATGTATGTTTCTTAAATAGCATGCTCATATGTTATAGCAGCAATAACCTGTGCTTAATGCTTCTTTAGCCATTAGTATTCTGGACTTTATGCTCACTTTTGAAGTGATAAAGTAAACTGATAGTAAAAACTTATCTTTGTACCAAATGAGATAGATCACCGTGCTCTTTGGGGACAGGAATTAACATTGGTGTACTCTGATGGGTGTGAGTTTAACAAGTGTGTAATAAAAGCAGGCAGTTGTTAAAAGGTCGGCTGGTTCACCTCATTGCCTCGCGTTTTGCACAGTCTTTGTACAACAGGGTCCGTGTTGCGCCATAGCCCCCTCCTCCTTGAATTTTGCCTGCAGAGTGCAGCCAGTGCAGAGGGAGGGAGGACGGGAAATGGCGGCAGGTGAGGATGTTACCTGAAAGGCTGTTCCTCAGCCGTGCAGTGAGACTAATGAGCAAAAATATAGAAATACCACACTCCGTTAAATATTAGCAAAGGGGGGCGGGGGTTGCACCCTTTTCAGAGCTGCCAAGTTACCCTTTCCAGAAGGGAGCGTTTTGGCCAGTCCTGGTTGCCAACTTCATCCTGGTGCATTATGGGACCTGCAGCACTGATTTCAATTGGTAGAATCATGGACTTCAAATACTACACTGCTTTGTTCCCCCTCCTGTCTCCATGCATATCTCACCTATCCACCCCCATCCTGTTAGACTGTCACTGGAATGCTTTGATGTTTCACATATATACTGTGATCTACCAACATTTGCTTATTTCCGATCTGACGAAGAAGGGAACCCTCCAAAGCTAATCAAGAAATGTATTAAGTTAGGTCCAATAAAAAAAGGTATCATCTTATTTTCTTTGCCATGTTTTATTTCTACTGATTACCTTTAACAGTGGACTAAGAGGCAGATGCAGCAACCAAACGTAAAAAAATCTAAATCGTTAAAGTCCCTAACGATTTTAAAATAACGAAAAATGCACCAAAAAAAAAAGTCACACATGCTGAGATCGGTATTGAAACGTACAATGTATCAAAGAATCACAATACACATCGTTAATCGGCCCCCAAATCATGCGCAGAGCAGCCAAGCGTTATGTTAGCTGCTCTGCGCATGCCACAAACAGTCAAAACACAGTCAAATCACAAGCACATGGCTCCCAAATCAAAATAAAAATAAAAAAAGGATCGGGAGGGGGCAAGGGCGCTCATCAGGAGCGTCCTGTACGGACGGCCTTGCCCCCCCCCCCGCTGATCCCCACTTTCTGCTGCTCCCCCCACCCCGAAAAAGCAAAATTCAAGCAGCCCCTGCCCCCCTCCCTTCCTCACTACTCTCACCTCAGCTCCGCCTCCCGACATCCTCCGTCCTGTGCCCCGCCCCCTTTTGGGGTCGTCGCCACCATTCCCCTCCTCCATCGGGCCCCCCTCCCTCTTACCGGGCCCGTGCAGCGCCTCTCTCCTCTGTCCGAAGGCGCTGCACGGGCAAGAAGAAAGCCTGATGCCTGCCTTTGCCCAGCTTCGATGGCGCGTCTTTCTCCTGCTGGGCCCACCCCTTTCTGACGTCGGTAACCTACGTAGGTTACTGACGTCAGACAGGGGCGGGCGCAGCAGGAGAAAGACGCGCCATGGCGAAGGCAGGCATCAGCTGATTCAGCTTTCTTCTTGCCCGTACAGCGCCTTCGGACAGAGGAGAGAGGCGCTGCACGGGCCCGGTAAGAGGAAGGGGGGCCCGATGGAGGAGGGGAATGGCGGCGACGACCTCAAAAGGGGGCGGGGCACGGACGGAGGATGTCGGGAGGCGGAGCTGAGGTGAGAGAGTAGTGAGGAAGGGAGGGGGGCAGGGGCTTCTAGAAGTTTGCTTTTTCGGGGTGGGGGGAGCGGCGGAAAGTGGGGAGCAGCGGGGGGGGGGGGCAAGGCCGTCCGTACAGGACGCTCCTGATGAGCGCCCTTGCCCCCTCCCGATCCTTTTTTATTTTTATTTTTTTATGTGTTTTCTGAGGTCCTTTGGACCAATCACAGCGCTTTTAGCTCTGCTAATGCGCTGGGATTGGCTCAAAGTTTGTTTATTTTTTCACTTAACACTTTTTCCTGGCACAGAGCTGTCCTAACGAGAGGTCCAGACCTCTCGTTAGTTTTCCTGCCTTTTTCCTGCGTAAAGGCAATCGGAAAAGGTTAGTGCATGTCGTTTCAATGGGGTTTTCACACTAAGAGGCAGATGCACTAAACGTTTTTCATCGTTAAATGAGCCCTCGGGGAAGAATTTCCGATCCTTTCCATGCACTAAAGCCTATTTTTCGACGGTAGTAGCAGCTAACGAAAACGGAATGGAGATGAGCAATTAGTGTGAAAACCCCATTGAAACGACATGCACTAACCTTTTCCGATTGCCTTTACGCAGGAAAAAGGCAGGAAAACTAACGAGAGGTCTGGACCTCTCGTTAGGACAGCTCCGTGGCAGGAAAAAGTGTTAAGTGAAAAAATAAACAAACTTTGAGCCAATCCCAGCGCATTAGCAGAGCTAAAAGCGCTGTGATTGGTCCAAAGGACCTCAGAAAACACATAAAAAAATAAAAATAAAAAAAGGATCGGGAGGGGGCAAGGGCGCTCATCAGGAGCGTCCTGTACGGACGGCCTTGCCCCCCCCCCCCGCTGCTCCCCACTTTCCGCTGCTCCCCCCACCCCGAAAAAGCAAACTTGTAGAAGCCCCTGCCCCCCTCCCTTCCTCACTACTCTCAGCTCCGCCTCCCGACATCCTCCGTCTGTGCCCCGCCCCCTTTGGGGATCGTCGCCGCCATTCCCCTTCTCCATCGGGCCCCCCTCCCTCTTACCGGGCCCGTGCAGCGCCTCTCTCCTCTGTCCGAAGGCGCTGCACGGGCAAGAAGAACGCAGAATCAGCTGATGCCTGCCTTCGCGATAAAGCGTCTTTCTCCTCCTGGGCCCGCCCCTGTCTGACGTAGGTTACTGACGTAGGTTACTGACGTAGGTTACTGACGTCAGACAGGGGCGGGCCCAGGAGGAGAAAGACGCTCTATCGCGAAGGCAGGCATCAGCTGATTCTGCGTTCTTGCCCGTGCAGCGCCTTCGGACAGAGGAGAGAGGCGCTGCACGGGCCCGGTAAGAGGGAGGGGGGCCCGATGGAGAAGGGGAATGGCGGCGACGATCCCCAAAGGGGGCGGGGCACAGACGGAGGATGTCGGGAGGCGGAGCTGAGAGTAGTGAGGAAGGGAGGGGGGCAGGGGCTTCTACAAGTTTGCTTTTTCGGGGTGGGGGGAGCAGCGGAAAGTGGGGAGCAGCGGGGGGGGGGGGCAAGGCCGTCCGTACAGGACGCTCCTGATGAGCGCCCTTGCCCCCTCCCGATCCTTTTTTTATTTTTATTTTTTTATGTGTTTTCTGAGGTCCTTTGGACCAATCACAGCGCTTTTAGCTCTGCTAATGCGCTGGGATTGGCTCAAAGTTTGTTTATTTTTTCACTTAACACTTTTTCCTGCCACGGAGCTGTCCTAACGAGAGGTCCAGACCGATGTGTATTGTGATTCTTTGATACATTGTACGTTTCACTACCGATCTCAGCATGTGTGACTTTTTTTTTTGGTGCATTTTTCGTTATTTTAAAATCGTTAGGGACTTTAACGATTTAGATTTTTTTACGTTTGGTTGCTGCATCTGCCTCTAATTGCTCATCTCCATTCCGTTTTCGTTAGCTGCTACTGTCGTCGGAAAATAGGCTTAAGTGCATGGAAAGGATAGGAAATTCTTCCCTGAGGGCTCATTTAACGATGAAAAACGTTTAGTGCATCTACCTCTAACACGGCTACCACACCTCTCTACTCAGGATGTAAGTTTAAAATGAGGACGGGCCAAACTGTCTCCCTCCTGGAATGGGTAACTTGGCAGCTCTGTTGACAGTATGTGGAATTCCCTTCCTGCGAGGAGGAAGGGAAAGCAAGCTTTATTTCTTGATTTCTTCCAACCGTTAAAAAAGTGCCTGTGTTGTTGTTTGGCAGGCTCTGCAGTTTAAACGTACAGATAGCGATCGGAAACCAGTCGCCCCCCCCCCCCCCCCCCAGTCTCTGTTGTGGCCAGTGGCCTCCGCATTTTAGCTCTTTCTCTGCAGGCTGCCGCTTTCGTCACCTGTACGCAGTTAAAATGAGCTTTTTTTGTGGTTAATAAAATAGTATATTGTTTTTCTCAAGCACTGAGAGGACAGGAGTTGTGTTTCTTTAATTACCGAGCCCTGCAGCTCCCTCCTGCCTCTTCTCGCTGTTGATGTCAGAAGAACAAACCGCAGCGCGCCACTTTCCCGCCCAATTGCTCCCGCCTGCCGGCGCTCAGCTGCAGACCAGGGCGACAAAATAACGCTTTTCAAAAGCTAGGCAGACGATAAAAAAATAATAATATACATTTTAAAAGGTCTGCACTAGCTGAAACATCAGGTATAAACGAATCTTTGTAATGAAATCTTGTGTGTGTTTTCCTTTTCCTCCCTTTGGTAGCGTAGCAAAAGCTTGCAAATTGCAATGAACTGCAGGGAGGGGGAGGCGAGACTGAAAGTCCGTGTGTTTAACCCTTTAATCATCCTCTCCCGAGCGAGCCAATTCCAAATGCGGCAGCAGAAGTTCAAATAAAAATCCCAGGAGGAGAGGTTGCACCTCGGATCCTTGTGGGTCCCAATTTCCCTTTGGTGGGGCTACTTGGGTGGTAGGATAGGAACCAACTTTAAAAAAAATGATTATGGGTGCTAAACCCACTGAAAATTAACCCTCCCTGGACACAATCAAAGAGTTTGTTCAATTTTGGGGGTACTGATGGCTGATGCACCCATAGCACTGGTTCCTATGGTGGTATCCAGTATCTATACTGGACATAATTATCAGACAGACTAGGTGGTGGACTGTTAAAGCAATAGTTTCTGAGAAGTCAAATTTCCTTAAAGAACTACCAGCATATAGTAGCAGGGAAGA
Organism: Microcaecilia unicolor; assembly: GCF_901765095.1. Lineage (NCBI taxonomy): Eukaryota > Metazoa > Chordata > Amphibia > Gymnophiona > Siphonopidae > Microcaecilia > Microcaecilia unicolor. The sequence continues at coordinate 211,724,167 of NC_044031.1, forward strand.
TGGGTAATTTTCAAACAGCTCATTGATTAATTTATTAGGATTTATTAACCACCTTTATGAAGAGATTCACCATGTAAATTAATTTTTGGAAATTGCCCTCAGTATGTATATATTAAAAAACATAATTTAATATTTAATGCATGTGTAAATTATACATTTTTATAATCCGGTTCTGGGAGGGGGTGATCATGAACATTTAATTATCAGATTTTGGAGAGGGCAAGGGGGGCCTGAAAATTAATTTGGAGAAGCAAAGCAGAGCATTGGTGCCTAATACCTCGCACCAGCCCTAAACTTTCTGCCGTCATCATCTACTATGTCAGTGGCTACAGGAATTGTTTCTTCCCTGTTGTGTAACCAAGCAAAGCCTGGGCCATTTTCTCCTCTTATTGGGATGTAAAGCTTTCACCGATGCCAACTTCATAAAAGGTTTATTCCCTACCTCATATAGTCATATGAACTGACTCAGACAATTGTGCAGCAAGTATAAAATGGGGAATCAATGCCTATGAAATAACAAATCACAAAGGATGTACAGTTTCTGTTTCACACCAACATTCTATCTATCATCAAACAATTATTTCACTAAGAAAGGAAGAACAGGGCAAAAGATGGCATCTGTCCTCCCTCCATCTCCTTTGTGACCTGAATTTTGGAGCACAACTGTTTGGGTGGCCCTGCACCAGTTCCATCACAAGAGATGCCAAGGATGGTCTAATTCAGAATTTAAAAAATAATAAATTTTTTATTGTGGCACCAGGATATACATTTGAAAAGATCAGAGTGTTTTATTTTGCCAGTGGAAGCAGCAATAATTAATGATTTACTATTCCTCAGTTTTATGAATTGTTTAATTCCATATAAACCACATTAGAAAGGTATAACATAGTAACATAGTAGATGACGGCAGAAAAAGACCTGCACGGTCCATCTAGTCTGCCCACGATAAACTCATATGTGTATACCTTACCTTGATTTGTACCTGTCTTTTTCAGGGCACAGACCGTATAAGTCTGTGCAGCAGTATTTCCCGCCTCCCATCACTGGCTCCGGCACAGACCCCGTATAAGTCTGCCCTCCCCCATCCTAGCCTCTCAACCACCAACCCCTCTTCCCCCCGCCACCCAATTTCAGCTAAGCTTCTGTGGATCTATTCCTACATGGACCCTGGCGTAGCCATTGCAAACATGTTCTTTCCAGTGAGTATGTATAAGAAATAATCATTTCTTCGTCCTCTTATTAATCCCCTCTACACCAGATCTGTTATCCCTATTAGCTTCAGTTCCAGCAACTCTATTTGCCCAATCTGTACCCTGCTTTCAGTCTCTGTCCTCCCATCGGGCATCCAGCACCCCTTTGCTATCTTCCCCTCCCCACTCCAGTAGCCATTGGCATGGAGCCAACTTCTCAAAGTTATTGGGGGTGCTAAACATAACAGAAATTCTCACCTGGATGTAGTCATCCTTGGGGTCATCTTTGACTCTTCTCTCTCCTTCTCTGCTCATATCCCGCAGATCGCCAAGACCTGTCGTTTCTTTCTTTACATCAGTAAAATCTGCCCCTTTCTTTCCGAGCACTCTACCAAAACAACCCTCATCCACACCCTTGTCACCTCTCGTTTAGACTACTGCAATCTGCTTCTTGCTGGCCTCCCATTTAGTCACCTCTCCCCTCTCCAATCGGTTCAAAACTCTGCTGCCCGTCTCGTCTTCCGCCAGGGTCGCTTTACTCATACTACCCCTCTCCTCAAGTCGCTTCACTGGCTCCCTATCCGTTTTCGCATCCTGTTCAAACTTCTTCTACTAACCTATAAATGTACTCACGCTGCTGCTCCCCAGTATCTCTCCACACTCGTCCTTCCCTACACCCCTTCTCGTGCACTCCGCTCCATGGATAAATCCTTCTTATCTGTTCCCTTCTCCACTACTGCCAACTCCAGACTTCGCGCCTTCTGTCTTGCTGTACCCTAGGCCTGGAATAAACTTCCTGAGCCCCTACATCTTGCCCCATCCTTGGCCACCTTTAAATCTAGACTGAAAGCCCACCTCTAACATTGCTTTTGACTCGTAATCACTTGTAACCACTCGCCTCCACCTACCCTCCTCTCCTCCTTCCTGTACACATTAATTGATTTGCTTACTTTATTTTTTGTCTATTAGATTGTAAGTTCTTTGAGCAGGGACTGTCTTTCTTCTATGTTTGTGCAGCACTGCGTACGCCTTGTAGCGCTATAGAAATGCTAAACAGCAGCAGTAGTAGTCAAGGAATTTGTTCAATAGTGGGGGTGCGCAAGCTGGCTCCTATGGCCGTTGCTGTGCCCCTTCCTTAGATCGCAGTTTCTTCTATTTCCAGGTCAACTATTACTCATGCTGCTTTACAGGCCCCAAGTGGGACCAAAAACTTCTCTTCCTAGACAGATGTTTCTTCTTTACTAGGCTCCCACTGCTTTGGACCAAGGAATTCTTCCACTTTTTTTCTACACACATGAGGTTTGGCCTGCCTGCTCTCACTTCTTCTATAGTAGTCAGAATTAGAGAATGACATGGGGACAAATTTTGTCCCCATCCCCACAGATTCTCTCTGTCACATCCCCATGGGCTCTGTCCTCATCTGCAGAAGCCTTGAACTCTTATGATTTTATATTTAAATTTTTATTAAAGTATAAACGGAATATGCTGTGCAAGTATTCTGTATAAATTACAAATAGAAAACAATAATAAGAGCAAGCAGCTATAATAACTCTCCTCACCACCACCCTCTACCCTTCCACAACCCCTACAATAGCTGATTTCTACTACTCCAAGAAATCCTAATCCACCCTGTTAAACGGTCCAGGGGTACAAAATACAACCCGTTCTGTATGCCCTAGAGGGAAGAAATATGCCATATGAAGCACTGTTATGATTTTTTTTTAATCTGTGGATGAATAAGAAATCATCAAGCTCAGGATTCAGACTAGCTTTTCTGTCTTCCACAGTCCTTCCTACATTAGAAGATGTCTGCTTAGAAGATGTGCTGGTAGCAGGATGTACAGGATCCCCCATCCAAATTTTGCTAGTTGTGGCCAGTATGTTTGCTTGTTTTAAAAAAAAAACAAAAAAAACCAAAACATTGTCTACATCGCTCAACCATAAATATCAGTCCAGTTCATTAACAGGCTTCAAAGCACAAAACGACACAGGGGCAAAGTTTGTCCCCATCTTCATGGGCTCTGTCCCCGTCCCAATGTCATTCTCCAGTCAGAATGGAGGGAGTCACAGCTGCCATAGCACCCCCAAAATTATGCCAGTCACCAACCCTTCAAATCCAGCACCTCCCTCCCTCCAGCTCCTCCTGCACGTTTTTCTTAAACAGCCAGCAGGACAAAAAGACACAGTAGGTACAGCAGAACAACCAAAGCAGATGCTACATGGGAATGCACACAACCGGACCTGCCACAGAAACCTCTTCCAGCCTACAAGACCTGTAGAACCCTCTGATGCATCCCACCCTTCTGATGTACATGTCCTCTGGGGGGCGGGATGCATCAGAGGGCTCTACAGCTCTCAGGGCCAAAAGAAGGGGTCTGTGGGAGGCCCAGTCATGCATGTTCCCCTAGAGCATGTTTTGGATGCTCTGATGTACAAACTGTCTGCTTGGTCTATTGCATACATAAAAGTAAAGAAAAACTTGCAAGAGAAGCTGCAGCAAGGAGAGAGACAGTCTGTCGCCTAAGGCGAGGGGACGGCCTGTCGCCCCAGCTCTGCTAGCTCCTCCCTGCCTTCCCTCCCCAAATTTAGCTTTCTTTCTGGCTCTCCAACAGTCAGGGCAGCAGCAACAGTTTCCATATGCTGCCCTGCCACCAGCCCCTTCTCTCTACTGTGGCCCACTCTGCCTATGAGAAAACAGGAAGTACGTCAGACAGGCAGGTCATAAGCGAGAAGAGGTCAGCAGCAGGGCAGCGTATGGGAACCACTGCCACCCTGACTTTTGGAGAGCCAGAAAAGATAAATTTGGGGAAGGGCAGTGGTGATGCCAGAGTGTGGCAGGCGTGAGGTGGATGCCGCTCCAAAAGAGTGCCACCTGAGGTGGCCTAATGGTAGGGCCACCACTGGCTGGACGAGTTGGGGACCGGGAGATCAAATTCAAGCTGGGGAAGGAAAGAGAGGTAATGATGGATGATGTCAAGGGCAAGATGTTGCATGCATAGGAAGGGATGAGGTATGCTGGACATTGGGGGAGGGGGAACAGGTAGAGAGGAGAAATGCTGGACCACCTGGGCAGGGAGGACCAGAGAAACAAATGGGTGCAAAATGCTGGACAGAGAATCAGAAGTCTAAAGAGAAAGAGGATATGCTGGACATAGGCATAAGAAACTAGGGAGCCAGAGAAAAAAAAGGGCTACTGGCCATGGAAAGGAGGAGAAAGGAGAGATATTGGGCAGAGGCAGGAGAGGAGAGAATAGAGGTTGTTAGTGGGGAACATGAGCTCAACAGGGAATGGTAATGTGGGGTTGGAGGGGAAGTCAGAAGTGAGAAACAAAAACCAGTGATATTATCTTCAGTGTTCTGCAACCTCTGACCTCATTCCATTAATCAGCACTGGGCAACCAGAAGGAAAAGCAGTACTAGTAGCCCTCTGCCCAGAGAAGTTCAAGTCCCAACACAAGAAAGCAGCTGAGAATGAGAGATCAGCCATCAAGAACCTTAGGATAGTTTTTTTTTTAACACTTTCTTTGAGATTCATAAACAAAGTTAAGTCCGTACATATTCCAATGGGGGTATAAAAAAAAGTCATTTCTATAAGTTATAATCCATGCATTTTTCATGAGGTATACAATCCAAGGTAACTGTATTTACAGCGAGTGTGTGTGTATGACCCAGACTCACTATTCGCTTTATGACTGAATCTGTGTGTTGTGTGCCGCAGGAACCATTATATGGTGTACATCCATATATTATCCCCATCATTAATGACTGTCTTGACTTTCTATGCCACACATGCAAAATTCCACTCTTCTTTCTGAATAGTCTTACAAAGTCTTGACCACAGGAGAACATGAGTTTTCTAAACTTGAGAAAATGATTTCTCATGAATAACATAACTTTTTGACACATCTTTCACATGTTTAAATCATCACATCAAAAGCAAACAAAATTAATTCTTCCAAATTTTACATGAAAATTTTCAAGAAAATGAATCAAGTGTCATGTGTTATTTATTGTATTCATTTGTTGTGAACAAAGTGCTTAGATACAGTTTTAAAAAGTCAAGACTCATAATTAAAAAAGCTTCAGAAAAATAGCAAAACAAGCATTTTAAGAAATTAGAGATTAAATAGAAATTAAGCAAACATGCTTTTTATATTGAAGACCCCCCTCCATTCACAATTCTCTTGAAATATTGACCATGGTTTTCAAAGTAAGATTCTTCCCAGGGGTCCTGGCCAGATATTCAGTGCATTGTACATTAAATGTTACACCTTGCAGAGGATATGGCATCCATGCTTACATCTCAAAAATGGCTCTCTGAATTCCAGTAACACATACAGTTTCTGTATACACTGCTGGCTATGTAAGCATGATTGATTATTCCTCCTTGGTTTCACAGCATATATGGAGCTGGAGCATATCAAATGCTTCCATCCACCACTCTCTCTGCCTTCGGTCCCAACAGCACATCCCTTGGTTTGCTACCAGTTCAAGAAATGGATTATCCAACTGGAAATGTGGCATAAGGTCACACCAGATTGTCCACATATGCATTGTTTGGCTGATGAATTTGTAAAAGGTATTACTAGATATACCAAACAATCACTGAAGGAGCAATTCTATAAATGTTTTATGCAGGATGAACAAATTCAGGGAAAGTAAAACATTTTGCAAAGAACTGGTGTAAAAGTGATGAGATCATTTCCCCTAGCTCTCTGATCAGTACATGCATCCTCCGGTACAGAATTCCTGCAGAGTGTTAACTTCAGATACCACCAAAGTGGTTACAATTAAAAATCAAATAAAAAGCCTTGATCCAAGTTTTCAACCTGTAAAGAGAGGCAAAATTCAGAGTAGATTATATGGCAGCACACAACAGCAAGTAAAGAGAAAGAGAAAATGGCACCAGATGTACAACAGAATCACTGAGAAAGATGTAAACAATGCACAGAGAAAACCATTTTCAAAAGGCTCCTTACATAAAGGCAACCAGATATTTTTGTGAAAATAAAGACATATGATTATTTGTAAATTAAGTGGCATCTATAGGTAATCTTCAAAACAAAAATCCTCCAAACTTATGTTAAATGACCACACATTATATTAAAAGACAAACCCCAAAATACCCTTATGTGTATATAAGTGTGTATATATAAATACATAATATTTATTGTGACAGATAGGGGATCCCAGTTCAAGGACAAGAAGGTGAGAAGTCCACCTGCCACAAAATCCCCAGAGCCCATAGGGAAGCCAAAACAACAGGTCTAAGAGCTAGAATGCTCTAGAGCAGGGGTTGAGGAGATTCTATAAATGACCTAAAAAAAACAAAAAATTGGTGCGGAAATCAATACTGACTAAGCGTATTCTATAAGCAGCGCCTAGATTTAGGCGCAGTATATAGAATACGCTTAGCTGATATCTCAGCGCCTAAAACTATATGTACCTCCATTTACACCAACAAAAACATGGTGTAAATCCAAGCACATATGTGTATAAATGTTGTACCGCCTATGAAACGCACATTTCTCCGCCTATAACCATGCCCCTTTTTGCTTGCTCATGTTAGAACTTAGGCACACTGCATTACAGAATGCGCTTAGCGAGTTGTGCAAGTAAATTCTAATTATTGCCAATTTGTGCTCATTATTGCTTGTTAAGAGCTGTTATCAACGCTGATTAGCTTGTTAAGCCAATTAAGTTACGTGCATTGTTATAGAATATGCTTCAATTCTGGCGCAGATCTCTAGGTGCGCTATATAGAATCTCGGGTATAATCTCTACGAAGTGGAAAAAGAGAATGAAGTTTTTTCACCCTGGGGGAAGGGCAGGACGAGAAACTTCTTACAGAAGAGACCAAAGGAAAGCATACTGTAGCTCACCCTGAGCTACTACTGCAAAATCCAAATCAATAAACATTGGAAGCCTCATGGAAATCATGGGAGGGGCAGTGCAAAGCATTCCTGGCCAACGGAAGACCCAGAAAGGGGAACTCAATCAGGGAGAGGTAGACTAGGAAGGTAAAATTATGTATCATACCTGAAAATTTTCTTTCCATTAATCATAGCTGATCAATCCATAGACTGGTGGGTTGTGTCCATCTACCAGCAGGTGGAGATAGAGAGCAAACTTTTGCCTCCCTATATGTGGTCATGTGCTGCCGGAAACTCCTCAGTATGTCGATATCAAAGCTCCATCCGCAGGACTCAGCACTTAGAGAATTACACCCACGAAGGGACACTCTGCCCAGCTCACCACCGCCGAAACGGGGGAGGGGAATTAACCCAGCTCATCCCCACACAAGTGGGGGAGGGGAATCCGTCCAGCTCATCCCCGCGGAGCGGGGGAGGGACACCACACCCGCCGATGCGGGGGGATCTGGCTTATCCTGCAACCGCAACCGCGGGAGGAGCTGACTGACCCTAACACCGCCGAAGCGGGAGGGGTACAAAGCTGCCCTACAGCCGCCCGAAGCGGGAGGGAGTGCCGGCAGAATTTAAATCTCAATCCAGCCCCGTAAACGGAGGGGAGAGGAATGCAGCAGCTCACTGTAACACAAACTCGTCTCAACTCTTGAAGAATCCAAGTGAAAAAACTTGAACACGAAGTCTTTCTGAAGTAACTGAAGACTAAACTTGAACCTGAAATGCAACCAGAATAAAAACAGTACAGATATCTGGGAGGGGCTATGGATTGATCAGCTATGATTAATGGAAAGAAAATTATCAGGTATGATACATAATTTTACCTTCCATATCATCAAGCTGATCAATCCATAGACTGGTGGGATGTACCGAAGCAGTACTCACCCAGGGCGGGACATTGAAATCCCTGACCTCAACACTGAAGCTCCAAACCGGGCCTCCGCCCGTGCAGCCACAGTCAAGCGGTAATGCTTGGAGAATGTATGAGCCGAAACCCAAGTTGCATATCTCTTCCAAGGAGACGGACCCGGCCTCTGCCATCGAGGCCGCCTGAGCTCTAGTGAAGTGAGCCTTCAGCTGGATAGGCGGCACCTTCCCCGCGGCCACATAAGCCGCTGCAATGGCTTCCTTGACCCATCTTGCCACTGTAGGCTTAGCAGCCTGCAGACCCTTACGAGGACCTGCAAACAGGACAAACAGATGATCCGATTTCCGGAACTCATTGGTCACTTCCAAGTATCTGATGATGACTCGTCTCACATCCAGATATTTAAGAGCAGAGTACTCCTCTGGGTAGTCCTCCCTACGAAAGGAAGGGAGACAGAGCTGCTGATTCACATGGAAGCGAGAAAACAATCTTGGGCAGGAAGGAAGGCACTGTGCGAATAGTCACTCCTGCCTCAGTGAACTGCAGAAAGGGCTCTCGACAAGAGAGCGCCTGGAGCTCGGAAACTCTTCTGGCTGAAGTGATAGCCACCAAAAAGACTGCTTTCAACGTCAGGTCTTTCAGAGATGCCCTCGACAAGGGTTCAAAAGGCGGCTTCTGCAATGCTCTTAGCACCAGGTTGAGATTCCACGCAGGCACCACTGAGTGCAGAGGAGGGCGCAGGTGATTAACTCCCTTGAGAAAGCGCACCACATCTGGCTGCGAAGCCAGGGAAGCACCCTTCAGGCGGCCCCTGAAGCAAGCCAGAGCCGCTACCTGGACTTTAAGGGAACTGAGCGACAGGCCTTTCTCCAGACCTTCTGGCAGGAACGCCAACACTGAAGAAATTGGAGCAGTGAAGGGAGAAAGTGAGCCTGCTTCACACCACGCTGCAAATATACGCCAAACCCTGGCGTAAGCAGTAGAAGTAGAGCGCTTCCTCGCTCTCAGCATAGTGGCGATGACCTTGTCTGAGAAGCCCTTCTTTCTCAGACGCTGCCGCTCAATAGCCAGGCCGTAAGACCAAAGGGGGAGGGATCCTCCATCACCACGGGACCCTGATGTAACAGGCCCTGCTCCACTGGGATCGTCGACTGAGAGCCTGATCAAGTCCGCATACCAGGGACGTCTGGGCCAATCCGGACCCACCAGGATTACCCTGCCAGGATGCTTTGCCACCCGGTCTAGCACCCTGCCCAACATGGGCCAGGGCGGGAACACATAGAGAAGCTCTTGAGTCGGCCACTGTTGGAGAAGAGCATCTACTCCCAGGGATCGAGGGTCCCGTCCTCTGCTGAAAAAGCGCGGCACTTGGCAATTGGCCGATGACGCCATCAGATCTAGGCTCGGCTGGCCCCAGCGCTTCGTGATGTCCAAGAACGCATGAGCAGATAGCTGCCACTCTCCGGGCTCCAAGGTATGGCGACTGAGAAAGTCCGCCTTGACATTCATGACTCCGGCAATGTGGGCCGCTGACAGCTGCTCCAGGTTCGCTTCTGCCCACTGGCATAGATTCATAGCCTCCTTGGCTAGAGGGGCGCTCTTGGTACCTCCCTGGCGGTTGACATAGGCCACAGCCGTGGCATTGTCCGACAGGACCCGTACCGGCTTCAACACCAGTACCGGGATGAACTCCAAAAGCGCCAACCGAATGGCTCTGAGTTCCAGGAGGTTGATAGACCACTTTGCCTCTGCAGGAGACCAGAGCCCCTGCGCTGTCCTTCCCAAGCAGTGGGCTCCCCAGCCCGACAAAGAGGCGTCCGTCGTGACGACAATCCACTCCGGGGTCACCAGAGGCATTCCCGCAGACAACTTGTCTGTCTGCATCCACCAGCTCAGCGCCTTGCGCACTGCTGGGTCCAAGGGAAGGCGCACAGCATAATCCTCCGACATCGGAGTCCAGCGCTGCAGCAGAGATTGTTGTAGTGGTCTCATATGAGCCCTGGCCCAGGGCACTACTTCCATCGTGGCCGTCATAGAGCCCAACAGCTGCACATAGTCCCAAGCCCGAAGAGGAGAGGCTACTAGGAACTGGTCCACCTGAGCCTGAAGCTTGACAATCCGATTGTCAGGCAGGAACACTCTGCCCACTTGGGTGTCGAATCGAACTCCCAGATACTCCAGGGACTGAGTCGGGCGCAGCTGGCTTTTCTCCCAGTTGATGATCCATCCCAGGGAGCTCAAAAGAGCAACTACCCGGTCCACAGCTTTGCCGCACTCTGCATAAGAGGGGGCTCGGATCAACCAGTCGTCCAGATAAGGATGGACTTGTACTCCTTCCTTTCGCAGGAAGGCCGCGATGACCACCATTACTTTGGAAAAGGTCCGCGGAGCAGTAGCCAACCCGAACAGGAGGGCTCTGAACTGGAAGTGTCGGCCCAGGACTGCAAAACGCAGAAAGCGTTGATGAGGAGGCCAGATGGGAATATGCAAGTACGCTTCCTTGATGTCCAAGGATGCCAGGTACTCCCCTGCCTTCACTGCCGCTATAACAGAGCGGAGAGTCTCCATGCGAAAGTGCCACACTTTCAAGGCCCGATTGACCCCTTTGAGGTCGAGGATAGGCCGGACAGAACCTCCTTTCTTTGGTACCACAAAGTAAATGGAGTAACGCCTCTTGCCAAGCTGACTTTCTGGCACCGGAACGACCTCACCCAGGCGGATCAGATTGTCCAAAGTCTGCTGCACTGCCACAGCTTTGACCGGAGACTTGCAGGGAGAGAGTACAAACCCGTCTCTTAAGGGTCGGCAGAACTCTAGCTTGTAGCCGTCTCTGATGACTTCCAGCACCCAAGCGTCTGAAGTTATTGTGGTCCACTCGCCCAGAAACGAGGACAGCCGTCCTCCAATCTGCACTGGGGCGTGGACCAAGGCCCCGTCATTGGGTACGAGACCCTGGGGGAGGACCGGAGGGAGCACCTCCGGGACGGCGGTCTCTGCGAAAGGAATGCTGCTTGGGGGAGAAATTCCTCTTAAAGAAAGAGGGGGCAGAGGAACCCGACCTGCCCGGGCCGGTACCGACGGGCTTCCTGAAACCGTCCTCTGGAGGGTACCGGGACGAGTACTAGCCCGAGCCCTGACCTCTGGTAACTTCTTGCCCTTAGACGTGCCGAGATCGGTCACGATTTTGTCCAGCTCGACCCCAAAGAGCAGCTTGCCTTTGAAAGGCAATCTAGCCAGGCGGGATTTAGAGGCGTGGTCAGCAGACCAATGTTTCAGCCAAAGCCACCGCCGCGCAGAGATTGTCTGAGCCATGCCTTTAGCTGAGGCCCTCAAGACATCATACAGCAAGTCTGCCAAATAGGCTAAGCCCGATTCCAGGGCCGGCCAATCAGCCCTCAAGGAATGATCCGAGGGGGAAGCCCGCTGCACCATAGTCAGGCACGCCCTGGCCACATAGGAGCCGCAAACTGAGGCCTGCAAACTTAAGGCAGCCGCCTCAAAGGACGACCTTAAGGCCGCCTCCAATCTTCTGTCTTGGGCGTCCTTTAGGGCCGTGCCACCTTCCACCGGCAACGCCGTTTTCTTAGTCACCGCAGTGATTAAAGAATCCACGGTAGGCCACAGATAGGCCTCACGCTCACTTTCAGTCAAAGGATAGAGGCGGGACATAGCCCTAGCCACTTTAAGGCTCGCTTCAGGGACATCCCATTGAGCCGAAATTAAGGTGTGCATGGCATCATGCACGTGGAAGGTTCTAGGCGGGTGCTTCGTCCCCAGCATAATGGCAGAGCAAACAGGGGCTGAGGGAGAGACGTCCTCCGGAGAGGAAATCTTCAAAGTGTCCATGGCCTGTATCAACAGGTTGGGCAAATCCTCTGAGCTAAAAAGCCGCGCTGCAGAGGGGTCATCCGCTCCATCCGAGCGGGGATCCGTCTCCTCCAAGGAATCCGCAAAGGACCGTTGGGAGAACTCAGATACGCTGCCCTCATCTACATCGGAGGAGACAAAGTCCTCCAAGGCCTGGGAATCAACCCGAGGGCGTTTACCTCTGGAAACCTCAACCTCTTTACCAGACGAGGGAGCAGGGGCAGCGTTTTGCATGAGGAAGGCCTGATGCAGCAGCAAAACAAACTCGGGGGAGAAACCCCCCAGACTGTGCACTTCCGCAGCCTGGGCTACAGCCCTAGACGCACCCTCAACCGGCGCTCGCAAGAGCGGGGGAGAGACATGCTGCGCATCCAAAATGGCGTCCGGTGCGACACTCCGCGAAGGAGCCGCGCGGGAAGAACGGCGCTTAACTTTAGCCGCTTTTGTGCCGTCGCCCAAATTAAGGGCGTTCATGGCATTAATGTCTCCAACCTCAAGGGCGGCCCAAGAAGAAGCCGTCCGAGCCGCGTGGCCGGCCAAGATGGCGGAGGCGAGGAGCGGGGATGGGCGTTTATGGCGGGAAAAACCGCCACGCCGGAGGAAGGACCGGGACATTCATCGGTCACAAAACTGTCACCCAACAAGGGCGAATCAGGCTTTAAGACCCCCGCATCCCCTCTAGAAGCGCTCAAGCGATCCGGGGAGCGACTCTTTGCGCCCTCGCCCTCCGACGCCATATGCCACGAGGAGAAGAATCGGGGAACCCCCTGCCCGCTATAAAAAGGTAAAAATTACCTGCTTGCCGCTCCGAGCTGTAACGACCTGGTGTCCCAGTGAGTAGCTGTAATAAACGTTTAAATAAACGTCGAAATAAACGCCTTTAAGGACGTTCAAAATTTTTTTTTTTTAACGGAGCCAGCGGGAGGGGGGAGAAAAGGAGGGACCTGGCACCACCAGGTTTGCACTTGCTCAAAAGAGCCCTCAACCCCAGGCACTCAACAAAACCTAAGAATTAGGCTTGGAGGCCTAGCCAGAGCTGCTGCTGTGTGTGACCACCACCTGCTGAGATAGAGAACATACTGAGGAGTTTCCGGCAGCACATGACCACATATAGGGAGGCAAAAGTTTGCTCTCTATCTCCACCTGCTGGTAGATGGACACAACCCACCAGTCTATGGATTGATCAGCTTGATGATATGGAAGTAGGGCTTTTAAGGATCCTTTCCCCAGGTTAGAGGCAGAAGGGAATGAGAAGGGATATCACTGAGAAGGATAACCCGGAAGAAATGGAGTTGGAGCCTTGTAAAGTATGATGTAATTTTTTTGTGTGTATTTGATGAAAGGTTTGTAGGAAGGCCAGTTTGGGAGGCAACTGGCTTTGACAGCGAGTGGGTGGTGGCCTTCCTCCCTTTTCATTGGCTCATGCTTCCTGGGCAGGAAAGGGTTTTGGCAAAGGGAAACTGACTGTGCCCATTTTGTTTCCATTGGAAAGTTACCATGAGGGGGTTGATTGAGGAAAACTGTAGATTTTTTTGGGGACAAGAAGAGAAGCTCCTCCCAATGAAGAAGTCAATAATGTGGAAGTAAGCAGTTAAGGGACTGGACAGAATACTTTTCAGGTTTTTTGTTTTTTGGGGGGGGGAGGGGGGGGGTATTTTTATTTTTTAAATCCTAAAGAACATGGATTGAGACTGTATGGAGACAGACATTACTGCATTTATATATGCTAGAGTAGGGCCTAACTTGCATGTACCTTTCTTTCTAATGGAACTCTCTTGTGTGTCTCTGAGTGTGTGTGTGTATTCTAAAGAGAACTCCGAGTGACTGGTTTGAATTATAATACATATTTCTCTTTCCACCTCACCCTCCGCCATTTTGTAAAGCGCTGATAGCTGAGAAGCGGCTTTGTTGGAGAGTTGCTCGAGTGGAGTGTTGTTAATTCTTGGAGATTTTGAGTTATTCACCTTTTACCCCTGAAGCAGCCTGTAAAGCTCAAACAGGGAACCCCCTATTGGGATTTGTGAATTACAGTTCAGAAGAAACGCTGGATGCAGTATAGGATGAAAATACTACAATTGTGAAAGTCCAAGATAAGTACTGTACAAATTGTGTGGGCATCATTATTTAGCTTTGCACAGCTTATTCTGTATCTATGGAAGGTATTTGCATTACAAATAGGAGTGACTGATATTCACTGAAGTCTTTTTTCTCCACTTTTCACATATTGTTATTGATACACACTCTCTTGAGAAAATTAATGACATCCCTAAAGATACAGAATATAACTCTCCCATCTTATTAGGCTTCTAGAATTTGTATACAGAAACTTCAAATTGTGTTTTTTCCCTGGATCTACAAGCTACTTAGAAGTTGAAGGGGATGATGTGCATCCTTTATCCTGCTCTCTTATTAAGCACACCTGGCTTACTTTCAGCATTGTTGAAAGCTCTCTACTGGGATTCCCTAAATGTCCTGTTTCAATAGTATCCTTAGAGGATACTCCACATTGAACCATGCTCTTCTGCGTGACTGTCTGCTTCCCCACCCCCCCAATTCTAGTTTAAAAGCTGCTAGTTCTTTTTTAAAACGTTAGCAGCAGCAGCCTAGTTCCATCCCAGTTAAGGTGGAGCCCATCCTTTCAGAACAGTCTCCCCCTTTCCTACTACTACTACTATTTAGCATTTCTATAGCACTAAAAGGCGTACGCAGCGCTGCACAAACATAGAAGAAAGACAGTCCCTGCTCAAAGAGCTTACAATCTAATAGACAAAAAATAAAGTAAGCAAATCAAATCAATTAATGTGTACAGGAAGGAGGAGAGGAGGGTAGGTGGAGGCGAGTGGTTACAAGTGGTTACGAGTCAAAAGCAATGTTAAAGAGGTGGGCTTTCAGTCTAGATTTAAAGGTGGCCAAGGATGGGGCAAGATGTAGGGGCTCAGGAAGTTTATTCCAGGCGTAGGGTGCAGCGAGACAGAAGGCGCGAAGTCTGGAGTTGGCAGAAGTGGAGAAGGGAACAGATAAGAAGGATTTACCCATGCAGCGGAGTGCACGGGAAGGGGTGTAGGGAAGGATGAGTGTGGAGAGATACTGGGGAGCAGCAGAGTGAGTACATTTATAGGTTAGTAGAAGAAGTTTGAACAGGATGCAAAAACGGATAGGGAGCCAGTGAAGCGACTTGAGGAGAGGGGTAGTATGAGTAAAGCGATCCTGGCGGAAGACAAGACGGGCAGCAGAGTTTTGAACCGATTGGAGAGGGGAGAGGTGACTAAGTGGGAGGCCAGCAAGAAGCAGATTGCAGTAGTCTAAACGAGAGGTGACAAGGATGTGGATGAGGGTTTTGGTAGAGTGCTCGGAAAGAAAGAATTTTGCCCAGTTCCTAACAAATCTAAAACTCTCATCCCTGCACCATCGTCTCAACCACACATTGAGACTTTGGAGCTCTGCCTGCCTTTTGGGTCCGGAACATGGACCATTTCTGAAAATTCTACCCTGGAGGATCTGACTTCAGCTTTCTACCTAAGAGCCTAAATTTGACTTCCAGAACCTCAGTCCCACATTTTCCTATGTCAATGGTATCCACATGTACCAAGATAGCCGGTTCCTCCCCAGCACTAACTAAGATCCTGTCTTAGGTGATGCATGAGGTCTGCTACCTTCGCACCAGGCAGGGAAATGACTCGACAATCTTTACCTCCACCAGCCACTCATCTGTCTACATGCCTAATGATCGAATCACCAACTATAACAACTGTCCTAACCCTTCCCTCTTTCTGTTATCAGTGAAAGAATGGGGAAAAAACTTCTTAGTGTCCAAACATTCTGAAAACTGATGAAATACACTGTTTTGGTTAATAGTCACAAAAGGTTTTGTCCATGGAAATTTTCTCCACATTTTTTCACTATTTGTTCCCTCTCAGTTACAATGTTCTTTTGCAGGGTACTGACTTGCCTTCATTTTATCATGCAGACTACTCGACCGACTTTTCACTGTCCTGTTTTTCTTCTGTTTCCTCATCCGATCCTGCAACAAAACAGAGATGAACCCCTCAATAAGTTGATTCAAGGTAAACTGTAAAGGGACTCTCAATGCATTTTCCTTTTAAAAGGATATGGTTAATTGCAGAGGAATTTCATGTTGGAATTCTATTCTTCTGTCTATTTTTAAACAGCTTATCTTAGCTAAAACTGTAGGTATCATTTGTGACCTGCTGAGCAAAATAGGTACAAGAAGTGGGGTATGTGATAAGAGGGATATCAACTACATAATCCTACAAACTTTTATCAGGTATGGGCTAATTACATATTTAAAATGAGCAACATGTATTAATAAAAAAGTAATTAACACCAGAAATAACACACTCTGCTTTAGGTACTTGCAGTTTTTAAGCTGTAGAACATGAAACACATCAAAGCTGTGAAAAAAAGTACATAGTCCCATTCTACTGATCTATAGTTCATACAACTTTCAAAAATGAAATTTGCTCCTCCAAACCTTTATAGCCTTTACCTCTCTTATTTGTAAGCCCAATACTGGTACTTTTGCTCAGTGGGTCACATATATGGAATATACCCAACAACCGCACCCCAAAAGTTTATTAAATGTGATAGGTCACATTCTGCCTACCTGGCAGAATGAGTCTTCTTCATGCAATCTTTATTCTGCTGGTATTAAGAGGAGCACTTGTTGAACTACAGTCTCTGTAACTTGATTCTTAGTTTTCTCTATGTCACCACTGTTTTGGCTTTGATTACTGCTAAACCAAATTACTTTCTCTTATTCACTCTTCCATGAATCAATCATCCCTTCGTCATCCACCTATTACCCTCATACCTGGTTATTTCTCTCTCTCATTCACAATTATTTTGTACAAAAATTGCTGTTTTACATACTTTTATCCCCTCCCTCCCCCACCACCAAATATTCTGTTGCTATTTTCCCTTCACCATCATGTTCTCTTACTTTCAAACTATTTTCTGTGCAGAATGTCCCTGTACTGTTCTAGTTTACAGGTCAACAGTATCTCCCAATAATCCCATTTCTATCTCTATCCTACTTTTGGGAACATCCGCGCCTATTCTGTCCTTCCTCACCTTTTCTCAATGCTCATGGCACTGTCACAGATATTTCCAAGTGCGCTGAGATCCGACAATTCCTGACCCTGGTGATATATTATACAATTGTTCCTCTCCTGTCTTTCTTCATAAATCCTAAAATCAACAGTCTATTAGTAAACTCTGAACTTCCTTCTACCATCGGATATGACTAGTGCCTTTCAATCTGACTTTGGACCCCTCTTGCCCTACCAAATCTCTCCTCTACCTCTTCACAATCATCCTCGTGTAATCATCCACTATTATCCCTCAAGAATACTCTTAATTTAGGTGAGGACCATCAGAAATGCAACTTCTTGCTCAGTGATATGAGTCCCATCCACGAGTCAGTCACTGCGGATCTTCATCAGTCCATCACATATTTCTATTTGTTTTCAAGCAATTTACTGATTAATACAAGAACACATCTTGATACAGAAAAGATAATTATTGCTATTCCAAAAATCACAATTAAAAAGAAATATGAACTTTTTAATGATCTTTAGTCCACAATAAAGGAGGCATCATAATATCTGTGGATATATAAAGATTAACTCTTCCATAACGCCTGTGGTACCATGTAAGCCACATTGAGCCTGCAAATAGGTGGGAAAATGTGGGATACAAAAGTAACAAACACAAGAGGGGGAGATTCGCTTCAGCTCGTAGAATACAATAGTCATATACAAGCGAATCTAATCATATACCATGTGCAGGGTATAAAAATTAGGCAGAAGGGGGGAAGAGACCTCAGATAGGTGACAAACAGCAAGATTGCTGAAATTCCTCATAGAGGGTCACTACTTTCTTTAATCATTGGTCTTAACACCCACCTCCTCCCTTCATGTGGGAGTGTGTCTTTTTTGAAAAAGATTTTTTTAAACAATATGCTTAATCCACTGTTTATCACAAAATTTTAAGGACATCAAAGTGCAAAGAACCACGTACTTTGCACTTTGATGTCCTTAAAATTTTGTGATACACTCTTGGAATACCCACATCTCCACCTTCTACTTCAGCCTTCATTTTTATAATACCTACAAATTCCACTTCTCTTACATTCAAACTTAGTCACTGGTCTTCTCGCATCTAAGCGATTATAACTGTCTGAATGGTGTTCCTAAATTCTGTCCATACATAGGTACTTTTTCAATCAATCAATCACTGTCACTCTTGCTCACTGAGGAAAGTTTATATTTGTATTCACTTTTCTATGTATACAACGTAAATGCTCCATATTAGTTCTGTACTTATCTGTCACTACAGTCTGTCTCACTTTCGCTGCTCTGGGTCACACACTATTCTCTACCTCACATATACTTAAAAGGTAGTTTCTTGTTGTTTAGTGCCTTGTTTCCTAGCATAATTTTATTAAAATAAACTCCCACTAGAGAGAGACTCTCTTTGGTATACTTCAGGCAAAAGTGAAAATGCATCCTTCCAAAACAAGCAGTCTCTTAATACCTGATGCCCACAATTACTTTCCTCATGCTTCACACTCCTGTTCGCTAGATACAGTGGACATTATACCAGCCTGATGCATAATTTAGAATGAAAAAGCCCATCGATGTTACTGAATGCAAGAACTATATGCTCTAAAAAATTACAATCAAGAGCAATACATTTCCCCAAATTTCTCAAACAACTTAATTTTGTATTTCAGAAAAAAACGTGAATAGAAACAGATTAACAAGATGCTTCTTTTACTGTAAGTTTGTCAAAGTCTATGAGGTTTTGCTCTGGCACCTGCAACCTGATGTCATAAAGCCCCAGTGAAATTTGAACAAGACTAGAAAAAGCTATCTTTAACCTATGCTGCTTTTCCTAAAGAACCAGCATTTTTTTGAGGAAGTCCTCCATTTCTTGTAGCATCTGCTGGACTAACGAGAGGTATAGTATAGCTGTATAGTATATGATGGAACAGGGGTGGGAAACCTTCGTCCTCAAAGGGTGCAGCCCAGTCGGGTTTTCAGGATTTCCCCAATATGCATGAGATCTAGCTGCATATAATGAAGAGAGCGGATGCAAACAGATCTTATGTATATTCACTGGAGAAATCTTGAAAACTCAATTGAGTTGCTGCCCACCCCTGTGACAGAATATAAGGAGAACCAGTATATTTAGAGAAATGATTTCTAAACTGTGGGTTGCAAAATCATCCAATGTGGTTGCAAACGTTTTCTAATGAAAATTTTAAGTCACGCATACAGCCAGCTTCTGAGGTGTGGAATAAATCATATTAATTAATGAAGCAGTTAGACCTAAGAAGACAGTTTATACCTGCATCCTTCCCAGTAGTAAGTGGCAGTTCTTTGAGGTATGCATTTCAGTGCCCTGCTTACATAGCTTATGTAGAAGGTTGGGATAGCTGCCTTAGACCCTTCATCCCACATGGAAGCTGCAGAAAACTTGCAGCCCAGCCCCCCTCCCCCCACACAAGAGAAACAGAGGACGCACAGGCCCGGATCCTAGAACAGTGCAGTGGGCTAGGCCTCTTCCTGCACAAGAGGAGTGCAACCATGTGCCTGGATCCTCTTCTCGCATCACCCAGGAATCCAAAGACCCCCAAACAGTGGGATACAAATGAGAAGCCACAGGTTTGGAAAGAGATCAGATTTTGACTGTGCCCTCTCTTCCCCATGACTAGTGCAGTACTGCACCTTTGATGGAATAAAAGTAGAGAAAAAGGTTTTGAGTGGCATATCAGCACAGGACTGCACTAGTGTGACAAGAAGTCCCCAGGGTGCCATAGGGAGATGTAACAGCTGACGAACCCTAGTTGCATTCTGCTTCTTGCAGCTGGTTAGTAATGCTGGATAACAAAGCTCAGGATTCTAAGATAGGGAGTGAGCTGGAGGATGAATGAGGGAGAAGCTGAAAGAGGAGATCAGCTGAAGGTGGGAAAAAGAGCAAGAGAGGTGCACCTCAGATAATAAACACAAATGTATTTCTCTCTCATTACATAATAATAGACATTTAAGAAACATGATGAATGTATTATGACTGTAGAATCTCAGAAATTTGGAGAGGGATGTGGCTCCCTCCCATTCTGCTAATTCATGTAGGGTCATGTGAATTTTCAGGTGCTAAATGGGGTCACATTAGCAGTGCTTTCCAGACTTTGGCTACAAAGGCAATGTGATTGGATAGGAAAGAGAAAGGAAGGACATAATATTTAGTTTTTCACTATCAGAGGCAAACCTGAAAATTAAGGACCCTTTTACAAAAGTGTATTTTTTATTTATTATTTATTCATTTAAACAATTTTTACAAGAAACCATCTTGCTTAAGAGTCAATTAACTGATAATTTTTTTACAGGAAAAAGGAAAAAGAGAAAGAGCAAATAAATCTTTACACTTTCAAAAATAAGACATTCAAGTCCATAATTGGAGATCCAAAATTACAAATTTAGAGAGAACTATAACTCAGGAACAAATACAAGGAAATCCTTCTCTACTAGGAGGCTATACATTATCTTTAATGCTTCTCCATCTTAGCTGAGGCGATTAACGAAGACAAATGTCCAGGTTCAGTAAACACATACTTCTTTCCCCCCAGCCTAACTATGCACATGCAGGGGTATCTCAAAAAGAAGGTACCCCCCAAGTGCAGGACTCCAGGTTTAAGGAGCAAAAATTGTTTCCTCCGTCGTCTCGTCTCCTTAGAGACGTCAGGAAATAACATTACTTTAAAGCCCAAAAAGGGTTTGTCCTTATTACGGAAAAACAGGCGGAAAATCCAATTCTTGTCAGGCACCAATGCAACACTCGCCACCAAAGTAGCGGCTGTCGCCAGTTCGGAATCAGAGGTCTCAAGCAAAAGAGAAACATCAATAGGTTTTTCAGGTTCTGGATTCGTGTTCTTTTCTGGGATATAATAAACTTGAGAAAAAGGTGGAAAATCTTTTTCCAAAATATTCAGCGTTTCAAGGAAATAGCGTTTCAACATCTCAAGAGGAAGAACATTTTGTAACCTGGGAAAGTTAACGAATCTCAAATTGTGATTCTTAGTATAATTATCAAAAACCTCTATTTTTTGCCTAAGATTCGTTAAATCCTTTATCATCATAGTTTGTTGCATTTCCAAGTTCGTAACTTTTTGATCAGTTTTCCCCATTTTTTCATTTAAAACTTTAATCTCTTCCTCTTGTTTTTGCAGACCACTTTCAATATAATTTACCTTAGGTAAGACCTCATTAAATTGTTTAAGGAAAAATTGTCCCAGGTTTGACATCAAATCCCACAAAGAGTCTAAAGTCACATCTTTTGGTTTTTACAAAAGTGTATTAAGCACATGAAGGGCAATTCTGTATTCTGGGTGCCCACATTCCCACAGTTTCTATATGGAGACTACAGTTTGAGCACAACTTAATTAATAAGCCATAATTGGCTGCTAATTATTGGCGTTAATTGGGAGTTACACACACATTGTATTCCATAACACTGTGTGCAGAACTCCTATAGCGTGTAATTTCAAGGGGACGTTTCTATGAGTTAAACACATTTTTACAGAATACGCCCAATCTGTACCTAATTTAGACGCCGGCATTTATACCTAGTTTCAAAAGGCATAAGTGCAGACTAAGTGCTATTAGTGGTTAGGGTGGTGGACTTTGGTCCTGGGGAACTGAGTTCGATTCCCACTTCAGGCACAGGCAGCTCCTTGTGACTCTGGGCAAGTCACTTAACCCTCCATTGCCCCAGGTACAAATAAGTATCTGTAAGCCGCATTGAGCCTGCCATGAGTGGGAAAGCGCGGGGTACAAATGTAACAAAAATAAAATAAATAAAAAAAAATTCTATAAAGTGTGGACACCCTTTACAGAATAGTGCTCTACGCATAATTTTTTCCATGCCAGTCTTTCAGCATTATTTACTGAATCTAGTCCAGCGAGTGTAAATAATGACAAATGTATGTGTATTAGTCACAAATCAAGGAGTAGTCTAATGGTTACTGAAGTGGGGAGAGAATCGGATTTGATTCCCAATACAGCTCCTTGTGACTTTGGGTAAGTCACTTAACCCGTCATTGCCCCAGGTACAAACCTGGTGAGTCCACTAGGAACAGAGAAAATACCTGTATATAATAAATACAAACCACTATGGTTGTACCACAGAAAGGTGGTATATCAAGAATCTAATAATAACAGGCACATAAATGCAGAAATTCTGCCTAGGTCCTATTCTGAAAATAGCAGCTTAACTTATATAGTACATATTTGCAGGGGGTGTGTGCACAGGGGTGAAGTATGGGTAGAACATAGGCAGGCACCTACTTATGTAAAAGACATACTCTGTAAGTTAAGCGCATAAGTGCAGGCGTCTAGATGTTAGGTGAGCCTGTACCAGGTTATTCTAGTATTCTATTAACAGAACCCAGGTGCATGCCCATATTCCATTGTAGAACGGGCTCCTACCATGCACCCTCGCAGCACCTAAATGGAGGACCACAGTTATACAATACTAGTATAACCAAGTAAATACATGTGTATAAGTTTATGTGCATGCACTTATGCCAGCCATAGATCTGGTGTAAATGCTCATGCCTAGATTTGGGAGATATCCACATAACCTATAATATTCTATAAGTTATGCAAAGCTATGAATGCCCACCTGCCAGGGCTGGTTTTAGACATGCCCAGGGCAGAAATTAAGGAGAGGGACCCTGAACTCCTCTCCTCCCAGTCTCCCCACCTGCCATTACTACCACAAATAAGGCAACTTTAAATGACTTCTTCACACACAAAACACAGACAGACCATCACCGAATACAGAACAAGGGATAACAAAGACAGATTGAACTGGGAACCCCAAGAAATTAAACTCAGCAAGTACAACAACAATGGAGAAATAAAAACAGAGATGCACTGTACTGAACACACAGGGGTCCCTGACCTGGGTCCCCCCTCCCCCAAATTAGCCACCTTCATTGCTGTGGCTGCCTCCTCCAGTCTGGCAGCCATAAATCTCCAAGCTCTTCAGCTAGGTGGCACTATCCCCTAGCTGCCATCAGTTGCAGAGTTTGGAGAGTTCTGGCCATGAGACTGGAGGAAGAGGTCTTCAGCTGATTGGGCTTGGGGATCCCTATCAGCTTAGGCATTTATATTTTGCATTAGGCCAGGGGCATGGGAGAGGGCATGGAGAAAATCTGGTGCCCACCCTTCCTCCCACCATCAGCTGTCTGGCTAAGCCACTGAACAAATACAAAGATCTGTGATGCACATATCCCAAAGCTCAGAAACTAGAAAAGGAGACGGTCCCCACAAAGATGACCAAACAACACAAAACAGCGAGGTAATAGACCATGATGAAAAACCAAGGAAATTTTAATTCAACCAGCATTTGTGGAACCTTCGAGGAAACCAGACATGGCCATGTTTCGACTAACAATACCTGTATCAGGGGTCACACAATAAATAAAACAATAAACAAACACATATATGAATGAATAAATAAAACATATTTAAAAAGTAACAAATTCTAAAAACAGATGAACAGCTTAAAATTGATAAACTCTCTCTGCAGCTCCTCAGTACCTCTCCACTCTTATCTCTACCTACACTCCTCCCCAGGAACTCTGTTCACTGGATAAATCTCTCTTATCTGCACCCTTCTCCTCCACTGCTAACTCCAGACTCTGTTCCTTTTATCTTGCCGCATCATAAGCTTGGAATAGACAGTCAGTACATCAAGCGCCATCTCTGGCCATATTCAAACCTAGGCTCAAAGCCCACCTTTTTGAGGTTGCTTTTAACTCCTATTTATTTGTTCAGTACTCATGTCTGTTGTATTATTCCCACCTTAATTCCCTTATTTGTCCTGTTTGTCTGTCCCGATTAGATTGTAAGCTCTGTCGAGCAGGGACTGCCTCTTACATATTCAGTGTACAGCACGTCTATACGTCTTGAAGCGCTATAGAAATGATAAGTAGTAGTAGTAAAGTACTATAAACCAATTGAGGAAAGGTGACAATAAAAACCAAATGAAAGCATGAATAAATACCAAGTACATCCTATATAATAAAACCCACCTCCAACGTTTTGAAGCTGACTGCGTGGCTCATGGCTGAGGCATTCGTGCGCTCTGCTGGGCTACTGAACGTCACGTACTTCTGGGAACGTCAGCCGCAGCACTGACCAACCGCACGAGGCCCCGCCCCTGCCGCCCTCGTCGGCCCCCCAGGTCACCACCAACAGGCGTGCAGGCACGGATCTTCCCTCTCTGTTAGCTCTGGTCCCGCCCTCATTTCCTCTTTCCGCAATGAGGGCAGGACCAGAGCTAACACAGAGAGAAGGACCGAGGCTGCACGCCTTTTAACGATGGTTTCTAAAACTTTGAACGAGTGCGACTGGAACTGGGAGGGAGGGAGGAAGGGACGACAACACTAGAACTAAAAGGGAGGGAGGGAGGGGACCCTGAAACTTGGGGCAGGGGACAGAGGAGAATCGCTGGATGGCTTGAGGGGGGGCAGCGGAGAGAGGAGAATCGCTGGGTGGCTGGAGGGGGGCAGGGGAGACAGGAGAATCGCTGGATGGCTGAAGGGGGGCAGGGGAGAGCATAATCGGTGGGTGGCTGAAGGGGGGGCAGGGGACAGAGGAGAATCGCTGGATGGCTCGAGTGGGGGCAGGGAAGACAGGAGAATCGCTGGGTGGCTGGAGGGGGGAGGGGAGATGACAGTCACTGGGTGGCTGGAGGGGGGGCAGGGGAGATGACAATCGCTGGGTGGCTGCAGGGGGGGGGGCAGGGGACAGAGGAATATCACACACACACTCTCTCTCTCTCACAGACACACTCGCACCCAGTCTCTCTCTCACACACACACTCGCACGGTGCTGCCAACCACACAGAGGAGGGGGGGCAGGGGGTCCCCACACCACAGATGGAGGGGGGGGAGGTATCTCTGTCACACACTATCTCACAGTCAGTGTCTCTCTCTCTCTCTCACACTATGTCTCACACTGTATCACATTCGCTCTCTATGTGTCACTGAGTCACTCTCACACACTCTCTCGGTCTCACAGAGACTCTGTGTATCGCACACATACTCTCTCACACACAGTGTATCTGTGTGAAACACACTCTCTCTCTTACACTCACTGTGTCTCACATACGCACTCGCACACACTCTCATTCAAACACACACACTCTCATTCTGACACACACACTCTCTTTCTCACAGACACACTCGCACCCAGACTCACTCTCTCTCTGTCACACAGACACTCGCACACTCTCTCTCACACACACTCTCTGAAACATACACACTCCGAGGAAAACCTTGCTAGTGCCCGTTTCATTTGTGTCAGAAACGGGCCTTATTTACTAGTATAAAATAAAACAATCTTGTACATCAAAAACAGCTTAATGAGGCAAAATGCATAAACAGATGTGTCTCTTGAAATAAATATTAAGCCAACACCTACTTAAAAACTGGAACATATAAAATCATGATGATTAAAAATAGTAAAACATACCCTATACCTAACTTAATAAGAACTTTAAAATGAAAAAATCCTCATACATGAAAAGTTGATAACTTAATCAAGAAACACTTGGGGCTTCTTTCACAAAGCCAAGCTAAAGATTCCTGCGCAGTAAATGAGAGGAAGCCCATTCAAATCCAATGGGCTTTCTCTCATTTGTTGTTCTCCGGGAATCGCTAGTGTAGCTTTATAAAAGAACCCTTTAATGAGGCAAAGGCATCAACATAGAAGATAGCTCTTGTGATAAATTATATTGCACAATATTGTGATAAGTATGAGGCTGTCCTATCCGAGCTAAGCCACTAGAGGGCGCTAGAAGGAGAATAGGTGGAGGTCGCTAGGACCGGGGAGAGCCCTGGGATGTCCACAGGTATAGGAGGTTATGGGCTGGGTCCGATGTAGCTAATTAACCACTTTATACCCCACCTGAGTTGTGAAAGGGAGAGAAGTGAGCTGGCAGCAGAAGAAGAGAGATCCCCTGGAAGAGACTGGCTAACCCTATGGACTTGTGGTGGACTGTGTGTCCAAAGGAGATCAGCAGGCTGAAAATCCTGGGGTAAGAAGTCCCTAAAGCATTAGTGTTTGACTGTGTGTCCTCAGTACGTATAGGAACTGTGTGTTCAGTGAAAGGACTGTGTGTCCAAAGAAGAAAGGACTGTGTGTCCAGAACTGTGTGTTCAAAGAAGGGGGGCTGTGTGTCCCAGTACTGAGAGAAGCAGGCTGCAAAGCCTGGGGTTAGAAGTCCCCAAAGTATTGAAGCTAGTACTGAGCCCAATTATCTGTGGGGGGAGGCTCAGTGTGAAGATCTATGAAAGCATACAGTATTTAAGCTAGAAGAAGTGTGCCCAGGGGCTGGAATAAAGAGTTGCCTGAGAAATATGCAGTTGGTGAGACCTGTTTAATTTGCATAGTGGGAACCAGGTCTCCCTGAGTGAGAAGGGGGATATCACAATATGTAAAAACATAAATAAGCATATATAAGCCAACAACTACTTACAAATTGAGGACTGTAAGTTCATGATGGATTTGAAAAGGTTGTTAAAACATACCTAAAAGAAGTATCACTGATGATAACAGGTAGGGGATACTGATCATAAACCTTGGTAAGCTGGCACAAAGCAAATCAACACTGCAACAAAAGGATGGTCCTTAAAAAAAGGGGCTTGCAAAACAAGACAAGAGAACGAAAGAGAGGATAAAGAAAGAGGAAAAAAGAAAAAGGGGAAAAATAAGAATAGGAAGAAATGAAAAGAGAAAAAGGAAACAGGGAAGGGAGGAAGAAAAAAAGGAAAGAGGAAATGAAAAGAAAAAGATGGGAAAGGGGGGAAGAGGAAAAAAAGGGGAGAACTGAAGAGATGTAAACCAGAAAAGTGTAACAAACAAACCTTCAGCGAACCATAAAAATGGGTTTTCAGGCTATGTTCTCACCATATCCCTCACTGTCCGCTCTTAGTCAGTGTTCCAGTTCTGTGTTTCTTCGCATATGTTTACTACCCTTCTAGCCGTATTTTATGAGCCTTTCCTCCTCTTTTTCTCTTTCCTTTTTATCCCCCACTCCATTTTGTAGCATTGTCCCCCTTCCTCTTTATCCTCTCCCTCCCGTCTCCTTTTCCCCCTCTTTTCTTTTCCCTTCCTCCCTTCTGTTCCCTTTTTTCTCTTTTCTTCCTGTTCTTCTTTCTCCCCCATTTTCTTTTTTCCTTTCACTTTATTTGTCCTCTCTTCAGTTCTCTTCTTTCCTCTTGTCTTTTTTTGCAAGCCCATTTTTTAAGGACCATCCTTTTGTTGCAATGTTGATTTGCTCTGTACCAGCTTATCAAGGTTTATGATCAGTGTCCCCTTCCTGGTCTTCTTAAAAAAATCAAATTTCCTTCTCAGAGGGACCTCGGCAAGGCAGCCACTCTCACAAGCTGCCTGCTGGTGCCCCAAAGCTTTCCCTCTACCATGATCTGCCTCCTTCTGACGCAACTTCCTGTTTCCACCTAGGCAGATCAAAGCACAGGAAAAGCTTTGGGGCAGCCACAGGCAACTTGTGAGAATAACTACCATGCCGGGGCCCCTCTGAGAAGGGAAACTGATTTTTAAAGGACTGGGAAGGTAACAGGAAGGGAGGAAGAGTCAGATTGTGGTGGGGAGTAGGGGAAAGGAGGAAAAGCCAGATCGTGGTGGGGAGAAGGGGAAGGAAGGAGACTGACCGTGGTGGGGCGAAGGAAAGGAGACTGCCCCTCGTGGTGAAAAGGGGAAGAGATGCCCGGTCTGTGGAGCCCAGGGCAACTGCCCTGTTTGCCCCTCTTAAAGCCTGCCCTGCCACCTGAAAACCATGCGGTACTGAATATACACGTGTATTTACAGAATAGCACATAGCCAGATTAATGTAATGTGTGTACGTATGTGTTCATATATGCATAAAAACAACTAGAATAATGTCATTTATTTGTGCACATGCTACCTAACTTTGGATGGCTCCTTTCAGAATTACTTCCTTACTGCATGAATATGCACAGCCGCACTGTTACTACATTGGCTTGACATTTAAAGGCACAGTTATCAATGTGGGCTACTGTTAAGACATGCTGTTTTACCAAGAACTCATGCTATTTTAGCACAGGTCCCATTTTATATAATGAGACTTAGTTACTAATAACTCGGGTTAACAGTAAAATAGCACGTCAACAGTAGCCCATGCTGATAACTTCCACCCCATCAGTGCTAATTCATGTGATAAGTGCATAGTGTGGCAGGAAATGGGTGAGGATCGAGTCTTGCACTTAGCTAGTGATAATTTACCACAATATTTATTTATTTAAAATACTTATTTAGGTGGTGTAGAAAACATACATAAAACCCAAACAAACAAAACATAAAAAGACAAAAACACTGAATCTGTTACTTACTAAAATAGACAGTAAGGGGTCCTTTTGCCAAGCGGTGGTAAAAGGTGGCCTGCGGTGGCGGCAGTGCGTGGGATTGCCATGCACCAAGGCCACTTTTTACTGTAGTGGGTTAAAGAGTTTTTAAAAGTGGCAGTAAATAGCCGTGTGGTACTTAAATTGCTGCATGGACATTTACTGTTGGAGCCTCTACTGATTCCCTTCTTAGGAGGAAGTGAGAGCTTCAGCGGTAACCGGGTAGCACTGCCAGGAACACCCACCGGCACTAGAAAATAAAAAATTTTCTAGCTCCGGAAATGGCGTATGGCAGACCCAGAACTAACATCGAGTTCCTGGGCGAATGCAACGGTAGGGTCAATTTGTGTTTGTAAACCCAGCGGTAGCCCTACATATATATATATATATATATTTTTTTTTTTTTAACCAGGAAACATGAAGCTCAGTTGTTCACCAAGGTAAATTTGACTTCATTTTACACAAAATTACAACTGCTCATAGATCATAAGCCCAAGAGAACTTATCTACTTTCCCACTACAGATAATTTTTCTGTTCCAAAATTAGAAAATGTGTTCTTAACAAAGCTCACTAGAGAACTAAGCTAGAAGCTAGGTGGTGAACACATCCACATATTTCTAAAAGCCACTGCAAAAAGCACCGTATCACTGGTGCTGCTAACCCACAATGAACGGTTTCTGAAGAATGTGTGAGAATCTTTAAAACCTGGCAGCGTGCCATAGCCTGAAACATTTAAGCATCAAGCACGTTGATCTCTCGTTTCCCATCTGGTGTGTGGTTAAATATAGAATGCATAGAAGTGGCTTCTTTTACACTCCTAAAACAATTCTTATGCTTCGTGATTGTAACAAGTACTGGGGCTTGCCTCCTTTTGAAGTTCAACATAAGAACCCGTTATCTCCAGAGCTTCTTTATCACCTGCTACACATCACAGCAGTTACTCCATAGCTTCAGATGTCTTTGGCTAGGTGCTGGCTAATTAATATAGACTGCCTCAAATGCAGAGCAGAAACCCCAGCAAAAATTATCCCACCTCAAAACCGATACTTTATCTCCTCCTTTGCCTATCCACTTCCCCAGTACCTTTGTTCTGTCTCTTCATAACACTGCATGAAGATTATTTGCTAATTAATTCTTGTTTCTCTACAAACTTATGTCCTATTGCAGTGATTCCCATACTTGGTCCTGGAGGCAACCCAGTCAGTCAGGTTTTCAGGATAAACTTAATGAATATTCATGAGAGATATTTGCATGCTCTGCCTGCACTGCATGCAAATCTCTCTCATGATCATTCATTGTGGATATCCTGAAAACCTGACTAGCTGGGGTGCCTCCAGAACCAGATTTCATAACCAACAACAAACAACCCTGAAATTGTTGAAGCCGAAGAACGGAAAACAAAATAAGTGATGCAAATATTTTTGTAAAATAAAGGAGAAGCTCTCATATTAAACATGAGTCATCCATAAGAACATAGAACATAAGAGTAGCCATACTGGGCCAGACCAATGGTCCATCTAGCCCAGTATCCTGTTTTCCAAACAATGGCCAAGCCAGGTCACAAGTACCTGGCAGAAACCCAAATCGTGGCAACACTCCATACTACAAATCCAAGAGCAAGCAGTTGCTTCCCATGTCTGTCTCAATAGACTATGGACTTTCCTACAGGAATTTGTCCAAACCTTTTTTTAAACCCAGATATGCTAACCGCTGTTACCACCTCCTGTGACAAAGAGATCCAGAGCTTAACTATTTGTTGAGTGAAAAAATATTTCCTCCTATTTGTTTTAAAAGTATTTCCATGTAACTTCCTCGAGTGCCCCTAGTCTTTGTACTTTTGGAATGAGTAAAAAAAAAAAAAAAATCGATTTACTTCTACTCGTTCTACACCACTTAGGATTTTGTATACCTCAATTATATCTCCCCTCATTCGTCTCTTTTCCAAGCTGAAGAGCCCTAACCTCTTTAGCCTTTCCTCATACGAGAGGAGTTCCATCACCTTTATCATTTTAGTCGCTCTTCTTTGAACCTTTTCTAATTCCGCTATATCTTTTTTGAGATACGGCGACCAGAACTGAATGCAATACTCAAGGTTTGGACACACCATGGAGCGATACAAACGCATTATAGTATTTTCGGTCTTATTCACCATCCCTTTCCTAATAATTCCCAGCATCCTGTTTGCTTTTTTAGCCGCTGCCACACAATAAGCAGAAGATTTCAGCGTATTATCTATGACGACATCCAGATCTTTTTCTTGAGTGCTGATCCCCAAGGTGGACCCCTAGCATCAGGTAACTGCTATTTGGATTATTCTTTTCAATGTGCATCACCTTGCATTTGTCCAACATTAAATTTCATCTGCCATTTAGACGCCCACTCTTCCAATTTCCTAAGGTCTTCCTACAATATTTCACAGTCCAAAAGTGTTTTAACAACCTTGAATAGTGTTGTATCATCTGCAAATTTGATCACCTCACTCGTTCCAATTTCCATATCATTTATAAATATGTTAAATAGTACCAGTCCCAGTACAGATCCCTGTGGCACTCCACTGTTCACTCTCCTCTATTGAGAGAAATGACCATTTAACCCTAAAATCTGTTTTCTGTCCAATAGCCAATTCCTAATCCACATCAGAACACTGCCTCCTATCCCACGACTCTTTAATTTTCTCAGGAGTCTCTCATGAGGTACTTTATCAAAAGCTTTCTAAAAATCTAGATACACTATTGGGCTCATTTTCGAAAGAGAAGGACGACCATCTTTCGACACAAATCGGAAGATGGGCGTCCTTCTCACAGGGTCGCCCAAATCGGTATAATCAAGAGCCGATTTTGGAAGTCCCCAACTGCTTTCGGTTGCAGGGACGGCCAAAGTTCAAGGGGGCGTATCAGAGGCGTTGAGAAGGCGGGACTTGGGCATGCCTAACACATGGACGTCTTCAACACATAATGGAAAAAAACAAGGGCGTCCCTGAGGAGCACTTGGACGACTTTACCTAGTCCTGTTTTTCTTACGACCAAGACACAAAAAGGTGGCCAAAAGTGTATCCTAACCGGACTATTTGAAGAACCCACCGGTCTGAGGTTATAAGAGACCACCTTTGGTGAAAAAACATTAACTTCCCCCCAACCGGCAAGTCGCCCGGTGCAGACACTTTTACAGAGGCTATGCTGAACTGGAGCCTGTCAAAAGCTCGTCCCTTGCTTTTGCTGGGGAGCAGCAGGGGCCTTAGGCGCACGCTGTTGTCGAGAACGAGCGTGCTGGGGCTGAGCCTGACTAGGCTGCCAAGAAGCCAGAGTGTACCTACGCCTGGCATAGGAATAGGGAGCACTCCTCTTCCCCCCCCCCCAAAAAACCTCCTAGATGAGGAGGTTGTAGCAAAAGGTGCCCGGCGGGAGAGAGAATCCACAGAATCATTATGCTTCTTGATCTGGTCAACAAGATCCTCTACTTGCTCACCAAAAAGGTTGTCCCCCCAGCAAGGTACATCCGCCATCCGCTGCTGGACCGAATGATCCAGGTCAGAGACACGCAGCCATGAGAGTCTGCGCATCACTATACCTTGAGCAGCGATTCTGGATGCCACATCAAAAAGAGTCGAAAGCGCCCATGGCCAGGAATTTTCGACACTCCTTCTGCTGCTTGACCACCTGGCAAAAAGGCTCGGCCTGCTCCGGAGGGAGGGCATCAACTAAGCTAGACAGTTGCCTCACCGAGTTCCGCAAGTGGACACTCGTGAAGAGCTGGTAAGACTGGATTCGGGCGGCAAGCATAGCGGCCTGATACATCTTCCTCCCAAAAGAGTCCAAGGTCCTAGCTTTTCTGCCTGGGAGCGCCAAGGCATAGTCTCTAGTACTCTTGGCTCTTTTGAGGGCAGAATCCATCACCATGGAATTGTGGGGTAACTGAGACCTCATCAATCCAGGTTCACCGTGGATCCAATACTGGGAATCAGCTTTCTTCAGGATCACGGGACCGGACAGAGGGAATGACCAGTTCCGCATAAGGACTTCCTTCAGTACCTTATGTAGAGAAGCCGTCACAGCCTCCTTAGGTAGAGGAGGATTGTCAGGACATCGAGCATCTCAGCCCTGGGCTCATCCTCAACCTCTATAGGGAACGGAATGGTCGTAGCCATTTTCCGAACAAAAGAAGTAAAGGACTCTTCGGAGGAGATAGTCTCCTTTCAGGTGGATGGGAAGGTTCAAAGTGAATCCCATACAACTCTTCAGAAGAAAAGTATCTGGGATCTCCCTCTGACTCCCACTAACGCTGCTCTTCAGTATCGGATAATACTTCTCTCAGGGAACTCCGAGACTGAGCCTGCCTCGACACCAAGGATTGACATCCTCGATGGCAGTGCCGAGCGGCTGACACCCGCATAGACTGTGTTGAAGCTTCCTCCACAGACGTCGAAGGAGAGTTGGCCTGGGTGGCAGCAAAACCCGATGCCGCAAGTGGCACCAAGGACAGGGACCTCACCACAGGTGAAGGGCCAGACGCCACTGCAGAAGCCGGTACGGAAGGCGCAAGCACCTCCAACACTAAAGCAGAACGACGAACCAGTCCTTCCATAAGTTCTGGAAGTAGGGCCTGGATGCGCGCGTCGAGAGCCGCCATCGGAGAAGGCTATGGGGTCAGTGGAACAGCCGGTGGCAGAATCTGCCGAGGATCAGGAGCAGGTACCGGGCTGCTAGGAGACCGACACATCGGCACCTCCTGTATAGAGGGGGAGCAGTCCTCTCAGCGCCGTCGCTTCTTGGGTGCTGAATCCCTCGATGCCCCAGAGTTCCCGGCACCGCGTGTAGAAGGAGATCGATGACGATGCTTCTTCGCCTTCGTTCGATGCCAGTCATCGAGACTCCTCGGTACCGACAAGGACGACGTGGAATCTACACGTCTACTCGGGGACAGGTCCGACAATGGTCGGTCCTGGGGGGCCTGCATAGCAGGAGGCCTCGAGACAGGTGGAGACCCACTCGATGCCTCACTGCTCTTAGCACGACTTGGTCTCTCAGCAGCCATTACCTCCGCATGGGTGAGTTATATTTCTGGAGGTCTTAAGTGTCTAATTTGAATTTTAAATGATTACACTGTGTATGCACATTATTGTATAAGTTATGTGATTGGCTTCAATTCCCTTGGTTTGTGGATTTGGATACCAGAGGGGTTTTGTGATTTGGTCTGCAGTTACACTGGACATATGTAGCTCTCTGCTGGCTTTCCATATTTACACATAAAAGTATGCATTTAGTTGAGTTAAAAACAGCTGTGTAATTTAAAGAAAAACTCTGGCTTTGCCTCTAAATTTTCTGGTAATTCAAATTTTCGAAAAAGTAATCTTAATATTGCAGTTTTTGGCAAAGAATCAAACTATCATATTTTTTGGTTCAGTTCCAGTTTGACTTCAACAACTGAAGCTGTTCCATTTTAATTCTCTGCTTGTAGATAACTCCGCTTCCCCATAAAAATACTGCTTATGCAATAATCTGTAAGAGACCAATTTACTCCTGTAGAACTCTACTCACAGAGTAAATACCTCTAATCTCCATAAGAGGGCAGGTAACAGTAAAGAATGTTGCTTGGTTCTCCTTCAGACAGACAGTTATGCATGAGAAAAGAGATTCATGTCATCAGCACTTGGAAAACTCTCTAATTCTGTCTAGTATCATCAATAAATTCACAAATTGTTCATGTATGTTCAGCCGCTGACAGTTTTTCAAGAACACAATACAGAAAATATCTGTATTAAAATCAATATGACAGAATCACATCTTCAAACCCTATGCAATAACAAGGCCTTTTCACAATATCTTACAGGGTGCTGGGAATGTACTTACGCATTCAGCAAGTCCTTGAGGTATGTTTATGTGATGTGTGATCACAATGACTCAATATTCAAACAGTTTAGATTCTTTAAGTGTCACCTTTAAATATGGACTATGATGGAATTCCTAAATGTAGGAACCTAATTTCACTAGCTACTTTTAGACCATTATTTTAGAAAAATATTTGTGTGCAAACAGGGGCACTTACATGAGTATAGTGCAATATGTGTAAATATAGATATAAGCCACTAGTTACATAGGGCGATCCACACCACGCAGAGATTTAAAAAGGGTACTCACGGAGGAAAATCCTGGAGAAGGACCGCGGTCAGCTGCCGAGGGAACGTCTGGGAATGGAGTGGATACTGCGCCGTTTACGGAAGAAAGAGTTTATAAACAGCTGGAGAATCTGAAGGCGGACAAAGCTATGGGGCCAGATGGGATACACCAGGATACTGAAGGAGCTCAGAGAGGTCCTGGCAGGACCTCTTAAAGATTTATTTAATAGATCTTTAGAGACGGGAGAGGTTCCACGAGATTGGAGACTAGCAGATGTGGCCCCACTTCACAAAAGTGGAGACGGGGAAGAAGTGGGAAACTACAGACCGGTAAAGTCTCACGTCGGTGGTAGGAAAAATAATGGAGTCGCTGCTGAAAGAAAGGATAGTTAACTTTCTAGAAGCCGACAGATTACAGGACCCGAGGAAACATGGCTTTACCAAAGGAAAATCCTGCTAAACTAATCTTATTGACTTCTTTGACTTTGTGACCAGAGAACTGGATGAAGGACGTGCGCTAGATGTAATTTATTTGGACTTTAGCAAAGCCTTTGATATGGTCCCCCACATAAGACTCGTGACTAAGCTAAAAGGGTTGAACTGGATAAGCAACTGGTTGACCGACTGGTGGCAGAGGGTGGTGGTAAATGGAATCCGCTCGGAGGAAAGAAAGGTGAGCAGTGGAGTTCCTCAGGGGTTGGTGCTGGGGCCTATTCTGTTTAATATATTTGTGGGAGATATTGCTGAAGGGTTGGAAGGAAAGGTGTGCCTTTTTGCGGATGACATGAAAATAGCCAATAGAGTGGATACCCTGGAGGAAGTAGAAACAATGAGAAGGGATCTCCGAAAGTTAGAAGAGTGGTCGAGGATCTGGCAGTTAAAATTTAATATACGAAATATTAGAAACCTACAGTATTTACTTAAATTGGCTATGTGTCATGTGTGCTAAAGTTGTGTACGATATTAAAATTTAATGCCAAGAAGTGTAGAGTGATGCAGTTGGGGTGCAGAAACCCGAAAGAGAGATACCAGATAGGAAGGGAAAGATTAGTAAGCTCGACTCAGGAGAGAGACCTTGGGGTGTTGGTGTCTGAGGATCTAAAGGTGAAGAAACAATGTGACAAGGCGATGGCCATGGCCAGAAGGATGCTAGGCTGCATAGAGAGGGTCATAGAAAACAACAGGGTAACCGATCTGCAAACTCCAAGATGGAAAACAAACAAAGCAGATATGTTGATAAAAAACAGTATTTATTAAAAAAAATTGTAGAAATAAAATTAGAAAGCCTGACATAGGCCGTGTTTCGCCCAACTAGGCTGCATCAGTTGGGCGAAACATGGCCTCTGTCGGGCTTTCTAATTTTATTTCTACAATTTTTTAATAAATACTGTTTATCAATGTATCTGTTTTGTTTGTTTTACATCTTAGAGAGGGGCATAGCCAGCAGAAGAAAAGAGGTGTTGATGCCCCTCTACAAGTCGTTGGTGAGGCCCCACTTGGAGTATTGTGTTCAGTTTTGGAGGCCGTATCTTGCTAAACATGTAAAAAGACTGGAAGCGGTGCAAAGAAAAGCTACAAAAATGGTATGGGATTTGCGTTGCAAACCGTACGAGGAGAGACTTGCTGACCTGAACATGTACACCTTGGAGGAAAGGAGAAACAGGGGTGACATGATACAGACGTTCAAATATTTGAAAGGTATTAATCCGCAAATGAACCTTTTCCGGAGACGGGAAGGCGGTAGAACTAGAGGACATGAATTGAGGTTGAAGGGGGGCAGATTCAGGACTAATGTCAGGAAGTATTTTTTCACGGAAAGGGTGGTGGATATGTGGAATGCCCTCCCGCGGGAGGTGGTGGAGATGAAAACGGTAATGGAATTCAAACATGCGTGGGATAAACACAAATGAATCCTGTTCAGAAGGAATGGTTCCACGGAATCTTAGCAGAGATTGGGTGGCAACGCTGGTAATTGGGAAACAAAACGGGAGCTGGGCAGACTACAGTCTACGCCCTGATCGTGACTGAATAGATAGGGATAGGATGGAGTGTAAATTTTAAGGGGCTTTGACGTTAGCTTCAGAACTTAGTACAAGAACAGTACAGTACTGGGCAGACTTCTACGTCTGTGGCCTGAGAAAGGCAAGGACAAATATATATATATATGTGTGTGTGTGTGTGTGTGTGTGTGTATGTAGATTTTAGACCCACCCATACGGTCTGTCCAGTCTGCCCAACAAGTTAAACTCATTTTACATACATACATATTATATAGATAGATAGATATAGATATATATAGATATAGATAGTATCACATACCATGTAAAATGAGTTTATCTTGTTGGGCAGACTGGACAGACCGTACAGGTCTTTAGGTGCCGTCATTTACTATGTTACTATGGATTGGGTGGGTCTAAAACCTACATGTATATTCCTCATTTTATAAAGAAAATGAATATGTATGGCAGGAAGTTTCCATATCAGGTTTTACATCAGCTCAAAGACATGAGTAGGTTTTAAAAAAACTGTTCTGTCAGCCAAGAGGCATTAAAGGAGTCATTCTTCTTAATCCCATGTAGTTTATTTCCTCCACCAAAATGAAACCAGATTAAAATTGCAGCCTCATTACTCAATTGACAATGCTTACACATGTATGTCTGTAAAATGGGGGCAGCTACATGTAGAGATGGTGCCACTTGAATGTGGAAGTTGTAAAAATAACAAACTTTCCACATTTAAGTACTATCATCTCCACACTAATACCGTTCCATTTTTCCAACATGTATATTTGTAAAATGGCTGCCCCCACTGCATCTGCCAGCATGCACACGTGCACTCTTGCTGCTATTTTAGAAAAGGCAGTCTGGATAAAGTGTGAGCATAAGCACATAGTAACATGTAAAATTATACACTAGTAAAAGTTACATCTGTGTTTTGGTAATCTAGGTGCAAGCACTTACACCAGCTCTATGGCTGGTGTTAAGCAGCTGTACCTAAAATATACTTTCTTTTATAGAATAGGCTCCAAACAATCACACAAAAAATAGCACAAAAAAAATCTTCAGGAGCAGGGCAACGAGAAGTACTTTATTGAAGATACTTGACACGGGCCGCGTTTCGTCGACAAATCATCTGCATCAGGGGTCACATATATCTGTTGATCTTCTTGTTAGGTAAAGCAAGTCTGCTAACATAGCACAATAATGCAAAGCCTTCTCAAAGCGTCGGGAGTATACACGTATAATTGGAATAGCTGTAAGAGTGACGGCAGGACTCTTACAGCTATTCCAATTATACATGTATACTCAGAAGCTTTGAGAAGGCATTACCCAAAGCACAGCCCATGTCGGGTCTGCTCAATACAGTACTTCTCATTGCCCTGCTCCTGAAGGTCCTTTTGTGTGATTGCACCCCTTGGTAGAACCTCCCCCTCCCTAATTATCTAGTCATTGCAAGATAGTGCAGACCTTCTACAAGGCTCAATGTGAACAAATGATACAATACAATATCATTAATATACTCAACACACCAACTCCATTTGAAAAAGCTAATATTAAAAAAAAAAAAAAAGGAAAATAGGCTCCTTCCACCTACACACTAAATCATGTCACCATGACATAAGGTCAGCTGAATCTCTGCTCTACATTGATATTTCAAAAAATGAAGAGAAATTACCAGCTACAGATTCAGGAGGGGAATAGAACTGTCCATCTGAAAGGGGTCTAGGCTGGATAAGTGCTGCTCGTTCAGATACATCCTGTACCATCAGCAGTCCTAGAAAAGAAGGAATTATGAATTACATATTTATTTATTGGGATTACCAATCAATCACAATACACTCATTCCTATAATTATTTGCTTGCATTTAAGCAAATTAGAAAAAAATAGCCCCATTATCTACCGTATAAAAATTTCAACATGAATTAAAAAAACACAACTAGGAGATATGAACACTTCATGATATACAGATGTGTTCTTTAATACAGATATTTTAAAAGGATAATGACAGTTTGTCATGTGGGTTCTGTGTTATTATTACAGCATTAGAGACAGATTTCCCTATAGGAAACTAAGCATGCATTTGAAATCATCTGATTATTACAGGCACTAACCAATGAATAGGCAGCTTAGTGTGTGTGCATGTGTGTACACGTGTATTACATCTGTGCGCGTGTGCGTGCGTGTAGGAGTACAGGGGCAGATCGAATTTTGGGTTCAGTTACGGTGCCAAACCTGACCCAAAATCCTTTTTCTGCCTGATTTCAGTCAAGAAGCTAAGGCCATGGTTTTCGGTTTCAGCCGAAACTGATCGGGTGTTTTTAGTGGAAGCCAAAACTTTGTGCTTTGTCCTGTTTTGTCTCTCCCCCTCCCCTCCAAACAGGAGTTGCCTTTCCCCCCACCCACCTATAGGTGGCCCCTCAGGCCTATCTTACAATCCCTGGTAGACTAGAGGTGTTAGGGCAGGAGTGATCCCCCGTTGCTCCTGCCAATGCTACCTCTGCTCTCAAAATTGCTGCCATGACCTCTAGTGGCAATCACAGACTGCTGCAAGAAGTCATAGCAGCCATTTTGAGAACAGAGCCAACATGGGCATCACTCCTGTCCTGACTACACCACAAGGGATTGTAAGGTAGTCTGGGGGAGGGGGGGAGGTAAGAGCTACTCTTTGCATTCTTTTTTGGTGAGTAGTACAATTGCAAGTAATGTAGTTATGATCTTTCATAGTAGTTTACATGGTAAATAGAGTGCTCCAAATAAATGCTTTTGATGCAAAAGTTTACCAGGAATTTAAATCTCTAAATTTGTGATGAAAAGCTCCTTTGGAATTTGGTTCTCTGTGGAGACATGACATCACCTGTCACTTCAAATATTGTACAGCGCTGCGTAACCCTGGCAGCGCTATAGAAATGCTAAGTAGTAGTAGTAGTAGTAGTACTTCAAACATGGTGCAAAGTCAGTCATTGTAAAAGCACTGACTTAGTTTCAGTTTTCATTATCTGAGCTCCATGTGTGTGAAGGCCATCTTGCTTGGCGGTAAAATATGGAGGGGCATTTTCGAAAGGAACGTCCTCATTTCAATTTGGACATCCTCGAAAAACGTCCCGATCCAGGGGCGGGGAATCCCGTATTTTCGATTCGAAACATCCCATCTTTCGTTTTGATAATACGGTCAGGGACGTCCAAAATCCTGAAATTTGGTCATTCTTAGAGATGGTCATCCCTAAACATGGTCGTTCTGATTTTCAGCAATTTTCGAAACTAAGGACGTCCATCTCAGAAACGACGAAATGCAAACCATTTGATCGTGGGAGGAGCCAGAATTTGTAGTGCACTGGTCCCCCTGACATGCCAGGACACCAACCGGGCACCCCCTAGGGGGCACTGCAGTGGACTTCATAAAATGCTCCCAGGTACATAGCTCCCTTACCTTGTGTGCTGAGCCCCCCCAAACCCCCCCTTAAAACCCACTACCCACAACTGTACACCACTACCATAGTCCTTACAGGTGAAGGGGGGCACCTAGATGTGGGTACAGTGGGTTTGTGGTGGATTTTGGACCGCTCGCTGTTTCCTCCACAAATGTATCAGGTAGATGGGGTATGGGCCTGGGTCCGCCTGCCTGAAGTGCACTGCACCCACTAAAACTGCTCCAGGGATCTGCATACTGCTGTGGGCAATCAATATTTTGAAAGATATTTTTTGAGGGTGGAAGGGGGTTAGTGACCACTGGGGGAGTAAGGGGAGGTCATCCCCAATTCTCTTCAGTGGTCATTTTGGCCACCTTTTTGTGCCTTGGTCGTAAGAAAAACACGACCAGGTAAAGTCGTCCAAGTGTTCGTCAGGGAAGTCCTTGTTTCTTTCGATTATGGGTCAAGGACGTCCAAGTGTTAGGCACGCCCAAGTCCCACCTTCGCTATGCCTCCGATGTGCCCCCTTGAACTTTGGCCGTCCCTGCGACGGAAAGTAGTTGGGGACGTCCAAAATCGGCTTTCGATTATACCGATTTGGACGACCCTGTGAGAAGGACGCCCATCTTCCGATTTATGTCAAAAGATGGGTGTCCTCCTCTTTCAAAAATGAGACCAATGGTCTTTCATTATTAAATCATTACATATATATTCTGGCTTGGTTACCATTGGGGTGATTCTAAAGAAATTCCAGGCTCCGTTGGATATGATGAAGATGCAGAGTTTTAAATCATACTTCTGATGTGCAGAAGCTAGATTCTATGACAAAGGAACCTAAAGATTGTTTTCCAGCACAAGCACTGGTCAGCTTACAATGACAATATGGAAAGGATGTTACAATGAAATGAAGTTTATATATTAGAAAATAATTTGAGAAATGTATTGCTCTTGACTGTATTTTTCAGAGCATATAGTCCTTGCATTCAGTAACATCAATGGGCTTTTTTATTCTAAATTATGCATCAGGCTGGTATAATGTCCACAGCGTAGACCAATGTCTGGACTTCTTTACCCTACTTTAGTAGGGATCTATATCATGCTTGTCCTTAACCAGTTTTATAACTAAATACAAAACGGGAAACATCTCAATGTTACTTTCTTTTGTTACGTGTGAACAGTTTGGGTAAGCATAAAAAACTGGTAATCATGATTTTTTTTTTTTTTTAACACTCTCACAAAGGTCCTGTCTCAGAGGATATTTAACTGTATCTGCATTGGCTTGGGAACCTAAATGTGCCAGACTTGTTGTGAAAGTCCTTGTTAAAATGGCTCTTCCTGTTGTCAGCCTGTGCTTGTAATTCCTGGGAGTGGAGGGTAATCTCCAGCAGGCATCATTGATTCACAACACAAGATCAAACTTCAGTTCTGGCTTCGGACAAAAGTGTTTTGGTAGAATTTTCAGTTTCAATCGAAACTGGGGAAAAACCCCCCAGTTTGTCGGCCTCTATGGAAGTGTGCTTGTGCATGCACATGTGTGCATATGTAGGAATTTGCATACATGCTCTATCCAGACTTAAATGCTGGCCACATGGCATTTATAGCTCAAGCAATATATAGGGTCATTTGCTAAGCATGCTAAGTTGGTGTAAATGTTTGAGCCTAAATGTCAGACATACATGCATAATGTACAGCACTTTATAAGTTAAAAACACACAAGTGTGAACGCCACCCCTGTGCATGTGTATCCATGTGCATTTACTAGGGCTGCACATCGATTAAAATTTGATCGCATGATCTAAATGTAAAAGTTGAAATTCATTTTAGCACATACACATAGATGCATTCACCAAAAACATTATCATTGTCCATTGCCATTTTCTCTCTTCACAGTTGTGAATAAACTAAGGTTCTTGGTGTAGTAGCGCAGGTCGCACTGAGTTGGAAATTCAAAAGGAGCAGCACAAAACTGCCAGCCCAGAATAAAAGCAAAAAGAAAAACTTGAGTTACCATGTCAAGGTCATCGTGATGGAAGGCAGCATTTACTGCCTCCTATTTAGGAGATACTAAGTGCTCCTGTGATAACTCTTTGTTAGCTAGTTAGTACCCAATAAATATTATACACTAGCTGGGTATTGCTTCCACGTCCACTCTCTGCCCATAGCATGCCTCCTCATAGAAAAATTAAAGAAAAATTCAGTAACACACAGTTTAACATGTGGTAAAATGCTTTTAACATGTTCGTATGGTAGCCTGTTTCTGTGCGCTAACCATGCATTAAGGACTTAATGCACTTTAGCCACCTAAACTGGCAGCTTTGAAAACTATGGCTAAGTTCCAATGTTTAGGATTCTATTTTCACTAAATATCTAAATTTAGGTTCTAAAACTAGCAAAGTTAGGGTGGAATCGGATGGAGTCAGTCAGCACTTTGTATGAATTTTTAAGGGAAAGGGGATGGGATTTGATATACTGCCTTTCTATGGTTACAATAAAAGCAGTTTACATATTATATAGATACTTATTTTGTACCTGGAGCAATGTTGGGTTAAATGACTTGCTCAGAGTCACAGGGAGCTGTAGTGGGAATCAAACCCAGTTCCCCAGGTACTCAGGCCACTGTACTAGCTCTTAAATGAGGTGACTAACTACAGGCAAATGAACAAGGGGCCTAAATTTAAGAATCTAAGAGTTAGGCATGGTTTCAGTCTAAAACTTGTGTCTGTAGATCAGGCACTCAGCTGTCTGAATATCGGCCTTATTATGAGGATAGCAAAAGACAAACATTCAAAAAATTTCTCAGGCACTCCCCATTCGTGGGACTGGTAACAGAAACACAGTGATGCACAGCCAAGCTTTCAAACACTACCAAGGTTACATATAACAGAAAATAAACATACTGTTTTCTTCTTCTGCTTCTTGTGGTAACACTTTAAAATCCATGAACCATGTTTCTATCCAGGGAAGTATGAAGGAAATAATGGGGAGTACATAGCCAAATGCACCCTGATAAAATATCTGTGGGGAAAATAAAACACAAGGTAACTTATTTTCTAATTACTCAAAAAGCACCTAAATAAGATTTCTAACGGAATCCCATGACGTGTGTCATAGTGCAAGCATCTCTGCGCACATTCCTGATTAAGATTATACAAGTGACAGACTGCAAGCAAGAAGATGGTGGTGTGTGTGTGGGGGGGAGTCCTCACAGCCTGTTCTCATGAGTACAACTTACAGTTAAAATTCAGAAAATGGTTTTGGACAACCAGAAGTGAGGGAAGCAACCAAAGCATTTGAGCCCAGAACAGCCACCTCTTCCCTCTCTTCCTCCAGCAACCAAGCTCAAAAAAGGAAGTGCCCCCTCCTACCCTGCTCACAGCCTTCTCTTCCTTTCCTCCAACAGCCCAATAATAGGGGGAAAAGAAAGAGGAAGCCTGGTTGCCTCCTCTCTCCCTCCTAAGGCTCCCTAAGAACAAAACGGGAAGACACCTGAGGTTTCTTCTTCCTGCAGTACACATTTTAAAGGGTCATGGATCTGCTATACTGCCTTTCTGTGGTACAATCAACGGTTAAAATTTATTATATTCAAACACTTTCTCTGTCCCTAGTGGGCTCACAATCTAAGTTTTTGTACCTGGGGTAATGGAGG
This sequence comes from Microcaecilia unicolor, assembly GCF_901765095.1. Classification (NCBI taxonomy): domain Eukaryota; kingdom Metazoa; phylum Chordata; class Amphibia; order Gymnophiona; family Siphonopidae; genus Microcaecilia; species Microcaecilia unicolor. The sequence goes on from NC_044031.1 coordinate 211,767,660, forward strand.
GTTAAGCGACTTGACCAGTGTCAAAAGGAGCCACAGTGGAAATCAAACCCAGTTTCCCAGGTTATCAGCTCACCTTACTAGCAATTAGGCTACTACTCCACTCCTTCTTTGGTGGGGGGGGGTGGATGGTGTCTTCCTCTGAACTCCTTCTGTACTTTCAGGCCCAAAAGTAACAGGTTCCTCGCTTTTCTTGCTATGTCACTTCTTTACCCCCCCCCCCCCCCAAAAAAAGGGAGTGCACCACTGAAAATTCCCTTTCCCTTTTTTAATCAGGTAGGGGGATCCCCAGGGACACCCTCCTTTAATAATGAGAAATGATAGAGGGAGGAATGGGAGGAGTTTATCTTTTTACTTTTGGCCTGAAAATGCATATGGGAGGTGGGAGGGAGAATCCCCAGGATAGTGGACTTTATTTCACATTTAACACTTCAAGAGGGAAAAGGAAGCTGCCATATGGTTTCTTGTTTTCCTTATTAGGCCAGAGGAAGGGAAGAAGGAAGATACTGCACATAGGGGGCTCTTCCTTTTTCTCATATCGGGCATCAGAGGAAAACACACCGACAGCACCCAAACTTCTGTGTGGATCACTACCTTCTACCAGTGGGGTTTGGCATACCTTCTCAGTGCAGGTCCTGACTAATCTTGTCTAATGTGTAGCCATTTCATTACAGGTATATGGCTAGATATGTACACATAAATTCAGTGCATACAGATGGATGGACCAACAGAAAAACAGACATGACAACAAGCAATATTTGGGAGCATTTTGCAAAAAACACTCCCAAAACAAGCCAATTCAATCTGCTCAGAAACATACCTTTGAGAGAATTACTTTCACTAGTAGAAAGGCACTGGTTACTGCCGTTGTAAACTGAAAAAGAAACAAATACAGTTCAATCATTTTTAGATTTTTATTTGTATTACATTGCTTGCCTTTCCAAATCCATGCTCAAGGTTGAATTACACTTCAGGTACAATAAGTAGATCCCTATTTTAGAGGACATATATCTAAGCTGATGACTGGGTAGGAGCTGGTTGAGTGGAAGATGACAAAGGGAAGTGATAAATGAAGTTCACAATGAAGAAAGGAATATTACCAGTGGTATGCCGCAAAGACTCGTCCTTGGTCATTTTTTAAAAACATTTGTGTGATATTGCAGAAGAGCTGCTTAGTGAAGTTTGCCTCTTTATGGTTGGTACCAAAACCTACAATATGGCAGACACTTCTGATAGAGAGAATAACATTAGGAGGGATCTAGTAGTTTGAAGAATGGTCCAGAGTTTGGCAGCTATTATTTAACGCTCAAAAATAAAGGGTCATAAGCATATAATGTTGCCATACTGGGACAGACCGAAGGTCTATCAAATCCAGTATCCTGCTTCCAACAGTGGCAATCTAGGTCACAAGTACCTGGCAAGATCCCAGAACAATAAAACAGATTTTATGCTGCTTATACTAGAAATAAACAGTGGATTTTCTCAAGTCCATCTTTAATAATGGCTTATGATCTTTTCTTTTAGGAAATTATCCAAACCCTGCTTACTGCTTTTACCATATTCTCTGGCAACAAATTCCAGAATTTAGTTTACTGCTTAGTAGCTTATTTCATGTCTCCTAGTCCTAGTATTTTTGGAAAGAGTAAATAAACGATTCATATCTACCCGTTCTACTCCACTCAGTATTTTATATACCTCTATCATTATCTCCCCTCAGCTGTCTTTTCTCCAAGCTGAAGAGCCCTAGCTGCTTTAGCCTTTCCTAATGGGAAGTCGTCCCATCTCCTTTATCATTTTCATCGCCCTTCTCTGTACCTTTTCTAGTTCTACTGTATCTTTTTTGAGATGCGGTGACCAGAACTGCACACAGTACTCAAGGTGTGGTCAACACCATGGAGCAATACAAAGGCATTATAATATTCTCAGTTTTGTTTTCCATTCCTTTCCTAATAATTCCTAACATTCTATTTGTTTTCCAAGCTGCTGCCACTCCATGAGCAGAGGGTTTCAACGTATCAACGATGACACCTACATCCTTTTCCTGTGCGGTGACTCCTAATGTGGAACGTTGAATCACATAGCTATGGTCATGCATTTGGGAAACAAAAATCTGAGGGAATTGTACAGTTTAGGGAATGAAGAACTTCTGTGAATGAAAGAGGAGCAGAACTTAGGGGCAATTGCATCTGATGATCTTAAGGTGACCAAATAGTAGAAAAAGTGATAGCAAAAGTCAGAAGAATGCTTGAATGCATAGGGACAGGAATTATCAGCAGGTAAAAGGAGGCAGGAATGGTGCCAGCACTGGATTTCTGGGATAGGGATGGGGCAGAGCACTTCCTCTCCCTACCCTCCGCATTTCTTACCTTTGCTGGCGGGGATGCCCAATCCCCACCATTTGATGAGGTTCACCGCAAGAACTGTCCCAGCACTACCTGTGCAGGGAAAAAGACATCAGCAGGTTCCCTTCCTGTCACAGACATCAGTATTCAATGTGCATGCTCAGTTCATGCGCGAACTGAGCAAGCACGAGGTGTGCCCATGTAAACGGCAGGAAGGGAGGCTGTTGACATCTTAACCTGCAGAGACACACTGGGGCAGTTCTGGCTGTGAATCTCATTGGCTGATGGGGATTGGGCATCCCCACCAGACAGTAAGGGTACTCCAATTATGGAGGAGGCTCAAGCCAAAAGTGTAGGGGGGAGCAGGCCCCTAAAGCCTCTCCCACCACTGAAAGGTGGTGATGATTCCTCTTTATAAGTTTCTGTTTATTAAAACTTTCTAAGCCGCCCTAGCTGACTGGCAGATCTGGGCAGTTTACAAATCTAAAAATATAAAGTTAAAAAAACGAAAGGAATTACAATGACCCGATAGGAAAGAAAGCAAGAAGTCAAAGAGACAAAGCTGTAAGGGAAAACAGCAAATTGGGGGGGGGGGGGGGGGGGGGAAGGGAAGAAATAACTAGAATGGAGGGCGAGACAAAGCAGTAACGCCAATGTAAAGCCGATTTTTAAAAAAATTTCCAGAGGAGATCCGGGAAATTATAGACCGGTGAGTCTGACGTCGGTGCCGGGCAAAATGGTAGAGACTATTATTAAGAACAAAATTAAAAGCATGGATTAATGAGACAAAGTCAACATGGATTTTCAGCAGAAGGCATTTGACAAAGTACCTCATAAAAGACTCCAGAGAAAATTGGAGAGTCATGGGATAGGAGGTAGAGTTCTATTGTGGATTAAAAACTGGTTAAAAGATAGAAAACAGAGTAGGGTTAAATGGTCAGTATTCTCAATGAAGGGTAGTTAGTAGGGTTCCCCAGGGGTCTGTGCTGGGACCGCTGTTTAACATATTTATAAATGACCTAGAGATGGGAGTAACTAGTGAGGTAATTAAATTTGCTGATGACACAAAGGGAAAGGGAAATGGGACTTGATATACCGCCTTTCTGAGATTTTTGCAACTACATTCAAAGCGGTTTACATACAGTGGGGGAAATAAGTATTTGATCCCTTGCTGATTTTGTAAGTTTGCCCACTGACAAAGACATGAGCAGCCCATAATTGAAGGGTAGGTTATTGGTAACAGTGAGAGATAGCACATCACAAATTAAATCCGGAAAATCACATTGTGGAAAGTATATGAATTTATTTGCATTCTGCAGAGGGAAATAAGTATTTGATCCCCCACCAACCAGTAAGAGATCTGGCCCCTACAGACCAGGTAGATGCTCCAAATCAACTCGTTACCTGCATGACAGACAGCTGTCGGCAATGGTCACCTGTATGAAAGACACCTGTCCACAGACTCAGTGAATCAGTCAGACTCTAACCTCTACAAAATGGCCAAGAGCAAGGAGCTGTCTAAGGATGTCAGGGACAAGATCATACACCTGCACAAGGCTGGAATGGGCTACAAAACCATCAGTAAGACGCTGGGCGAGAAGGAGACAACTGTTGGTGCCATAGTAAGAAAATGGAAGAAGTACAAAATGACTGTCAATCGACAAAGATCTGGGGCTCCACGCAAAATCTCACCTCGTGGGGTATCCTTGATCATGAGGAAGGTTAGAAATCAGCCTACAACTACAAGGGGGGAACTTGTCAATGATCTCAAGGCAGCTGGGACCACTGTCACCACGAAAACCATTGGTAACACATTACGACATAACGGATTGCAATCCTGCAGTGCCCGCAAGGTCTCCCTGCTCCGGAAGGCACATGTGACGGCCCGTCTGAAGTTTGCCAGTGAACACCTGGATGATGCCGAGAGTGATTGGGAGAAGGTGCTGTGGTCAGATGAGACAAAAATTGAGCTCTTTGGCATGAACTCAACTCGCCGTGTTTGGAGGAAGAGAAATGCTGCCTATGACCCAAAGAACACCGTCCCCACTGTCAAGCATGGAGGTGGAAATGTTATGTTTTGGGGGTGTTTCTCTGCTAAGGGCACAGGACTACTTCACCGCATCAATGGGAGAATGGATGGGGCCATGTACCGTACAATTCTGAGTGACAACCTCCTTCCCTCCGCCAGGGCCTTAAAAATGGGTCGTGGCTGGGTCTTCCAGCACGACAATGACCCAAAACATACAGCCAAGGCAACAAAGGAGTGGCTCAGGAAGAAGCACATTAGGGTCATGGAGTGGCCTAGCCAGTCACCAGACCTTAATCCCATTGAAAACTTATGGAGGGAGCTGAAGCTGCGAGTTGCCAAGCGACAGCCCAGAACTCTTAATGATTTAGAGATGATCTGCAAAGAGGAGTGGACCAAAATTCCTCCTGACATGTGTGCAAACCTCATCATCAACTACAGAAGACGTCTGACCGCTGTGCTTGCCAACAAGGGTTTTGCCACCAAGTATTAGGTCTTGTTTGCCAGAGGGATTAAATACTTATTTCCCTCTGCAGAATGCAAATAAATTCATATACTTTCCACAATGTGATTTTCCGGATTTAATTTGTGATGTGCTATCTCTCACTGTTACCAATAACCTACCCTTCAATTATGGGCTGCTCATGTCTTTGTCAGTGGGCAAACTTACAAAATCAGCAAGGGATCAAATACTTATTTCCCCCACTGTATATTCAGGTACTTATTTTGTACCAGGGGCAATGGAGGGTTAAGTGACTTGCCCAGAGTCACAAGGAGGTGCAGTGGGAATCGAACGTTATTCAAAGTCGTTAAATCGCGGGAGGATTGTGAAAAATTACAAGAGGACCTTACGAGACTGGGCGTCTAAATGGCAGATGACGTTTAATGTGAGCAAGTGCAAAGTGATGCATGTGGGAAAGAGGAACCCAAATTATAGCTACGTCATGCAAGGTTCCATGTTAGGAGTCACAGACCAAGAAAGGGATCTAGGTGTTGTCGTTGATGATACATTGAAACCTTCTGCGGCTAAGAAAGCAAATAGAATGTTAGGTATTATTAGGAAAGGAATGAAAATAAAAAATGAGGATGTTATAATGCCTTTGTATCGCTCCATGGTGTGACCACACCTCGAATACTGTGTTCAATTCTGGTTGCCTCATCTCAAAAAAGATATAGTGGAATTAGAAAAGGTACAGAGAAGACGAAAATGATAAAGGGGATGGCTCCTCCATAATTCTTTTTTTTTTTTTTTTTTGGGGGGGGGGGGGGGGGTTGCCTGTGACAACAGAGCTTAGCTTGCCTAGATAACTTCTCCAACATGATCTGTCCTCCGAATGTATGCATTAAGGACGTACATGTAAGACATCCAGACAGGCACTATTTTCAATTTATTTTATGAAGGTAACAGAGGTGCATAGGCACACTGATAGCAGAGGCTCCTACATCCAACCCCAAAGGTGTGCAAAAGCTAATGCACACATACACCTGCTCCTAATCAGCGGTAAACGTTTGCGTGTATTCTCTTCACGCACCTTTAGTGTTCACTCTGGTGGATCCTCTTCTACTTCTATCCCTCTGCCTGTCGGCGTACCTCAGGGTTCTGTTCTTGGTCCCCTCCTCTTTTCTATCTACACTTCTTCCCTTGGCTCATTAATCTCATCCCATGGCTTTTCCTACCATCTCTATGCTGATGACTCCCAAATCTACCTTTCTACCCCTGATATCTCACCTTGCATCCAAACCAAAGTTTCAGCGTGCTTGTCTGACATTGCTGCCTGGATGTCTCAATGCCACCTGAAATTAAATATGACCAAAACCGAGCTTCTCATTTTCCCCCCCAAACCCACCTCCCCGCTCCCCCCGTTTTCTATTTCTGTTGATGGCTCTCTCATTCTCCCTGTCTCCTCAGCTCGAAACCTTGGGGTCATCTTTGACTCTTCTCTCTCCTTCTCTGCTCATAGCCAGCAGACCGCCAAGACCTGTCGTTTCTTTCTTTACAACATCCGTAAAATCCGCCCCTTTCTTTCCGAGCACTCTACCAAAACCCTCATCCACACCCTTGTCACCTCTCGTTTAGACTACTGCAATCTGCTTCTTGCTGGCCTCCCACTTAGTCACCTCTCCCCTCTCCAGTCGGTTCAAAACTCTGCTGCCCGTCTCATCTTCCGCCAGGGTCGCTTTACTCATACTACCCCTCTCCTCAAGACCCTTCACTGGCTCCCTATCCGTTTTCGCATCCTGTTCAAACTTCTTCTACTAACCTATAAATGTATTCACTCTGCTGCTCCCCAGTATCTCTCCACACTCGTCCTTCCCTACACCCCTTCCCGTGCACTCCGCTCCATGGATAAATCCTTCTTATCTGTTCCCTTCTCCACTACTGCCAACTCCAGACTTCGCGCCTTCTGTCTCGCTGCACCCTACGCCTGGAATAAACTTCCTGAGCCCCTACGTCTTGCCCCATCCTTGGCCACCTTTAAATCTAGACTGAAAGCCCACCTCTTTAACATTGCTTTTGACTCGTAACCACTCGCCTCCACCTACCCTCCTCTCTTCCTTCCCGTTCACATTAATTGATTTGATTTGCTTACTTTATTTATTTTTTGTCTATTAGATTGTAAGCTCTTTGAGCAGGGACTGTCTTTCTTCTATGTTTGTGCAGTGCTGCGTATGCCTTGTAGCGCTATAGAAATGCTAAATAGTAGTAGTAGTAGTAGTAATATGCACATACATTGCATCTCTGCCCCTGCTTCACCCAAACTTTACCCCCTGGAATGTGTGCACATGCCGTGCTGGGGGTACATGCACATACTTGTGTGTTCTACTGTACAACTGTATTAAAAGAGACCTTTCCTGTGTATAAAACAGGTTTTACACACAGAAAACCCTTTACAGAAATTACTCCCTGTATCAGTATTCTTAAGGATGTCCTGCTCAGACAGATTTTCAAGCTACAAATATGCATAACATACAACTACATACAGTGGAGGAAGGGAATTCAAACCTTATGCATATTTATTACAGTTAGCCTGAAAACCCAAATAGTTGCAAGATCCCAAAGGACAGGGTTTAGAACTGTGCTATACCAATGGGGGTTCCCTCCTCCCTGTCTTACTAAAAAAACGCTCAGCTTAAAATAGGAATTGTAAGAGTCCTGCAAAACAATTCCTTGTTTGTTTCACTGCTGGCACCCAAATGCTTTCAGCCCTAATCACCAGCATGACTAGCACTGTGCCGATTACAAAGACTCAATACTTACTGCAACTGCCCACCAGTGACGCAGTCTACACACCGCATAGGCAAGTATTAATACTTTAAAACGAAACACTGCCAACAGCTACACAAGGGAGAGAGAGAGAGGAAAAGAAAAAAACACAGAATGAGCAGCCACATAATCTCTGCTGTACAGGCTGAATATCTATCTATACTTTCTTCCTTATCCACACGTTCTCATTCAAAAATACAGTGCCCGTGGCTGTAGCTACTTAAGCATGTGGGCCCGGATCTTGCAGATTTTAAACATTTAGGGGGCAATGATATACATGGGTGCCTCCTTGTAGGTGCCCTGATGCTGTGCAGTGAAAGTCTATTGTATAATGGCATCTGGGCACCTAGATTCCATTATAGAACACTAGCCTAACCATGTATGGAACAGCCTACATTTAGGTGCCTTTATGCACAACAGCCATAGACCTATTATAACTGTAGCCATCCAAATGCTTAACTTACAGTAATTTTGTAAGAGGCACACATAAATGGCAGCCCTGCCCATGCAAACACCCATGTGAACACCCCCTTGCATTTATGCACTATACCACTTACAAGCATCTTTACAGAATAGAGTTTATGAGGTTGATATTTAAAAGGGTTTACCCCAGCAGGACAGGTTCCTGCCCAGTTCATCTCATCCCCGCTGAGCTAGCCAGTCACTGATATTCACTGGCACTTTACAGAATAGAGTTTATGAGGTTGATATTTAAAAGGGTTTAACCAGAAGGACAGGCTCCTGCCCAGTTCATCTCATCCCCGCTGAGCTAGCCAGTCACCGATATTCACTGGCACTTAACTGGCCAATCCCTACCAGAATAGATTAAGGGGTGGGCAAGGGAAGGAGTTAGGGCAGAGTGTCAGTTTAGCTGGTTAGGGGGTGATATTCAATCTGCTAACTGGCCAAGTAACCGTATAAAGTTAGGACAGCAAAACAAAACAACTGTAATTCAGACTGCTGCCGAGTTAATCAGGCAGCGGTCTGAATAACCACCAGTGCCCAGTTAACTTCTAGGTCAAAGGTCATCCTCGGATATTCAATGCTGGGAGCCTTGTATGCCCCAGAATTAAATATCTAGGGTTGGGTCAGACGCACTGATCAATGAAGAAAGGACTTGTGCACAGGTGACATAGAGGGGCATAATCGAACGTCGCTGGTGAAATAGGTCGCCGGCGGTCTATTTTGGCGGCGGCGCAACAGCTGGCCGGAACCGTATTTTCGAAAAAGATGGCCAGCCATCTTTTTTTTTCGATAATACAGTTTAGCCCGGCCAAATGCCAGAGTTTGCCGGGTTTGAGATCGGCGGTTTTGTTTTTCAGCAATAATGGAAAAAAATGCCAGCCATCTCAAACCCGGCGAAATCCAAGGCATTTGGTCATGGGAGGAGCCAGCATTTGTACTGCACTGGTCCCCCTGACATGCCAAGACACCAACCGGGCACCCTAGGGGGCACTTCTAAAAATGTTTAAAAAATACATAAATAGCTCCCAGGTGCATAGCTCCCTTACCTTGGGTGCTGAGCCCCCCAAACCCACTCCCCACAACTCTACACCATTACCATAGCCCTTATGGGTGAAGGGGGGCACCTACATGTGGGTACAGTGGGTTTTGGGGGGGTTTGGAGGGCTCAACACTTAGCACCACAAGTGTAACAGGTAGGGGGGGGATGGACCTGAGTCTTTCTGCCTGAAGTGCACTGCACCCATTAATAACTGCTCCAGGGACTTGCATACTGCTGTCAAGGAGCTGGGTATGACATTTGAGGCTGGCATAGAGGCTGGCAAAAAAGTGTTTTATTTTAATTTTTTTAGTGTGGGAGGGGGTTGGTGACCACTGGGGGAGTATGAGGAGGTCATCTGGTCAATTGGGGCACCTTTTTGAGGCTTGGTCGTGAAAATTAAAAGACCAAGTAAACCCGGCGAAATACTGATGAACGCCGTTTTTTTCCATTATTCCCAAAATCCAGCCATCTGGTAGCCACGCCCTTGTCCCGCCTTCGCTTCGCCACCGACACGCCCCCTTGAACTTTCACCGGCGCGGCGACAGGAAAGCGGCGATGGTGTCAAAAACACCACTTTCGATCATACCGATTTCACCGCTTTTGCGAGATCGCCAGCCATCTCCCGATTTATGTCGGAAGATGGCTGGCGATTACTTTCGAAAATAAGCCTGATAGTCGCAAGTTGTATTAAAATGTATGCTGATGAGCTACTTTAAGTATACCTATGCAGTGTAAGCTGACCACTTCTGATGAATGCACAACGCGAGACATTTTCTGTGAGGGTCCAAGGTGGTGTTGAATATTTGACAAAAAGTCTTCTCTGCCAATCTTCCACGTTTTAAGTGCTGGTTTTGTCTTCTTATGCTAGCCAAAGAACCCCGTGCAAGTTTTAAAAGCAGATAGTAACAAACGTGCGCACGTGTCTGAACAAAAGTGAAAGTACACATTGGCACCTGTTCTTCTATACCTAAACATGAGCCTGTCAAAAATTACAAGTCCAGACAGGTACTGATGGATACCAATACTTTCGGTTTTGGTTCAGACATGTACACAAGAAGTTGCGCGTACCATGCAACCTTGTGCACGTTGATCTGTGATATTTTCCCACAATTGCTGCAGGTTTGCCATATATACAATTTGCCTACAATGAATTTGCTGCATTCCACAGTATTAAGGTGTGATAGAAAGCACACGCTTAGACACGAGTGCACAGCTTTACCACAAACATTTCTGCACCCAGTGGTGTACCAAGTAGGGGACGGTTCGCCCCAAGTGCATGCTGCAAGGGAGTGCAGGGAGCAGTCGTGTGGCTGTTGGCTCTGCCGGTTCCCTGCTCCCTCTGACGTTACTTCCTGTTCCTTGGCAGGGAACTAGCAGAACCAACAGCCAGACGACTGCTCCCTGCACCCCCAGAAGGTGATGCACTGGGGGAGTGGGGGTGCGCAGCGGCGATCCATTCCGGGTGGCAGCCGACCTAGGAATGCCACTGTCTGCACCAGCCGCATTGTAACTATGCTTTACATTTGTTTAAAAAAAATTTTTTTATTAAAGTCTATTTAACAAGAAGAATTTTAAAATTTTATAACAATGCAAGCTGACTGGCTTATCTCTGCTGTTGCACCACACTGCAAACTGTCAGTGAGCTTATAACATTTCTGTTTTGGCAACTCTTAACGAATATAAAAATGCCTCAGATTATATTTTACTGAAAGGGATAAAGCCTCTCTTAGCATGCATGCCTTATGTCTACACTGTGTATGGATTGTAAGGTAAATGAGAAGAATACTTACAAATATATCAAAAAATGAATACAAATAGTCATAATTCACAACTTCTTTGATTAAAGTGGGCCCAATGCCCCCATCCACCTGCAAGAATAACAGACAAGATGATGGCATTAAACAATTTTCAGCTACAACAAATACCTTAGTCTGATTTCACAACAAACCCCATTGAAACATCAGAGTGGTGCCTCCAACAGTAGAGCATTCATCATGCAACTCAAAATGTTTAATAATGTTTATTAAGCAACAGAAAAAAATCATAAACAATTACAATGCAATCATTATCAATGCTACACAACCCCTCCCCCAATCCCAACATAATAATCCTCAGACTTGGTGTATTCTTTTCCAGGTCCAAAGGAAATAATGAAGAAAGCCAGTGCATACCCTTGAGCAAACAATTTAGGATCCAACTACATGTCAGATAAGTACATAAGTACATAAGTAGTGCCATACTGGGAAAGACCAAAGGTCCATCTAGCCCAGCATCCTGTCACCGACAGTGGCCAATCCAGGTCAAGGGCACCTGGCACGCTCCCCAAACGTAAAAACATTCCAGACAAGTTATACCTAAAAATGAGGAATTTTTCCAGTCCATTTAATAGCGGTCTATGGACTTGTCCTTTAGGAATCTATCTAACCCCTTTTTAAACTCCGTCAAGCTAACCGCCCGTACCACGTTCTCCGGCAATGAATTCCAGAGTCTAATTACACGTTGGGTGAAGAAAAATTTTCTCCGATTCGTTTTAAATTTACCACACTGTAGCTTCAACTCATGCCCTCTAGTCCTAGTATTTTTGGATAGCGTGAACAGTCGCTTCACATCCACCCGATCCATTCCACTCATTATTTTATACACTTCTATCATATCTCCCCTCAGCCGTCTCTTCTCCAAGCTGAAAAGCCCTAGCCTTCTCAGCCTCTCTTCATAGGAAAGTCGTCCCATCCCCACTATCATTTTCGTCGCCCTTCGCTGTACCTTTTCCAATTCTACTATATCTTTTTTGAGATACGGAGACCAGTACTGAACACAATACTCCAGGTGCGGTCGCACCATGGAGCGATACAACGGCATTATAACATCCGCACACCTGGACTCCATACCCTTCCTAATAACACCCAACATTCTATTCGCTTTCCTAGCCGCAGCAGCACACTGAGCAGAAGGTTTCAGCGTATCATCGACGACGACACCCAGATCCCTTGATCCGTAACTCCTAACGCGGAACCTTGCAAGACGTAGCTATAATTCGGGTTCCTCTTACCCACATGCATCACTTTGCACTTGTCAACATTGAACTTCATCTGCCACTTGCACGCCCATTCTCCCAGTCTCGCAAGGTCCTCCTGTAATCGTTCACATTCCTCCTGCGACTTGACGACCCTGAATAATTTTGTGTCATCGGCGAATTTAATTACCTCACTAGTTATTCCCATCTCTAGGTCATTTATAAATACATTAAAAAGCAACGGACCCAGCACAGACCCCTGCGGGACCCCACTAACTACCCTCCTCCACTGAGAATACTGGCCACGCAATCCTACTCTCTGCTTCCTATCTTTCAACCAGTTCTTAATCCATAATAATACCCTACCTCCGATTCCATGACTCTGCAATTTCTTCAGGAGTCTTTCGTGCGGCACTTTGTCAAACGCCTTCTGAAAATCCAGATATACAATATCAACCGGCTCCCCATTGTCCACATGTTTGCTTACCCCCTCAAAAAAATGCATTAGATTGGTGAGGCAAGACTTCCCTTCACTAAATCCGTGCTGACTTTGTCTCATCAGTCCATGTTTTTGTATATGCTCTGCAATTTTATTCTTAATAATAGCCTCCACCATCTTGCCCGGCACCGACGTCAGACTCACCGGTCTATAATTTCCCGGATCTCCTCTGGAACCTTTCTTAAAAATCGGAGTAACATTGGCTACCCTCCAGTCTTCCGGTATTACACTCGATTTTAGGGACAGATTGCATATTTCTAACAGTAGCTCCGCAAGTTCATTTTTTAGTTCTATTAATACTCTGGGATGAATACCATCAGGTCCCGGTGATTTACTACTCTTCAGCTTGCTGAACTGACCCATTACATCCTCCAAGGTTACAGAGAATTTGTTTAGTTTCTCCGACTCCCCCGCTTCAAATATTCTTTCCGGCACCGGTGTCCCCCCCAAATCCTCCTCGGTGAAGACCGAAGCAAAGAATTCATTTAATTTCTCCGCTACGGCTTTGTCCTCCTTGATCGCCCCTTTAACACCATTTTCGTCCAGCGGCCCAACCGACTCTTTGGCCGGTTTCCTGCTTTTAATGTATCTAAAAAAGTTTTTACTATGTATTTTTGCTTCCAACGCTAATTTCTTCTCAAAGTCCTTTTTTGCCCTCCTTATCTCCGCTTTGCATTTGGCTTGGCATTCCTTATGATCTATCCTGTTACTTTCAGTTGGTTCTCTTCTCCACTTTCTGAAGGATTGTTTTTTGGCTCTAATGATTTCCTTTATCTTACTGTTTAGCCACGCCGGCTGACGTTTAGTCTTTTTTCCCTTTTTTCTAATACGTGGAATATATTTGTCCTGAACCTCCAGGATGGTGTTTTTAAACAGCATCCACGCCTGATGCAAGTTTTTTACTCTGCGAGCTGCTCCTTTCAGTCTTTTTTTCACCATTTTTCTCATTTTGTCGTAATCACCTTTTCTATAGTTAAACGCTAGCGTACTTGATTTCCTAGTTTCACTTCCTTCAATGCCAATATCAAAACCGATCATATTATGATCACTGTTATCAAGCGGCCCTCGTATCGTTACCCCCTGCACTAGATCATGAGCACCACTAAGGACTAAGTCTAGTATTTTTCCTTCTCTTGTCGGCTCCTGAACTAGCTGTTCCATGAAGCTGTCCTTGATTTCATCAAGAAATCTTATGTCCCTTGCGTGTACAGATGTTACATTAACCCAGTCTATATGCGGGTAATTGAAATCCCCCATTATTATTGTGTTGCCCAGTTTGTTTGCGTCCCTGATTTCCTTTAACATTTCCGCATCCGTCTGTTCGTCCTGGCCAGGCGGACGGTAGTACACTCCTATCACTATCCTTTTCCCCTTTGCACATGGAATTTCAATCCACAGTGATTCCAAGGAGTGTTTTGCTTCCTGCAGAATTTTCAATCTATTTGATTCAAGGCTCTCGTTAATATACAATGCTACCCCTCCACCAATCCGATTCACCCTATCACTACGATATAATTTGTACCCCGGTATGACAGTGTCCCACTGGTTATCCTCCTTCCACCAGGTCTCAGAGATGCCTATTATATCTAATTTTTCATTTAGTGCAATATATTCTAACTCCCCCATCTTATTTCTTAGGCTCCTGGCATTCGCATATAGACATTTCAAACTATGTTTGTTGTTCCTAAGTACATCATGCTTAGTACTTGACAGTATTAATTGGCAATCTTTTGTCTGATTTTTATTGTTATTTAAAGATACCCGATCTACTACAATCTCTTTTGCAACCTCACTATCAGGATACTCTATCTTCCCTGTTATGGTGATATCTTTGAAAGATACCTTATCCCGAACCATGCTCTTTTGAGCGACTGTCGGCCTTCCCCCCATTTCTAGTTTAAAAGCTGCTCTATCTCCTTCTTAAACGCCGATGCCAGCAGCCTGGTCCCACTCTGGTTAAGATGGCACAATACTCCATACTGATTCCAAAATCTGTTGAAAACTTTCTCAAGTGTGCAGGCCGATTCCATCCAGCTTTGTGCCATTCCATAATCATAACTGCATATAATAAATTCAACCACTGAGTCATATTAGGTGCTACATTACTCAACCATTGCAAGAGAATCATCCTTTTTGCCAGCAAAAACATGGAATATAGCAAAGGTTGTTTCAGTTTGGAGGGATTAGAGTCCAGTGTCATAACAGTCAAATAGACAAAATCCAAGAACAGAGGTAGATGTATTTTAAAAACATGAAACACTTTCCTGGCGACATCTCCCTTGAATTGTTATATCAGTGGGCAAGACCAACAAGTGCCCCCTAATGTGACCACCTGCTCTGTACAACTCAAATTATATAACTAATACCTTGATTCTATTGAATTAGGAATTTGTGGTCAAATATCTGCTCTTTAGTGTGCTGGAATTACCTACACTATTTTGTTTCTTGCCAGTACCTTTGCCTAAAAGTTGCAATGATGGCCTAAACCGTGCATTCTATGAACTGCTGCCTAAATATAAGCACCAATAGCGCATCAATTTATAGATTACTAGACCATACATGCATCATTTGTGCCAATAATTGGCCTAGTGGTTAATGCAGCAGACTTTGATCCTGGGGAACTGGGTTTGATTCCCACTGCAGCTCCGTGTGACTCTGGGCAAGTCACTTAATCCTCCATTTATGTAAACCGCTTTGAACGTAGTTGCAAAAACCACAGAAAGGCGGTATATAAAGTTCCATTTCATTCCCTTTCCCTAATGAGACTGTGCTAACAACCAATTATTGATGTTAATTGGCACGGCAGAGCACCTAACCCCCCTTGGCACACATCTCAAAAAGAGGGTGTGGCCATAGGTGGCAAGAGCATTCCAAAAAGTTATGCGCAGAATTATAGAATACTGCTCAAGCGTGCCTAACTTGGGCGTTGGCATTTACACCAGGTTTTGGCAGGTGTAAATCTGGCACCCAAAAGTTAGGTGTGGGATGTGTTAAACACCGTTCTACATAAAGGCACACACCCTTTATAGAACAGTGCTTAGCACTGAACGTTTTTGGCATCTAAGTTGGTGCCATTTATTGAATTCCTTCCATAGTGTGCACCTGCAAGGTACACATAAACTACAAAATACAGTACTATCAGTTGCGCACACTGACTTGTGCATTTAGATGTACCAACTGACACCAGACATCAAACGACATAAGTTGGTGCACCTGGGTTTTAGTGCACCAAAGCAGCTCTGCACTAGTATTCTCTAATGGTTTAGGCGTGCCTTTGAGCCATGATAAAATTGGGGCAAAACATGCCCTTTTGTGGTTCCTAAAATGAGGTATCAATTTATCAAATTGCCACCTATGTCTTACCTTTATCCTGGAATTTTGGCTCTGCCTGTTGGTTTCATCTGAGGCCTTCTATACTGGTTCTATTCCCTCTACCATTATTTACAGCAGTACTTCTCAAACCAGTCCTCGATACATACCCAGCCAGTCAGGTATTCAGGATATTCACAATGCATATGTATGACATGATTTGCATACAAAGAAGGTAGTGCATGCAAATCTTCTCTCATACATATGCATTGTGGATATCCTGAAAACTCAACTGGCTCGGTGCACCCTGAGGACTGGGTTAAGAACCCCTGCTATAGAACACCATCAACAAGTACTAAAAACGAAGAGGTAATGGTAGAGCTCACATAGAAAAATGTAGGCAGATAAAGGGTCATATGTCTTACCCACTCTATCCATGCCATCTACTCTCCCTATCACTTCCTTAGAAATCCTATGTACTTGTCCCAAGTTCTCTTGAATTCAGATACTGTTTTCATCGCCAACACTTCCACTGGCAGGCTGTTCCACGAATTTACCACCCTATCAGTGAAGTATTTTCTCAGGTTACTTCTGAATTTATCCCCTTTTACCTTCATCCTATGCCCCCTCATTCCAGAGCTTCCTTTCAACTGAAAGACTCACCAATTGTGTATTTTATGCCATAAACATATTTAAATATCTTTAACATATCTCCCCTCTCCAGCTTTTCTTCCAAAGTACAGAATGTTGCGGTGACAAAATTTGTCTCTATCCCATCCCAGTGGGGACAAAGTCTGTCCCCGTCCCCATCCACACAAGCCTTGAACAGTTATTATTAATATTATTTGTTACATTTGTATCCCACATTTTCCCACCTTTTTGCAGGCTCAATCTGGCTTACATATAACCGTTAACGGCGTTAGCCGATTCCGGTCTGAACAAATACATAGTATGAATGAGGTACATGTATGGTAGGTACAATTGGGGGGAACTTAGGAAGGGAAAGGGGGAAGAAGAGTCAGGTAATGTCCGTTACGGTCTTTGGTTACATTGTGTCGCAAGTGTCCAGGTATTTTTATGTTGGGTCAGTGGGGTATGCTCTTCTAAACAGGTCTGTCTTTAGTGCTTTCCGGAAATTTAGGTGGTCAAGCGTGGTTTTTACTGCTTTTGGTAATGCGTTCCATAGTTGTGCGCTTAAGTAAGAAAAGCTGGATGCATAGGTGGATTTGTATTTGAGTCCTTTGCCACTTGGGTAGTGTCTGCCGTTCTCCAATCCCATGGAATCTCTCCCGTCTCCAAGGATTTATTAAACAAATCTTTAAGAGGACCTGCCAGAAGCTCTCTGAGCTCCCTCAATATCCTGAGGTAGATCCTGTCCGGTCCCATGGCTTTGTCCACCTTTAGATTTCCTAGTTGTTCATACACACTCTCTTCCGTGAACGGTGTTCTATCCACTCCATTCTCATATGTACTTTTGCCAGTCAATCGCAGTCCTTCTCCAGGATTTTCTTCTGTGAAAACAGAACAAAAGTATCTATTTAGCAAATTTGCCTTTTCTTCATCATTATCTACATAGCAGTTCGCATCATCTTTCAGTCTCACAATTACCTTTTTAGTCATTCTCCTTTCACTAATATACCTGAAGAAATTTTTGTCATCCCTCCTTACCTTTCTAGCCATTTGTTCTTCCGCTTTCACCAGACGTATCTCTCTCCTGGCTTCTTTCAGTTTCATCTGGTATTCCTCTCTTTGTTCCTCTTCTTGAGTTTTTCTTTATTTCTGGAATGCCAACTCTTTAGCCTTTATTTTCTCAGCCACTTGCTTGGAGAACCATATCGGTTTCCTTTTTCTCTTGCTTTTATGTACTCTCCTTACATAAAAGGTTTGTGGCCCTATTTATAGTTTCTTTCAGCCTGGACCACTGCCCTTCTACTTCTCGTATGTTCTCCCAGCCCATCAGCTCCTTCCTCAGTATTCCCCATTTTACCAAAGTCAGCATGCTTGAAATCCAGGACTTTTGAGTAGCCGCCCTCCACTTCAGCTGTCATATCAAACCAAACCGTTTGATGGTCACTGCTGCCCAGGTGGGCACCCACTCGGACATTTGACACACTATCCCCATTTGTGAGCACCAGATCCAGCGTTGCTCCCTCCCTTGTGGGTTCCGTCACCATTTGTCTGAGCATAGCACTTTGGAAAGCATCCACGATCTCTCTACTTCTTTCCGATTCCGCAGATGGAACCTTACAATCTACATCCGGCAGATTGAAATCTCCCAGCAACAGCACCTCTCTCTTCTTTCCCAACTTTTGAATATCCACGATCAGATCTTTATCTAATTCCTCCAATTGTGTCAGAGGGCTGTAGACAACACCCACGTGGACAGAGGTTCCTAGTTTGTGTTTTTAGTTTTTTTCAGTTCTTCGTTGAACCACGGTGTCAATTATGTCTACGTGAAGTTCTTATTTGTAAGGGTGCTATTTCGTCTAGTATGTGTCTGCATCTTTTGTCCCATTCTGAGGGGTAATATATGGATTGTTTGTGTTGTCCAGTCGTTGTTGTATATCTGTTGCCAGAAAGTAAACGGGTCTATTTGGCCTCTCGTGGTATAGGTTGTGTGTTCTCGTGTGTGAGAACCCCTTTTTCGCCATTTTAGGGATAAGTTTAGCTTGTAATGGTCGGTCCATGGTGTTTCTGTCCATCTAGTTTGTTTTATGGTTAGGTTCTCATTAGTGGACAGTTTGTATGAGATGAGGTCGAGTATGTGACCCTTCGAGTGGGTTGTTTGCATATGTGGCCATGT
This sequence comes from Microcaecilia unicolor, assembly GCF_901765095.1. Taxonomy (NCBI): domain Eukaryota; kingdom Metazoa; phylum Chordata; class Amphibia; order Gymnophiona; family Siphonopidae; genus Microcaecilia; species Microcaecilia unicolor. Next base: position 211,786,418 of record NC_044031.1, read on the forward strand.
AAGGTTACACAGATGAAGGAAGTCCTTGCAATCTCGTGCGTAGGTAGAGTTTGGGTCTTCAAGGTGAAGGTTAATGTCTCCTAGTACTAGTGTATTGGAGTTAGATATGTATATATTTGAAACAAAGTCCATGAAGTCCGCCTGGCTTTCATTCCAGTTACATGGTGGTCTGTAGAATAGGAAGCAATTTAGGTGGTCGATCAGGGTTTTTTATGGTGGATTCTGATTGAGGCTATTTCGAGGTGGGTTGTTATAGATTCCGCAGTGGTTTCAATCATGAGATGATCAGTACATGAGTGCTATGCTAAATCACTTTTAAAGTAGAGAAACATTATTCTGTACAACTATCATTTTATAAATCACAACTAAATCACCAAAACAACTTCACCAGTCATGTTTCAGTTCTCAGGATCTCTATCTAGGTAGGTAGGTAGGAAAAGCCTCAGATTTACCACAGGTACAATATTTTTTCAACCTGTTCAACATCCATCATAGGCTAAAAAACCTTCTGCCTTCCTGCATTTATTGAAATATATTCAATTTTTTTATTTTTTACTTTAAATTTCCTTCCATTTGTTGCAAATCTGTTTATTGAAAACATTACAAAATACAACACTAAAAGAACAGAACAAGTTTCACAGCCTGCAAGTCCAATCTCCCAACCGAACCCCCCCCCCCCCCCCCCCCCTCTTATGGCCAAATCCATAGACCGCTACTAAATGGACTTGGGAAAAATCCACAATTTCGGGAATAACTTGTATAAAATGTTTGTACGTTTGGGTAGCTTGCCAGGTGCCCTTGACCTGGATTGGCCATTGTCAGGGACAGGATGCTGGGCTCGATGGACCATTGGTCTTTTCCCAGTATGGCCTTACTTATTTACTTATGACACAATAAAAAGGAAGTTACATGTTCAATAATCTACTTCAAGCATCCAGAGAAAATGTGTTCAAAAAGCAAGTCCAAACATTTTGAAAGTGTAAGTCTTCAGAAGTTATATTCCGGAGAGCTAAATGCTCCAGCTGTAGAAGAGAGGACATTTGCATACACCATTGCTGCAACTTTGGAGCTGTAGGAGAAAGCCAACAAAGGAAAATGAGTTTTTTTCACCATAAATATTGACTTAGCTAAAAAAAAACCTCAAGCCACAAGGTACCGGAGAGGCAATGGTAGACTCATGAAAAAGTAGCAGTGGATCGTGATGAATTCTACAGGTCCAACTAATAGAAACTGACGTTAATAGCTTGTGCCAAAAAACATAAATGAAGTGACAACTCCAGAACATGTGTCCTATTGTCATTCATGGTGCTTGGCATTTTGGGCAAACAATCAAAAGTAGCTATGTGCACACAATAAGCTCTGTAAGGAGCAATATGTAGTCTTAATGCAAATTTGTATTGTAATTCCCAATGAGAGACATTGCTGGTTAGATGTCAGATACCCAGCACATATTATTGAAAATGAGAGGCCAAAAGATTTATAGTGAGATCAGTGCTCCAGGCAGTGGACAAGCAACCACAATCTAGTTCAATAACTGAATCTCTGATGGGCCAATGATGGAAAGACAAAGGAACACCTTTGCTCATAGCATATATGCTGAAGACAGCTCTTCTTGTACATCTTCACTCAAGGCTTCCCACGGCAAGCTATTTATGTAATGTCACAGTTGAATATAATATAGAGGTCCATATCTGACAATCCAAATTCCTGTTTTAAAGCAGAGAATGGTTTGATGTGGCCATCATCAGCAAGCACGTGAAACAAATAGGATATGCCTTTCTGCCACCATTGTTGGAAGGGTGAGGGACCATTCCTCGGTGGAAACGCCACGTTATTACAAATAGCCATAAGTGGTGTCACTTTAGCTGAGAAGTGATGAACGTTACAAATCCAGCGCCATACCACCTTAGCTGTAGGTAGTTAGTGAGTCTTGCAAAATGATGGGTACCCAACCTCCCAACATGTGTAGTAAACAGCTGAAATGAGTGTCCTCTGTCAGTTGGTTTTCCAAAGTAGGGACCGGAAAATCTGAGGTATTCCAGAATCAGTCATTTATGTGTCTTATTCCACAAGCTACAGTTAAATGCTGTAGGCCTAGAATGCCCAGACCTCCCCATTGTGATAGAGTTTGAATAATTGCAATGGGAAGACAGGCTCTCTTCTCTTGATACAAATATATCTCTGTAGTAAGCGAGTGAGTTTGTGTTCATCAGATCTTTTAAAACACAAAAGGGAGCATTTGGAATACAGTCAATGAGGTATCAGAATCATATTAGGGGGGAATGGGACTTATATACTGCCTTTCTGTGTTTTTTGCAACTACATTCAAAGCGGTTTACATATTATATACAGGTACTTATTTGTACCTGGGGCAATGAAGGGTTAAGTGACTTGCCCAGAGTCACAAGGAGCTGCAGTAAAAATCAAACCCAGTTCTCCAGGATCATAGTCAGCTGCACTAATCACTACACTACTCCTCCACTATAGGTGAATTTTCCCTAGAAGTGAGAGTGGTTATGCCCACCAGGCGTGCAAGTACTCCATAGTGCTCCTGAGTAGACTGCCCACATTCACTGCATACAGATGTGGTAAACTGACAGGAATTAGAACACTCAGATATTTAAGGGAATCCGTGACCCATGTTAGGGGGAATTCACCGGCCCATGATGTACAGGTATAATCTAACTCAGCACTTGTTCAGTAGGGAATTTTCTTCATTTGTAAGGTGAGTTAATCCTATCTTATCCAGAAAGGTCTGTACGTGTGAAGGATCTAGAGGGGCCCCTTCCGCATATAACCAAGTAAAGTAGTCTGTCAGTATCTTCGTTATCTGAACAGGTTCTGCAAACTTGCCCCTTATCATCTTTCATGGACGTAATTGTGCAAGGTCCTGTTCATGTTTTAACCACTCTACCAAGTAGTTTGCCGGGTTTGCTGCCATGTCTATAAAGACGGAATTTGTGAAAAAGCATAGATTGTGTCGTACGTTCATGGATAAACGTATTTAAGGGCATCTGCACCGCATGCAACCCATCCCTGGTGGTTCGACACAGAGTGTGGATGTAAACTTGTTTTGCCTTACAGCACTAGGATTCTAACTGCAAAATATTGACTGCTATTCTCATGTTGGGTGCAACAAGGATGGCGTATGCAACGCTGTACACATAATATGCAGGTATTTTCTTTGTCCCTAGAGGGCTCACAATCTAAGTTTTGGTACCTAGGGTAATAAAGGGTTAAGTGACTTGCCCAAGGTCACAAGGAGCAGCGGTGGGAATCGAACTCAGGTTGCAAGGATCAAAACCCACTGCACTAACCATTAGGCCACGTCAGACCATTGATCCAACACCTCCTCAGGACCTCTGGCTCACAGATGTCACAGAAGAAAATAAAGAACTAGTTATCAATATATAACCTAAGCGAGAATATGTGCCATGTGCCCTGGAGAGGTGTGTATAATCACGGGTACCTGGATGGAGGGAATGCCATGTGTCCACCAAGCCAAGAATTCTTTTAAAATATATCATATCCTTGTCGCCTGTTATCCCCTCTTTCTTGTGAAATGTGCAAGAGCAATCCAAAGTGGGGTCTAACACCCAGTTGAAGTCTCCCAATATTACTAACAGATGAGATTGATATGGGAGGCAGAGTTTGGTTAAATGATAATAAAATTTAGTGCCCTTATGAAAAGGGCCACAGAGTGCCAATAAGATCAGTTCACAGCCTTGTAGCCACAGTTTGAACAAGATATAGCGTCCCTCTTGGTCTTTGGATACAAGAGTTCTGCTTTACGGAATAATACAGCAACTCCTCCTCTTCTATTCCAAATCATTAAGGAGTGTCTCCTGGAGACACGCAATACCTGCTTTGTGTCTTTCCAAAGAGGTTAAAATTTTACTACATTTTGGTGGGGAGGTTATACCACATACATTCCGGGTAAAAATACGGCTAGTGGGCAGAGTCAATGACTAGAAAACATAACAAGTCTAATATAAGACCTTCAAAGAGAAAGACCCAGGCACCCAGCCTTGCCCAAATCTGAGAAGATTGAAAGTAAACATAAAATTTCTCCACTGCAGGAAATAGCATATAACATAATACAGTTTTGTATCACATTTAGAAATTAGAGGTGATCACCCCAAATATGTATGATGGTAATATCTGAGATTCAACCACTTCCCAACCTATCTCTGCCTAACCCACCCAATGCTACACCCAAAACCAGAAAACCCCAAAATAGAACAAAATATACCTACATTTCCTTCCCCAGTCAAGGAAAATGGAGAATCACATAGAGAATACAGGGAGTAATGCTCCACATGTTATGTAATGCTCTATGAGAGGCAGAATGTTAGCTCTATTATTAATCATCAAAATGATTATGCAAACACAATATTTCCAACCAATGTGGTACCTTAACCAACTCTATGGGACACATAGTAAATATAGAGACCACCTGATAAGCAGTCCTTCAAGAAGTGGAGTCATTGGTATTTAGTTGTTGGATGTATTTCTGTGCTTCAGCAACAGAAGTGTAGGATGTCCAGTGACCCTGTGAAAATATTTTAAGAGTGGCAGGGTAAATTAGCATAAAACAAATATTTTTCATGGCCAGTATAGAGCAGATAGGGTGAAATTTCTTCCTCCTGTGATCTTAAAGTGCCATAGAGAAATCTTGGAAAAGCTTAATAGAGGAGCCCTCATATTGTAACACATCTCGTCACTTTATGGCGATAATTAAGAATTCTTGCCACCACTGAATGAGGGTGAGCGCAATCCTTCGATGGTCTCACGATGCATATGGTCCAGAATTATGAGGCCCCTTTCCCCGGAAAGCACTGAGTTCTTTAGATAACCAGTCTTCCAAAAATGTAGGTAATGATCACTCTGGTACTTGTTCTGGAAGGCCGATAACACAAATGTTATTCCAGTACGAGCAGTTTTCAAGTTCATTTAAACATTCTTCTTGCGCCTGTAATGTTTGGTCAAGCCGCGTCACTCATGGTCTAGGGCGTGGGAGACATCTTTGAGTGCTGACACTCTCTCTTTTAAAGTCTCCAGATTGTGAAGTAAGAGACTCAATAAGTAACTGAATGTGAAGGCATGCACTTTGAATGTAGGTGTACAAATAGGTGGAGACTGGATAAGGCACACAGGCATATAAATTATAAATCTATAATTTACACATGTTCTTTAGAGCTCTAGGATTGAGCATTTACACTAACTTTAAGGTTGGTGTTAAGTGGTTGCACTTTAAAAATGTATGCGTTTGCCCTGCTATGCTGGTATTCTATAAAGAAAAGTAACATAAGTGACCTTTTATTACAATTACCCTTCAAAATGTCCAATCCATATTTCATTCAACCCATCTGGAATAAGTACAAAGATTTTCATAACCCAGACCAAGCAGGGGGATAAGCATTATGAACAAATTTTCCAAAAAATGACATTGATAGATTGAACCTATGATTAATTCTAGAATCAACACAGGACTGATTTTGAACTATATTACATTAAAAATAAAGACAATATTTTACTAGGAACAATACGACCACAGGAGGAGTGGCCTAGTGGTTAGGGTGGTGGACTTTGGTCCTGGGGAACTGAGGAACTGAGTTCAATTCCCACTTCAGGCACAGGCAGCTCCTTGGGACTGCGGGCAAGTCACTTAACCCTCCACTGCCCCATGTAAGCCACATTGAGCCTGCCATGAGTGGGAAAGCACAGGGTACAAATATAACAAAAATAAAAATCTAACCAGAACATAATCTCAACACTGGTATTAAAACTGGCACTTTTAAAGGATGTTAAACAGTAGTATCTGATAGAAGCCTTCGGCAGAATAATCATTGCAGAACTTTCCATATCATTTTTATGCCTTTCATCACAAAGCATCATGGTGATCGGTTGCCCCCAGATCTGTACCTTCTTCACAGCACATGCGGATATGGCTCAGTTGCAAGATATAACTGCAGAACCAATGACACAGCAACAGTAAAATGATAACAGATAAAGACCTGCACAGTTCATCCACTCTGTCACAGACAGCAAGCCCCCCCCCTCCCCCCCCCCAAGAACAAACAGAACTATATTTAGAAAGATGACTCACATTCAATTCTATGATCCATAGCAAGGTTACAAACAAGAGATCAAATGTGACAAACAAACAGAAAGTCCTTCTGACATCAGAGATGTCTTTCTTTTCTCTTCCCTCATAGGACTCAATCCTGGCCATCAGCTCTGCCTGGTTGATGGAATAGGCATCGTGTATGGACACACGAGAGCCCAGACTGCTACTCCGCACAATTCCACTGTCACCTGCCACCTGGTGCATATCGAGCCTTGTCACAGTAGCCCTTTCTCCGTTTCAGCATCACTAGCAGACAGACTCATGCAGGGAGGGTGCCTTAAACAACAGAGAAGAGAAAAATCATACACCAGACCCAGACTTGATATATTTGCAAACTCAAGGTCATCTAAATTATCTTGCGCCTCTTTGCAGGACAATGGTAAATGAAGCCTGTGATATATTTAAAAAAAAAAATTTAAAGATCTTTTTTAAAGTTGAAAAAACTGTTATATGGTTAAAAAAAACAAAGTTACACCAATTGGGAATATGATTTTTTTTCTAATTTGTATCAATTGCCCCATAATCAAACTAGTCAGTTCCTTTTGCATTAACTCAGAAATCACTGAACCCCTACGTTACCAGCTTTCTTTTCACATAGAACGACCAATCAGGAGTGACAAAGTTTGAAGCCCCATCTCTTCTTCCTATTCGGGGGGGGACCTGGGGGGGGGTTAAGGGGACGAGGGATCAGCATGGCTGGGGGGAGCAGGGCGAGAGGGACGGTTGGCAATTCCTGTGTCCGGGATACTATGGCCGCTTACAAGGTGTGAAAGATCCTTCCCTCCGCCCGAGGGTCTTCGGGATCTTGCCTCCACCCTGGCCACTCAGCCTCCCGGCCCACCACAGTCCACAGGGCAGGGCTCAAAGAAAATAAACTCCAAAAGGTAAAAGTCACCAAGCTCCTTTATTGTCAGGGATTCACAGTCCAGTAACTTTCACAAGGAATCCTGCAGCCCTTCAAAACAGTTGCTCCTGTTTTTCTCTCAGGGCCCAGGTACAGCAGAAACAAAAACACATCCCCTTCCAGCTGCTGCACAAATCAGTTGGAGCCCAAATTAACAGTCCCCACAGATAGGTTCCTCTGTAGTCCAACTTCACACCCCAAAAAGAATCCCTGTATCTTGTCCACCCCCACGGGGTTTCTGCAAACAGCTCAACACACACACTTTTGTGGGCCTCAGCCCACAAAAAGAAAAAAAAAAAAACACTGTAGCTTACTTTCCCCTCCCCCACACAAAAGAAGGTTTGTTTTCCCAACAGTTCAAAATCCACAGTGCTTAGTGCCTTAGCACTCCGTTCAGACACACAGTCTCTTCAAGGAACACAGCCTGAACTCTTTTGGGAAAGAGGAAAAGACCCCACCCTTTCTGGGTCACTCTATTACTTCACTGACCCTCCTCCCGCATGACCTTTCCCCTTTCCACTTTCAGCCCAGCTGTGACACCAAGAGTTCACCTGGCTTTTCAGTTTAGCTTTCAAGACATGAGCCCAGGCAGAAAGGTCCATGGGTTCCTCAGAGCCTACCTCCTGCTCTTTCTCTCCCCCAGCTTGCCAGTCCATGGGCTCATTCTCCTCCAATCTGGGCAGCTGTTCCTCTCTTACTCGATTATGTTCCAGGTGCCCCTCCCTTGCCTTGTCAGAGCCTCCTCCCGGGGCATGCTGGGGCCAATAATCCCTATACCAGGGTTTTCCCCAGGGATGCTGGGAAATGTAGTCCCTCTCCCACCTCCATTTTCTAGGGGGCACTACCTTTTCCCTTCTCTCTCTCTCTCCCCGAGGAATGATTAAAGTTAAGGCTCTGCTCTGTCTCCCTCGGCTCTTGAGCCTCCTTCCTTCTCCCCCCCCTCCACTTCCATCTGTTCAAAACCCTTATCCTCCCCTTCACAAAGGGTAGAAAAGCAGTTTCTCTGTGTGTCTTCGGGGGGGGGGGGGGGGGGGGGAGTTGGCTGGGACGCCGCCCCTGGGAGGGTGTTACCTACCTTTACTCTCTCTGTCACTCTTGTGTTTGAATGGAATGATGGGTAGTGTTCGGGTGGCCACTTTAAACATTGACGGCATAAATTCGCCGGTCAAATGTACAAAAATACTTAGCTATAGCAGACGCATGAAGGTAGATGTTTTGCTCCTCCAGGAGACGCATCTCTCCCATTCAGAACATGTGAAACTAAAAAAAGAATTGGGTTGGCGAGTTGGCTTTTGCCTCCTATAATAATAGACAAAGGGGAGTGGCTATTCTCATTCATAAGTCCCTTGACTGCAATAAACAGAGTAATACAAGATCCTGAGGGGAGGTTTGTAATTTGGCTGGGAGCAATTCAAGGAAAAGGGTGGCTCAGTGCTCAATCTACGCCCCAAATGTGTACTCCCACAAATTTTTCTCTGACGTTCTGGCAGCCCTGGCCACGCTGATCGAGTATAAGCTGGTAGTGGGGGGAGACTTTAACATCACTGCAGACTCACTCATTGACTGCAGCCCTCCCAAACCTAGGATGAAAGGGGCTAAAGGAAAAAGGTGTAAATTTTCTGATGCATGAGTTGGGCTTGCTGGATGCCTGGCGTGTCCTCAACCCTGATGTTCATAACTATACATTTTATTCACATGTTCATAAGGTATATGCCCGATTGGATTATGTATTGCTGTCTCCAGTGCGGGCGGCAGGCACAGATGCGGGGGCGACATCAGTTCATAATCTGGTATGGGTGGATGTGGGACTGTTCCAGGGGTCGGGTGCTGCTGGCTGGCAGATGAATCCTACACTATATCAAGATCCTGGCTTTCGTGAGTATTTAGTGGAAGAGTCGCGGAGTTTCCTAACAGATAACTAAGTTGGAGAGGTGGACCCCATAATGTTTTGGGAGGCTGGCAAGGCGGTGATGAGGGGGAAAATCATTGCATACACCAGTCGTACCCATAGGGAGCAAGATGAAGAAGCTTATTAAGTTACTAAGACAGCTTCAGGAGGCTCGAGCCTCGGCGTTGAGAGGAGGCCCCCAGGGCAATAGGGATACATATTGGAAGGTCAAGAGGCAACTCAATGAGGTGTTAAACCAGAGGGCACTACTGGATGTTCAGCTTTATAAATATAACCTGCATCGGTGGGGGAACAAGGCGGGTAAATTGCTGGCAAAAATGGTCAAAAGTAGAGCTGCCAAAAAATTAATAACATGTATTAGGACCCGATCTGGGACTGTGCTCTACAAGGGAAAGGGAAATGGGACTTGATATATTGCCTTTCTGAGGTTTTTGCAACTACATTCAAAGCAGTTTACATATATTCAGGTACTTATTTTGTACCAGGGGCAATGGAGGGTTAAGTGACTTGCCCAGAGTCACAAGGAGCTGCATTGGGAATCAAACTCAGTTCCCCAGGATCAAAGTCCACTGCACTAACCACTAGGTTACTCTTCCACACAAGGGAGAGGATATTCAGAAAGCTTTTGTTGATTTCTACCAGTCACTATACGATTCTGGCCAATGTGATGTGCAGCAGCGGGAGGCCTTTTTTGCGGGCCTCCACATGCCGGCGTTGTCATCGAAGCAGCTGGAAAGCCTAAATGCATCTTTTCAGGGAGCTGAGATCCAACAAGCCATAAAGAAACTAAAGTTGGCAAAGGCACCTGGGCCAGATGGATTGGAGGCTGAATTTTATAAGATTCTGGGGATTCAGTTAATTGGCCCCTTTGCGGATCTGTGCCAGGCACTGTGCAGTCCCAACCAACAGACTGGGTATTTGACACACACCACTATAGTGTGTTGCCGAAATGTGGGCGGAACGAGGAGCAGGGCTCATATTGACCTATATCTCTGTTAAACCAAGACATTAAGATCTTTGCTTGTATACTGGTCGCTAGACTGGGCGGGGTATTACCCTGCTTGGTCCATGGGGATCAAACGAGCTTTGTATCTGGCAGGATACACTTCCACTAACATCTTGCGTGCATTGAGGGCCATATATGTGAAAAAGGGTCAACTAGGAGATGCAATTATCACCAGCCTAGATTCCGAAAAGGCGTTTGACAAAGTTCTGTGGGATTATTTGTTTTGGATTCTACCCAGATTTGGTATTTTTGGGGAGTTTTTATCGGGTGTCAGGGCATTGTATAGAAAGCCCACAGCGCAGATTTTGATTAAAAGAAGCCTCACTGAAAAGTTTAGCCTGGAACGGGGAATGCAGCAGGGGTGTCCCCTTTCTCTTATGTTATTTGTCCTTGCGCTGGAACCGCTGGCCTGCAAGATTCGCCAAGAAACAGAGGTGGAAGGTATTCGGGTAGGGTCACAAGAATACAAGATCAATCTCTTCGCAGATGACATGCTGATTTTTTGGGAACAGGCGTCCCGGGGGATTCCTGTCTTGATGAACTTAATACAAAGGTTTAACAGTTTCTCGGGGCTCATAATCAATTTTAACAAGTCAGAGGCCATGGCACTTTCGATAAATTGTGGTTGCAAACACTGGTCTGACTTTCCTTTTGCCTGGTCTACAGGGCCCTTGAAATATTTAGGGGTTTATCTTCACCCAGAAACGGGTATTATGTATAAGAAAAATGTGCAGGACAAGTTAGAGACTATTAGAGCCCTATGTCACCGCTGGCGAGATCTTCCTCTCTCTTTCCTAGGTCGAGTGGCTTTGGTTAAGATGGTTCTTCTCCCCAAGATATTGTACCCCTTGCAGATGATGCCCCTGTGGGTCCTTCACAGGGATGAACTAGCATACCGGGGGACAAGATCTTCCTTTGTGTAGGGGGCGCGCAGAGCAAGGATAGGTTATAACAAACTTATTAGGGATTGCAGTATAGGGGGGGTGGGTTTACCTGACCTTCGCCTGTACAATGTGGCAGCGGCATTGAGGTGAATGCATGAGCTTCACACAGGACAATTTAAATTCGCATCTGAGGGTGTATGGGAGAGCACGGACATATCTATTTCTGTGTTTAATGCTTTCCATTGCAGGAACAAGAAAGCTTATGTTTCGCCCCTCGTGCGCCCATTGAAGAAGGCATGGGATTGGTGGAGAACCAGAATAGGGGGAGCGAAAGGAGCATCGCCATTTTTGGAGATCTTGCGGAACCCCAATTTTGCTGCTAGCCAGCCTGGGTCTCCTTTTAGGTGTTGGTTGGAAGGGGGCTGCAGGTATATGGGGCAAATGTTGGTACTGGGACAGGGACAGTGCCCTACCTTTTCGCAATGTCTGGCTGCCTGGAACATACCACAAAGATACTTTTATTCTTTCCTACAACTCAGACATTATCTAGCCATCTAGCCTCTCTGAAGGGGCGGGATGGTAGCCTTGCTTCTTTTATGGCTTTAGACAACATGTTTTTGCAAGTGCCTGCCACCCAGAACTTGCTCTCCCTCTGGTATAGAACGGGGAGGGAGCACAGACCTTCCCCTTTTTTCCGGCAACAGGCGATGGAGTGGAGTGCACGTTTGGGGGTGGAGGTCTCAGACCAGGAATTGTCCCGGTGCTTTGGCCTAGCTTTTTGGGTCACGCCTAATGAGATCCAGTATAAAATACTACATAATGCTTACATCACTAAAAGTAGGGGTAAATCCATGGGCCTGTGGATGACTGATGTGTGTGATAGGTGTAGTGCGGGGCGCGGGTCCATAGTCCATCAATTTCTGGAATGTGTCATGCTCAGGGATAATTGGCCCAAAGTTTTGGTGGTTTTGGAGGATGTTTTGGCAGGCTCCTATGAATGGTCTTATGGGACTCTGCTGATGGGCTCTGATATTGAGTTGCAGGGTCAGGGTTTTAACAGAAACCAGTGTAAATATGTTTTGCTAGCGTTACTCTTGGCCAAGAAGGTAATACTGCAGAACTGGATGAGCCAACTCGCCCCGCCCATAGAACAATGGTATGGCCATACGCGCCAGATGGCGGACTGGGAGGACCGGAGGAATGCCACTTTGGCCCGAAGGTCATCCCGAGAATATAGTGGCTTATGGAAGCGGTTTGGAGCGATTAACTGCTGCGCCTGCTGCCACTACTTCTACTTCTATTGTATAATTACCAGACACAGGGAGGGAGGGATCTTTGGGTTTCTGTCTGTAATTTCTTATTAGCTAAAAGACTGGTAGAGCACCGAGCTCGGCTGGGTGATAATGTTTGATGGTGTTAAAGTTTATGATGATGCTCTGTTAATGTTCCACACTTTATAGCTTGCTAAGAATGTGAACGGGCTCTGTAAAAAAAAAAAAATCTGTTTATGAGCTAAACTAAGAAGATGGAAAAACATGGGTCACTACTACACAACTACTCAAGGACTAAGAGCACATGAGACAAACATTACCCAGGCCAAGCTGCCTCGCTGTTAAAGCCTTCTATAAACAAGCTATGTCCTCTAGACTGGTCAATGATTGACAGATTTGTCTCTTACACAAGTGTTGGATAATAAAATAAGAGGGGGAAAAAATTGAGTTTGTGTCCACTACTCCATCCTTTCTACCCTTCCCTGTCCCCTAGTACTCACTTCTTGTCCCTATCACCCTCCCTCACTTTTTCTCTCTCTTCCACCTACCATGCACTCTTCTTTCCCTGGTAACCGATTTTTTTTTTACCCTTCTTCCCTTATTCTTCCTTCTCTAACCCAACCCCTTCTCATATGCTCTGCCTTCTCCTTTCTAGTCCTACCCATTCTCTTATGCCTTAACCCCTCTTTAACCCCACTTCCTTACCCACTCATTTCCTTCCCTGCCGCTACCTCTCTCTCCTTACCATCAGGACCCCAGAGATTCCTACAAGCTCACCTATCCTACTGCTCTGCCCACTCTTTGACAGAAGTAAAGCACTATGCATCTTTTTGTACATGCACATACAAACACATGCCTATGGATGGATGGAAAGACAGACAAACTCTCCCCAAAGGGCACTATTGCTTATGTGAATCTTGCTCAATAAGAGTGTTTATTTTTTCAGACCAATGATAAGAGAAAGTTTTTAAATGGCTGTGAATGGGATATCTGTTCAAGGTCATTTCCCCCTTATTATATTATGCTATATAAAAGTTTGATTTCTTAGTTAAAATGTAAAACAGTTAAACATAAGAATTATTTTTCTACATCAATAAGAGAAACCCTAATGACAATACATTTCTCAATCTTTAAAAGCCAGTATGAAGAGTTTGGAGAAAAAAAACTGCCATCATAGACATCCTCATGGGTCCATCACTGCCACTTGACATGCTGGGGGCCCACCTGACTTTCATCCAACCTGCATGTGTAAACACCTGAGTGTTATGACAGACTGAGAATCCCCTGCTCTATCTGTCCCCCGCTAAGCTTTTCCATCTGATCTTACAAAACTACAATGCTAGAAGGAGAAAAGGCACCAGATATCTTCTAGCCTCAGTGATCAAATGGAAAGAGTTGAAAATGATCCTAATGAGCCTTGGGAGAGATAAATAAGTACATCAAGTAAATAAAAATGAATGAGATGTGTACAGCTGTATTTAAATTTGATCTCTTGATACCACTTTTTCTATTATTCTAGAAATTTTATTTTAAGTGGGCTTTTTTTGACAAGCAATGATTTAAAATTCAGGTGTTTTGTAAACCGATGAAATATTTTAATTGAAAAAATAAAAATATTCAACTCCAGATAATCTGATCCCTTGTTCAACGTGCTAAACAATTATTTCTCTTCGGTGTTCACAGAGAAAAATCCTGGAGAAGGACCGCGTTTGGCTGCCAAGGGAACGTCTGGGAATGGAGTGGATACTGTGCCGTTTACGGAAGAGTTTATAAACAGCTCGAGAATATGAAGGTGGACAAAGCTATGGCACCAGATGGGATACATCCCAGGATACTGAGGGAGCTCAGGGAGGTCCTGGCGGGACCTCTTAAAGATTTATTTAATAGATCTTTAGAGACGGGAGAGGTTCTGCGAGATTGGAGACGAGTGGATGTGGTCTCTCTTCACAAAAGTGGAGACAGGGAAGAAGTGGGAAACTACAGACCGGTAAGTCTCGTATCAGTGGTAGGAAAAATAAATGAGTTGCTGCTGAAAGAAAGGCTAACAAGATATGGCCTCCAAAACTGAACACAATACTCCAAGTGGGGCCTCACCAACGACTTGTAGAGGGGCATCAACACCTCCTTTCTTCTGCTGGTTATGCCCCTCTCTATGCAGCCTTGCATCCTTCTGGCCATGGCCGTCGCCTTGTCGCATTGTTTCTTCACCTTTAGATCCTCAGACACCAACACCCCAAGGTCTCTCTCCCGAGTCGAGCTTACTAATCTCTCCCCTCCTATTTGGTATCTTTCTTTCGGGTTTCTGCACCCCAAGTGCATCACTCTACACTTCTTGGCATTAAATTCTTAGGTGGGTGAAGTATAATAAGATTTGATATTGGTCTGAAAAGCGGCTAGGTACAAACACAGCTCACAAGACATTCCCCTGAGGACGCACAATGCGAAACATACCGAGCATGTAGGGAACCGGGAACCAGAAACATCGGTCAGCATTGGAAGAGTTGAATTCCAGTCCCACACTAATGGGAATAGTGGACTATTGGTTTTAACTTCACTTTGGATGGGGATTCCCACAGGACATCGCTAAACTTGAACATTTTTGTAGCTTTTCTTTGCACCGCTTCCAGTCTTTTTACATCTTTAGCAAGATAGGTCTGCTTGTGTGGATTCAATAATGTACTACAGGAGTTTTTGAAGCTGGCGAGTCTCTCTTACCTGCTGCATACAAAACAATTGTTCTTATTTATAAAAGAGATTGATTATTTTCACCTAAAAAGTGTAATGTTTTTCAGTCTAGGCAGCGTTAACTAGTTTTCCCTTTTCTTTACCCCTACATTTCTCTGCTCCCCACTCCTAGGACATATTCAGTTGGGTATTTGAAATGACTTCTAGGCTGGGGGCCATGTAGTGCTGAGAACCAAGACATTACTATCCTACAATAGCCACAACTCCCTCCTCAACACCCCTCCTAGAAGGCAGGACTACGGGGCACAGGAAACTACCAAGGGGTCAAAAGCCTTCCCTACTCCATTCTCTTAGCCACAGATTCCTCCAGTGCTCTGAACCCTACAGGCATCTGGAGCAATAGGTTTGCAGTATCTTAAGGGAATGCCTACCTGAGCAGCATATCAAAGCCACTCTGGGGCTTCAAATGGGGAGGGGGGAATGTCCTGCCAGAGTCTGCTTCGGCCTCGCTCGAAAAGCCAGATGTCATCCACTTCTGGAGATAAAGCAATACTAAATAGCTTCCCTGCTGCACCAGCATATATATAGGAAAGGCAAGCCATCTTCACCTGCTGGGAGGATGGCATATCCCCAGTGGTCTGCACTGATCTGGCAAGGATGATAGAGAAATCATCCTTTGAAATCTGACAGTGAGAATTCAAGATTCGATATACTATCACACTTGGTTTCATTTTATTGTTCTGTCCAACAGAATGCTTTGGTACTGCTCCACTCTAACCTCTCTGCCTTCTTCCCCTCACAGCAGACGCAACACAGGATATATATACACACACAAATTCTACAAGCCATTCTTCACATGCTTTCCCCACTTTTTAAAATGTGAAATCTACTTGCTCTATACTGTTGCATAACCATCAGATGAATGGCTCCGAGACCCTAAAAGCTCACACACAAATCTAAAATGGACTACACATTCCCGAGCACCAAAACAAAAAGCACTCCTGTCCACATGCCCCTCACCCTGCCAATTTATGCGGTAAATTGTAAATGTGAGATGTTAAAACTGGGCAATAAAACTGGATGACAGTGTGTGTTGCCTCTTTTCATTTTGGACTCATGTCTTCTTCAGCCTGGGTCAGCTGGGGATATAGTGAAGACAGCTTTCAGAGACCTTGCTCAGGGGAAGAAAGTCACAGTGTGACTCCATGACACCATGGCAAAGAGTTCCAGGAAGAACTCTGCTGCATGACATCAGCATCAGAACCCCTGCAGAAATGACTGGGTTAGGAAGAGGTCTATTAAAAAAATAGAGGAAGCAGCCCTGCATAGTAACTTCTCAGTAAAGGCTCAGCGCACCAGGATGCGAATGAACTGCAGGAAAAGGAGACAGTAGAAACAAAAAAAAAAACCATAGTTCCAAACTTAAATTTGTCTTTTCTTTTTTTTCCCTCCCTGTCCTCTGATCAAACACAGGCTAACTGCTGCACTCAACTTGATAAACAATTCTAAAAGGCAGGCCAAAAAATACACATAAGATGATGTATTAGTCCACACTGTTTAAGTAGCACCTCTTACGGGCACGCGCATGCAATTCTTCTCCCTGTGGACAATAACTGGCTTGGGTTTTCAGGCTATCCCTTATGAATATGCATGAGATATTTCACACACAACTGAAGAAGTGTGTATGCAAACCTCTTATGCATATTCATTAGGAAAAAACCCAAGCAAACTGATGTGTATGAGGACTGAAGTTTGCCCGTAAGAGAAAAGATCCACTAGGTCTTCAATGCATTTCCATGCACGCGTTGCTTCTTCACAAGCTCCAGAGTCACATCAAGAATACACATCTCTTTATACAAATACCTAAGATCAAAAAATGCCCAGCCAGCAATATCCTAAACACTCTAAGCCAAACCACCTCTACTCTTCCCCCCCTTCTTCATGACTTGAGTAGAAGGTTCACTGATCATTATTTGCGCTAAGCCAAGCCGTAATTCTCCCCATTTTTTAAATTATTTTATTGAGTATAAGGTCAGCAAGAAAACATTTACACCCATACTTCACAAATGTGTTGAGTCAAAACAATCAGGAGCTCAGACTGTAAAACTTTGTGACACAATACTGAAAGCACAATATGCATTGTGAAGTCAATATAATGGGACAGGTTAGGTTAGAAACAAGACTAGGATGGTATATGTCAGCTAATTCACAATAAGGAAATATTCAAAGGACTACAACACAAAAGAGCTGTCACACAAAACATTAAAACAACACAGGTGCAAATAAAATCACTGATACCTCAGTCAAACATCTCTCCCAGTTTTAGAAAGCAAAGTCACCAGCAAGGCTCTTACGATTCAAAAGGTGAGAACAAGGATAGCTAAAGGAGGCAGTGCGTCACTGAGGACACTCAGGAACCAACACAAAGGGCCAATCAAAAATGTGTATTAAAAAAAAAGACAATTCTTTAATTTATATATAAATACATTCAACATAAATGAAACTGTCACCTCACTTAAAAAAAAAAAAAAAAAAACTGAAATTGTTTCAAAGACCAGTCAAAGAGAGGGTCCAAAAGTACACAAAGTGAAGTAGAATGAAAAAAAAGCACAACAGGGCCTCAATGGTACAATCTTTAATGGAAAAGGGCCAGACACGGGCCTTGTTTCGGCGCCCAACTGCGCCTACCTCAGGGGTCGAACTGCAATAGGTCTTATCAAGCTGCAATTTTCTAGCCAAATGTACCAAAATCCTTTCAATCGTGGCACAGTTCTTCTGAAAAAAAAAAAAACGCCAAACAAAAAAAACAAAATGTTTGGAAAAGTGAGACACACTAAATGTGTGTCCAACATGACCACCATACTGCATAATTAAAACACACACTGACAATTCAATCTGCAACATCAGCTAGCTCAGGGTTTCCAGTCAGTGTGCCATCAGTGCAAATCCACAATTTTGTGACTAACTTTAGGCGCAAAGCACTTATGCCATGGCAAAGGCTGGAGTAAGTGCTCGCTCCTACCTGTTGGCAGTTAGGCGTGTAACTTCTAGTGTTCTATAACCTGCGCACTGAACTGCAACGCCCCTGCCACATGCATGCCCCTCTAGAAGTTGCACGCGATGGTCACTATTCTAGAAGTTGTGCATGCAAATTCTAAGGGGAATTTGGGCGTGCAATTGTTAATTTAATGATTGGCTGTTAACTGGAGTTAAGCTGTGTGCATAACTGACTTTATTCTATAAGCTGCAAGTGCAAATTTACACATTAAGCATAACATTTGAGAGCACTAGTTTACAGAATTAGGGGGGGGGGGGGAGTATGTGCATAAATGTGTGTCCCCAGCCATGCATCAGATAGATTCTGCCCGTGTACGCCTACCTGCAAGCAAACCACACGCTATGAGTGATAGCATAGTTACAGAATAGAAATTAGGCACACTTTGGCATTTACCAACATATGTACATACATACATGCAACTGGTGTGCAACCGTTCACACTTACCTTATAGAAATTACCCCGTTTGTGCTGTAGGTGTAAACCTTGTCCTCACTCTGCTTACTCTCCACCTTTATATTTATTTATGTTTATTAAATTTGATATTGTAACCAGGTCCCCCTTCCAGGTGGGAGCCAGGGTGGACCCTGCTTAGCTTTCACTGGCTTCCGTCTGCTTTCCTAGCCAGCCACCGCACTTTCACTTGCTCTCCCTCTCCACCTTGCCAGCTGCTGAGAAAATCAGTCCCACTCCAGCAGAAAGAGCAATCCAAGTTCTTTATTGTTACAGATGTCAGCCTTGTCTAAACACCTCCAATTATCAGCAAACTTTAATCCATTTTCAATTACAGGCTTTTGTTTTAAATTCTCTCTCCCCAAACCTCCAGCCACACTATCTTCACCGCAGATAGTTTTGGAGATTTAGCTGGAACCACCTCCTCTCTCACCTCTTACAGTTTAAGTTCCCCCAAAATGCACATGCCTTTCTGTCTTAAAGCCCTTCCCCCCCTTCCACAGCACTACCTCTTGGGAACAGCCAATATGGTAGCAAGTTGTGCTTTCCAGTTGCTCCCCCACTGCTTTGCTCCCAGCTTCCCCCAACTCCACAACCGGGGCAATGCTGAGGCCACAAAAGCTCTCACTCTGTCTGCACGGGTTAGAGCCAAACCACCCACCTCCATACATTCCCCCTTACCTTCTCCTTCTACCTCTGCTTTATTCCACTCCATCTCCTCCTCCTCCCCAAGCTCCACCAGCTGTTCCCCATCTCCCGGATCAGACCTCATCTCCCAATCAGTCATTCCACCCTCCCCCTCCTGAGAGTTCAGCTGACCCTGCACTGGCTTCTGGGGAGTGTAGTTTTTCTCCTGCATTACAGCTTTCCCTGGCAGTTTGATCCCTAGAGGGCGCCCTGCTCTCCTAGCTGGGCTGAATGACCGGGGATGATGCCGGCTGAAAGAACCACTATCCCCTCTCCCTCGTACCAGCCCTCCAGAGTGCTCACACACCCCCCGGCTCAAACGATTGCCAGTCTTCTCCTGTCCTGTACTGGCAATTCGAGAAAGAACATCCGCGTTTGTCAGAAATTTGCCTGATCTATGCTCCACCTTGAATTGATAGGGCTGTAAAGCCAGATACCACCTTGTGAGACGACCATTACTATTTTTCATCTGGCCTAACCACCTCAAAGGCGCATGATCAGTAACCAGAGTAAATTTACGCCCATCTAAATAGTAATGGCACATCTGCACTGCCCATTTTATCGCTAAACATTCTCTCTCTATGGTCGAGTACCGGACCTCATGGGGGAGCAGTTTCCGGCTCAGATACATCAGGGGATGTTCCTGTCCCTCGTGTACCTGAGACAACACAGCCCCCAAACCTACCCCCGAGGCATCAGCTTGCAGTACAAAGGGCTTATCAAAATCCACGGCTCTCAGCAGGGGTTCCTGACACAGGGCCAATCTCAATTCATTGAACACCCGAAGCCCTCCCTCCTCCCATCGTAGACTATTGGGGGACCCCTTCTGAAGTTTATTAGTGAGGGGTGTAGCAATGGAGGCAAAGTGGGGTATGAACCTCCTATAGTACCCCACTAGGCCCAAAAAGCTCCTTAACTGTTTCTTATTTTTGGGGCAGGGAAAGTCCCGGATACTCGCTACCTTATCCCAGAGCGGAGTTATCTGACCATTCCCCACCCGGTATCCCAGATATTTAACCTTCTCCTGCCCAAAGCAACACTTTTGAGGGTTCAAAGTCAAACCTGCTTGACGGAAAGCCTCTAATACCGCCCTCACTCTTATCATATGAGAGGGCCAATCCTCACTCTGAATGATAACATCGTCCAGGTAAGCCGCCGCATATTGCTGATGTGGTCTTAAAACCTGATCTAACAACCGCTGGCAGGAAGCTGCTGCGGAATTAAGACCAAACGGCATGCGTTTAAATTGATAGAGCCCCATGGGTGTAGAAAAGGCTGTCTTAGGCTTGGCCTCCTGAGTCAGAGGGATCTGCCAATACCCTTTGGTCAAGTCCAGGGTGGACAGATATTGGGCAGTACCCAACCGATCCAATAGTTCATCGATACGTGGCATCGGATAGGCATCAGAATCTGACAGCGCATTAACTTGTCTAAAGTCGATGCAAAACCGCCACGTACCATCGGACTTGGGCACTAACACCACAGGACTCGACCATGGACTGACAGATTCCTCAATGACCCCAAAATCCAGCATCTCCTGTACCTGTCGGACCACCTCTTGTTTCTTTGGGGGTGAGAGACGGTAAGGTCTCTGTCTGACCACCCGGCCTGGCTCCGAGATGATATCATGCATGATAAGGTGGGTTTCCCCTGGGCAAGGAGTCAGGACATCCCGAAACTCCTCCACAAGTGCCTGAACCTCTTTCTGCTGACTCCCTGGCAATGTAGTCGCAATCTGCGGTTCTCCTGCCTTAAATATCTCCGTGATCTGTGGTCCTAATTCTTCCTCAGCTTCTATCCTAGACTGACCAAATAGTCCCCTTCTCTCCTGCCAAGGTTTAAGCACATTAATATGATAGGTCTGCCCCCGGCCTTGCTCATTCCTTACTAAGTAGGTGACTGGACCTAACTTCTTTTCTATGACAGCAGGACCCCTCCAGCGTCCCGTGAACTTATGAGGTGAGTCTGAAACCATGATCAAGACTTTGTCCCCCACCTCCAATGCCCTCTCCTCCCCTTTCCGGTCATAATAGGCTTTCTGATAATCCTGACTCCTCTCCCAGTGTTGCTGAGCCCCGCGGCTCAATTTATGCAACCGTTCCTTCAGCTTCACTAGATAGTTCACTACATCCCGATCCTCCTCTTCCGGAGGAACCCACTGCTCCCTTAACACATCCAACACTCCCCGGGGTGATCTCCCATACATCAATTCAAATGGTGATACGCCCAGAGAGGCCTGAACATTCTCCCTACACACATACAAAACAAATGGTAACAATAGATCCCATTCCTCATGGGAGGAACCTAACCCTTTCCTCAACAACATTTTCAAGGTTTTATTGAATCTCTCCACCAGGCCATTAGTCTGAGGATGGTAAGCTGCGGTCCGAATATGCTGTATCCCGAAAGCCTCCCACACCTGGGCCAGGGTTCGTGACATGAAATTGGTCCCCCGGTCGGTAATCATTTCCCTAGGAAACCCCACCTCACAAAAGATCCGAATTAGCTGGGCCGCAATAACTTTCGCTGAGGTGGTACGAAGCGGCACGGCCCAGGGATACCTTGTGGCCATATCCATGATCACTAGAATATAGGAATACCCCCTTCGGGACTTATCAATGGGCCCGATCATATCCATTGCCATACGGGTAATAGGAGTCCCTATACGGGGAAGGGGTCGTAGGGGCACTCTGTTCGGTGTTTGCTCTGATACCCTCTGACACTGACTACAGGAGCTGCAAAATTGTTCCACCTCTTTATACACCCCGGGCCAGTAAAATCTGTTTAATACCTGCCGGAGAGTATTCTGAGCCCCCTTGTGACCCCCTAAGATATGATCATGAGATACCCGTAACACCAGGTCCCTAAACCCCCTCGGTACTACTAACTGTTTCTGAGGTTCCTTCCCCCCTGCTAAACAGGACAGCCGATATAGCAACCCCTTGTCACTAACAAACCGAGGGAAGCTGGTTTCTCCCTCTTGATCTACCCGCTCCCACGCATACTGCAATGTCTGGTCATCTTTTTGCTCTTTGGAAAAATCAGGGAATCTCTCTAACACCTGTTCCGTATCCCCTGGGAACCTCCCCTGATGAAGGAGCTCTTGACAATGCTGCCGCCTTTGCTCCTGACCTCGTTTCTTTTGCTGAGAGCCTTTCCTGGTCTTCCCCGGCCGCCCCATAACCTCTCCCTGGAATGGAAATACTTGTGCCAGGGACAGTTCCTGCTCCTTCTCCTGCCTCTCCTGGGCCCGGGTAGATACCAAGGCTTGCT
Organism: Microcaecilia unicolor; assembly: GCF_901765095.1. Taxonomy (NCBI): domain Eukaryota; kingdom Metazoa; phylum Chordata; class Amphibia; order Gymnophiona; family Siphonopidae; genus Microcaecilia; species Microcaecilia unicolor. The sequence goes on from NC_044031.1 coordinate 211,808,675, forward strand.
TACCACCAAGGCAGTATGTGAATGGAGCCCAATCCCGTCCTAAAATGAGATCCTGAGGTAGCCTAGGAAGTACAGCCACCCACACCCACTGAAGGCCCTCCTGGTCCTGTATGTCTACTAGCCGGACCGGATACCTTGAGGAGGCCCCGTGTATGCACTGAATAGCCACGGACCGGTCTCTCTTCCTACCCTGCTGACCCCCTTTCCGGGCAATCTGCCCCCACAACTTCTGGGAGCACATTGTCTGGTCCGCTCCTGAGTCTAAAAGTCCTTCCACCGGGACCCCTCCTATCTTAACCCAATGCGTAAACTGGGGTTCCTTAGAGGGGGTTACCTGAGATATGAGCCCCAACTTGGCCCTACAATCCCTCCTCACATGTCCCGACTTCCCACATCGGTAGCACATTCTATCATCCTCCTTAGGACCGTCCTCCCTCCACCCAGATCCTTTGAACATTTTACCCCGACCACCCCGCCAGACCCCCTCTCCCCCCCCTGAGTATTGTGACTCCAGGAAGTATTCAAAGCCTTTGATAGCTTCTTCCAGAGTCTCACATCCCTTCCTGATCAAATTAACCCTGATACTGTCCGGTAGAGCCTCTAAAAACTGCTCCAGCACCAGATCCTGCATCAACTGAGTCACTGCCCTCTTATCAGGCTCTAGCCATTTGGTAGCCAAGTCCATCAGCTTCTGAGCCAAGGTCTTCGGAGTCTCCCCCTCCCTCCACCTCCAACTCCGAAAGCGCCTGCGATAAGTTTGTCTGTTTACCCCATACCGGTCCAAAATAGCCGTTTTCAGCTTCTGATAATCCACCACGTCCCCTGGCAACAGGCTCCGAAAAGCTGCCAGGGCTTCCCCCGACAGGGCAGGAGCCAGTCTAATGGTCCATTGCTCTTGAGGCCAGGCAGCCGCCAATGCTACCCTCTCAAAAGTCCCCAGATAATCCTCAATGTCGTCCTGCTCTGTTAATTTGCCCCAAGGCAACCAATTAACTCGTCCAGGCTCCATGCTTCCAGGCACAGCTCCAGTAGCTGTAGCCTCCAACGAAGTACTCTCCTTCCTCGGTAGGGGTACTGCCCGTAACAATTCCTGCACCACCTCCAGCACCGGTTGTATCTGTGCTCGAGAAGCAGCCAAGGAATCCTCTAGAAGTCTCTGAGCCATTTCCTGCTGCTTTTGGAACTGGTGGGCCATAAAAGACAGCAGCTCCTTCGACTCCATGTCGTCTTAGCCACTGGTACCTGTGAGAAAGGGAAAGACAAAGAACACTCTCCAAGTGCGGTATTACCACCACTCTGGCCCTCTATATCCCCCTCCTCCTGGTTACCCGAGTCCCGTATATGCTTACCGGAACTCGGAGTAATACACGCTTCTTTATCCGGCGGGTTGTTCAGATCATCCCACCACTGCTTCCACTTTGTAACCAGGTCCCCCTTCCAGGTGGGAGCCAGGGTGGACCCTGCTTAGCTTCCACTGGCTTCCGTCTGCTTTCCTAGCCAGCCACCGCACTTTCACTTGCTCTCCCTCTCCACCTTGCCAGCTGCTGAGAAAATCAGTCCCACTCCAGCAGAAAGAGCAATCCAAGTTCTTTATTGTTACAGATGTCAGCCTTGTCTAAACACCTCCAATTATCAGCAAACTTTAATCCATTTTCAATTACAGGCTTTTGTTTTAAATTCTCTCTCCCCAAACCTCCAGCCACACTATCTTCACCGCAGATAGTTTTGGAGATTTAGCTGGAACCACCTCCTCTCTCACCTCTTACAGTTTAAGTTCCCCCAAAATGCACATGCCTTTCTGTCTTAAAGCCCTTCCCCCCCTTCCACAGCACTACCTCTTGGGAACAGCCAATATGGTAGCAAGTTGTGCTTTCCAGTTGCTCCCCCACTGCTTTGCTCCCAGCTTCCCCCAACTCCACAACCGGGGCAATGCTGAGGCCACAAAAGCTCTCACCCTGTCTGCACGGGTTAGAGCCAAACCACCCACCTCCATACATTTCCCCTTACCTTCTCCTTCTACCTCTGCTTTATTCCACTCCATCTCCTCCTCCTCCCCAAGCTCCACCAGCTGTTCCCCATCTCCCGGATCAGACCTCATCTCCCAATCAGTCATTCCACCCTCCCCCTCCTGAGAGTTCAGCTGACCCTGCACTGGCTTCTGGGGAGTGTAGTTTTTCTCCTGCATTACAGCTTTCCCTGGCAGTTTGATCCCTAGAGGGCGCCCTGCTCTCCTAGCTGGGCTGAATGACCGGGGATGATACCGGCTGAAAGAACCACTATCCCCTCTCCCTCGTACCAGCCCTCCAGAGTGCTCACAATATACTGCATATCATCAGAACTATCTATGATGGGAACACCTATGCATATACAAGGCAATTAGCAGGTGAACAGCTGCATGCCGATTACATGTGTATGTCATTAGATAACATACATATGCATTACGTGCGCACATATGCATGCAAACACCAAAATTCCACCTAAGCACTACTCTGTACATTAAATATGCACGTATCTGACATCAGTGTTTCCCAAGTTGGTCCTGAAGTACCCCTTTACCAGTCAGGTATATTCACACTGAATATGCACGAGATTCATTTGCATACACTGCCTCTGTTCTATGCATACTCATTGTGGATATTCTGAAAACCTGACTGGCAAAGGGGTACTCCAGGACCAACTTGAGAAACACCATCTTACATAGTGCATATTTCCTGGTAGGTGTGTCAACTCAGGAACCACACCATCATGTTTCACTGCCAGTACCAAAAAGAGACTCAAAGCCTATATAGCAAACATCATAGTAAATCAGTATTAACAAACTGCAATAACCCTACCCATCAGAAAAGAAAGTACAACAGGCCTTAGAAAACCAATCCATCTCTTACAGAGAAAATGGAATAGACAGCCTGCTGTAAAGATCTCTACATGCTAGGAGAATCCTTCACCTCCGGCACATCTACAGAGCATGGACATACTCTCACCTAATTCACAATACGGGAGCACAAATTACAAACATGCAGACAAAAACTGAAACAGAATCTCCAAGAAGCCATACTGAGAAATATGGCAGTGAAAGAAGAAACAGAAACACTTTTCATTCCGTACTATACCTAAGAACATAAGCATTGCCATACTGAGACAGAATGAAGGACAATCAAGCCCAGTATCCTGTTTCCAACAGTGGCCAATCCAGGTCACAAGTAGCTGGCAAGATCCCAGAATAGTAAAGCAGATTTTATGCTGCTTATCCTAGAAATAAGCAGTGGATTTTCCCAAGTCCATCTTAATAAAGGCTTATGGACTTTTAGGAAAGGGCCAAACCTTTTTTAAACCCTGCTAAGCTAACTTTTATATTCTCTGGTAATGAATTCCAGAGTTTACTTATTTGTTGAGTGAAGAAATATTTTCTCCAGTTTGTTTTAAAATTTACTACTTAGTAGCTTCATTGCATGTCCTCTAGTCTGGAAAGAGTAAACAAGCAATTCACATCTACCCATTCCACTGCACTCAGTATTTTATATACCTCTATCATATCTCCTCTCAGCTGTCTCTTCTCCAAGCTGAAGAGCCCTAGCTGCTTTAGTCTTTCCTCATAGGAAGTCACCCATTCCCTTTATGATTTATCATCATCCTTCTCGGTACCTTTTCTAATTCTGCTGTATCTTTTTTTGAGATGCGGTGACCAGAATTGCACACAGTATTCGAGGTGCAGTCGCACCATGGAGTGATACTAAGGCATAACATTCTGTTTTGTTTTCCAATCCTTTCCTAACAATACCTAACATTCTATTTACTTTCTTAACCACCGCTGCACAATGAGCAGAGGGTTTCAAAGTTTCTTCAACAATGACACCTAGATCCTTTTCCTGGGCAGTGACTCCTAATGTAGAACCTTGCATCATGTACAGTGGGGGAAATAAGTATTTGATCCCTTGCTGATTTTGTAAGTTTGCCCACTGACAAAGACATGAGCAGCCCATAATTGAAGGGTAGGTTATTGGTAACAGTGAGAGATAGCACATCACAAATTAAATCCGGAAAATCACATTGTGGAAAGTATATGAATTTATTTGCATTCTGCAGAGGGAAATAAGTATTTGATCCCCCACCAACCAGTAAGAGATCTGGCCCCTACAGACCAGGTAGATGCTCCAAATCAACTCGTTACCTGCATGACAGACAGCTGTCGGCAATGGTCACCTGTATGAAAGACACCTGTCCACAGACTCAGTGAATCAGTCAGACTCTAACCTCTACAAAATGGCCAAGAGCAAGGAGCTGTCTAAGGATGTCAGGGACAAGATCATACACCTGCACAAGGCTGGAATGGGCTACAAAACCATCAGTAAGACGCTGGGCGAGAAGGAGACAACTGTTGGTGCCATAGTAAGAAAATGGAAGAAGTACAAAATGACTGTCAATCGACAAAGATCTGGGGCTCCACGCAAAATCTCACCTCGTGGGGTATCCTTGATCATGAGGAAGGTTAGAAATCAGCCTACAACTACAAGGGGGGAACTTGTCAATGATCTCAAGGCAGCTGGGACCGCTGTCACCACGAAAACCATTGGTAACACATTACGACATAACGGATTGCAATCCTGCAGTGCCCGCAAGGTCCCCCTGCTCCGGAAGGCACATGTGACGGCCCGTCTGAAGTTTGCCAGTGAACACCTGGATGATGCCGAGAGTGATTGGGAGAAGGTGCTGTGGTCAGATGAGACAAAAATTGAGCTCTTTGGCATGAACTCAACTCGCCGTGTTTGGAGGAAGAGAAATGCTGCCTATGACCCAAAGAACACCGTCCCCACTGTCAAGCATGGAGGTGGAAATGTTATGTTTTGGGGGGTGTTTCTCTGCTAAGGGCACAGGACTACTTCACCGCATCAATGGGAGAATGGATGGGGCCATGTACCGTACAATTCTGAGTGACAACCTCCTTCCCTCCGCCAGGGCCTTAAAAATGGGTCGTGGCTGGGTCTTCCAGCACGACAATGACCCAAAACATACAGCCAAGGCAACAAAGGAGTGGCTCAGGAAGAAGCACATTAGGGTCATGGAGTGGCCTAGCCAGTCACCAGACCTTAATCCCATTGAAAACTTATGGAGGGAGCTGAAGCTGCGAGTTGCCAAGCGACAGCCCAGAACTGTTAATGATTTAGAGATGATCTGCAAAGAGGAGTGGACCAAAATTCCTCCTGACATGTGTGCAAACCTCATCATCAACTACAGAAGACGTCTGACCGCTGTGCTTGCCAACAAGGGTTTTGCCACCAAGTATTAGGTCTTGTTTGCCAGAGGGATTAAATACTTATTTCCCTCTGCAGAATGCAAATAAATTCATATACTTTCCACAATGTGATTTTCCGGATTTAATTTGTGATGTGCTATCTCTCACTGTTACCAATAACCTACCCTTCAATTATGGGCTGCTCATGTCTTTGTCAGTGGGCAAACTTACAAAATCAGCAAGGGATCAAATACTTATTTCCCCCACTGTAGCTATAAGTTTGTGTTCCTGTTTCCCACACGCATCACTTTGCAATTGCTCATGTTAAACGTCATCTGCCATTTGGATGCCCATTCTACCTGTCTCGGAAGATCCCCTTGCAATTTTTCACAATCCTCACTATTATTTCCATCTCTAGATCATTTATAAATATATTAAAAAGCAGCAGTCCCAGCACAGACCTCTGGGGAACCCCTTCTCCATTGAGAATACTGACCATTTAACCCTACTCTCTGTTTTCTATCTTTTAATCAGTTTTTAATCCACAATAGAACACTATTATTATTATTTTCTAATTTCATCAGGAGTCTTTCATAAGGTACTTTGTCAAATGTCTTTTGAAAATCCAGATACAATATCGACCAGCTCACCTTTATTCACCCCTTCATAGAAATGTAGTAAATTGATGATGCAAGATTTCCTTTACTAAATCCATGCTTATGCATATGCTCTGTAATTTTACTCTTTATAATAGTCTCTACCGAAGGGGCGTGTCAAGATGGCGGCCTGACGGTGTGGAGAGTTTGTTCAGAAACGCTGCTACTAGATTCCTGAAATAATGCCTCATACTAAACGAAAAGGGGTGATAAGAAGCCAATTGCCGCTGGCTAGAACATCTTCCCCCTCGCAGCAAACGCTGGATAACTTTCTACATCAAATACCGTTTGATACCGGATTGGTGAGTCCGTTGAAGAGCCTGGGCGAAGGAGCACCCGGGTCCTCTGGACTAGAGATATCGCTCACACCACCGGAGCTGAATCCTCCTCCTTGCCCGGCCGGTGCATTGGATGATGGGAGCGCGACTGACGCGGAAGGCGCTGAAGCGGCGCTACCTGTCGGGCGAGATGTCTGCTGTGAAGGCTGGGGAGGCCGGGAGGCCCGAGAGAGCTCAGGAGGAGGCAACCCTAACGGCTGTTTGGAGAGCAGTTCAAGATTTGACTGTGGCTGTAAAGAATTCTACAATTGAAATCCACCAAATAGTGAGTAAGATTGAGAAAGTAGATGCCTCATTGGAGCAGGTAAAAATGGATTGCGCAAGCCAAGTGAATCAGTTCAATACAGAAATGAAAGAGATTAAGGTTTCAGTAGGAGCCTTGATTGAAGAAAAGGTTAAGATACAACGAAAAATTGAGTAAATGGAAAATCATACTAGAAGATTGAATTTAAGACTATTGAATTTTCCACGTTCTCCATTATTGAATCCAATTGACCTATTTAAAAGTTACTTGCATGAAATATTACAGATTCCTGTTACTAATATTCCTCCGTGCAATAAGGTTTTTTATATACCTGTCAAGAACCAAGATTTTATTTTACAACATTTTTATTAGTGACACTTCAATAAAATACATACTTGACCGTATATATAAGAACCAAGATTTTAAAGGTCAAAAGGAAACAGAACAAAATTTAACTGACTTTCTGGAAAATTCTACCTGTGAGATTAAAGACCGAGGAACTCTGATAGTTCAATTTGTTTTTGAGCAGGATTTGAACCATGTACTGAATCTATACTTTAAAAATATTTCTAAATTATTTTATGGGCAAAAAGTTTGGGTATACCCGGATGTTTCTAGGTCTACTCAAGATAGAAGAAAGATGTTTTTGAGCTTGCGCAATGAGTTAAAAAATTTGGGAGCTACATTTATGTTGGCACATCCCTGTAAATGTAAGATCACATATTTGGGGAATAAGTACATTTTCCTAGAACCATCGCAGCTACAGCTGTTCTTGGACCAGAAAAAACTAAGCAGTTCGTTAGAGAAATAATAACTTTCAGTTAAAAATATACGGTTATCAGGTTAAGCCGAGTTTTGTTGTAGTAGATGCTTATAAATTCTCCTTTGTTACCTATCGCCCCCTCAACTAATGTTGTGGTCTAAGGAAGAGAGAATATTTAATTGCTGTATTAATTCCTGTAATAATGTGGCTCTGTGTTTCTGTACAAGAAAAGATTTTTGTTTTTGCTTGTTATAAAAAAATTCAATAAACAAATTTAAATATAATAGTCTCTACCATTTTACCCGGACCGACGTCAGACTCACCAGCCTATATTTTCCCAGATTACCTCTGGAACGCTTTTTAAAACTGGCATTACATTAGCCACCCTCCAATCTTCCGGTACTATACTTGATTTTAATGATAAATTACATATTACTAACAGCTCTGCAAGTTCACATCTCTCAGTACTCTGGGCTGTATAGCATCCAGTCCAGGCGATATGCTACTCTTCAATTTGGCAAACTATACCATTGCATCTTCCAGGTTTACAGAGATTTGTTTCAGTTTCTCTGACTCATCAGCATTGAATATCATTTCCCAAGCTGATACAATTTACTCCACAAAAAATTATTTTTTTAAAATTAATTTTCCACTTTTGCTGTCTGGCCATTTTATTCTTCTGATTGGGTTAGCCCAGTCTCTTTTCAATCTTCCTTGTGTTGCTCTTCTCCCAAGTTCATTTTCAAGGTATCTCTTCTAGTTCGTTTCTCCTGCCTTCTTCCCTGCCTTTTCTATATCTCTCTCGGACATTGATTTTTTTTTTCATCTCCTTTTACTCCATGCTTCTCTGCCTCTCTGTCCACTTATATTTAGATTTTGCCTTTCACCTTTTATTCTTCCTATCTCCCACCCTTCTTTCCTACTACTTATTTCTATAGTGCTACTAGACGTACGCAGCACTGTACACTTGAACATGAAGAGACAGTCCCTGCTCAACAGGGCTTACTCAGTCCCCTTGTTTCACCTCTCATCTTCCTACCAGCTCTGTTTCCCACTCTCACCCTCTCTTCGGTGTTCCCATTGCCCGGTTTCTCTCCTACATCCCCCTCTATCTTTGACCCATATCCTAGTCCCCTATTTCCTCCATATGATGCACTCACCCCCCTCAACTCTTCTCTAACTTTCACTGTTCTACAAAGCCAGCCTCTCCCTGGCTTTCAGCCTGTTTTTCTCTCTCTTAAAACCATCTTTTCTTTTTCACTATCTTCCCAGCTCCATTTCCATTCACATCATTCCTCCTCCCTTCTCCACACTTCCTCCTTTCTATCCTATACCCTCACTCATATCTACCTAACTGCAAGATCTCCACTGCCCCCCCCCCCATAAATTCCTGTTTGGTTTTCAAGTCCAACCCTCCCCCAACCCCTATCCCTTGCTCTGCCCCATCACTCTCAAGTCCCTAGCTCCTACCAAATTCAAATCTTTGCTTTCTTCCTCAGTCTCCAACTCCTTGTACTATCTCTCCCCCAGCTCTCAAGTTCCCTTTCTTCCCTTGCTTTCCCCCAGTCCTCCTACCAGAGTCCCTGCTGTCCTAGTTCCCAAATACCATCCCTCCTCTGCTATCTTCCCTCTCCCCTCCCAAATTCCTGGTTTCCAAGGCAAAGGATAGAGCTTAAAGTGAGCCTTTACTACTCAGAATCTCACATCCACCTTGGGTAAAATTACTGACTGCCTAGTGAAGCAAAAATGGGTTGTGTCAGTCTAGAAATACTGGCCAAAATGAAATTGTGCCAAATGGATCTCCTGCTTGTGTTCCAGTTTTTTTTAGTACACTCATCATCTATTCAACATCAGAGCGCTATTCTTTCTTGAAGAGTCTAACCATTGAGGAATCTTCCTCCTCGTCATCCCAGGCATCCCTGAGATCCCATTCTTTACTGTCAGCATCTGGCTTCTCCTCATTATTAAGTGAGCAAAGGAAAAAAGGGATCAGAAATGAATGCTGAGCCTCTCCCATCATCCTGGAGTTGCTGACTGTCCTGAAGCTATACCCCAGGAATGATCAGCCTGATAGGTTACCTGCTGCACTGGTATATACAATAAAGAAAGAAGGAATTTGCTCTGACTTCCCCTTCTGGAGGGAGGGAGTTATTTCCACTGATCTACACTGGTCTGGCAGGAATAAAGAGGAAAAGAGTCTTCCTAACAACATGGTAAAATTATGTCTTACCTGATAAATTTTCTTTCCTTTAGCAACAGCAGATGAACCCAGGAACTGGTGGGCTGTGTCCATCTACCAGCAGGTGGAGATAGAGATAAACAGAACTGGTGGGAGTAATACTAGACGGCCAGCCCCTGCATCAGTTAGTATAAGTCTTTCGAAAGCAGTAGAAGTAGGCCAACAAGTACAAACAACTTGAACTCAGTATCCTCACTATAATCAAAGAGAATCAACCATAGAACTACAACTATGGAACTTCTGTTCCAAAAAAAAAAAAAATCACTGCTCAAGTAGCTTTTATGTCTCTGTCTGAATCTGCATTAGAGGAAAAAGAACACAGTAGCGGAAAAATTAGTCGACTAACTCCTGGATTCATCTGCTGTTACTAAAGGAAAGAAAATTATCAGGTAAGACATAATTTTACCTTCCTTGTCACAAACAGCAGATGAATCCAGGAACTGGTGGGATGTATCAAAGCCTACCCTAAGAAGGGCAGTAAGCAGACATCCCCCGCACCAACACCTGAGCCCCGAAACGCGCATCTTCACTCGCTGCGACATCCAACCAATAGTATCTGACAAAAGTATGACAAGAAGCCCAAGTAGCTGGCCGACAAATTTCATCCACACGAAGGATAGAGGTCTCTGCACAAGACGTCGCCTGCACTCAAGTAGAATGAGCTCGAAGAGTAGAAGGGGGGTCTCGACCCTGCTTCACATACGCCAACCCAATGGCCTCCTTAATCCAACAAGCTATGGAGGCCTTGGAGGCTGCCTCACCTCTTTGCGATCCTGAAAGAAGAACAAACAGGTGGTCTAATTGACGAAAATCATTCGTGACCTGCAGGTAACGGAAAAGTACCCTCCACACATCTAAAGGGCGAAGAGACATGAATTCTTCTGGAAAATCCTCTTTCCGAAATGATGGAAGAAAAAGAGCAATTCTGACACCACCTTTGGAAGAAAAGATGGAACTGTTCAAACAGAGATCTCAGTCTCTGAAAACTGTAAAAAGGGATCCCTACAAGACAAAGCCTGATGTTCTGAAATGCTCCGAGCTGAGGTAATGGCTACCAAAAACACCGTCTTAAGAGTAAGATCTTTATCCGTTGCCTTGTGCAAAAGCTCGAATGGGGCTGCTTGAAAAGCACTAAGTACCATGTTTAAACGCCTACTTGACCTCGAAAGGAAGTCACAGCCGCCACTTGTACTTGCAGAGAATTATAGGCGAGAACCTTAGAAAGACCTTCCTGAAGAAAATCTAAGATCACGGAAATCGAAGCCAGGAAGGGTGATTGGGTCCACTGAAAGCACAAGGAAAACATTTTCCAAAGGCAGGCATAAGCATAAGAAGTAGACCGTTTTCGGGCCTGGAGAAGAGTGGTAATAACAGGTTCTGAAAAACCCTTTTTTCTCAAGCAGTGCCTCTCAGTAGCCAGGCCACCATAAGACCAAATCGGGAGGGATTTTCCATCCAGACAGGACCTTAGTGTAGTAGATCCGGAGTCACCGGCAGTCGCAGAGGAGTGTATTGTAGCAACCGAATCAGATCCACCTACCACGGTCTTCGGGCCAGACTGGTGCCACCAGAACCACTAGCCCGAGATGCCAACTTATTTGATGTAGGATTCTTCCTATCAGACAGCATGGAGTAAAAACAGAGTAGCCCCTTCTTTGGCCACAGCTGGAGCAGGGCGTCGATTCCTGCCGATCCGGGTTGCCTTTTTCGGGAGAAGAATTTGGGAACCTTGGCATTCTGGAATGTGGCCATAAGGTCCATCACTGGACTCCCCCAACGATGACAAATCAGACAAAAAGCAGCTGACGACAGAGCCCACTCTGCGGCATCTAACAGAGTTCGACTGAGGAAGTCCGCCTGAATATTGCTCTGGCCCGCAATATAACATAGTAGATGACGGCAGAAAAAGACCTGCACGGTCCATCCAGTCTGCCCAACAAGACAAAACTTGTATGTGTATACCTTACTTTGATTTGTACCTGCCTTATTCAGGGCACAGACCGTACAAGTCTGCCCAGCAGTACTTCCCGCCTCCCAACCACCAGTCCCGCCTCCCATCACTGGCTCTGGACAGACCGTATAAGTCTGCCCTCCGCTATCCTCGCATCCCAACCACCAACCTCTCTTTCACCCACCTGCTCCGCCACCCAATTTCGGCTAAGCTTCTGAGGATCCATTCCTTCTGCACAGGATTCCTTTATGCATATCCCACAAATGTTTGAATTCCGTTACCGTTTTCATCTCCACCACCTCCCGCAGGAGGGCATTCCAAGCATCCACCACCCTCTCTGTGAAAAAATACTTCCTGACATCTTTCCTGAGTCTGCCCCCCTTCAACCTCATTTCATGTCCTCTCGTTCTACCGCCTTCCCATCTCCGGAAAAGATTTGTTTGCGGATTAATACCTTTCAAATATTTGAACATCTGTATCATATCACCCCTATTCCTCCTTTCCGCCAGGGTATACATGTTCAGGTCAGCAAGTCTCTCTTCATACGTCTTGGAACGCAAATCCCGTACCATTCTCGTAGCTTTTCTTTGCACTGCTTCCATTTTTTTTTTTTACATCCTTCGCAAGATACGGCCTCCAAAACTGAACACAATACTCCAGGTGGGGCCTTACCAATGACTTATACAGGGGCATCAACACTTCCTTTCTTCTGCTGGTCACACCTCTCTCTATACAGCCTAGCAACCTTCTCGCTACAGCCACCGCCTTGTCACACTGTTTCGTCGCCTTCAGATCCTCAGATACTATCACCCCAAGATCCCTCTCCCCCTCAGTACCTATCAGACTCTCCCCGCCTAACACATAAGTCTCTCTCTTGGGTTTCTACTCCCTAAGTGCATCACTTTGCATTTCCTGCTGAAAGGCAAAGAACGTGAGCCTCCGCCCACTCCATCAGATGGGATGCTTCCATCGCTAGATGCACACTGCGTGTACCTCCTTGTCGACTGATGTAGGCCTCTGACGTCGAATTGTCCAACAACCCTCAAGCTGCTTTCCCTTGCAGGAGATCCTAAAAAGCTACTAAGACGTTCACTGCTGCTCTTGATTCCAAACGATTTATGGACCAAGTCGCCTCGAGAGGAGTCCAAGTTCCTTGTGTCACTCTGTCCAGACAATGAGCACCCCATCCCGACAGACTTGCATCTGTCACGACTACCACCCAATCCAGGGAGGCTAACGGCATGCCCTTCTTCAAAGTGATCGGAAAGAGCCACCAAGTCATGCTGCCCCTGGCAGCTTCCGTCCAGGGCAGTCGCCGTTGGTAGTCCAGAGAAGCTGGCAACCAACTGCTCAGGAGAAACAACTGTAGAGGACGCATGTGAGCCCTCGCCCATGGCACCACCTCCAGGGTAGCCGCCATGGACCCCCAGGACCTGAATATAGTCCCAAATGCGAGAGTGGGGTATCTGAAGCAAGGAGAGGACCTGAGCAACTAGCTTGATGCGCCGGCCATCGGGAAGAAATACTTTCCCTAAGTTTGTGTCGAAGAGTACCCCTAGGTATTCAAAGGTCTGAGTTGAGACAAGTTGACTCTTTGCTGAATTGATAATCCAGCTCAAAGACTACAGAAGAGAAATTACCCAGGCGGTGGCAGTCCGACTCTCCTGAGGAGAGTTTGTTCGAATCAACCAGTCATCGAGATAGGGATGAACCCGAATCCCTTCTTTCCGCAAGACGTCTGCCACCACTACCATGACCTTTGAGAAGGTGCGTGGAGCTGTGGCCAGTCCAAAGGGAAGAGCTCGAAACTGGAAGTGTTGGCCTAGAATCACAAACCTGAGGAACCTCTGATTCGGTTGCCAAATTGGAATGTGTAAGTAAGCTTCCCGCAGGACGGGAGCCATCAAGAACTCTCTTAGCTGGACTGCCACAATAACGGCTTGCAAGGTTTCCATGCGAAAATGTCAAACTCGTAGAAACTTGTTCCTGACCCTTAGATCGAGAACTGGGCAAAAAGTTCTGCCCTTTTTGGACACTACAAAGTAAATGGAATAGCGGCCCTTGCAAAACTCGGAAGAAGAGACAGGAACAATGGCTCCCAACCGTAGAAGCTCTCGCAAAGTGCTTTGCACTGCTATCCGCTTTGAACACGTGCCGCATCGAGACTCCCGAAAAAATTCTGTGACAGATGCACTGAATTCCCGTTTGTATCCTTCCCGCACCACGTCGAGGACCCATTGGTCTGAGGTTACCTTAACCCACTCTGGGAGAAACAGAGAGAGAGCCGTCACCCTATCTGCTCCTCCACAGAACGGGCCAGCGCCCCTTCATTGGGAGGTGCAAGGAGCGGCTCCCTGACAAGTGGCGGCTCCTGCAGCTCACTTTTCACTGTGAAAGGAAGATCTTTGCTAAAAACGAGGACACTGAAAAGACCCCAAAACCCATCCCAGGCAATATCGGCGTACCTCCCAAAAACGGGATTTAGAGGGTCTCTGTCTTGAAGCAGGCTTAGGCTTATCTTCAGGAAGACGCTGGGATTTGGAATCCCCCAAATCCTTAATTTTCTTTAAGTCTTCCCCAAACAACAGCTTACCTCGAAAAGGCAAACGTATGAGGCGTTGTTTGGAGGCCATGTCAGCTGCCCAAAGACGAAGCCACAACATTCTCGAGAGGAAACAACTAGAGCCATAAACTTGGCTGAAGAACGAACCAAGTCATAAAGGGCGTCTGCTAAATAAGCTAGACCTACTTCCATGTGAGAAAAAGCCAGAGACCCAGCTCCATCTGTCTCCTAAAGAAAATCCTGACCAGAGTGGACCCAACTAAGACAGGCTCTAGCCACATAAGAGCTACATACGGAAGTCTGAAGCGCCAATGAGGCCACTTCAAAAGTGTGCTTTAAGGAAGCTTCCAGACGTCTGCCTTGCATGTCCTTGAGTGCTACTCCACCCTCAACTGGTAAAGTAGTCTTCTTAGTGACTGCTGACACTAGGGCATCCACCTTAGGGAGGGTCAATTGCTCCGACCGAACTGGAGCAACCGGATAAAGACAAGACATGGCCTTGACCACTTTAAGAGCGCCATCTGGGTCTGACCACTGGGCTGAAATTAACTCGTCAATGGCCTCATGCATCGGAAAAGCCCTTGCCGGGCAACTAGTACTGGCCATCTTCGGGTCTGGGTCGTCAATATTTAAAGCTTCTAAGGCCTGCGAAATGAGAGAGGACAATTCATCTTTGTGAAAAAGGCGAACCACAGAAGGATCATCTGCCTGTTCCTGAGGGAGGTCAATGTCCTTTAAATCTTCCATGGCCATCTGTCTCCAAGACCCCTCAGAGGGAGCTATGACAGATGTCGCCGCAGATATGGGAACCAAGGACCCCTCCTCAGGAATAGGAGCGATCCTTTGTCTCTTCAGAGTAGCCCCCTCCTCAGGAGAGGACCCCAAAAGACTTTTCTCACCCCCACAAGCTGCACAAGGCCTGGAGGAGAGGGCTGAGCTAGACAAGGGAAGGGCCCGCTTCAGAACATAGGCCTGATGCATCAAAACAACAAATTCTGGCGAAAAGAAATCCCCTTGAGCCGAAGGTGCTGGACTCTGCCCTTGCGAAGGCGCCACTGTTTCACCCCCCCCCCCCCCCCCGACAACGGCCCGCCAGAAGGGGAAACAGAGAAGGCAAGAACCGCCGCCAGAACTCTGCAAAATGGTGCGCGGCACCTGCGATTCAGCACAGGAAAACACACGCCAACATGGAAGAGCCCTTTGCCCCAGGCACTTCAGCGCTACAGAATCCCACCGCTTCCCACAGCGGGAACAGCGTTTCACTATTTCTGCCACCATCCCACCCTGCTGGGATAAAAATTAACACAATGCCGGCAATTACCAGCTGAGTCTGAAAAAGCGCGGGGTCGCACAGCAGGAGCCGAGGAAAAAACGCTCCGGCTCTAACCGCAGCAGAAACCAGACAGGCACCGAATTGCTCTCAGCTCTCAATTTTTTTTTTTTTTTTTAGTGAGGAGGCAGAGAGAGCAGAAAAAAAAGAGAGACAGGAAGCCTGTCAGGAGAGTATGGGGTGAGGCAAGGACCTAGCAGTAAGTATGCCTCTAAAGCTGACACCTTCAGTCAGTCACCCCCCCAGACTCAACTGGCCAGTGGTCCAGGCGCACCCTCAGTGGCCTTGAATCCAGGAGCTGGAGAGAAGCAGTGTTGCCAGGTGGGCGGTTTTACCGCCCAATTGGGCGGTTTTCCGCACCCCGCCGCGGGAAATTTTTGCCCGCGGCGGGTTGCGGTTTTTTGGGCGGTTTTTTAGGCTTCCGGGCGGCTTTTTGATTTTTTTCGGCCGCGGGGGGCGGGGTTAGTGACGTTTTTGGGCGGGGTTAGTGACTTTTGGGCGGGGCCGATGACGTGGGAGGCGGGGCCGATGACGTGGGAGGCGGGGCCGATGACGGGGAGGCGGGGCTGATGACAGGGAGGCGGGCCCGATGACGTGGGAGGCGGGGCCGATGACGGGGAGGCGGGCCCGATGACGTGGGAGGCGGGGCCGGTGACGGCGGGGGCGGGGCCGGTGACGCGGGGGTGGGGGTGTCAGGGGCGGGGTTTGTGTTTGGGCGGGTTTTGGGCTGGTTTCTGGCCCGGATTGGGCTGGAAAAAAAATTTCTACCTGGCAACCCTGGAGAGAAGCCGTCCACCACCTGCTGCAGATAAAGATATACTAACTGATGTAGAGGTTGGCCGTCTAGTATTACTCCCACCAGTTCTGTTTATCTCTATCTCCACCTCGGGGGTGGGGCCAGAGCCAGAGGTGGGGGGGGGCACATTTTAGTCTGCCGCCCCACCGCTTCCCCCCCCCCCCCCCTGCAAAAACAAATCTTTGCTGGCAGGGTCCCCAACCCCTGCCGGCTGAAGCCTTCTTCAGCGCCGGTCTCCGGCGCAGCCACGTTCGCTGCCCTGCTCTTTCTTCTTGCTGACGTCCTCCTGTGCACGCTCCTTTACATGAAACTCAGCATGCAAAGGTCAGCAAGAAGAAAGAGCAGCGCAGCGAACGTGGCTAGACCGGTGCTGAAGAAGGCTTCGGCTGGCGGGGGTTGGGGACCCCCGCCAGCCAAACCAGGGGCCCGAATGAAATTTGTGGGGGCCCAGGCTCCTGTGGCCCCACCTAGCTATGCCCCTGCTCCACCTGCTGGTAGATGGACACAACCCACCAGTTCCTGGGTTCATCTGCTGTTTGTGACAAGGAACTATCAATTATTCTTTTGTTATTTCTTTGCAGTTTTTTCTTCTCTAAATTTTAATATTGTGGTATTCATTCATTTGGACATAACTGAGGCTGAGCTCACATTATCCCAACAAATCATAAAAAAAAATGTAAAGAAACACAGAAAATGATGAAGTCTACTCATCCATACAATCCTTTCTTCTCTTTCAGAGATCCTCTGTGCTGTACCTGCTGGGAGATGGGTAAAAATTCACCACCCATTCTGAAAATAAATACTTCATTACAATAGTCTACCCTCCTTCATCTTCATTCTATGGCCCTTCATTCCAGAGCTTCCTTTCAAACAGAGGCCTTCTCTCTGCATGTTTATACCACAAAGGTATTTAAATATTCTCATCATGCCTTTCTTCCGAAGTATACAAATTTATACCTTTAAGTGTATCCCCATATGCTTTATTATGAAGACTACTGATCATTTTAGTAGCCACCCTCTGAACTAATTCCATCTCCTATATAATAATTCTCACCTCCAACGTTCTGAGGCTGCCTGGAACAGTGGTCTACTAGGTGCAGTAGATCAGTGACGTCATGCATCCCACTGACTGGCTGTGCCTCGGGTGAAGTCACCAGCCCGACGCACAACAAACCGCGACCCAGACAGCAGCAAACAGCGGCCCAGGCAGGGGGAGGAGCGTGTTTTCCTACTCCTCCCCCTGCCTGAATCGGACGAAGAGGGAGGGCAGCGAGCGAGTGACCCAGCCAGTAGACCCAGCCAGTACCAGTCAGCGACCAAGGCAGGGGGAGGAGTCGCAGCCCTCATCCCCATTCACTCAAAACGAAGCAAGCAAACGAAGACGAAGAGGGAGGGCGGCGAGCGAGTGACCCAGCCAGCAGCAGAAACAGTCAGCGACCCAGGCAGGGGGAGGAGTAGGGAAACACACGGAGCATGTTTCCCTACTCCTCCCCCTGCCTATGAATCAGACGAAGAGGGAGGGCAGCGAGCGAGTGACCCAGCCAGCACCAAACAGTCAGCGACCCAGGCAGGGGGAGGAGGCGCAGCCCTCATCCCCGTTCACTCAAAACAAAGCAAGCAGACGAAGAGGGAGGGCGGAACACCTGAAAATCTTTTCTTTCCAATGTTTCTCTAAGAAAGAAAGATTCAAGGTCCTAGGACGAAAAAAGCACTGCAGGTGAGCAGGAAGCCCTCTTTCATTGGTTTCTGCTAACTGCAAAGCAGGACTTCAGAATCACAACTCTCAGGGGAGCGGAGGGGCTAACGAAAGAGCAACAGAGCCATAAAACCAAGAAATATGTGCTGCACTTGGAGCGTAACGAAAGGAGAACAGCTAAGGGTGAGGGCTGAGGACCCTGCAACTGGGAGACAGACTGCAGTGGGGACCCTGGCACATACTCTCATTCTCACACACACACTCGCACCGAGTCTCACTCTCTCTGTCACACACACACTCGCACATTCACTCTCTCTCACACAGTCACTCTCACACACACACTCTCAAACATACACACTCCGAGGAAAACCTTGCTAGCGCCCGTTTCCTTTAAAACAGACACAGGCCTTTTTTACTAGTTTATATATATATATATATATATATATATATATATATATATATATATATATATATATATCTTTTTCAGGAAAGCAAAGATGCAACTGGAAGAAAAAATAGAACTGAGTGAGGGAACAAGACTTTCTTTTAGATACAATAGTGGGTTCCTCTTGAGTGCAGCCTCCAGAAAAACAGTTGCAAAAACACAGAACCATTAATAATTATAATCTATGTTAAGCAAGTGACTTCCCCTAAAACATACAGCACTACTATAGAAATGCTAAATAGTAGTAGTAGTAGTATACAAAGGTCTTCCCTACACTGTAATTATATCTTCAGCAAATCAGCATGAATTAAGCACCACCTGAGCTTTGCACTGTTACACTATCCCATGCAACAGACATGCAATCCATACAGTACAAATTTAAGATACATCCTTTCCAAAGTGAAGTACAGTCAAAGAATATTGTCTAAGACTGGCTCCCTTGCTCATCTGCATGAAGTATAAGATCTTGCTAATTGCCTATAAATCTCTTCACTCAGGCCAACCAGAGTATTTGGCCAATATGCTTATCCCTTCCTTTCCATTAAGGACATTAAGATCATTAATCAGAGTCATTTATGGGCTCATTTTCGAAAGAGGACGCCCATCTTTCAACATAAATCGGAAGATGGACATCCATCTCACAGGGTCGTCCAAATCGGTATAATCGAAAGCCAATTTTGGACGTCCCCAACTGCTTTCCATCGCAGGGACGGCTAAAGTTCAAGGGGCGTATCGGAGGCATAGCGAAGGCGGGACATGGGCATGCCTAACACTAGGCCGTCCTCGACCCTAATCGAAAGAAACAAGGACGTCCCTGACAAACACTTGGACGACTTTACCTGGTCTTGTTTTTCTTACTACCAAGGCACAAAAATGTGCCCGAAATGACCACATGACCACCAGAAAGAATCAGAGATGATCTCCCCTTACTCCCCCAGTGATCACTATCCCCCTCCCACCCTCAAAAAATCTCTTTCAAAATATTGATTGCCAGCCTCTATGCTATACTCAGGTCCATCACAACAGTATGCAGGTCCCTAGAGCAGTTTAGTGGGTGCAGTGCACTTCAGGCAGGCGGATCCAGGCTCATCCCCCCTTACCGGTTACGTTTGTGGAGGAACAGCGAGCCCTCCAAAACCCACCTTTGCAAGTGAAAATGAAAGAAACCAACACAGAGATCTCTCATGGCCTCTTATCAAACCGCTCTGGCAGTCCCTAGTGCGATAATGCAGAGAAAGCCCATTCACTTGAATGGGCTTTGTCTGCATTGCCGTGCAGGAACTGCTAGCAGATGCCCTTAATCTATGGCTATATCTTCCCCTCTCCTCTGCAACTGCGAGGTACCTCTTCTGCTGGAGGTCCGCACAGTCTTCGGTTACTGGTCAGACACCTGCAATCAGAATTCTCTTTGCTCTCCTTGAACTTACCAAACTAATCCTCAAGGGTAGACTCTGAATTGTTCTGTCACCTCAGACTCCTTCAGCCCTCTTCATAGACCTGTTGGGACTGGGAGACAGACCTCAAATACAACGAACACTTCCTATCCTGTTGCTAGAGCACCTTAACCCTCAAGACGCCCTCATCAGACCCTACTTGTTTCCCTCGAGTTCCAGAAAGGGATACGGAAGATGGGATATGGAAGGATATACTCCTCCTCCAAACACAGGGCTGTACTCACATATTACATCCTCCTTAAAGTGATGTGAATACGCACATCTACTATTACCACTAGTAGAAGGGGAATTTATATTTTATATGGCAGTGTTCATCTTCTGCATGAAGGGTTTACATGATAGGACAAAGCTCAAACTATTTTACCAAATTATTAAGCAGTTACCCAGAAAATTTAACCATTTTCATCTGTGGGCAATAGTGCATTTCATTCGTGCTACAAACGGGCAAGTTTGGGGGGTTGGGGTGGGTGAAGCCAGAAAGCCACATGCTTAGATTTTAATTGGAATCCCTGCATGTACTTTCTAGTGCTGACTGCATGACTGATCTGGATCAGTAGAAGTGGCAAGTGTTTCAAAGGGAGGGTTGGAGAGAGGTCAGACACTGCTTGGAAGGGGACAGACATTGGAAGGAAGG